>NC_040077.1:133437746-134045918 GCF_003369695.1 Bos indicus x Bos taurus
GCCTGGCGGGCTGCAGTCCACGGGGTCACAAGAGTCGGACGTGACTGAGCGACCGACACTCGCTTTTTCAGTCACAGTTGTGTTTCTTCTTTTTTTTAATTTTTATTCTTACTTTGGCTGCACCCCGAGGCGGCACGTGGAGTCTTGGTTCTCCAAGCCCGGACTGAAGCCGCGCCCTCTGCCGTGGGAGCTTAGAGTCTTAGCCACTGGGCCTCCAGGGAAGCCCGAGTGTTCCCTTCTTGCCCGGGTCCCGCACTGGAGGCCGGCTGCGTGCAGTCACAGGGTCACTGTCTCGGTCACTGCTGTCCCTCCAGATGAGCAAGCTGCCTTGCAGCCTGGTGGGGTCAGCGGTGATCTGCGCATACAGCCTGGTGTGATGTCCTTCCTTTAGGCCTCCAGGCCGGGTGTCTGAGCCCAGAGCCCTTCTCGGTGAGAAAGGTAAAAAAGTGCCCGACATTCACAGCCAGACTGTTTGGTTCTCTCGTGCGTAAGCCCTCAGCCTCAGACGCCCTCCCCAGGGGCTGTGATGAGGTGGGCGGGCCAGGCTGCTTCAGACTGCCCAGCAGAGGTCTCTGTGCCCCCCACCCCCGATACCAGGCAGCGCCCGCTTGCCCAGGGAGGAGCTGCTGCCTCTCACCCCACCATGGAATTGCCGCACTTGCTGACCAGAGCCAGCCCCCGCGTCCTTATCCCTCCCCAAATCAGCTGCCGTCACCCCGGTCCTGAAACGGGCTCCCCCTCACACCCCACCCCCGGAGGCCTGCAGACCCTGCGGTCCCTGCGGTGTGCGTGACCGGGAACCAACTGGTCCACCTGCAGGCGTGTTCCTCCCAGGCTCTGCCCATGGGGCGTTGACCGGAGGGAGATAGAGCTGGGTTTTTCTGGACTTGAATCTAGGTTTCTCTTGATCTTGGCCTTGAACGAGTCCCCTTCCATTTAGGACCTAAATCACCGTATTTCTGTCGCAGGCCGCCGGTGAGGCCCTTCCGGCGCCACCATGGTTTTATCAAAGCTGATGCTCCCTGTGTGTCCTCGAGGGCCTTTGTCATCGCTCTTGCCCTCATTTACAGCTGGGGAAACTGAGGCCTGGAGGGGAAGGCCTACTGCTGAGGTTCCTCCAGCGCTGGAATGACGGACTCTTTTTGGAAAATTTTAAGGCTGCATTTATTAACAAGTGTTTTCATTTAAGTGTGTGTTATTTTGTATAACGTTTTATATATGTATTTTATATATATATTTTTCATCTAAGTATGTTATATAAAATGGTATTTTTTATATACCATTTTCACCAATATAAGATTATATATACCCATTTTTTAATATTCTCTTCCATTATGATTTACCAGAGATTACTAAATGTAGTTTCCCATGCTGCATAGTAAGACCTTGTTTATCCATTGTATATGTAATAGCTTGGACTTACCTGGTGGCTCAGTGGTAGAGAATCCTCCTGCCTCTGCAGGAGATGCTAGGTCAATCCCTGGGTGGGGAAGATCCCCTGGAGGAGGAAATGGCACCCCACTCCAGTATTCTTGTCTGGAAAACTCCATGGCTAGAGGAGGCTGGTGGGCTGCGGTCCACAGGGTCACAAAGAGTCGGACACGACTGGATGACTGAGCACGCACACGTGGCAGCTTCCATCTGCTGACCCGGCTCCCTCTTCAGCCCTCCCCCAGCCCCCTGTCCCAGTCCATGAAGGGGGTGACCGACCCACCCTGGGGCCCCCAAACACATTAGGGATGGCACCACTGGTGGTCACCGATCAGTGAGGCCATGGGGTCAAGAGTGAATAGGGTCCCCAGAACAAGGAGTCCTTGGCATTCAGTCCCCAGGAATCAGACCCTGAACGCCCACAGCAGCCCTTCCTGTGGCTGTGAGCCGAGCTCAGGGCACCCCTCCGAGTTCACGGCCCTCCCCTTGGGCGTTCTTGCCCACCCGGAACTCACGTCCTTGTGCCAAGGAGCTCTCAGCTGGTTCCCATCCGGATGAGACTGAGCTGTGGTATGTGCTGACTTTGCTACTTAGAGAAAGGAGTAACTTGGGTCTGTTTGGGAGAAAGTCCACCTTGTGGGGAAGTGGAGATTAAGCCTGCTTTATGTGAAAAACACCCAGGCATGGTTCTGTACCTGTGAATTCCAACTTCAAGCAACCGTGTGAGTCTCTGTGGTGATTCTCATTTAGGAGATGGAGACATAGGCTCGGAGGAGGCAGGTCAGGTGTCTGAGGACTCACAGTAGCAGGACCTGGGCTTGAACTTTGGTTTTGGACTCCAAGGCCGGTTCTCATCCCCCAGTTCTATAATGGGTTTGCATTTCAAGGTTCTGGGCAGCCCAGGTCCCCCTGAAGGTGACGGGGTGCCGGGGCTGGCGCTGCTGACCTGCGCGCCTCTGTTCCCCGCCAGGCTGTGTCGGAAGTACATCTCCTCCCTCCAGGTGGCCAACGAGCCCGTGCTGGCGTTCACGCAGGGCAGTCCTGAGCGAGATGCGCTGCAGAAGGTAATGGGGACAGTGAGGGGCCCCAGTAGTGCCTGGAGGGCTTGGTGGAGACAGCCTTCAGCAGCTCCCACGAGACCTGTCTGCGCCCGCAGCCACCCACCCCCTCGTGCCCCTGCCCCCAGCCCTGGGAGCACCCGGGAATCGGCAGAGCCGTGTGCTGGGGACGGGGGTACCTGGGAGCAGCAGGGTGGCCACCTGGGCCTCTTTGGGGTCCCAGGTCAGGGGTCATGAGTCTGCAGATAGTTTGTGCTTGGAAACATCCTCCGGGGAATCCCCTGGACTGTGGTTAGGACGTGCTTTCACTGCTGAAGGTGGGGTTCCGTCCCTGGTTGGGTAAGATCCCACCAGCCACACGGCACAGCCAAAAGAGTTTCTCCCCTTAATACGAGGGTTTTAAAATTGTGAGATTTCACGTAAATTTCAGACCCAGTTTTTAAAATCTCCTCTCTAATGGGACAAGCTGGCAACACCGGCCTTGGCTTGTCGCAGGCCAGGAGATAACGGGGCGGGGCCGATTGGGAGGACATGTCTCTGCCCCCTGACCCCCCTCCCTTCTCTCCGGGGCTGCTTTGCAGACCCTGCCTCGGGGTTTTGGTGGGCAGCAGGAGGGAAGGAAGGGCTCGCATGGCCTCTTGTCCTCTCCCCAGGCCCTGAAGGAGCTGAAGGGCCGGACGGAGGCCATCCCATGCGTGGTGGGGGACGAGGAGGTCTGGACCTCGGATGTGCGGTACCAGGCGTCGGTAAGTCCAGCGGGCCTTGGGGCTTGGCCGCTCTCTGGAATCCCAGGGCACATAAACACGCTCTTCGGGGGTTCTGCCTCCACAGGGGCTTCGAGTCCACCGCGGGCTTTTGAATTCCGAGGACCGGTGGAAAACTTCCAAAGGCAACCTTGGGGGACGCTCATAAAAGGTGCCGGCATCACGCCTGCCATGGGGAGGTTAGAAACAGCAAGTGCCCCCAGCTTCGCCTTCGCTTTACAAAGCTGACCCCCTAACCACCTAGAGAGCAGGAAGCAAGGGCACAGTCAGAATCAAAGCAGATCCTGCCCTTCACAGGCACACACTACGCTATATACTCTCTACACAAAGACACACACTGCTCTCTACACAACAGACACACACTGCTCTATACACAACACACTCTCTACACAACAGACACGCTGCTCTTTACACAACAGGCACACGCTACTCTCTACAACAGGCATACGCTACTATATATACAACAGGTAAGCAACAAGGATTCACCGTATCACACGGAACAATATTCAGCGTCTTGTAATACACTGTAATGGAAAATAATCTGAAAATGTATATGTATATTCAGTTACGTATACATATATATTTAACTGAATCACTGTGCTATACACCTGAAACAGTATACTTGAATAAAAGAGAAGATATTCTTCCAAAGAAAGGCAGTCACCAAAGCCCTGCTGTGTTTTGGGAACCAGTGGTCTAAGTGACCATGAGCTCAGCAGAGGTGAGCTCTCTGGGCGTGGCAAGTGGCGCTTCCTTCTGGAAGGCCTCCTGGTGGAGCCTCGGCTCCATCCACAGACACAGCTGTGAGGCCCTGGCCCCTTTGCGCAAACTTCTGCAGTCCCTGCCACTCCCCTGGAGGCTGGAAGAGCAGGAGGTTAGCCACCCATTTTACAGATCGGGAAAGGCTCCGAGGCGTCAGTGGCCCCCCTGGGGTGGCACAGTTAGACATGGAACAGGGATGAGGGATCCAGGTTCCCCGGAACCATAGTCCCTTGATTTGACTCACTTTTTATTAAAAACTTTTGGCCATGCCTGTACATTATGCAGGATCTTATTTCCCCGACCAGGGATCGAGCCCATGTCCCCTGCAGTGGAAGCAGAGAGTCTTATCCAGTGGGCTGCCGTCGGAACCCCTTGATTTCGATTCATGTGAATCCATTCACACCCTGACTGTTTCTAAAGGGGCTTTAGAAGCAGCGTGCTAATTAACATACGGCAGCAAGATAGTCTTCTTGCTCTGACCTGATGGCCACAACGTTGTGAAGCCTTGGGCCCTTGCTGGAGATGGCCACAAACTTACTTTTAGGCCTCCTGGTTTGTAGGGGAGAGGAGACCACATCACTGACCCTAGCCAGAATGTTCCTGAGATACATCCCACCTGTGTAGTTGGAGGAACGCAGCCATTCCTGGGGCTGGGCCTGGAGAGAAAGTTCTTGTGGAGGAGTCAGAAGGACGCAGTGATGTGACAAGCAGCGTCCCCACGAGCATCCTCATCTCCCACACAGATGTTCCGTGGGGCTGCTTCTCGCCCACTGGCGTCTGGGTACGATATCAAAGCCCATCGCCCGAGGATGCCCACAGGTCACCCTGCAGGCCCCACGTCCACTGCTGGGCTGGGCTTTCCATCTGGAGCTCCTGCTGCAAGTCAGCCACTGGGAGCTTCATCTCCGAAACCTAAAGACGGGGCCATTTCATGTATAAATCCAAACATCCAGCTTCTGTTGGGAGAAGGAAGGTGTGGCCACACGAGCGGCCCCCCCGTGAGCCCCTGTGCGGGTCCGGCCGCCAGCGCCCCGGTCCCTACAGCCCCAGCCCTCTCCGCTCAGCTCTCTCTCCTCTCTGGGCCGTGCAGGCCTCTCGGAGCCCCGGCCGGAGCCGGAGCGCGTCTGCATATCCCTCCAGCACCCTCCTTCAGCCTTCCTCTCAGCGGGGATTTTGCTAGAAATGGGGCCGCGACAGACAGCCTGTTCTCCCTAACAAGTCCCTGGGCTTGATGGTTAAGAAATAGCATCTGCACTTGTGCCCTCAGCTGTCCGTCTGTTCAAGGGCGAGAGTGACACCCTGGTGGCAGCTGGGATCTTGCCCAGGATTCACGGCTGAATGGAGGTCTGCATCCACCTAAGGGTGAACCCTGGGTCGACTTCAACTGCAGGCAGAGGCCCCATTCCAGTCTTTTTATCCCTTGTCACGGCAGGGACAGTTGTAGCCCAGAAAGGCTTAGAGCAAACAGCCAGCTTGGCTACGCGCAGAAGTGGAATGTGTGTTTGTGTGAGCGCACGTGTGTCTGCGTTCTGATGTCAGGGCTGTACGTGGGGTTTCCAGCTTTGTGCGGCGCAACCAGTTGCAAAGTAAGTGCCACGGCGCGTAAATGAAGCGATTTACTCCTTGGCATTATTAGCGAGAAACCTGTTTAAAGTTGGAAGACAATTTCCAAAAGGGTGACTTTAGCTCTTTCTAGCAGGGGTGGGGGGGGGTACTTATGGGGCTTCCCTGATGGCTCAGATTCGGTAAAGAATCTGCCTGCAGGGCAAGAGACCCAGGTTCGATCCCTAGGTCGGGAAGATCCCCTGGGGAAGAGAACGGCTGCCCACTCCAGGATTCTTGGGTGGAGAACTCCACGGACAGAGGAGCCTGGTGGGCTACAGTCCATGGGGTCACAAAGAATCAGGAGGTACTTACAAATCATGATAATAAAACCCATTCATCCATCCAAGTGCCCTCAGCCCCACACCCAGGGGGGCTGGCTGCCGGGACACAGATGAACACAGTAGATGGCTCTGTCCTCACAGAGCCGACCTTGGGGAGAATGAGGTTGGGTACGTGTCAGCAGAGAGACAAACGAAAGATTTCCAGATGTGAGAGGAGCTGTGGAAAGCGCAGGTGAGGGCTGGGGATGTGAAGGCCACTTACGGTGGGGTGGTCCACGGGCCTCTGAGGTGGCATCTGAGTTGAACCGCGGGGATGAGATGGGCTGGGGACTCACTGCCAGCTGAGGGGTCACAGGTGCAGAGTCAGGAGGAGGCTGGGGGAGCTGCAGAGCAGGGAGGAAGCTGGTGGGGTCGGAGCATTCGGTGCGATTCTTGTTGGCTGTGGTTCAGAGCCTCTTCCAAGAGCCTGGGGAACGAACCATTGGAGAGGGTGAAGGAGGGTGAGAAAAAGCCCATGGCTCATTAGAATGCTTCCTGATTTTAGGCTGGTGGAGGGGTTAAGAGTGTGGGCTTGGCAGAAGTGAGTTCAGACAGAGATGTTTGGAGGGCCAGGTGCCCATGGGCAGCTGGGGAGCTGGGATGGGAAGGTGGGTAGGGGGCTATGATGAGGAGTCTGCAGCAGGTCGGTGTCCAGGGAGGCCAGGGAAGGTCTTGTGTAGGACCCCACAGGAACACTTGGAACAAAGCCCTGAGGATTCCACACGAGGCTCAGTGGGCATCCAAGGGGCGTGTGTGTGGGGGGTGGTCTGCCCAAATCTATGAGCTCCTCATTTGCCCCCACGCAACTCCTGGGGATTGGAGCGGGGAGAGCGAGCGTGTGGAGGACTCTGGCCTGGCAGCAAGCTCTGAGCCCGGTTCCGTCCCCACCCGCCCGGGGAGGGCTCCTCCCTCGTGGACAGCAGCCTCACCCTGCTCTCTCCTTGCAGCCCTTCAACCATGGACACAAGGTGGCCAAGTTTTGCTACGCAGACAAGGTGAGTCCCTGGCGGCCTGCCTGGTGAGTTGACCTCTGCTGCCGTGGGGGTGGAGGTCAGTTACGGCCTCCCTCTCGGGCCATGGTTGGGGTAGGAGGGCTGGCACTGAGGGTGTCCCTGGGCAGGTGTCTTTGGCCAGGCCAGGTGTGCCAGGGCTCACGTGGGCCTAATGAGAGCTGCCTGGGCCAGGGCTGGGGTATGCCATGATTGGGGGAGGGGATTCTGGAAGGCTGAGCCTGGGAAACGGGAGGCATCGCGGAGAGAAAGGGGCAGAGACCTGGCATCAGGGAAGGCCAGCGAGGGCGCGGGGTCGAGGCACTGGCGTCACGTGCCGATGAGGGCGGTTGGCAGCTGGGATGCCAGCAGGGGCCTGTCTCTGGCTGCAGCTCTGGCCCGACAAGGACAAGGTCAGGTCCTGACCTCATGGGCTGCAGGCCCCGAACCGCGGGTTTGGGAGTACCAGGCTCCGGGAGCTGGGGGAGGCCACGAGGGGAAATGGAGCGAGTCCTTGGCATGGGACCCACTGGTAGGCGCCTTGGGTTCCTCCTGACTGGAGGGGGCAGGCTCCGAGCCTGGGGCAGCCCAGCTGGCTGTGGGACCCAGCATATGCCACTGTCAGGGGGAGGGAGATAGGGGTCCTCCCTGGGTGGATAGTGATCTCTCCGGATCGCTCCTCTTGCTCCCTTGCTGCCGTGGGAGGAAGCCCCCAACCTCTCCCTCTTCATCAGGCCCTGCTCCACAGAGCCATCGGGGCCGCCTTGGCTGCCAGGAAGGAGTGGGACCTGAAGCCTGTGGCGGACCGGGCGCAGGTCTTCCTGAAGGCAGCCGACCTGCTGAGCGGGCCACGCAGGGCCGAAGTCCTGGCCAAGACCATGGTGGGGCAGGTGAGGCACCCGCGGGGCTGTGGGGGCTGTGGGGGTCGCACCTCGTCCAGTTCGGCAGACATCGCTGCATGGGTCACCAGGACCCACCAGGCCTAGGAAAGAGGACAGTTCAGTTTAGTTCAGGCGCTCAGTCGTGTCCAACTCTTTGCGACCCCGTGGACTGCAGCACGCCAGGCCTCCCTGTCCATCATCAACTCCTGGAGCTTGCTCAGAACTCATGTCCATTGAGTCAGTGATGCCATCCAACCATCTCATCCTCTGTCGTCCCCTTTTCCTGCCTTCAATCTTTCCCAGCATCAGGGTCTTTTCCAGTGAGTCAGTTCTTTGCATCAGGTGTCCAGAGTATTGGAGTTTCAGCTTCAGCATCAGTCCTTCCAATGAACACCCAGGACTGATCTCCTTTGGGATGGACTGCTTGGATCTCCTTGCAGTCCAAGGGACTCAAGAGTCTTCTCCAACACCACAGTTCAAAGGCATCAATTCTTCAGCGCTCAGCTTTATTTATGGTCCAACTCTCACATCCATACATGACCACTGGAAAAGCCATAGCCTTGACAGACCCATATATATTACAGGCCAGGTGACTTGGACTACGCTTGCATGCCCTCCTCTGTAAGCAGCCCCTCGTGTCCATCTGTCCCTGCCCTGGGCTAGGCCCTCGTGCTTTGCCTGGACTGACAGTGGCCGCACACAGCCCTCCAGGCTCTCTCAGGCCCCTGCAGGCCTCACAGCGGTCTCTGTGACACCCCCCGCAGGTCACTCCAGGCATATGAACCACCGAGCTCTCGCTGTCTGGCTGCAAGTCATGTCCCAAGTCCTGAGCCCGGCCCCCACGGCCCTTCCATCCCCACCTCTGTCCAGCTGGCTAGCTGCTGTGCCCTTTCCTGCCAGACCATCCCACCCACGACATCACCAGTCTGGACCTAGCCAGGCTCCTGGACACCACAGACATCCCGACCCCAGTCTCTGGCCTAGGTCCCCCGGCTAGAATGCTCCCTGTCCTCTCTGCCCTGTGAACTTTTTTTTTTAGTTGGCTGTGCTGGGTCTTGTTGCCGCACGGGCTTTTTCTCCAGTTGCAGAGATCAGGGGCTACTCTCTCATTGTGGGATGCAGGCTTCCCATTGCAGTGGCTTCTCTTGTTCTGCACAGGCTCGGGGCCATGGGCTCAGTGGTTGGGGCGCCTGGGCTCCAGAGCACAGGCTCAGTCATCGTGGCTCACGGGCTTAGTTGCTCCGAGGCATGTGGGATCTTCCGGGACCAGGGCTCGAACCCGTGTCTCCTGCATTGGCAGGCGGATTCTTTATCACTGAGCCGCCAAGGAATACTCCCCTACTTTGTGAACTCTTTAACTGTCAAGGTCTAGCCCAGGCACACCCGCTCTGTGAGACTTCTAGGACCTCACCAGTCCACAAGGACTGGGCTCCACCTTTGTGCCCCTCGCGACATGCTGCTCCTTCCTTGGTTACAGCTCAGGCCGCATCGGGGTGTGATGATGACCTCATATGTGTTTGCTGCGTCTTTACAAGCTTTTTTGGGCTTAGCAATCACGTTAGTGTTTTCTGTCTTTCTTTCTGGGTCTTGCTCTGTGTCTGCGTGGAGTCACGGAAGCTCCTGATAAGCGCTTTTGTAGTGAGTGCTTATTGAGCTGGCAGGTAGCACTTGGAGCACAGAGTGCGGGGAAGGAGCAGAGGGAGAGGGTTCATTTCACAATAAGGATCTTGGCTCCGCCCACGGCTCAGGCTGCGCCCACAGCCCTGCCAGGTCGCCAGCCTGTAGCGAGAGCGCCCTCTGCTGCACAGAGCTGCTACAACACCCCCACCACCAGCCCAGTGTCTCCCGATAGAGCCGAGCCCCCTCGGGTGGACGTTGGGTCTCTAGAGGGTCCCAGGTGAGCCATGCCTGGGCAGGAAGAGGCACACACACTCCAGGACCAAAGGAAGATGCCTGTTTATTTGACCTAAGACTCAGCAGCTCGTAGGAAGTACGGTGGCCGCGCGGAAAGTGGGCAGGCGCAGAGAGGCAGACAGGAGCAGTTTCCCTTCCCCGGCGGGGCGTCCGGGGCAGGGCAAGCAGCCACCAGCGACCGCGTGTGCAGCGAGGGTGTGCCAGATCCTGGAGAGCCCGACTCCGGCCGCCCAGAGGCCTTTCCCCACGGCTGATGTTTGCAGTCCTCAGGTCCCCTGGTTCTTTCTCCCAAACACACATGCGCATCAAGTGACTGCGGGCACAGGGTCCAGGGTCGGGAGAGGGCTCTCCGGAGGCAGGTCCTCCACTGCTGACCCTGGGGCCCTCCCGCCTGGCAGGGGAAGACAGTGATCCAGGCGGAGATCGACGCTGCGGCTGAACTCATCGACTTCTTCCGCTTCAATGCCAAGTTCGCCGTGGAGCTGGAAGGCGAGCAGCCCCTCAGCGTGCCGCCCAGCACCAACAGCATGCTGTACCGGGGGCTGGAGGTACCGCCGGGGGGTGGCGTGGGCGGGGAGCCGCCGGAAGCCCTGGGCCTGGCCTCACCGCCTCTTCTTCCCCAGGGCTTCGTGGCGGCCATCTCCCCCTTCAACTTCACTGCGATCGGCGGCAACCTGGCAGGGGCTCCGGCCTTGATGGTGAGATGTGGACAGCGGACTGGGGGGTGGCAGGACCGAGTCATCGCTTCCCCCTCAACAGTCAGGAGGCCACGTCGAAGCCCTGGGGCCCCGCCCTTGTGGGGAGAGGCACAAAACGTGGAGGCAGCTGGCCGCCTGGAGAGGCTTCTAGGGTCGGAGGCTGATCTGGGTCCCCGTTGCCCCACTCTCCCTGGGTGGCCCCAGGCCAGCCCCTGCCCTCCTCTGAGGCCGTTTCCTCATCTGCAAGATAGAAATAACAGAAAAGCTTACGTTACAGGGTTGGGAAGAGCAAGTGAGACCGTGTTTTGACTCGTCTTAACAGCAGGCAGGTCTGGCCCAGTGCAGGATTAGTGTTACGCAGGGGCTGCTAACGATAATTACAGCTCACCTCTGAATGCTTGCTCTGTGCCCGGGGACTTATTCGTCAGGGCTGCACGGCTAATAGATGATGAAACAGGTAGAGGTTTGGGCTTGGTTTGTCTCAGTGGTCTTGAAGTCAGAGGGCTCCACTGCCGTGGTCAGGATGAAGGTGGCTGTGAGCTCCCTTGAGTTGGTGGGGGAGCTCTCTCACCACCTTGGGGGGCCTGGGTCACCCAGGGAGCAGCAGGAGGGCTGAGCGGTCGGGGCGGCCGGGTGATCTGGGAGGTGCTCGTGCACGGGCCCGTCTTCGTGCGTCTGTGCTCAGACAAACGTGCACACACCCAGCACCCACGTGCCCTCCTCCAGAACACGTGCAGACAGAGGCCTGTGCGTGCTGTCCCAACCTCACCCCGTGGGCGCCCGGCAACTTGGAAACACCCAGAACAGACCTGCCTGAAGGGTGCTGGCAGGATCAGTTGGCGCAAACTTCTAGAGGAAGGGAGCCTTGGCCAGAGCGTGGGAGCAGGCAGGGCGTCAGCTCATTCGCAAGGACTTTGAGGGCCCAGTGCCCAGCACCTGGGGGATTGGGGCTGGGTTGGGGACATCCTGGCCTGCACTGGGACCTACCTGGTGGCTGCAGCTGAGGGATGGCTGTACCTTGGGGTAGGGTGGGGGTCGGGGCTGCTGGCCGCCCTTGGCCTTGTGAGTCATCACTGTGCCTCCCGGGCAGGGCAACGTGGTCCTGTGGAAGCCCAGCGACACTGCCATGCTGGCCAGCTATGCTGTCTACCGCATCCTCAGGGAGGCCGGGCTGCCCCCCAACATCATCCAGTTTGTGCCAGCCGATGGGCCCACCTTCGGGGACACTGTCACCAGCTCAGAGCACCTGTGTGGCATCAACTTCACAGGCAGTGTGCCGTAAGTCCCCGAGGAGGGCTGGGCAGGGTAGCCTGGGGATGCTCCCCAGGCCTCCCAACCTCTGTCTGAGAACCGGGGCTGTGACTCAGGGGCCAGGCACTGACTGTGTCCCGCCTCCTCGCTCAGTGGCCCTTGGGTAAGCCCCTTCACCTCTCTGAGCCTGCATATGTGCTGATTCCTACCTTGCAGAGTCGTTGTGAGGGTCAGACTGTTTAGTGGACAGGAAAGAGGGTTACAGGCCAACAGGCCAGGAGCAGCCTACAGGTATTTGGCGACACGGATTTTGATGCCACCTCTGACCCTAGAAAGGACAAAGGGGAGCTTGGAATGAATTGGAGGAGAAGTCAGGAAGGCTTCTTGGAGAAGGTGGCGTCTAAGCAGAGGAGTGGGCCAGGCAGAGGTGGAGGAGAGCAGTCTAGGCGGGAGAATGCACGTGCAGAGGCGTAAGGCTGAGGCTCTTGTGCTCTGGGAGGTGGACGCAGTCCCATGAGGCTGGAGTGGGCAGCTTGGGGTTGAGGGTCAGAGGGTGGGGGCGGCACGTGGTTTGGTCACAGCCGTGTTTTCGTGCACTCAGCTGATGTTCACTGAGCCCTGTGCTTGCTGGGCTCTGCTGACGCCAAAGCTGGGCAGTGAGCGCGGGGAGGGTCAGGTCCTGCCTCTGGGGCTTGTTTTTGTTTTGTGACTCACTGGGTCTTAGCTGAGGCATGTGGGATCTAGTCCCCCTGGCCAGGGATCAAGCCCGGGCCCCCTGCATTGGGAGTGTGGAGTCTCAACCACGGACCATCAGGGAAATGCCTCTGGAGGGATTAGACTTGTGACTGCAGGACCCGTGAAGGTGTTTGGACTTTATCCTGAAGATGGTAGGAGCCGTGGAAGGTTACCTGCAGGACAGTGAGCGCGACAGTGTCAGTCGCTCAGTCGAGTCTGCCTCTTTGCAACCCCTTGGACTGTGGCCCCCCAGGCTCCTTGTCCATGGAACTCTCCAGGCAAGAATGCTGGGGCGGGTCGCCATTTCCTTCTCCAGGGGATCTTCCTGACCCAGGGATGGAACCCAGGCCTCCCACATTGCAAGCAGATTCTTTAGAGGGAGTGGCTGAATCAGTCAGACTTCAGCAAGTACAGTGCTCGCTCTCCAGTTGGGCCTGGCCAGTAGCTCTGTGTTCTTTGACTCCTAATAGAGGTGGACAGCCGTGTACCACCGGGATACTTTCATGTGAAAATCCAAATGGGGCTTCACTTGCGAACCCGGTCCCCCGGGGCCTGCATTTCCGTGTGGCACCACGGGCTGGAGACAGGTGGGTGGTCTCTGGTTCCCCGCCATCCCGACAGGCCCTGCGTCTCCGCATGCCTGGACAACCTCAGCCCCTCTGGGGCCTGCGTGTGCAGCCTCTGACCTAGATAATGGCTCTGGCTGCCCTGAGCACACGTCTCTCACAGCTGGGAGCAGGAGACAGGTTAGGAGGATCTGGAGAGGGAGAGCGACGCCTGAACCCGGGTAGAGAGGTGGGAGCCGGGAGAGATGGGCTGAGGAGGTGGCAGGGAGACTCGATCGCCTGTGTGTGGGGTCGGGGGTCAGTGGGGACATCCAGGCTCGAGGCTGGAGGGGGCATTGTTCACCAAGGTGGGCTCCCCAGACGGCTGGGCACCCGGGAGCCTCGGGAAGGAGATGGACCAGAAGCTGGTCACCGTGAGTTTGAGGTCCCCACGGGTCGTGTGGGCGGAGAGGTCGGGGCCTCTGCTCTGGGTCTCCCAGGTATCCTGGGTTCGCCGCGGTGGCTTCTCGCCCTCTCTGCTGACCTCAGGGTCCCACCCGCCCCGTCCAAGGTTTGCCGGGTGGCGACGGCCGCGTTAGAATTGCTGAGGAGGGCGGTTTTCCAAAAGGCCCTCTCCGCCAGCCACGGGCCCCACGGGTCCCTGCCTATTAGCGGGCGGAGCGGGCCTGGCCCCCATTTGCCATGCTCTGGTGAGCAGCGGGCTCCAAGGTGGGAAAGTCATAAATTAGTATCAGCTACTGTGTCGCCAGCTCCCTGGTGATTAGCATTTTTATTGTTTTGCGGTGCTGAGGTTGGTCACACTTGGAGCCCCGGGAGGAGGCGGGGGCCTGAGCCGCCTCTCCCAGGATGCTCCCTGGTCCCCGGGCCCGGGTGTGAGCTCGAGGTGCTCCTCGCAGACCCTGGTGGTGTGTGTGCCCCGTCAGGCACCCGCGGCGTGCCCGGCACTGTCCTCAGCACTTGACTCACATCAGAGCCATCCCAAGACGGCCCCACCAAGCGAAATTGTTCTTGCCCGATTCCAGATGTGGCATGAACTTGAGGCCCAGAGAGGTGAAGTGTTGGGCACAAGATCACACAGCTGTGTGCACCCGGGTCGGGACAGGAGCCCCCTGGCCTGGGGGCGGGGCCCCTCTCTGCCCTGCCTTGCTGCCAAGCTTCCCCTTGCTGCCTCCTCGTAGGCCCTGCACGCAGCCCATGGCCAGCTGTCACCTCCGCCAGCCTCCAGCGGGCTGCTGACCCTGTACCCCGCCCTCTAGTCGGGTGGGCGGGGAGCAGGCCCCTCACCTGCGCAGGTGCCTGAGCCCGGCGCCCTGATCCCCACTCTGTCCTCTGATTTCAGCACCTTCAAACACCTGTGGAAGCAGGTGGCCCAGAACCTGGACCGGTTCCGAACCTTCCCCCGCCTGGCTGGAGGTAAGGGCCCCCTCCCCAGCCGCGGCCGTTGTGGGAGAGGAGGAGCTGGGGGGCTCTGCAGGGGCGGAGCACTCCAGCCTGGAGCCCCCACCCTGGCAGGCCCGGGGGTTGTTCCGAGAACTTCTGGCTCAGAGCGCGCACTTCTCATCCATTCCTCATGCAGCAAGGGAATTGCTGATTGTGCAGGGGTGCTTTTTGGAGGTGGGGATGCAAGGGTGATGAGAGCCAGAGACCCAGCCGTCACCAGCTTCTGTTCCAGCCATGGGAGGCGGCAGTAAACAGCTGGATAAATGACATCGTCGTGGGGTGAGAAGGGCCGTGGCTCATTAAAGGAGAGCAAAGAGGTGACAGGCAGGGCCGCCCGGAGGCTGGGTGTGGCAGGCGGCTGTGACTCCAGGGTGGGGAGCCTCTTCAAGGAGGGAGCATTTGAGCGGAAACCTGAACAGTGAAGAGAAATGAGCCTCGCCGAGGTCTGGAGAGCAGACCGTCACGGGTGCGGACGCTGGACCGCCGTCCAGTGGACCTTCCTGCAACGATGGACATGGGCTTCACCGTGTGGTCCTGTAGGGTAGCCGCTCACCGCGTGTGGCCGCAGCGCTCTGGAAACGGGACTCGTGTGACTGAGGAAGTGAAAGTTACGTTCAGTTTTAATCAGTTTGAATTTAAATGGCCGCACGGGGCTCGGGACTCCCATGTTGCATTAGGTTGCATCACCCAGATCTAGGCCAAGGAAACAGGTAGTGGAGAGACCACGAGGTGGGAATGAGCTTGTGTGTGAAGAGACGTGGCCAGTGTAGCTGGGAGAGGGGGTGGGGTGGGGCAGGAGACGGGGCTGAGAGCTCGGCAGGGATGGGTCTTGTTGAAGTAATAATGTTCCCACAGCTTTGTGGCCAAGGACATTTGGCATGCACTGTGTTTAAAGCGAAACGGATTCCTTACCTGCAGGACTTCTCAGAGCCTTTAACTCACTAATGTGCAAGAGCCAGGGTTGGTGTGTAGTGTCTCTGAAGCTCTTTGGGGTACAGAACCCTGTTTTGACAGGGGCCCCAGTGGGTCACAATGCCGTAAGGGCAGAGCTGGGGCTGCCGGTCTAGCCTTCTTGCTCCTGGAAGTGAAGCGGGACCCACAGGGAGACTGGACCCCACTCCTGAGCTGGTGGGAGCTTTTAAAAGAAGTTTTAGTGAAGTATGGTTGATTTAGTCTTAGGCTGCGGTATTTACAAATTGGGCTGATTCACAGTATCGGGTTAGTTTCAGCTGTACAGCAGAACGGTTCAGTTATGCATCTGTATATTCTTTGTCGTGTTCTTTTCCATCATGGCTTGTTACAGGACATTGAGTATACTTCCCTGTGCTAGGGGCCTTGCTGCTCATCCATCCTGTATGTAATCGTTTGCCTCTTAAGCTGGTGGGGCTTTGTTAGGGGTGTCAGGGCAGGTGACTCTGCTCAGGGCCAGCGGTAGCATCTCTAACTTCCAGCCTCTCAGCACACCCCCGTCCAACCTTCGTAAGCCGGGAAACAGTGAGTCCCTTGGGTCAGCTGTGCATGGTTTTCAGTTCAGTCTCCTTCCCACCATCTCCCTGAAGGAGAAAGACAGCTGCTCACTCCACCACTTCCCAACCTTGAGTACACGACTTGGTCTCTCTGTGCCTCAGTTTTCTTGTCTTTAAAATGGGATGATGACGGGAGGTTGCTGCGAGGCTTCAGTGAAAGGGGTGCACAGTGCTTTGAAACTGAGTCTGGCGGGTAGTGAGTGCTTTGCAACACCAGCTGCTGTCGGCTGATGTTTAACTGAAGGAAGAAAGTAGTAAGGCCCGGATGGTGGCGTGATTCCCTGGGCTCTCTCACACCAAGGGGACCAGGGAGGGGTGTCCCCGCCACGCGGAGGGGAGAGGAGCCAGCCCTGGCCGTGGACCCGGCTGGGGATCAGGCGAAGGCTCAAAGGAAGCTGTGCCTGCTGCCGGGAGCCCTGGGTTCTGGCCCTTCCTCTGCCTTATCTGTGTTGGGCAGCATTCCCATCCCCAGGCTCAGCTTTCTCGTCTGTGAAATGGGAAAGCTGGTCCCGACGCCTCCTGGTGCCCTTTGCCCGTGCCTGGGCCTCCATCTTCCCGTCTGTAGGGTGGGAGGACAGGCCTGGCTGGTCAGTGTCCAGGGCGTATGGCTTCTCACGGCCTCCTCCGCCCGTCCTGGGGGCTGCTCGCGGGCCCCTGTGCACAGGAGCAGGCAGCATGTTGGGCCCCGGGGCCGGCCCCAAGGCCCACTGCCCCACGCGCGCCCCTCCCTTCCCGCCCCCTAGAGTGCGGGGGCAAGAACTTCCACTTTGTGCACCGCTCGGCCGACGTGGACAGCGTGGTGAGTGGGACCCTGCGCTCGGCCTTTGAGTACGGCGGCCAGAAGTGCTCAGCGTGCTCCCGCCTCTACGCGCCCCGCTCGCTGTGGCCGCAGATCAAAGGGCGGCTGCTGGAGGAGCTCGGTGGGATCAAAGTGGGCAATGTGAGTGGCTCAGCCTCCTGCCGCGGCCCAGCGGGGGGCTGATGGGATTGGCCGCTGGGGGGGCGCCGTGTGCGAGGGGGGCACTCCTCTTGTCTCACGCCGACGGCCACCTCCTCTCCATCCATGTCTCCCTTGCCTCCAGCCTGCAGAGGATTTTGGGACCTTCTTCTCTGCCGTGATTGACGCCAAGGTACAGGGGGGTGCCAGGCCTGTGCTGGGTGGGGGGCGGGAAGAGTGACCCAGATCTGCTGCTTAGAGCAGGGTAGCCTGAGATCCATGCACACAGCCCCTGCCGCCCCCGCCAGCCCTGGAAGGAATAGAGGCATCCCTGCCCAGAGAGGAGCTCGCCTCCTGCACACCCTGCCTCCAGGCCCCCTTAAAGTGCCCGTGTTCGCCTGCACACCTGCACGCACACCCGTGAACACAGGTACACGCACAGCCGTGAACACAGTCACGTAGACCTCTGTGTGGGGTCACGCACGTAGGTCCACCCGTGTAAACACATGCACAGCTGCACGCACACACGTCTCCACACACAGACGAATCCGGCAACGCGTGTGGACACGTGGATAGGCACGTGTGTGGTCTGCATTGCAGAAACATGTAATGCAGGCGTACTTGTGCCTGCACACCTAAACCTAAAGACTCATTTGTATGTATGTATGTTTGCATGATGTTTATATGTAAGTGTACATGTTCTTGGACTTCCCTGGTGGCTCAGACGGTAAAGCATCTGCCTACAATGCGGGAGACCAAAGTTCAATCCCTGGGTCGGGAAGATCCCCTGGAGAAGGAAATGGCAACCCACTCCCATACTCTTGCCTGGAAAATCCCGTGGCTGGAGGAGCCGGGTGGACACAGTCCACGGGGCCGCAGAGCCGGACTCTTTCTTTTTCTTTCTGTGCGTGTTCTAACACACACATGCACACGAGCCTGCGCGTCCAGTCCTGTTTCTGCCCTGCTTAGCCAGGCCCTGTTTGCTCGCAGCCTCCCCCGCACCCTGCCTTCGCCCCCTTCAGAATCTGGGGCCCATGTGTTGGGGGCTCCTGCTGGGAGCGGCCTCCAGCTGGCCCTTGACACCCCCTGCCCCGATCCCGCAGTCCTTCGGTCGCATCCGGAAGTGGCTGGAGCACGCCCGCTCCTCGCCCAGCCTCACCATCCTGGCCGGGGGCCACTGTGACGACTCTGTGGGCTACTTTGTGGAGCCGTGCATCGTCGAGACCAAGGACCCCCAGGACCCCATCATGAAGGAGGTGACGGGGAGGGAGGGGCTGGGAGGGCAGCGTCTCTGGGCGTCGTCCCGTCTCACAGCTGAGCGTGGCGCGGCCCTGCCAGGGGCCTGCCTCACCCCCGGGGAGAGCAGAGCCAGGCCCTGGGCTCAGGCCTCCTGACCCCAGATCCCTGACGCTGCTGGCCGGGCTGAGGTCACAGCACCGACTGCCTGCTGCCCCGGAGGCCCCTACAGCTGTCTCAGCTTCTAACATCTGTGGAGTCGTCAGTGTGGGCCAGGAAATTGGTGTGTCGTTCCCATTTTACAGATGAGAAACTGAGCTTCTGAGAAGTTAGGCAGTTGCTCAGGATGACAGTGTCCCCAGCCCCCAGGTGACGTCACAGGGCAGTCCCCTGGCCGCCTGTTGCCAGAAGTGTCCCCCTCCCAAGGGCCTGGACTCTTGGCTCTGGGGGTGGGTCTGGCTGGCAGGGAGGACAGAGGGTCTCTGGATCTTCTGCCAGGCTGGGTGGGGTGGGCAGGGTAGGAGCCGTCCTGGAGAGAACCCTCCAGAAGGCAAGGCCTGGCCCAGGCTGCTGGGCTGAGAAGGGGATCGGGGGCGGGGGGATGCGGCGGAAGCCTCGGGGACGGGTCCAGGCGGGGCCCGACCCTGGGGCTTCTCTCCAGGAGATCTTCGGTCCCGTTCTGGCCGTGTATGTCTACCCGGACGAGGAATACAAGGAGACGCTGCGGCTGGTCGACAGCACCACCAGCTACGGCCTCACGGGGGCAGTGTTCGCCCAGGATAAGTGAGTGGCCGCGGCCCCTCGGCGCCAGTCCTGACGTCCTCCTGTCCCCGGAGACAGCCCACCCCGGACGCGGATCCCAGCAGTAACGTGCCCTTGCTGCTCTCCATGCCCCTCACTCCGCCCCGGCCGGCAGGTAGACAGAGGCCGCAGGCTCCTTGGTAAAGCGTTGGTGCTGGGGCCGCACTGTTGGCTGCTGAAGCCAGGCCTCTAGGGCCGGGGCCGGGCAGTCCGCGCCTGTGGCCCGCCGCCCGGTCTGGCGGGGCTCAGGGCAGAAGGCAGGGCTTGGGCCCAGGCGTTGCCCTCGTCTGGTGGAGGGCCCCCTGGGCACCGTGACGCTGGGCTGGGGCTTCGCCCCGTCTTGTCTCCGTGGCACTGGTTGCCTCCCTGCGTCTGCCTCTAAGAGGGGAAGGCGGGGTTGGAACCTGTGGGGGCAGGCTGGGGCTTGGGGGGTTCCCGAGCTGCCGAGGGCAGGGGCCCAGCGCTGGCAACCGCCCTCTTAGCGCCGCCCTGCCTTGTAGGGACGTTCTCCGGGAGGCCACAGAGCTGCTGAGGCACGCCGCGGGCAACTTCTACATCAACGACAAGTCCACCGGCTCGGTGGTGGGCCAGCAGCCCTTTGGGGGCGCCCGAGCCTCGGGTGAGCGGGTCCTCCTTTCTAGCAGGGGGTGAGGTCCTGGGGGAGACCCTTGCTGCTTCATCTCGAGGGTGTTAAGAGGCACAGGAGGAGCTCCGGCGGCTGAGCACGGAGGGCCAGGCCCTGCGCGAACTGAGTCCTCCCGACAGCCCCCTGTTGTGCTGCCCGTGCTCTTCCCATTTTACAGAGGGGAGAACTGAGGCCCGGGGGGCGCGTGGCTAAGAAGTGGTGGAGCCGGGATTTGGGTCCAGCACCCGCATCTCGGCTTCCCAGGTGGCTCAGTGGTAAAGAACCCACCTGCCAGTGCAGGAGATGCGGGTTTGATCCCTGGGCCAGGAAGGTCCCCTGGAGGCGGAAACGGCAACTCTTCAGTGTTCTTGCCTGGGAAATCCCATAGACAGAGGAGCCTGGCTCCTAGTCCATGGGGTCAGAAAGAGTCGACCACGACTTAGCAAGTAAACACAACTTACCGTTTTCCAGGCCATTGCAGTCCAACCCCCTCCTGTCTACAAATGGGGAAACTGAGGCTTGGCGAGGGGCAGGGACTTGCCAGAGGTCACGGTGCCTGGTGGCAGAGCCGGGGCCAGAACCTGGGCCTCCCCGCTCCCTGTCCAGCGCCCTCCACTGTGCTTTCCTGCCTCTCGGACACGCCGTGCAGGTGGGGTGCGGGGACCTGGGGAGCCTGGGCGTCCTGTCTGCTCGCCGGCGCCTGCCCCCCGACCGCCGGCTGCGTGCCCTCTGCCCAGAGGCACTCAGGGAGCCCTGGCCGCCGTGTCAGGGTTGGCTTAGCTGTCTGCTGCCCGTTCCTTCCGTCTGCTCGTCCCCGCCCCTTCTCCCTTCTCCCCAGAGCTGCTGTATCTGTCGGGGGACAAACAGAGCTGTCTTTCCACAGGAACCAATGACAAGCCAGGCGGCCCCCACTATATCCTGCGGTGGACGTCGCCCCAGGTCATCAAGGAGACGCACGGGCCTCTGGGGGACTGGCGCTACCCGTACATGCAGTGAGCCCGCTCGGCGCCTCCGCCGTCCGTCCGTCCGTCCGTCCAGACGACTGACCTCAGTGCACTGACCACGCCCCGTGCTTCCACCCTGCCCCCATGGGGCGACTTTCTAGGCCCAAGTCCTGCCCCCTGCCCCGCATCGGCCTGCGTCCTGGCCTGTACCACCCCTTAGAGTCAGCTGTGGGCTCTGGGTTGAGATCACGCTGTGGGGAGGTGTAGGGCTGCCACCCCTGCCCCCAAAGAGTATCCTAGAAATTCCGCCTGGTGAGTGTGACCTTGGCGCCTAACTGGTTCTCCATCAGTCCCCTTCTCGCTCCTCTCTGCTGTGTCCAGGGTCTCAGGGACCTGGGGCGTGGCAGTGGAGAAGCGCGTGGATCTGCAGGAGGAGGAGGCAGCTCTGGGCGCCCTGGCACGCCGCACCCACCGAGGCCCCTGGCTTCTCCGGGTCTCCAGGGTTAGGGGTGACCAGGGTGGCCTGCAGGCTGCCACGTTGTGGTCACAGGTCGTGGGGGCACCAGCTGGCCTTGCCCTGTTTGGTTCGTGCTGCTCACTAGCTCTTTGCCCAGACGCACCTGTGCCAGCAGGTACCCGCCTGTGCCAGCAGGTACCCGCGCCCAACCAAACGCCTTAGACCGAGTGTGCCTTGCTCCCGAGTGCCTGAGCTCTCGGAGGCCCTCAGATTGCTGGCGGTCTCCAGGCGATGGGGCTGGGGGGCTTCTGCAGTCCACCTGCCAAGGTGCCAGTCCTTCCTGTTGGGCCTGTGAGGTTGGCAGACCTTGGGGGCCCTTCCTGCCACTTCCTTAGCTCTTGGGTTCTGCCCCGAGAGCCTCCTGTGGCCTGGGGCTTCCTGCAGGAGCTCAGTGCCCACTGGCCCAGGTAGATGTTGCCCCTACCTTCCCCAGTGCCCCAAGACCTCACCTCGGGTCCCCATCTGGCCTGGCTGAGGCTCACCTGTAGAATCGTTCCTCCTTGGCATGTTCGTGGCTCTGTGTGTGGACTGGCCCCTCGGAGGCCTGTTCCTCGATGCAGCTGATCGGGGGACACTCAGATGCATCCTGGGTGGGTTCTGGGTGGTCAGGTAAGAGGCGACTCTGAGGAGAGTTTTTAGGGGGCCCTCCAGGCACCTCCGAGGGCTGGCATGGGGCCCCCGTGGGGCTGGAGTGGCTGTTCCCCCAGTGCACGGTCACGCCGTGGCCCGCAGTCTGGGCTGGGCCTGGTGCCAACAGGCTTGTTTCTCACGGGGGCCAGGATGGGCGGCGGGCAGGCCGGAGGTGGTCCTGGTTCTGCTAGTTCTGCACTGTGAGGCGGCCGTGGGATTTGTCCTGATGCCACCTAATAAAATGCCTCTTCCTTAACCAAACTGGTGGTCTTTCTGGTGGGAGCGGTGGGGGCTGGTCACCTTCTAAGTCCGGTGAGATTGCCAACATGTCACCGGGTGTCAGGGGCACAGTGCCCGTGATGTGATGGAAGGAAGGGTGAGCCCTGATGGCAGAAAGTCCTATGTGAGTGGCAGGAACTCTAGAGCCTGAGGGCCTGGGTACACACACACACACACACACAGTCTTGAGAATTCAATGAGTTAATTCACATAAGTGCTCAGAGCAATGCCAGATATGGAATTAATGATTCAACAATGTTAACCTGTTTACCCATTGTTAAAACAACCACCATTAAGTGCTATGATAGTTAAGTTTGTGGGTCAGCTTGGCTGGGTTATGATGCCCAGGGGTCTACTTAAGCATTATTCTGGATGTTTCCATGGAGGTGTCTTTTGGATGAGATTAGCAGGAGACATTGGAGAAGGCGATGGCACCCCACTCCAGTGCTCTTGCCTGGAAAACCCCACGGACAGAGGAGCCTGGTGGGCTGCAGTCCATGAGGTTGCTAGGAGTCGGACACTTTCACTTTTTACTTTCATGCGTTGGAGAAGGAAATGGCAACCCGCTCCAGTGTTCTTGCCTGGAGAATCCCAGGGACGGGGGAGCCTGGTGGGCTACAGTCCATGGGGTCACACAGTCAGACACAAGTGAAGCGACTTAGCAGCAGCAGCAGGAGACATAAGAGGCATGGGTTCTATCCCTGGGTCAGGAAGATCCTCTGGAGGAGAGCATGGTAACCCACTCCAGTATTCTTGCCTGGAGAATACCATGGACAGAAGAGCCTGGCGGGCTACAGTCCACGGGGTCACACAGTCAGACACGACTGAGGCAACTCAGCACACACACACAACATTTAAATCTGTGGACTTTGAGGAAAGCAGATTACTGTCCGTAAGTGAGTGCGCCGTATCCAATTAGTTGAAGGCCTGAAGAGAACAAAGACTGACACCCGCCGCCCCCCCCCCCTCCCCCGCCCCGCCGCCCCCTCCCGTGCATATGTTCCCCTGAGCAGGAAGGACCTCTGCCAGTGGCTGCCTTGGACTCAGCGGCTCCTCCCTGCATTTCTGGCCTCCCGCCAGCACTCTGCGATTTGGACTTTGCAGCCTCCATGATCATACGGGCTCCTTCCTTATGATCAAGCTTTCTCCGTGTCTGTCTCTAGTGCCTTCCTAGAGGTTCTGCTTTTCTTCAGAACCCTGACTCATACATGTGCTGAAGACTTTGCATCTATTTTCTTTCATGCACAGCCGTCTTATGGAGGAGTGTTGCCTTGCCCGCATTTTGCAGATGAGAACACAGGTGCAGAAAAGTGAAGGGAGTTGGCAAGGTGTGGCATTGCCAGGCTGGAAACCCAGCTCTGTCTGATTCCAAAACCCACCCTCTCTCCTCCACCCAGATGTCCACACAAGGCTGCAGGCGCCCCGAGCACGGCGCTAACGTCCCACTTTGACCCCCTACCTGTGCCGTGGCCTCTCCAGCCTCAGGTCTGACGCTTCTGCAGGAGCTGAGGATCAAAGGACAAGTTTTAGAACCAAGTGCCAGGTCCCATGGGCTTCCCGGATGGCTCAGCATGTAGAGAAAGAATCTGCCTGCTGGCCAGGTGATGTGACGGGGTGCGACCATGGTCAGTTAGCTTGAGCCCAGAATCCACAGGTCCAAACTCCACCTGAGCCAGCTGACTTGCAGGGGAGGACAGGTGCGTCCTGGCCTGCCTTCACCCCTAGTAGTGTAAAAGGAGGTGTTCCTGAACCTCATAGACATCTCCCACCCCTGTCCGAGGTGAGGATCTTAGACCTGGAGGGAGGGGAAGGGACTCTACACTGGGCAAAGCCCTGACCCGGGCTCACTCAGGGCTGCCACTGACGTGTGCCAGGGGAGCTGGATCAGAGAGAGAATGGGGGGATGGAGTCAGGGAGAGACGTGGTGGGGGGTGGATCGGGTCAGGGAAAGTAGGATGGAGTCAGGGATAGAGTGGGGGGATGGGGTCAGGAGAGACTAGGGGGATGGAGTCTGGGATAGAGTTGGGGATGGAGTCAGGAGAGAGGGGGATGGGGTCAGGGAGAGAGTTGGGGGATGGAGTCAGGAGAGAGTGGGGGATGGAGTCAGGAGAGAGTGGGGGATGGAGTCAGGAGAGTGTGGGGGATGGAGTCAGGAGAGTGGGGGATGGAGTCAGGAGAGTGGGGGATGGAGTCAGGAGAGAGGGGGATGGGGTCAGGGAGAGAGTTGGGGGATGGAGTCAGGAGAGAGTGGAGGATGGGGTCAGGAGAGAGTGGGGGATGGAGTCAGGAGAGAGTGGGGGATGGGGTTAGGAGAGAGTGGGGGATGGGATCAGGAGAGAGTGGGGAGACTTCAGTCAGGGACATAGTGGGAGCTCAGGGAAAGGAGGCAACTGTATTTTGTAGAAAGGGATACTGAGGCCCTGTTATCGTTTCTGAACGAATGGAGTGACTTATTCACGGGCGCACTGAGACAGCTGGCTGACCGCTGGCCACGTGCTTCCCCCTCTAGCCTCAGTAGAGCCTTGACATTGATGTTGACCTCACCAGGGAACTGTTAACGACATTTTATGGAAGGCCTGTGGCACTCGCGTTGAATGAGGTCACACAGCGGGTTGGTCAAGGGCTGAGTGAACCCGGGCTATGGATGCCACACCCATCCCCCGCCCCCTCACCCTCCCTGACTCCCAGCTGTGCCTGTAAGGATGTTTTGTGCTGTCTCCTCCCAGCCCAGTGCCTCTGACTCCACCGGATGAGGGCAGGGGGTGGCTCATTGCTCACTCCATTTTCTCTACCCTCCTTGTCTCCCAGGCTTGGGGCCCAGTGCCCACCCACGTGCCTGAGGCCTCTTTGCATGCTCACCACAGTTAAGTCCCCGTGTCCACAGTGGCCCAAGGAGCCTCTTCATTTCCCTGCTGCGGCCGGAGCCCAGCCGCAGGTCTGGGCTGGAGCGTGAACCATTTGACTGAGGCCGGATGTCCCCAACACGACTGCCCACGGGCTGCCAGTGGGGCGTGCACGCTAAGGAAATTAGGGGCCACCTGTGCCCCAGTCGCCGGGCAGACCTGAAGCTCCTGCGGGGAGCGGGGCTCTGGGGGGAAGCAGCAGGCTGCAGACCCACCCTCTCCACAGAGCCACGTCTTCATTTTTATCAGTTCACCCGCCCTCGCACCCATCATCACAGCTCCTGTATGTTCTCTGTCTAGAGGCAGCGCAGGAAATAGTGAGAGCCGCCATCACTGAACGCAGGTGCTGTGCTCTAGACGTCAGACCCTCAGATCCTCACTGGGACCCCGAAGGTGTGTTCCGTTGGGCCTGTTTTACAGATGGGGGACTGAGGAACAGATGGGTGAGGTAGCTAACACACCGGAGGAGGCGGCCGTCTGCGTTTCTGTCCCTGCCTCTGCCTGCCTGGCCACCGAGCACAGTGCGAATGCCCACCTCAGCCCCCCTGCCTGTGCCGTGGCCCCTCCAAATGCAGATCTGACGCTTCTCCAGGACCTGAGGATCAAATGACAAGTTTTAGAACCAAGTGCCAGGTCCCATGGCCTTCCCCGACGGCTCAGCAGGTAAAGAACCTGCCTGTAATGCAGAAAACACAGGAGATGAGGGTTCAACCCCTGGGTCGGGAAGATCCCCTGGAGGCAGGCATGGCAACCTGCTCCAGTATTCTTGCCTGGAGAATTCCATGGACAGAGGCGCCTGGGGGGCTACAGTCCATGGGGTCGCAGAGTCAGACCAGCCTGAAGCGACTGAGCCTGCGTGCACACCGGGCCCCATGACCTGCGCAGGATGAGATGCTCAGTGAAGGAGAACGTACCCTCACTCACTCTCTCAACACCATCAGCCTGGGTGCCTGCGGTCAGAAAGAAGTTGAAGCTGGGCTTCCTTATCCCATGGGCTGGTGCTCCTGCTAATTACCTTGGACCACACCAGCCTGGGAGGAAGGAGGTGTTATTTTGGCCCCATTTCACAGATGAGGAAACTGAGGCTCAGGGAGACCTGCTCAGTAAGGGGCAGGGGCAGAGGCTAGAGCAGAACTTGTTCCCACCGGCTATACCAGCACCTGCTTGTCCTGGCCTCTCACAGGAATCCAGTGGCTTCTGGGCAGGAGCCATCCAGCCAGGGGGTGGGAGGAGGCATGGCAGACAGTGGCTCCAGAGACAGGCAGCCAGCCTTGTGCCCCTTCTCCGAGGTTGATGACGGCCACCCTGGGTGGTGGAGCAGATGCCACACGACCCTCAGGTGCCCGGGGCACCTCAGCATTCTCTCCCGGAGCTCTGCTGTGCCCTCTCTCCAGGCCCCAGGTGGCCAGCAGGCACCCCTCAGCCTCGCAAGCATTGGGGCACAGAGGCTGGGGTGAAGCGAGGGAGCTGATGTTCTGCTGGGGTTCACATGCACCCGGGCAGACGTCGTCAGAAGGAGAGTCGTGGGGAGATAAATGCCCAGAAGAGGTTACACTGCCAGTGAGTGGCAGAGCCAGGACTGGAACCCAGGTCGGTGAGATCTGAGTCTCAGGAAGGAGAGTCCTACAGAGTCACAGACCCCAGGCCTTCATCGGGCCTAGAATCGAGAATGTCTAGAATGCCAGTTCCACGCTAGGAGCAAAGCCATCGACGCTGCAGTGTAATATTCACTATCATTTATCAAGCAGGGGCTTCACGTATTCATCTCATTTAATCAGCCTCCATGAGGGCGGCTGTGCCCACTTCACAGGTGAAGCTGAGTGGACTCAGAGCCTGCTGGGTGGTTACTGTCCACTCCGGAGCCCACAGAGCAAGACCAGCGCTCTTTTCCACCCCAGCCCTTCACGCTCTCTTTAGTGACGATCACCTTTCTGGCTCTCATTGGACTTGTGGTCATTTGGGATCTTCAGATCGTTTTCTGGATGAGACCGAGCCTGCTTGAGGTCACCCAACAAAGTTCGGAAAGGGGGCTTGAGTGGATCTCTGTACTCGAGAAGGTGTCCCCACCAAGCAGAGTCCTTCCTCAGGCCTTCGCTGACTCCTTGGCGCCCAGCTTCTAGGGATCATCGTGCCCACTCCACTTTCGACATCTGAACTCTCGGAGGCGTGACTGGCGAGGCTGGCTGCTTTGAGAACCAGCTCTGAGGCCCCCCTGTGCCCTGTTCCAGGGTGTTTCTGAACCAAGCAGATGCTCAGGGGCTCCTTGGGGAATCCCTGCCTGCCAACCCCTGCCTGGGCAGCTGAACTGGAGCCAGGCTTCCAGCTGCCCCACTGGGTCCTGGAGGAGGTAGAACTGATAGGAGAGAGACAGAGGGAAAGGGAGGGGAGGTGGGCAGGGAAGCCAGCAGAGGGTACACAAGGATGGGGTCGGGGAGAGCAGCCGGTGTGGCCCCCCAGGCCCCTGGGGTCAGGCCCCTCGTGGGCCCCCCATGCTCCAGCCCCTCTCCAACCCCCATGATGGGGGAGGAGGGAGGTTCAGGGAAGCCCCCTCCAGCCCAGAGCGAGCACAGCCAGTTCCTTTCTGCAAGCATCCTGGGAAGCAGATGCAAGGCAAATGGGCATCCTCTCTGGGCCCCCATTTCCACGGCCGGCCCCTGCCCCATGGACTTTGCATAAGTCGGTCACGGTTCTCCATCACTTTGGCAACCAGCGCCCACACAGGTGTGAGCATGGGGAACTCAGGCCCCGGACCGGCCCATGAGGGTCGCCTGGGTCCCCACGCGGTGTGCATGGGCAGTATGTGCAGTCCTGAAGGAGAGCCGCAGCCTCAGGGTTCCCCTGGCATTTGTCCTTGGGACAGCCAGTGCCCAAGCCTCACCCACTCGCCCCTCTTAGGTGACATCAAGATCAGAGGGGACCTTGGAGATCATCTAGCCCAGGGCATCTCATGAATCACGGCCTGAGCCACGTGACATTCTGTAGCTGGGTGCATGGCTGCATTTGTGGGTATATGCATTAGTGTCCAGGACTCTGTCAGGATCTCAAAAGGATCCTTGCCTCTGAAATTGTAAGACGCACTGAGTCCATTTTACAGATGGGGAGGCTGAGGTCCAGAGAGTGGAAGCCACCGGCCCAAGGGTAGCCTTCCGATGGGGGCAGAGCTAACCCGGAGCCAGGACTTCTGACTCTCCGTCCGGAGCTCCTTCCTTCTGCAGGTTTCGCTCTTCAGAGAGGATCGTCCGTGCAGACTGACAGCACGGACCACAGCACTGACCACACTAAGCAAGGGGACCCCATTGCTCCTTCCTCCCGGGAGCCCCTGTCAGGGTCCTGGATTCCTCCAATCCGCATGGTTGCCATGTGGCTTTGAATCAGTCACTGTTCCTCTCCAAACCTCAGACTCCTGCTCTGAAAACTGGAGAGCTCACAGCAGCACCTCGAACGGTGGTGAGAGTAAAACAGAACGGCAGCATGGCGGTGCCCACACTGTCCCTGGGGTGGGGCGAGCCCTCCAGCATGGCGGGTGCCCACACTGTCCCTGGGGTGGGGCGAGCCCTCCAGCATGGCGGGTGCCCACACTGTCCCTGGGGTGGGGCGAGCCCTCCAAGTGTGTTTACCACAGAAATAACCTGGGTTCGTTTTGCCATCCTCCTCCCAGGCTCCCTGGCTGCTGACCCCACGGAGCGCTTGGCCAGCCCACACCGCCCCTTCTCCTTACCGCATCTTGGTGGCCGGCACAGTGTAAGGCATTGCAGAGCTGTCCTGACATGCTTTTGACTTGATTGGAGTCCAGGGGAAATCAACTTGCTTTTCTGGCCCTTTGGCAACTGGCCCGCTCCAGGCCTCAGTTTCTGCATCTGTATAATGGGTAGGTTTTGGAGCTCTGCAGGCCCTCTTAGCTCTGACACCATACGCCACGCTATGGGTGGCCCTGGTACCCCTGGCACCTACCAATGAGTGCTGCCCTCACAAGGGGCCTGATTTCTGTCTGCAGACCAGGAGTCATGTCCTCTGTGTGTCCCAACTATGGCCCTTGTACCCTACCCAGCCCTGCCACGTAGGGGGCTCAGCTAGTGACCTCTGGACAAACGGCTTTCTCAGCCACTCTTGTCTGCCACAACCCCACATCTGGAGGGCTCCAGTTAACTTTGGTACTCTCTTACCCTACCATCCCCTTACCCCCAAGCTTTGCTAGATAACCTGACTTGGTTGGGAGACTCCGGAACATTCGAGGGCCACCCAGCAACCAGCTCGTTTACTTCCCCTCTTCAAACTGACGCACACACTCGCTGTGCCTGGACGTGTCCTTCCCAACACCTCGGCCTTGAGGTGCGACCTGCACTGGGGGAGGTTGGCACCAGCTCCCCCCAGCCTCATGGTGGGCATGGCAGTGACAGCTCCTGTGGGCAGAGCACAAAAAACCAGGTAGCAAGAGAGCTGAAGGCTTGGCAGCCTGGGACTGATTTCTAGCGGCCGGTGGTTACGACTCTGCGCTTTCACTGCTGTGGATCTGGGTTGAGTCCCCGGTCGGGGAACCAAGACCCCACAGGTTGTGCAGAACAGCGAATGACTTCTAGCGTCAGCACTTATTAGATGTGTGATTTTTGGCAAGTGCTTAACTGTTCAGCTCAGTTTCCTCATTTAAAAAATGGGAGTGAAATGACTACTTGGCTGGGAGTTGCACAAACTAAATGATACCGAACCTATGAAGTGCTTGGCACCATGCCTGGCGTACACACCCCGGGAAGGGTGCTATTTAGTTATAATCCTCCTGATTTCCCAAGAGTCTGGCAGGGCAAGGGGCCGTGGTCTCGGTGGCTCCTAGAAGGCCACCACGGACCCTATTCCAAGGAGGCCAGTGTGGTTTGAGGTGCGTGGAACAGAGGTGAGCAGGGGGAAGAGCAGCTGAGCTGGGGCCAGGCTGGGGAGGCCCTGGACGCCAAGGCCAGGGGCTCAGCCGTGGTCCTGCAGCAGGACGGAGTCCCGGGGCTGCTGGAGCCGAGGAAGGAGAGACTCAGAGCTGTCCTGCAGGGGCTGAAAGTGTCAGGGTGAGGCAGACGGAGAGGTCCGGACAGGAGGTGGTGAGGGTGTGAGTTTGGGATGAGGCAAAAGGGGAGGGGCCTGGAGAGAGCCAGCAGGACACAGGTGCGTGAGTGCTGGGCTTTGACTGCTGACACGCAGGGTGG
Organism: Bos indicus x Bos taurus; assembly: GCF_003369695.1. Lineage (NCBI taxonomy): Eukaryota > Metazoa > Chordata > Mammalia > Artiodactyla > Bovidae > Bos > Bos indicus x Bos taurus. Next base: position 133,467,745 of record NC_040077.1, read on the forward strand.
GTGTGGGCTCTCCAAAGAGGGCCTCCCCATTGTACAGATGAGGACACTGAGGCCAGAAGGGGGGCAGCGCCAGGCCCAGAGCCCACGCCTCCAGACTCTTCCTTTCCTCCTGTGGGTCAGGTCTCCCCCTCTGCCCACTGGTTTACCGGAGAGAGTGACGGACAGCCTCCTGAGTCACACAGCAAATCCCGCATCTTTCCACAGCACCAGGGGCCTCTTCCTTTTGTTTTCAGTGTCTGTGGTTGACTCTAGCCCAGGGGTGTTCAGAGGCGCAGGAGGGGGTGGTCCCTCTGGAACTGCTACAGGCACAGCCAGCACCTTTCAGGGGTAACTTCGGGACGCTTCGGGCTCCTTCAGCTGGGCTCAGTGCCTGCTCACTTCATCACAGGAAAGGACAATCTCGCACTTCTGGCCAGTTCACCTTTCCCCAGGGTTTGCTGTGCGCCCTGCAGGTCACATACGCCGTTTTACCTGATTCCCACACTGATCTCATGAGGCTGGAGTTATCAGGCCTGCTTCGGTAGGAAAAAGAGGCTCAGAGAGGTTGAGTAACCTGCCCACAGTCGCACAGCGCACAGAGCAGATGTCCCGTCCAGGCCGGCTGGAGTCAGGTTACCTCGAGGTTCCCGGAGTGTAGACTTATGCTTCAGCAGGAGCTGGTCAAGGACATAGGTCTGCTCCTGGGGGCCCAGCGCTGGTCTGGACGGAAGGGGCACTGCAGGGCAGAGCGGAAGCAGTGTCTGTGAACTGGGGCCACACAAGGCTTCTAGGAGGAGGCGAGGCTCCAGCGGACTGTGGAAGGAGCGGCAGGACTCGGCAGGGTGTGCAGGGGGACAGTGCTGGGTTTCCAATCCCCTCTGTGTCCCTTAGAGCCTCCTCCCCCCACGACCCTGGGCCCCACGAGCAGGGCTCGGGCCTGTGACAGACCCGTCCCGTCTGGGCATTACAGAGCAGGCCCTTAAGGAACGTGTGTGTTGTTGGGACCAGAAAGGACCAAAGCAGCACTCTGTGGACAAGGATCTCTGATCCAAGCAGGTTCCTGGTTTGCTGGAGCCATCTCCCTCCATCTTATTCCTTGGGGGGAATCACCATCAACATTAGGAATTTTTAACTTTCCTTTCTGCCACAACGCCTGCCCCTGGGTGCTGGATCGACGGGACACCCAGCAGCGTCCCTCTGCAGAGCTGACCGATAGACCGTCGGGCTGACAGAGGCCTGCCCCTCGGTCCCCGCCCCCAACCTCCCAATCTCTTGCCTGCTGTTGTGCTGCTTTTATCAAAAGCCAGGCCCTCAGGACTTCCCTGGTGGTCAGTGGTTAAGAATCCACCTTGCAGTGCAGGGGACGTGGGTTTGATTCCTAGTTGTGGATCTCAGATCCCACATGCCACAGAGCAGCTAAGCTGGAGTGCCATAACTGGGCCCCCGCACCGCAACCAGAGAGTCTGGCACTGCAAGGAAAGATCCAAAGCTCCCACCTGGCTCAGTGACGGTCCCGCCTGCTGCAACCAAGACCCAACGCAACCAAATGAATATATATATATATATATATATATATATATATATATATTTAAAGCAAGGCCCTTTCGATGTAACATGGCATGGAGGTTAAGAGCCAGGCCTTGAGGTTTTGAACCCCAGCTCTCTTGGCTGTACAACTGACAGTGAGTTTCTTAGCTTCTCTGCCTCAGTCTCCTCATCTGTGAAATGGGGTTGGCAACAGTCCCAGTTATTGTGAGCAGTGAATGAGATGGTGGATGACAAGCTCTCAGGGTGATGTCTGACTCTTAGTATTGGGGCTGCTGTTTTAGAACAACTACGATGGGTCAGGCGTGGGACACAGGACCGCGTGCCAGCCCCAGCTGGGCCAGGCTCAAGTGCGGGCTCCATTTGTCCCCTACTCTGTCTCCTAACGGGAGCCTCTATGTCCTTCACAGCTGTGGAACTGTGGTGTTGGAGAAGACTCTTCAGAGTCCCTTGCAACTTGCAAGATCCGACCAGTCCATCCTAAAGGAAATCAGTCTTGAATATTCATTGGAAGAACTGATGCTTAAGCTGAAACGCCAATACTTTGGCCACCCAATGCGAAGGGCTGACTCATTAGAAAAGACCCTGATGCTGGGAAAGATTGAAGTGGGGAGGAGAAGGGGATGACAGAGGATGAGATGGCTGGATGGCATCACCGACTCAATGGACATGAGTTTGGGTAGACTCCGGGAGTTGGTGATGGACAGGGAGGCCTGGCGTGCTGCAGTCCATGGGGTCACAAAGAGTCGGGCATGACTGAGCGACTGAACTGAACTGAATGTCCTTTGCTCCCAAATGTTTGAAACATTAGGAAGATGTGATCTCATCCAAGTGACAGAAGGCTCATCCTAATCCCAGCCTCCTCTTTCCCCAGAGCCCACTAACCTCTCTACCTGTCCCAGGTGCTTTCCTGCCCCGTGGACAGCAACAGGAGCAGTATGTAAATGTCTGTGCAAATCCCCTGGGTCAGGTTGTCAGCTCTCCAGGAGGCAGAGCCACCTCTGAGACCTCCATTTCCCAGCCATGGGACCCCAGGGCAGGGCAGCCTGCTCCCTGCTCTTCCTGCTGCAAGCCCTGGCTGAGCCAGCGGAGAATTCAGAGTTCTTCCTGCCTGGTGATTACCTCCTCGGTGGCCTCTTCACCCTCCATGCCAATGTGAAAGGCATTGTCCACCTCAACTACCTGAAGGTGCCCAAGTGCAAGGAGTGAGTCTCCAGGATAAGGCCGGAAGCGGTGGTGGCAGGGTGGTGATGGTGGGCGGTGGTGATGTGGTGGTGGTGGTGGTGGTGGTAATGGAGGAGGAGGTGCTGATGGTGATTGTAGAGGTGGTGATGGTGGTGGTGGTGATGATGTGATGGTTGTGATGGTGGTGGTGGTGGTCCTGGTGGTGATCATGATGGTGATGATGGAAGTGGTGGTGGTGGTGGTGATGGTGGTGGGGATGGTGGTGGTGGTAGTGACAATGGTGATGGTGGTGAGGGTGGTGGTGGTGGTGATGATAGTGGTATTGATAATCATGGTTTCCGACATGGTGCCCATGATGGCAATGGTGATGATATCCACAATAGAAATAGCAGGTGATGATGGTCATGGTGGTGATGGTGATGGTGATGATGTGGTGGTGGTGGAGGTGGTGGTGGTGGTGATGGTGGTGGTGATCATGGTGGGGATGGTGGTGGTGATGGTGGTGGTGGTGATGGTGATGATGTGGTGGTGGTGGTGGTGGTGATGGTGGTGGTGGTGATGGTGGTGGGGATGGTGGTGGTGGTGGTGGTGATGGTGGTGGGGATGGTGGTGGGGATGGTGGTGGTGGTGGTGATGGTGGTAGTGATGGTGGTGGTGGTGGGGATGGTGGCGGTGGTGGTGATGGTGATGATGTGGTGGTGGTGGTGGTGGTGGTGATGGTGGTGGTGGTGATGGTGGTGGGGGTGGTGGTGGTGATGGTGGTGGTGGGGATGGTGGTGGTGGTGGTGATGGTGGTGGTGGTGGTGGTGATGGTGGTGGGATGGTGGTGGTGGTGGGGATGGTGGTGGTGGTGGTGGTGATGGTGGTGGGGATGGTGGTGGTGGTGGTGGTGATGGTGGTGGTGATGGTGATGGTGGTGGGGATGGTGGTGGTGGTGGTGGTGATGGTGGTGGGGATGGTGGTCGTGGTGGTGGTGATGGTGGTGGTGATGGTGGTGGTGGTGGGGATGGTGGTGGTGGTGATGGTGGTGGGGATGGTGGTGGTGGTGGTGATGGTGGTGGTGGTGATGGTGGTGGGGTGGTGGTGGTGGTGGTGGTGGTGGTGATGGTGGTGGGGATGGTGGTGGTGGTGGGGATGGTGGTGGTGGTGGTGGTGGTGGTGGTGGTGGTGATGGTGGTGGGGATGGTGGTGGTGGTGGTGGTGATGGTGGTGGTGATGGTGATGGTGGTGGGGATGGTGGTGGTGGTGGTGGTGATGGTGGTGGTGATGGTGATGGTGGTGGGGATGGTGGTGGTGGTGGGGATGGTGGTGGTGGTGATGGTGGTGGTGGTGGGGATGGTGGTGGTGGTGGGGATGGTGGTGGTGGTGGTGGTGATGGTGGTGGGGATGGTGGTGGTGGTGGGGATGGTGGTGGTGATGGTGGTGGTGGTGGGGATGGTGGTGGTGGTGGTGGTGATGGTGGTGGGGATGGTGGTGGTGGTGGTGATGGTGGTGGTGGTGATGGTGGTGGTGGTGGGGATGGTGGTGGTGGTGGGGGATGGTGGTGGTGGTGATGGTGGTGGTGGTGGGGATGGTGGTGGTGGTGGTGATGGTGGTGGTGGTGATGGTGGTTGGTGGTGGTGGTGGTGATGGTGGTGGTGGTGATGGTGGTGGTCATGATGGTGATGATGGTGGTGGTGATGGTGGTGATGGTGGTGGTGGTGATGGTGGTGGTGGTGATGGTGGTGGTCATGATGGTGATGATGGTGGTGGTGATGGTGGCGGTGGTGATGGTGGTGGTGGTGGTGGTGAAGGTGGTGGTCATGATGGTGATGATGGTGGTGGTGATGGTGGTGGTGGTGATGGTGGTGGTCATGATGGTGATGATGGTGGTGGTGATGATAGTGGTATTGATAATCATGGTTTCCGACATGGTGCCCATGATGGCAATGGTGATGATATCCACAATAGAAATAGCAGGTGATGATGGTCATGGTGGTGATGGTGATGGTGATGATGTGGTGGTGGTGGAGGTGGTGGTGGTGGTGATGGTGGTGGTGATCAATGGTGGGGATGGTGGTGGTGATGGTGGTGGTGGTGATGGTGATGATGTGGTGGTGGTGGTGGTGGTGATGGTGGTGGTGGTGATGGTGGTGGGGATGGTGGTGGTGGTGGTGGTGATGGTGGTGGGGATGGTGGTGGGGATGGTGGTGGTGGTGGTGATGGTGGTAGTGATGGTGGTGGTGGTGGGGATGGTGGCGGTGGTGGTGATGGTGATGATGTGGTGGTGGTGGTGGTGGTGGTGATGGTGGTGGTGGTGATGGTGGTGGGGGTGGTGGTGGTGATGGTGGTGGTGGGGATGGTGGTGGTGGTGGTGATGGTGGTGGTGGGTGGTGGTGATGGTGGTGGGGATGGTGGTGGTGGTGGGGATGGTGGTGGTGTGGTGGTGATGGTGGTGGGGATGGTGGTGGTGGGTGGTGGTGATGGTGGTGGTGATGGTGATGGTGGTGGGGATGGTGGTGGTGGTGGTGGTGATGGTGGTGGGATGGTGGTGGTGGTGGTGGTGATGGTGGTGGTGATGGTGGTGGTGGTGGGGATGGTGGTGTGGTGATGGTGGTGGGCGATGGTGGTGGTGGTGGTGATGGTGATGGTGGTGATGGGGTGGTGGTGGGGGTGGTGGTGGGATGGTGGTGGTGGTGGGGATGGTGGTGGATGGGTGGTGGTGGGATGGTGTGGTGGGTGGTGATGGTGTGGGGATGGTGTGGTGTGGGATGGTGGTGGTGAGGTTGGTGGTGGTGGTGGGGATGGTGGTGGTGTGGTGGTGGGGATGGTGGTGGTTGATGGTGGTGGTGGTGGGGATGGTGGTGGTGGTGGTGGTGGATGGTGGTGGGGATGGTGGTGGTGGTGGGGATGGTGGTGGTGGTGGTGATGGTGGTGGTGGTGGTGGTGATGGTGGTGGTGGTGGGGATGGTGGGGTGGTGGGGATGGTGGTGGTGATGGTGGTGGTGGTGATGGTGGTGGGGATGGTGGTGGTTGGTGGGGATGGTGGTGGTGATGGTGGTGGTGGTGGGGATGGTGGTGGTGGTGGTGGTGATGGTGGTGGGGATGGTGGTGGTGGTGGGGATGGTGGTGGTGTGGTGATGGTGGTGTGGTGGTGGTGGTGATGGTGGTGGTGGTGATGGTGGTGGTGGTGATGGTGGTGGTGGTGGGGATGGTGGTGGTGGTGGGGATGGTGGTGGTGGTGGTGGTGATGGTGATGGTGGTGGTGGTGGTTGGTGGTGATGGTGGTGGTGGTGATGGTGGTGGTCATGATGGTGATGATGTGGGTGGTGATGGTGGTGATGGTGGTGGTGGTGATGGTGGTGGTGGTGATGGTGGTGGTGGTGGGGATGGTGGTGGTGGTGGGGATGGTGGTGGTGGTGGTGGTGATGGTGGTGGGGATGGTGGTGGTGGTGGTGATGGTGGTGGTGGTGATGGTGGTGGTGGTGGTGATGGTGGTGGTGGTGATGGTGGTGGTCATGATGGTGATGATGGTGGTGGTGATGGTGGTGATGGTGGTGGTGGTGATGGTGGTGGTGGTGATGGTGGTGGTCATGATGGTGATGATGGTGGTGGTGATGGTGGTGGTGGTGGTGGTGATGGTGGTGGTCATGATGGTGATGATGGTGGTGGTGATGATAGTGGTATTGATAATCATGGTTTCCGACATGGTGCCCATGATGGCAATGGTGATGATATCCACAATAGAAATAGCAGGTGATGATGGTCATGGTGGTGATGGTGATGGTGGAGGCCATGGTAGGATGATGGTCACATTGATGGACGTTGATTGAGTGATGATATAGGCCATAGGGATGTTGGTGCTGGTAGAAGTGGTAAGTGACTGATGGCCACAGAGGTCCTGGTGTCAGAGGTGGTCACAGGGACGATGGTGATCCCAGAGCTGTGGGGTGGTGAAAATGATATAATGACGCCAGCACCCTTTGGAGTGGTTCCCTCTTGGGCGATGCCTTGGTTTTTCTACTGCAGGCATGAGGGACAGGCTGGCTCACCTGCCCCCCCTCCCCTCCCCTTCCCACCCTGGACCTGTTGCCCACCCCGCCCACGGCGGCCCCTCCAGGTATGAGATGAAGGTGCTGGGCTACAACCTCATGCAGGCCATGCGCTTCGCGGTGGAGGAGATCAACAATGACAGCAGCCTGCTGCCCGACGTGCTGCTGGGCTACGAGATGGTGGACTCCTGCTACATGTCCAACAATGTCCAGCCCGCGCTCTACTTCCTGTCACAGGATGACTACTTCCTGCCCATCCAGGAGGACTACAGCCAATATGTGCCCCGCGTGGTGGCCATCATAGGTCCCGACAACTCCGAGTCCACCAAGACTGTGGCCAACTTCCTCTCCCTCTTCCTCCTTCCACAGGTGAGGCCCTGGGGCTGCGGAGGAGGGCTTGTCCAGAGGGCTTACCACCCTGACCAGTACCTACAGGGGATGCCTGGGGGAGCAGAAGCAAGGTCAGGACATCCACCCCAGCCCTGGCAGGCAGCCAGCCTGTTGGTTGAGAGTTCAGGCTCTGGAGGCAGACAGACCTGGTGTGCACCTTGCCTCTGAATCTTGGCCGTTGTGAGACCTCGAGCCAATCTCTCAACTCTCCCAAGCCTCAGTTTCTGCATCTCTAAAGTGGAGAGATAAGAGTCCTATCTTTGGACTGTCTGCAGATTAAAGCATTCACCCTAGCTAAGAATTTCTAGCACACAGTAGGTAGTCAGTAATGTTGCCCTTGTTATGTAAAGTGTCTTGCACGAGAATGAAAACTCAGAAAGTGTCCTGTACCACTCTGCATAGCTTCCTAGCATGGAGTCTGCCCATGGCAGGTCCTCACAAAAGTGCTGTAGAATTACTGTGTGTGTGTGTGTGTTAGTCACTCAGTCGTGTCCGACTCTTTGCGACCCCATGGACTGTAGCTCACCAGGCTCCTCTGTCCATGAGCTTTTCCAAGCAAGAGGAGCGGAGTTGGTGGCCACATCTACTGCTGCTATTCTAGTTTCCTCATCATGATCAGAAAGGCATAAATGGCATAAAATATCTGCTTGTTAAAGAGCCGCTAGCACAGGACTCAGCCAACAGTGGGCAGTTACAAATACTGTAATTGTTACTGTTGTTTTTATGACATCAAGCACCAAGGTTCTGACTCATTGTAGGTGCTCAATAAATGTTGACAGTCTTACCTGAAACATCCAGTCAGGACTGAACTCACTCTTTCATTCATGTAATGAGTGTGTATTGAGCATGTGCCGAGCCAGGCACCATTGCAGGTGTTGGTGATGAGCTGTGGAGGCACAGAAGTCTGTCCTCATAGAGCTGACCTTCTGGGGGGACAGACGGAGGGACCAGTGCAAATCAGGATGTGATACAGGGTGACAGGAAGTGAGCAGTGGAGGAAAGGGAAAAAGGAAAAGGAAAGTGAAGTCGCTCAGTCGAGTCTGGCTCTTTGCAAACCATGGACTGTATGTAGACTACCAGGCTCCTCCATCCCATGGGATTCTCCAGGCAAGAGTCCTGGAGTGGGTTGCATTTCCTTCTCCAGGGGATCTTCCCGACCCAGAGATACCCGGGTCTCCCGCATTGTAGGCAGACGCTTTACTATCTGAGCCACCAGGGACGTCAGGGAAAGTCAAGTCAAAGTTAAGGGAGGTGGGCCACGTTGCGGGGGCGGGGGTGGGGGGTGGCAGGTGAAGCGGGGGGAGGGGGAACCTGGATGGAGGCTTAAGGGAGGTGAAGGAGGAAGGGAACCTTGCCGGGTGAGCTTCCCGCCACCCCGCATCCCCATCCTCCCCCATCCCCGACCCCCAGCCCCACCCCCTGCTAATGCCCGAGGACCCTCTGCTCTGCAGATCACGTACAGCGCCATCAACGACGAGCTGGGCAACAAGGGCAGGTTCCCCGCGGTGCTACGCACCGTGCCGGGCGCGGATCACCAGACGGAGGCCATAGTGCAGATGCTGCTGCACTTCCGCTGGAATTGGATCGTCGTGCTGGCCAGCGGCGACGACTACGGCCGCGAGAACAGCCACCTGCTCAGCCAGCGCCTGGCGCACGGTGACATCTGCATCGCCTTCCAGGAGACGCTGCCCACGCCGCAGCCCAACCAGACCATGACGCCGCAGGACCAGGAGCGTCTGGAGGCCATTGTGGGCAAGCTGCAGCAGAGCACGGCGCGCGTCGTGGTGGTGTTTTCGCCGGAGCTTGCCCTGCACAACTTCTTCCGCGAGGTGCTGCGCCAGAACTTAACGGGCGCCGTGTGGATCGCCTCCGAGTCCTGGGCCATCGACCCGGTGCTGCACAACCTCACCGAGCTGCAGCGCGCCGGCACCTTCCTGGGCATCACCACCCAAAACGTGCCCATCCCGGGCTTCAGCGAGTTCCGCGTGCGCCGCTCCCAGGTGGGTCGGCCCGCGCTCAACAGGAGCAGTGCCAACTGCAACCAGGAGTGCGACACCTGTCTGAACACCACCGAGTCCTTCAACAGCATCCTCACGCTCTCCGGCGAGCGCGTGGTCTACAGCGTGTACTCCTCCGTCTACGCCGTGGCGCACGCGCTGCACAGTCTCCTGGGCTGCAACCAGAGCGGCTGCCGCAGGGATGTGGTCTACCCTTGGCAGGTGAGGTCCGGCCCGCAGGGTACCAGGGGCCTCAGGGAGCAGGCGCAGAGTCCGTGGTTGTCATGGAGACCACCAAGCGCTCAGCTCCGGCCTCACCTTCTGGTGAGGTTCTGGGCAAGTGAGTGGAAGAGACCAGGGCGCACGCCCTGCCTCCAGGCACATAGGAGTCCTTCGTGGTGACAAAACAGAATACCTTTGTTAAAAATTAATCATCCCCATCCACGAGAATCTGTCCTGGGACCAAGATTTGGGTGACATTCTCTAGCAGGAATCTCGGCAGGCAGCGGGAGCCCCAGTTCCCCACACAGCCTCGCCAGGGTGAAGGCGCTGAGGCTGGGCTTTGTAGCGTCCCATCAGCTCTCAGGTTTATTGATCTTCTTGTTCCAGTTCTACCTCACCTTGATTCAGACCTGGAATTGAAAGCTGTGCGTTCCTGGTTTACACATGTGCATAGGCGCATTCTGCCATGCGCCTTCGGAAAGCAGAGAAGGGTTCACTGAGGACCTAGCCGGGCAGAGGAGATGCAGACCAGAGATGTACACTTTCTGCCCACTGTCAGACATCTCTGCTTAAACAGTTCACTGGCTTTCTCACAGTTTGGAAACTCTGCCCACTCTGTTGCTCAGCCACCTCCCACCCCCATCTTTATCCTCTCCTAACGAGAGTTAGCTCCAAAGTGTGGGGTGGCAGGCAGGACCCAGGGGGGCAGGGAAGATCCAGGCAGGTGGAAGAGGCAATGGACTCTAAACCCCAGGTATTGGGTCACAGAGGGATGGCCAAAATGACTTCCAGGGAAAAGGAATCATATTGGCGTCTCCTAGGAGGTGAGTGCTGACTATTTTCCAGGCACTGTTCTGAGCCTCTAGTGGAGATTCACTCACTGATTGCTTCAGAGCCCAGAAGATCAGGCTTTCTTGACTCCCGCTTTGCCGAAGAGGAATCGGGTTTATAGAGGTTAAGTGACAGGTCCAAGGCCTCACAGCAGGAGGTAGATGGGCTGCGAAAACCCCGGCGTATCTGGCTCTAAGTCAGATCTCTCAGCCACTGCCTCCAGACCGCCACGCTTTTGCAGTTTTATCAGCCCCGTTTTATAGACATGGAAATCAAGGCCCATGGGCTGGTAGAATTTTTCCGGGGTCTGGCCTGACCTCTGATGCCAGCTCCACTTCCCTTCCCTCGGGCCCCTCTAGCTGCTTCTGGAGATCAGGAAGGTCAACTTCACCCTCCTGGGCCACCAAATCTTCTTCAACGAGCAAGGGGACCTGTCCCTGCACCTGGAGATCATCCAGTGGCAATGGGACCTGAGCCAGAACCCTTTTCGGAGCGTCGCCTCCTACCAGCCATCCAAGCGGCAGCTGAAGCACATCCATGACATCTCCTGGAACACCCCCAACAACACGGTCAGCCTCAGGGGGCCTGGAGTCCGGGCCTGGGGCGGGGCCCCAGGGCTGGAGCTGGGGTGGGAGGGTCCTGGGGCCTGGGGGCGGGGCCTGGGGCGGGGCCCCAGGGCTGGAGCTGGGGTGGGAGGGCCCTTTGACCCGGGTTCATTATTGATAAGTGGGGGCGTCTCTATGAGTGGGTGTATCGTCTGGGGTCCTGGCCTTCTTCCCTGACGGAGAACTGCCCACGTTCAGGGCTTTCTGGCTCCTCAGGGCCAAGGGGCTCAGGACATGCGTGGATTGAAGACTTCAACTCTCATGCTAATCCCGGAAAATAGATGCTGTTGTTGCTTAATCGCTCAGTCATGCCCGACTCTTCGTGACCCCATGGACTGCAGCACGCCAGGCCTCCCTGTCCATCACCAACTCCCGGAGTTTACTCAAACTCATGTCAGTTGCGTCAGTGATGCCATCCAAACATCTCATCCTCTGCTGTCCCCTTCTCCACCTGCCCTCAATCTTTCCCAGCATCAGGGTCTTTTCAAATGAGTCAGCTCTTCGCATCAGGTGGCCAAAGTATTGGAGTTTCAGCTTCAACATCAGTCCTTCCAATGAACACCCAGGACTGATCTCCTTTAGGATGGACTGGTTGGATCTCCTTGCAGTCCAAGGGACTCTCAAGAGTCTTCTCCGACACCACAGTTCAAAAGCATCAGTTCTTCGGCACTCAGCTTTCTTTATAGTCCAACTCTCACATCCACGACTACTGGAAAAACCATTGCTTTGACTAGATGGACCTTTGTTGGCAAAGTAATGTCTCTGCTTTTTAATATACTGTCTAGGTTGGTCATAAATTTCCTTCCAATGAGTAAGCGTCTTTTAATTTCATGGCTGCAATCACTATCTGCAGTGATTTTGGAGCCCCCCAAAATAAAGTCAGCCACTGTTTCCCCATCTATTTGCCATGAGGTGATGGGACCAGATGCCATGACCTTAGGTTTCTGAATGTTGAGCTTTAAGCCAACTTTTTCACTCTCCTCTTTCACTTTCATCAAGAGATGCTTTAGTTCTTCTTCACTTTCTGCCATAAGAGTGATGTCATCTGCATATCTGAGGTTATTGATATTTCTCATGGCAATCTTGATTCCAGCTTGTGCTTCTTCCAGCCCCAGCGTTTCTCATGATGTACTCTGCATATAAGTTAAATAAGCAGGGTGACAGTGTACAGCCTTGATGTACTCCTTTTCCTATTTGGAACCAGTCTGTTGTTCCATGTCCAGTTCTAACTGTTGCTTCCAGACTGCATACAGATTTCTCAAGAGGCAGGTCAGGTGGTCTGGTATTCCCATCTGTTGAAGAATTTTCCACAGTTTATTGTGATCCACACAGTCAAAGGGTTAGTGCATAGTCAACAAAGTAGAAATAGATGTTTTTCTGGAACTTTCTTGTTTTTTCGATGATCCAGTGGATGTTGGCAATTTGATCTCTGGTTCCTCTGCCTTTTCTAAATCCGGCTTGAACATCTGGAAGTTCACGGTTCACGTACTGTTGAAGCCCAGCTTGGAGAATTTTGAGCATTACTTTGCTAGCATGTTAGATGAGTGCAATTGTGCGGTAGTTTCCGCATTCTTTGGCATTGCCTTTCTTTGGGATTGGAATGAAAACTGACCTTTTCCAGTCCTGTGGCTACTGCTGAGTTTTCCAAATTTGCTGACATATTGAGTGCAGTACTTTCACAGCATCATCGTTTAGGATTTGAAATAGCTCAGTTGGAATTCAGTCACCTCCACTAGCTTTGTTTGTAGTGATGCTTCCTAAGGCCCACTTGACTTCACATTCCAGGATGTCTGGCTCTAGGTCAGTGATCACACCATCATGATTATCTGGATCATGATCTTTTCTGTATAGTTCTTCTGTGTATTCTTTCTACCTCTTCTTAATATCTTCTGCTTCTGTTAGGTCCATACAATTTCTGTCTTTTATTCTGCCCATCTTTGCATGAAATGTTCCCTTGGTATCTCTAATTTTCTTGAAGAGATATCCAGTCTTTCCTATTCTATTATTTTCCTCTTATTTCTTTGCACTGAAAACTGAGGAAGGCTTTCTTATCTCTTCTTGCTATTCTTTGGAACTCTGCATTCAGATGCTCATATCTTTCCTTTTCTCCTTTGCTTTTTGCTTCTCTTCTTTTCACAGCTATTTGTAAGGCCTCCTCAGACAGCCATTTTGCTTTTATGCATTTCTTTTCCATGGGGATGGTCTTGATCCCTGTCTCCTGTGCAATGTCACAAACCTCAGTCAATAGTTCATCAGGCACTCTATCTATCAGATCTAGGCCCTTAAATCTATTTCTCACTTCCACTGTATAATCATAAAGGATTTGATTTAGGTCATACCTGAATGGTCTAGTGGTTTTCTCCACTTTCTTCAATTTCAGTCTGAATTTGGCAATAAGGAGTTCATGATCTGAGCCACAGTCAGCTCCCGGTCTTGTTTTTGCTGACTGTATAGAGCTTCTCCATCTTTGGCTGCAAAGAATATAATCAATCTGATTTCGGTGTTGGCCACCTGGTAATGTCCATGTGTAGAGTCTTCTCTTGTGTTGTTGGAAGAGGGTGTTGGCTATGACTAGTGCATTCTCTTGGCAAAACTCTATTAGCCTTTGCCCTGCTTCATTCTGTACCCCAAGGCCATTGCCTGTTACTCCAGGTATTTCTTGACTTCCTACTTTTGCATTCCAGTCCCCTATAATGAAAAAGATGTCTTTTTTGGGGTGTTAGTTCTAAAAGGTCTTGTAGGTCTTCATAGAACCATTCAGCTTCAACTTCTTCAGCGTTACTGATTGGCGCATAGACTTGGATTACTGTGATATTGAATGGTTTGCCTTGGAAACAAACAGAGATCATTCTGTCGTTTTTGAGATTGCATCCAAGTACTGCATTTTGGACTCTTTTGTAGTCTATGATGGCTACTCCATTTCTTCTAAGGGCTCCTGCCCACAATAGTAGATATAATGGTCATCTGAGTTAAATTCACCCATTCCAGTCCATTTCAGCTCGCTGATTCCTAGAATGTTGACGTTCACTCTTGCCATCTCCTGTTTGACCACTTCCTATTTGACTTGATTCATGGACCTAACATTCCAGGTTCCTATGCAATATTGCTCTTTACAGCATCGGACCTTGCTTCTTTTGCTTTGGCTCCATCCCTTCATTCTTTCTGGAGTTATTTCTCCACTGATCTCCAGTAGCATATTGGGCACCTACTGACCTGGGGAGTTCCTCTTTCAGTATCCTATCATTTTGCCTTTTCATACTGTTCATGGGGTTCTCAAGGCAAGAATACTGAAGTGGTTTGCCATTCCCTTCTCCAGTGGGCCACATTCTGTCTGACCTCTCCACCATGACCCGTCCATCTTGGGTGGCCCCACATGGCCTGGCTGAGTTTCATTGAGTTAGACAAGGCTGTGGTCCATGTGATCAGATTGGCTAGTTTTCTGTGATTGTGGTTTCAGTCTGTCTGCCCCTCTGATGCCCTCTCTCAGTGCCTACTGTCTTACTGGAGTTTGTCTTACCTTGGAGGTGGGGTATCTCTCCACGGCTGCTCCAGCAAAGCGCAGCCACTGCAACTGACCTTGGACATGGGGTAGCTCCTCTTGGCCGCTTGCCGCTCCAGTGCTGCGCAGCCAGGATAATTTTTATACAACCCGAATCTAATCAGGCCACTCCCCACTCAAGAAGCGTGCATGGCTGAGGCCCCTTGACCCTACATTTTTAGTGTCTTAGTCCAACCTCCCATTCTCCCCACCCTCTCCCAGAGCATCCTGGCTTCAGCCAGGCTTAGACACACCCTCTTTCTGAAAATGCCAACCCCTGCCTCTCGTCCACCCCCTTGCTCTTACTGTTTCCTCTACTTGTAATTCATTCACTTAACGAACAGTCATTGGCGGCCTCCTCTGTTCTAAGGAATGCAGCAGTAAAACCTATAGATGTGGCCACTGCCTGCTGGCTCTTGTTCTCCAGACAACCCTGCCCCTCCATAAAGCTGCATTAAGTAGGACTCCTGGTGGCAAGTGACAGAAAATGATATAAATAAAAAGTTAACTTATTGCCTTGCATCATGGAAGACTCCAGGGTTGACCGTGAGGCTTCACGCAAGGCTGGATCCAGGGTCTCATTCTCTCCATCTCCCAGATCCTTCCTCAGGCAAGTTCTCCACCTCCCCCCCACCCCCCCAGAAATAAGAGGACTTCTAGGAGCTCCAGAGTCACACACTGTTCACTCAGCAACCTCAGAAGGTCTCCATCTCAGCAGCTGAGTGCTGTGTCCTGAAGAAGGTAGATTAGGTCTTTGCTGGGCAAAGCTAAGAGCGTCTCTATGATGGTCCAGTTCCAGCCGCAGTCCTGGCACCTGCCCCTCCTCAACAGGGCCCAGTTTCCCTCCTGGGAGCATCCTTCTGGGGATGAGATGGGAGAGGAGGGGTCTCCAGAGAGCGGGAAGGAGGACTCAGGGTCTTCTGCCCTCCGCCCCCCAGATCCCTGTGTCTATGTGCTCCAGAAGCTGCCAACCTGGGCAGAAGAAAAAGCCGGTGGGCCTGCACCCCTGCTGCTTCGAGTGTATTGACTGCCTCCCGGGCACCTTCCTCAACCAAACCTTAGGTATGACTCCAGGGCCCACACACGGGCCCTGCACCTGCCCTGCCCTGAGGGGGTCTCCCTCAGGCCTTTCCCCTTTGCAGAGTCTTGGCAGTCTCCCCGGGGACACAGGTGTCCAAGGACTGAGGACTGTATATCTCCCACCAGAGGATGAGATCTTGGAAAGAAAGATTACAGTTGTTAGGCTGAGTCCAGGAGTCAGTGAAAGTCGCTAGTCGTGTTCGACTCCTTGCGACCCCATGGACTGTACAGTCCATGGAACTCTCCAGGCCAGAATACTGGAGTGGGTAGCCTGTCCCTTCTCCAGGGGATCTTCCCAACCCAGGGATTGAACCCGGGTCTCCCGCATTGCCGGCGGATTCTTTACCAGCTGAGCCAACAGGGAAGCCCAAGAATACTGGAGTGGGTAGCCTATCCCTTCTTCAGCAGATCTTCCCGACCCAGAAATTGAACTGGGGTCTCCTGCACTGCAGGCAGATTCTTTACCAACTGAGTGAGTCAAGGAGACCTTAGTTCAAATCCTGCCTCTGTAACTCTCCTGGCTTTGTGACTTTAACTGGCTGACCCTCAGTTTCCTCATCTGTGAAATGGGGTTGCTGTGAGGGGTTGATGAGCCAGGGGGTGTCAGGGACTCAGTGAGCATTGGTGGCCCGTAGCTCTGTCTCCCTCCGATGGGGACCAGGCCTGGTGCAGCCCTGGAGAAGGTGGACGCTGAGAAGGCGTGTTTAGCTGACAGGAGCTGCCCTGGGCTCTTGCAGATGAATTTGATTGCCAGCCCTGCCCAAGCTCCGAGTGGTCCCACAGGAAAGACACCTCCTGCTTCAAGCGGCAGCTGGCCTTCCTCGAATGGGACGAGGCCCCCACCATCGTCGTGGTCATGCTGGCCTCCCTGGGCTTCCTCAGCACCCTGGCCATCGTGATCATCTTCTGGAGGCACGTTCGGACGCCCGTGGTCCGCTCGGCGGGCGGGCCCATGTGCTTCCTGATGCTGGCGCCGCTGCTGATGGCGTACACGGCGGTGCCCGTGTACGTGGGGCCACCCACGGTGTGGTCCTGCATCTTCCGCCAGGCCTTCTTCACGCTCTGCTTCACCATCTGCATCTCCTGCATCACCGTGCGCTCCTTCCAGATCGTCTGCGTCTTCAAGATGGCCCGGCGCCTCCCGCGCGCCTATGGCTGCTGGGGCCGCTACCACGGGCCCTATGTCTTTGTGGCGTGCGTCGTGATGCTCAAGTTGGTCATTGTGGCCAGCAGCGTCCTGGCCACGACCACCATGCCCACCACTCGCGTGGACCCCGATGACCCCAGGATCATGATCTTGTCCTGCAACCCCAACTACCACCGGGGGCTGCTGGTCAACACCAGCCTGGACCTGCTCCTGTCCGTGCTGGGCTTCGGCTTCGCCTACACCGGCAAGGAGCTGCCCACCAACTACAATGAGGCCAAGTTCATCACCTTCTGCATGACCTTCTACTTCTCCTCCTCCGTCTTCCTCTGCACCTTCATGGCCGTCTACAATGGCGTGCTGGTCACCATCCTAGACCTCCTGGTCACCGTGCTGAACCTCCTGGGCATCAGCCTGGGCTACTTCGGCCCCAAGTGTTACATGATTCTCTTCTACCCGGAGCGCAACACGCCGGCTTACTTCAACAGTGTGATTCAGGGCTACACCATGCGGAAGGACTAGGGCTCCACTGTCTGCCCTCTGGGACGTGGGGCTCAGCGTCGGGAGGCGGAGGCCAGGGGGCTCACTCAATTCCAGATGGAGCCAGGTGGTGGCAGGGGAGCCACCCTCGCCTGTTGCTGCCTGGGCCTGGTCTCTGATGGGTTGTCCCTCCAGGCTTCTGTGCGTCCTGGCCATCTTTGCCCACCCAGTGATGGATGCTTAGGTACATTTGCCCTTTATCTCTTTCCCTCGAGCTGTTTAGCTTGCCAGGTGCTGTACTCCATCCTAGAAAACCACCCAAGGTGACCTACCGGCTTCCAAGGACGGAGTCCAGCTTGGCAGCCTGCAGCCGCCATCTGGTGGTCATGGTGGGCTCCTGCAGGTTCCTGCTGCTGACTCCTGGTGAAGGGAAGCCTGCTGGTGGGCTGGGCTGGGGTTAGCGAGGGGCGGATGGGAGCTCAGAAAATACCACCTGGCCTCGCTCACTCGCTGTCCGTGTGTCCGAGTCTCATCCCCCAGATTCTCCCGGAGCTTGAGGGCCCAGCCTTTCTGTTATCTCTGAGTACAGCTGAGCACATAAATGCTTGTGAATAAACCTTACTTGGGTGAAACAGATGAGTTTTCTCCTTGTTTTCCAGAGGTCCCCTGAGAACAGAGACGTGGAATCAGAGATCTTGGTTTCAGTCCCAGCGTTGCTACTGTGGGTGTGTGCGTGTGTGCTAAGTCGCTTCAGTCTCGTTTGACTCTTTGTGACCCCATGGTCGCTAGCCCACCAGGCCCCTCTGTCCATGGGGGTTCTCCAGGCAAGAATACTGGAGTGGGTTGCCATGCCCTCCTCCAGGGAATCTTCCCGACCCAGAGATTGAACCTGCATCTCCTGCGGCTTCTGCATTGGCAGGCAGATTCTTAACCACTAAGCCACCTGGGAAGCCCCAATGCATATATTAGGCACACAGTAAATGCCAAGCATTGCAAATCCACGTCGCCAGAACCGTCAGGGACAAAATAAAGCTGTGCTCCCTTTTTATACCCTGGTGCCCATGGTGTACGGGCTTCCCAGGGGGCACGAGTGGTAAAGAACCCAACTACCAGTGCAGGGATGTAAGAGACTGGAGTTTGATCCGCGGGTTGGGATGGGTCCCAGATGGGAAAAAAGGAGACTCAAAGAGACTATGAAATGTCCCCAACCCCACACAGCTCACCCCTGGAATGTGACCTTCTGTGCAGTGAGACCCAGGGCGCCCTGCCTGGAACGCTGGTGGAGGGGAACCTTATCATGTAGGCTGGGGTCGGGGGGCACATTGGTGTGCTGGAGGGTGGGGGCTTCAAAGTTTAGGGAGATGGCTTGTGAATGTAGTGACCAGGGAAGACCTTGGGGGAAGCTGACATTTGAAAAGTGCTTTGAAGGACAGAGAAGCTTGGGAAGGCAGGAAGTTTGAGTTGGGGTGGGGAGGAATCGGGGGGGAGGTGGGCAGGCTGCAGAGCGAAGGATGGGTGAAGGGAACAGGTGGCTGGTTGTCAGGACCAGGTGTGGAAGGGGCTAGGTGTGGGGGACCCTGACCTCATCTTC
The DNA here is from genome assembly GCF_003369695.1 of Bos indicus x Bos taurus. NCBI lineage: Eukaryota > Metazoa > Chordata > Mammalia > Artiodactyla > Bovidae > Bos > Bos indicus x Bos taurus. Next base: position 133,486,363 of record NC_040077.1, read on the forward strand.
CCCGCTGGCCACTGCTGTGTCCCCTGCATGGGCTGGCTTCCCCTCTCCTCAGGCTGCCTGGGGCTGCCCCTCACCTCTGTGACCGGCCTTCTCTGCCCATATTCCTGGGGCTCAGCTTGAGGGCTGGAGACTGTGGGGAGAAGACCCAGGGATGGACCGTCAGCGTGACCATCCCTTCTCTGTCCCCTCCACTCGCCTCCAGTGGGAGCCCAGCATCTCGGTTGAGCCCACTTAGGGCCCTGAGCTTCCAGGGAGCGGCTCTGCACAGTCTGTTCACGGATGTGTCTAAGTCTTGGCCTCCTCGCCCTGGGGACCAGCTTGTCAGGGGCTCAGAGAGTTTTAAGCTCTTAATTCTCTTTTCTCACAAGCTTCTGACGCTTTGGTTTAAACACTTCTAAGAGATAATGACCTCATTTTTCCTGGTTCTGCCTTCTAGACCACCATTAGAGAGAGAATCCTGGAATCACCCCAACCTCAGAGGCATCTGCTGCTCACCGCCTTCTGTAGCTACCCCAAGCTGAGATCTTAATCCCTGCTTGTTCCCCTCCAGTGATGGGAGGCCCATTGAGGACAATGCTAGTTGTTAGAAAATTCTTCTTAGAGTGAATGAAAACCCAGCTCTCTGGGATTTCAAAACATCGATGGTTGCTAGTTTTATCCTTTGGGACCACACATTAGACTCATTCCTTTTTCTCATGAAGGTCTTTCATATATAATAGCAAAAAGAATGGCCTCTGAAGGAGCACCTCCTGGGCGTTATGTGCTTCATACGTGTTATTTCTAATCCCCATGATGACCCTGCCTGATGGGTACCAGTGACCCTCGCTGGCCACCTCGGATACCTCCCAGCATCCCTCCCCCTCTCCCTCCCTGGCAGCCCCTGGACTCCCAAGGGAGCTCTGTGTGGTTCTAGGGAAGCTGACTGTGTCCTGGCTCTGGAGGACGGAGCGGGTGACTCAGGCCAACCAATCCACACACACCCTTCCCCTGGCTGCAGGGATTGGCTCTGGGGTGGACGCATGACCTGGATTGGTCCAATCAGAATGACCCTTAGGACATTTGCTGGGACAGAGTCTTTCTTTAGGAGCCAGCAAGGCTGTCGACCCGGGAGCTGGGGGAATTTCTTGCAGGACTGCAAGGCAAGTCAGCCTTAGAGGCCAAGTGGAAGGATGCAAAAACTGGGTCCTTGGAAATTGTTGAGATGGTGGATCTTGCCTACAGGCAGCCCCGCCTCTGAGATCTCCCATTTCACGAGTCCATTTAAGTCCATTATCGTTCAAGATGGTCTGAGTTGGGTTTCTGCCCCTTGTAACCCAAAGCATCCTTACCCTCCTGAAGAGGAAACTGAAGCTCAGAGATGTTGAGTTTTAAATTGCTCAGGGTCACCAGCTCGTAAGTGTGGGAGCTAGGGTTTGGGTTCAAGGAGTAATTCAGGGAGTACAGCTCTTGTGTCCTCCCTGGATGGTCTCTTTTTCTTTTTTTTGGTCTAAAATTTCTTACCTAGAACTTTCCTGGGTCCAGTGGTTAGGAATCTGCCTGCCGATGCTGTGAACATGGGTTCAATCCCTGGTCCGGGAAGACCTCACGTGCCACAGGGTAGCTAAGTCCATGCACTGTGACCGCTGAAGCCCAAGTACCCTAGAGCCTGTGCTTGCCAACTAGAGAAGCCCCACTGTGAGAAGCACACACACCTCAAAGGAGAGGAGTCCGTGCTTGCTGCAACCAGAGCGAGCCCGCACGCGGCAACGAAGACCCGTCACAGCCAAGAATGAACGAATGAATGAAGAGAAACAGATAAATAGGCAAAGGTTCCCGACGGCTCGTAGGACCTGCTTGTGACCACCGAGCGGACCTCTCCTTTGGTCCCCTCCTTACTCTCTGACCCATGACCCTCTCTCCGTGAGGACCTCTTCAACTTCCCTCTCCAAGGCCCCTGCAGTGTTAGTCACTCAGTCGTGTCCAACTCTTTTCGACCCCATGGACTGCAGCCCACCAGGCTCCTCTGTCCCAGGAGGAGATTTTCCAGGCAAGGATACTGGAGTGGGTTGCCATTTCCTTCTCCAGGGATCTTCCCAACCCAGCGATCAAACCCAGGTCTCCTGCACTGCAGGCAGATCCTTTACTGATTGAGCTACAAGGGAAGCCCAAGGTCCCTGTAATCCTCCCCTAAATCCACACTCTGGCCGACTGAGTGACGTACAGTCGTGCTCCACCCGCTTTGTGTGCCAATCAGACCCCTCAAAGTCCGGACCCTGCTCACCTGTCCAATTTCATCTCCAGGGGCCAAGTTTTCTCTGCGGCCGGCCAGGCGAGGCAGGCTTGGAGGGCGGGCAGGCCCGAAATGGGGATAGGGGAGATGAGCCGGGCTTGAGAGTGGGAGGTGAGCTGTGGGGTGGGGGGGAAGGGGCTGAGGGCAGGGAGAGGAGAGAGAGACTGAGAAGACAGAAGACAGGAGGGAGGAGGGGGAGGGGTGGGAGAGAGACAGAGACTCAGGCCTAGAGAGGCAGAGCAGGCAGCCTGCCCCGCAGTGAGCCCCCGGGTCAGTCCTCTCCTGTGACTGGGGGGCCGGTCCTGGGGCCGCGTGAGGGTGATGCGCGCTGTGCTGTGGCGCTCTCAGCAGGACGCCTGGCAGAGCCCAGTGGGTGTAGGGCGCCTGGGCTTGGACCGAAGAGCGGGGCTTGCTGGGCTTCTGAAGGGAGGGGGCGGGCCCCATGCTCTGAGAGAGGAGGCAGGGAGGCCCTTTGAGAAGCGTGTCCTGGTGAGCGTAGACGCGGCTGAGCCCGAGGCGGCCAGGGACGTGGGGCCGTCCGAGGGCTCCTGGGGGCTGGCCTGGCCCCGGGGGCATGAGGGGCTCCTGGTTCAGGCGGCCACAGGCTGGGGAAGCTGTGGGTGGGTGGGTCCAGGCCACCTAAGGGTCAGAAGGGGCCCCAGAAGGCATTCATATCCCTGCTTGCTCTGGGCAGGCTCGGGGCCCAGCCCGGTGCCCGGCGCTGACCCGCTGCATGCAGGTCTCCTGGGCCCTGCTGGAGGGCACTGGCAGAGGCTTGTGATGCTCTGGGGTTGAGAGCACCAGGGAGGGCCACCCCTTGGCTCCACATGTAACCAGAAGCGGACTCTCTCCGGTTCTCTGGGAGCGGGGGATGAGACTGACTCTCCCTGAAGCTCACACCCCCGGCACACACCCCGGGACTCCCCCAGGAGGCCACACAGCCTGCCGCCGTCGAGGGCTGTGGGGCGGGCCAGAGAGGAGCGCCGGGCCCCACACGCCCCTTCGGCCGGGAAGACAGGCGTGCGGAGTTTTCCACATGGTAATACACGGGCCCATCTGCTTCCAGTTAGCAGCTCCGGGGGTGCCTAATTGGCAGATCAAACCATTCGATGTTCCACGTCAGATAAGTAGTCAGAAGAGCCCCAGCAGAGTCTGACACTTTCTGGATGGAGCCCAGGGCCTGTGTTGACCACCGCGGGGCCTGAGGTGCTAATGCAAACCAGACCTGCGGTGCACAGAAGCGGCAGGATATTAGCAAGTGTCAAAAGGCTTTGAAGAGCCTGGGCAGATGCGCTGTTCGCAGCCGCTGTGCGCAGGAGGGGCGCCTGGGCTCCTGAAACGTAAGCGTGGGCTTCACGGGGAGGGAAGGGCTCATGGAGGGTGGCATCCCAGCATCACTGTGACTGGGGGTATCCGAGAGCCAGCGGTCCTGCCCTGGCAAAGCACCCGGTGGGAGGCTACGGACTCAAAGAGGGGAGACCTCGGTCCTCACCCCCTGCCTGAGTTGCAGTGGGCCCCATGATGTAAAGGGACTGGCTCCAGTCGTGTGACTTTGGGCAAGTGTGGTCTCCCCTCAGAGCCTCAGCTTCACCATCTGTAAAATGGGAGAAAAGCCATCCTGTGTCATTCAAGGTGGATGGATTCCGTTTGGATCCCAGCTTTGCCCATTACGAACCTGGATGTGACACTTAATGTGTCAGAGCTTTACCACCCTCATCTGTGAGACAAGGCTAATACATTGGGTTGGCCAAAACATTCATTTGGGTTTTCTGTAAGACATGATGGAAAAAGCCACATGAATGAACTTTTTGGCCAACACAATAATAGGAACCATCTTATCAAGGTTGCTGTGGGCGTCAAATGAGATAATACAGGTTATGTATGCAGACTGTGCCTCGCCCATGGTAATTGCTATAGAAAGGCTAGCTGTTGTATTAGTCAGTGTTTGCTGGATTATGCTACGTGACAAGCATTCCCTGGATTTACAGAAGCCAAGATTTACAAAGTGATTTGTAAAGATTTACAAAATGGTTTACAAAAGTAAAGATTTCTTTCCTTCTCGCATTACGAGGGAGCTGTGGGCTGGTCTCAGCTCTTCTCCGGGTATCTTATTTTCAGGATCCAGGCTGAAGGAGCAAGCCTGCTTTGAAAAAGGCAACTCTCACGGCAGAGGGAGCAGCTGAGGCAGAAAGCACAGCCTGCCTCTGTTTGCAGTGGCCACATTTCATTGGCCAGAGGAAGTCACATGACCCGGCCTGACACTGACGGATCACATAACGGCCATGATTACGGCCAATGGACGGGCAAGGAGATGTGGAGGCGGAGACTGTCGTTCAGTTCAGCAGTCGCTCAGTCGTGTCCGACTCTTTATGACCCCATGGACTGCAGCACGCCAGGCCTCCCTGTCCATCACCAACTCCCAGAGTTTGCTCAAACTCATGTCCATTGAGTCGGTGATGCCGTCCAACCATCTCACCCTCTGTCGTCCCCTTCTCCTCCCGCCTTCAATCTTTTCCAGCATCAGGGTCTTTTCAGATGAGTCAGCTCTTCGCATCAGGTTGCCAAAGCTCTGGAGCTTCAGCATCAGTCCTTCCAATGAATATTCAGGACTGATTTCCTTTACGATGGACTCGTTGGACCTCCTTGCAGTCCAAGGGGCTCTCAAGAGTCTTCTCCAACACCACTGTTCATAAGCATAAATTCTTCGGCATTTAGCTTTCTTTGTAGTCCAACTCTCACATCCATACATTACTACTGGAAAAACCATAGCCTTGACTAGATGGACCTTTCTTGGCAAAGTAATGTCTCTGCTTTCTAATATGCTGTCTAGGTTGGTCATTACCCAGATGTCTTGTCTCAGTTTGTTTTCAGATTGTGGCAAAACGGTGAGCTTTTCAAACTGTCATTAGTATGCTCCCTTCCCCTTTCGGTACCCTCATCATCTGTCAGATCCCTCCTGACCCACCCTGCTGTAGGGAAAACCTCACAGAATAAATTCATAAGAGGCAAAAGTCACTCTTTGTCTGAAAGGAGCACTGAGGGTAATGGGTGGCACACTGCACCTGGTGGAATTAGGTGCCAGCCAGAAATCAGATTGATTATATTCTTTGCAGCCAAAGATGGAGAAGCTCTATACAGTCAGCAAAAACAAGACCGGGAGCTGACTGTGGCTCAGATCATGAACTCCTTATTGCCAAATTCAGACTTAAATTGAAGAAAGTAGGGAAAACCACTAGACCATTCAGGTATGACCTAAATCAAATCCCTTATGATTATACAGTGGAAGTGAGAAATAGATTTAAGGGCCTAGATCTGATAGAGTGCCTGATGAACTATGGACTGAGGTTCATGACATTGTACAGGAGACAGGGATCAAGACCATCCCCATGGAAAAGAAATGCAAAAAAGGAAAATGGCTGTCTGGGGAGGCCTTACAAATAGCTGTGAAAAGAAGAGAAGCGAAAAGCAAAGGAGAAAAGGAAAAATATAAGCATCTGAATGCAGAGTTCCAAAGAATAGCAAGAAGAGATAAGAAAGCCTTCCTCAGTTTTCAGTGCAAAGAAATAGAGGAAAACAACAGAATGGGAAAGACTAGAGATCTCTTCAAGAAAATTAGAGATACTAAGGGAACATTTCATGCAAAGATGGGCTCGATAAAGGACAGAAATGGTATGGACCTAACAGAAGCAGAAGATATTAAGAAGAGGTGCCAAGAATACACAGAAGAACTGTACAAAAAAGATCTTCACATCCCAGATAATCACAATGGTGTGATCACTCACCTAGAGCCAGACATCCTGGAATGTGAAGTCCAGTGGGCCTTAGAAAGCATCACTACGAACAAAGCTAGTGGAGGGGATGGAATTCCAGTTGAGCTATTTCAAATCCTGAAAGATGATGCTGTGAAAGTGCTGCACTCAATATGCCAGCAAATTTGGAAAACTCAGCAGTGGCCACAGGACTGGAAAAGGTCAGTTTTCATTCCAATCCCAAAGAAAGGCAATGCCAAAGAATGCGGAAACTACCGCACAATTGCACTCTTCTCACACACTAGTAAAGTAATGCTCAAAATTCTCCAAGCCAGGCTTCACCAATACGTGAACTGTGAACTTCCAGATGTCCAAGCTGGTTTTAGAAAAGGCAGAGGAATCAGAGATCAAATTGCCAACATCCACTGGATCATGGAAAAAGCAAGAGAGTTCCAGAAAAACATCTATTTCTACTTTATTGACTATGCCAAAGCCTTTGACTGTGTGGATCACAATCAACTGTGGAAAATTCTGAAAGAGATGGGAATACCAGAGCACCTGACCTGCCTCTTGAGAAACCTATATGCAGGTCAGGAGGCAACAATTAGAACTGGACATGGAACAACAGACTGGTTCCAAATCGGGAAAGGAGTACGTCAAGGCTGTATATTGTCACCCTGCTTATTTAACTTACATGCAGAGTACATCATGTGAAATGCTGGGCTACAGGAAGCACAAGCTGGAATCAAGATTGCCAGGAGAAATATCAATAACCTCAGATATGCAGATAACACCACCCTTATGGCAGAAAGTGAAGAGGAACTAAAAAGTCTCTTGATGAAAGTGAAAGAGGAGAGTGAAAAAGTTGGCTTAAAGCTCAACATTCAGAAAACGAAGATCATGGCATCTGGTCCCATCACTTCATGGCAAATAGATAGAGAAACAGTGGAAACAGTGTCAGACTTTATTTTTGGGGGCTCCAAAATCACTCAAGATGGTGATTGTAGCCATGAAATTAAAAGATATTACTCCTTGGAAGAAAAGTTATGACCAACCTAGATAGCATATTGAAAAGCAAAGACATTACTTTGCCAGCTAAGGTCCGTCTAGTCAAGGCTATGGTTTTTCCAGTGGTCATGTATGGATGTGAGAGTTGGACTGTGAAGAAAGCTGAGTGCTGAAGAATTGATGCTTTTGAACTGTGGTGTTGGAGAAGACTCTTGAGAGTCCCTTGGACTGCAAGGAGATCCAACTAGTCCATCCTAAAGGAGATCAGTCCTGAGTGTTCTTTGGAAGGAATGATGCTAAAGCTGAAACTCCAGTACTTTGGCCACCTCATGCGAAGAGTTGACTCTTTGGAAAAGACCCTGATGCTGGGAGGGATTGGGGGCAGAAGGAGAAGGGGACGACAGAGGATGAGATGGCTGGATGGCATCACTGACTCGATGGACGTGAGTCTCAGTGAACTCCGGGAGTTGGTGATGGACAGGGAGGCCTGGCGTGCTGCGATTCATGGGGTCGCAAAGAGTCGGACACGACTGAGCGAGTGAACTGAACTGAAATGAGAAGGTAGTTTTGCCAAGGAGGCTTCCTAGCACGTGGGTGGAAGTACAGACGTGTACTTCCTGAAGAGGATTGATTTTTTAAAAAATACTTCTTTATTTATTTGGCTGCGCTGGGTCTCAGTGTGGCACATGGGGTCTCCCCCGTGGCTCGTGAGATTTTTGGTTTTTTTAAAGTTGTGGTGTGCGGGATTTTCCCTGTGGCTCGTGAGATTTTGGTTTTTTAAAGTTGTGGTGTGCGGGATTTTAGTTGCAGCATGTGAACCCTAGTTGGAACACGCAGGATCTAGTTCCCTGGTCAGGGATCGAACCCAGGCCCTCTGCATTGGGAGCTCAGAGTCTCAGCCACTTGAGTGCCAGGGAAGCCCCAGGTCTGCAGAGGATCAGTGGAGCTTGGTCACACCTGGTGCCTTAGCGCAGAGCTGAGCCGTCAGCGAGGGTCAGGCCTGGTGTAAGGTTAATGCCCACGATTTTGCTTTGAACCATTACCCGGACTGTCTTGATCAGAGACCGCAAGACCTCCCTTTGGTCGGGATCTCTGAAATGCGCCTGTGCGTTCAGGAGCGCCTCTGCCTGTGACCTGCAGTCTCAGGGTGGGCAGCCTTGCGCACCTGTGGACTCTGGACTGTGTGAGCTCTGCCTGGTCCCTGCCCCCAGCCCTGGAGTTGTGGCCCACTGTAGTGCCAGGGCCGTTTCCTTGAACACGAATCATGAGCCCCCACAAGGGGAGGGGTCTCCCATCCCACCCAGCACATTTCCAGACCCAGGGAGGATCTGCATCATGGCTTTCTTGTGTTGGTGAGCTGGAGGTGTTTGATGGAGGTAAGCAGCAGCCGTGACAGTGACAACAGGCGCCATTCATGAGTGTCACCTGGACCCAGGTGCTGTGTGTAGCATTTTACACTCATCTTCCTGTTTCACTCTCATAGTGTCTGCATGGGGGTTGTTATTATTCCCGTTTTACAGATGGGAGGATTGAGGCTCAGGGGAGTCTTGAGTCACTCATCTGGTAATAGATGGAGTTGGTATTCGAATCCCGGTCTTCTGACTCTAAAACAAAAGTGGAAGTGGTGCTTCTGGTGGTTAGGGTAGGGATAACATTGTGTGACCTTTGTACTGATGCTGTGCAGTACAAACAATAGTTGCCACCGAGGAGTCAGCTCTAGATTCAGAGCTGGTGGGGAGATGTGGAAGCGGGCAAACCTTCCATATAAACACACGTGGCTCCTGCCGCGTACAGCATACGTTTCATCCTTATGACACCCTTGCAACGCACAAAAAATTATCTATTACAAACTATGCATTTTCTGAAGAGGAAACTACGTATTTTCAGAAAGGGGTAGTGACTTGTCCAGGGTCTTAGAGCCAGTGGGCAGCGGAGCCGGGGCTGAAGCTGGAGCCGCAGTTGGCGTTACTGGTGATGAACACAGCGGTCACACTGTTGTCAGGATAGTGACGTAAGTGACGGCTCCTCAGCTACAGTCAACGAGAGCAGGCGACAACAGAGACACCCAGATGCTTACGCACGGCAGAAGCTGTTCCTCTGCCAGGTAACAATCTGGGGGCGTGCAGTTGAGAAGTAGTGGGCTACTCTGCCACACTCTACATGCGGCTCCCACGCAGGGCCCAACGTGGCTGCTCCAGCTCCCATCATCACATCTGCAACCCAGCAGTGAAAAGGTAAGTGAGAAGAAGATTATATGCTCACTCTTTTTCAGGAACAACCTGAAGGGGGCAAACGTAATTTTCTCTTACATGAAGTTGGCCAGAATTTAGCCATCTGGCCACACCTTGCTACAAGGGAGGGTGGGAGTGTGGAATTTAGTGGACTCTGATGGACATGTAAAGCATCACCCAGATCCCCCTTCAGTCTTGCCAATAGTCCTCAGTCCTCCCTAGACATGGCTCCTGGCTGAAGAGAACTGTTTTGCCTAAAGTCACACCCTCTTCCAGTGGGGAGCTTGCAAGCAATGACTGGAAGCTGTGGGAATCTCGAGGAATGTCAAGGCAGGCCTCTTTAGGTATGGTGCAGGACGAGTGTAGAGAACCATCCCCTCTTCAGAGGTCCTTGTGGGGTCAGCCAAGGCCTTTATTGAGCTGGCTCTGTATCCAGCTTCTTCCTCTACCCAATTACACTTTTGCTTCCTGTCCACAGGTGTCCACGCTGAGGGCTCTCCCCAGTAAACCTGCCCACTTATCTCAGGGTCTGCTTCTGGGAAAACCCAGCCCACATCCATCAAATACACTTGGGAGCTCTGTTGCAAGGGAAGTAGCGGGGAAGGCCTACTGGGCCTACTGGGCAGGAACACTGGGATCATGGCAGAGCTAATTGTGGGGCTGTGAGAGTGTCCATAGCTGTGATGAAGGTGTCATTCATGAGACTGGTTGCCATGGTGATGACAGTCGTTATGATAGAGAGTGGGAAGCCATGATGTTACAATGTTGTTGTTTTTTGCCCAGGATAGGATTCCTGCCTGCTGGACCCCAACTCTGAGAAGAAGAAGAAGACACTCCCTCCTGGCCTTCATCTCACGAGTGGGCTCCTCTAAGGGCTCCTCTCTTCCCTTCCCTGATGTCCCATGTGGTCGATGGTCAGTCCATTTCCATGCTCCTCAGACTCGCTGGTCCCTCTTTCTTCTAGTCAGCCTTGAGAATTACCCTGCTCTGCGTGGGGTTTCAGCTACTGCTTCTACTGCGCCGCTCATCCCAACTCTCGGTCCCTCCAGGCCTCCCAGCTCTATTCCCTGATGACTAACTGAGCCTTTTGGCTCTCCCTGGGGTGCGAGACTCAGTCTCACTCTCTCCAGCTAGATTCCTGAGTTCAGTGTCGTTTGCAGGGGGTCCCGTTTGCTCTCCCGGGTAACCCAACCTAGATCCGGCTGAGTGGTGATGGTGGAAAGGTTGGCCAGGTGTGGACGGTCCTGACGGTGGTGATGTGGTGGCAGTGCCAGTGGGGACGGTGTCTGTGTTGCAGTGGTGCTCTTGGTGGCGATGGTGTCAGTGCTGTGATGGTGGTAGTGATGGTGTTGGTGGTGGTGACGGTGATTGTATTGGTGGTGCTGGTGGTGACGATGGTGATGGTATTGATTGAACTGCTGAAGCTGGTGTTGATGGTGTTGGTTGCCGTGGTGGTGGTGGTGGTGGTGATGGTCATGGTGGTGGTGATGGTGGTGGTGGTGATGGTGGTGATGGTGGTGGTGGTGGTGGTGGTGGTGGTGGTGATGGTGGTGATGGTCATGGTGGTGGTGATGGTGGTGGTGGTGATGGTGGTGATGGTCATGGTGGTGGTGATGGTGGTGGTGGTGATGGTGGTGGTGGTGGTGATGGTGGTGATGGTGGTGATGGTGGTGATGGTGGTGGTGATGGTGGTGGTGGTGGTGATGGTGGTGATGGTGGTGGTGATGGTGGTGATGGTGGTGATGGTGGTGGTGATGGTGGTGATGGTCATGGTGGTGGTGATGGTGGTGGTGGTGATGGTGGTGGTGGTGGTGATGGTGGTCATGGTGGTGATGGTGGTGGTGGTGATGGTGGTGGTGGTGGTGGTGATGGTGGTGGTGATGGTGGTGATGGTCATGGTGGTGGTGATGGTGGTGGTGGTGATGGTGGTGGTGGTGGTGATGGTGGTGATGGTGGTGATGGTGGTGATGGTGGTGATGGTGGTGGTGGTGATGGTGGTGGTGGTGGTGATGGTGGTGATGGTGGTGGTGATGGTGGTGATGGTGGTGGTGATGGTGATGGTGGTGGTGATGGTGATGGTGTGATGGTGGTGATGGTGGTGGTGGTGATGGTGGTGGTGGTGGTGATGGTGGTGATGGTGGTGGTGATGGTGGTGGTGATGGTGGTGATGGTCATGGTGGTGGTGATGGTGATGGTGGGTGATGGTGGTGGTGGTGGTGATGGTGGTGATGGTGGTGATGGTGGTGATGGTGGTGATGGTGGTGGTGGTGATGGTGGTGGTGGTGGTGATGGTGGTGATGGTGGTGGTGATGGTGGTGATGGTGGTGGTGATGGTGGTGATGGTCATGGTGGTGGTGATGGTGGTGGTGGTGATGGTGGTGGTGGTGGTGATGGTGGTGATGGTGGTGATGGTGGTGGTGGTGATGGTGGTGGTGGTGGTGGTGATGGTGGTGGTGATGGTGGTGGTGGTGGTGATGGTGGTGATGGTGGTGATGGTGGTGGTGGTGATGGTGGTGGTGGTGGTGATGGTGGTGATGGTGGTGGTGATGGTGGTCATGGTGGTGGTGATGGTGGTGATGGTCATGGTGGTGGTGATGGTGGTGGTGGTGATGGTGGTGGTGGTGGTGATGGTGGTCATGGTGGTGGTGATGGTGGTGGTGATGGTGGTGATGGTGGTGATGGTGATGGTGGTGATGGTGGTGGTGGTAGTGGTGATGGTGGTGGTAGTGATGGTGTTGGTGGTGGTGATGGTGATTGTATTGGTGGTGCTGGTGGTGATGATGGTGACGGTATTGATTGAACTGCTGAAGCTGGTGTTGATGGTGTTGGTTGCCTTGGTGGTGGTGGTGGTGGTGATGGTCATGGTGGTGGTGATGGTGGTGGTGGTGATGGTGGTGGTGGTCGTGGTGGTGGTGATGGTGGTGGTCGTGGTGGTGGTGATGGTGGTGGTGGTGATGGTGGTGATGGTGATGGTGGTGGTGGTCGTGGTGGTGGTGATGGTGGTGGTCGTGATGGTGGTGATGGTGGTGGTGGTGATGGTGGTGGTGGTGGTGATGCTGGTGATGGTGATGGTGGTGATGCTGGTTGTGGTGGTGGTGATGGTGGTGATGGTGGTGGTGATGCTGGTGATGGTGATGGTGGTGATGCTGGTTGTGGTGGTGGTGATGGTGGTGATGGTGGTGGTGGTGATGGTGGTGGTCGTGGTGGTGGTGGTGGTGATGCTGGTGGTGGTGATGCTGGTGATGGTGGTGGTGGTGGTGATGGTGGTTGTAGTGATGCTGGTGATGGTGATGGTGGTGATGCTGGTTGTGGTGGTGGTGATGGTGGTGATGGTGGTGGTGGTGATGGTGATGATGCTGGTGGTAGTGATGCTGGTGGTGGTGGTGATGGTGGTGGTGGTGGTGATGGTGGTGAGGATGTTAATGCCAGTCCTTCCCTTCCGAGTGGAATGTCTTCGTTAAGTCTCTGATTTAGAGGCCCGAAGCCAAGGTCAGTGGTCCTTTCTTACACCAGCAGTATGTCGGCCTTTTTCTCTGTCAGATCTGGGTCCTTTCAGATTCTGACTAGACTGGATCGGTCCAGGAGGGAGTCGGATGGGGATGGAGTCCGGCGGACAAAGCTGTGTTTCTCTCAGTCCCGCGTCATCCACCCCCTTCTCCAGAGAAGGGCGGGTGGGTTTGACCAGGCCCTAGGCCCTCTGTCACCACAGTCGTCCGGGGCCAGGCCTTGGGCGGGTGACACAGAGCAGAGAGAGCCCTGGACAGGGAGTCAGAAAACCGGGTCCCCGTTCCAACTTCTGAGTCACTACAACAAGCCCCTTTGCTTCTGAGCCTCAGTTTCCCCTCTCTTATAATGAGGGTTTGGGCAGGAACTGAGGGTCTCAGCTGTCTCTTTAGCTGTCACTGCAACACGCCCCTTTGCTACTCTGAGCCTCAGTTTCCCCTCTTGTATAATGAAGGGTTGGGCAGGAGCTGAGGGTTTCAGCTGTCTCTTCCGGAGGCACCAGGACTGCCTCTAGGGCCGCGGGGAAGCAGGCCATCCGCACGGGGCTGCCTTAGTGACCCACCCGGGCAGGCCTGGGTGACTCTCTACCCTGTGTGTGGTGCAAACACGTGGGGGGTCAGAGGAGCCAGAGTGAAGGGTTTTGTGGAGCTGGTTCCTCTACAGCCGAGGGTGGGTTCACTCACAGCTGCGTGGGTGTGTTTATCTTCAAAATGAATCACAAAGAAGACCCATCCAGCCTGACACATCCCTGGGCTCCTGGGAGGCGCCACTTGGGTCTCCCGCCTTCTGCCCAGGCCACTTCTATAGTTTATTAACTACACAGTGTCCAAAGTGCCCTTCAAAGCCCGCATCAGGTCTTGCCACTTCCTTGCTTGAAACAGCTCCCATCCATCAGAGGGAAACCCAGAGTTCTGCGGGGGCCCACAGGGCCCTGCCCGGCCTCCCTGACTCATTCCTCTGCTCCTCTCTGCTGGTCCTGCCCCAGTCACACCGGCCGCCTGCTGCTCCAACACAGCGACCCCACGGCCCACCTCAATGCCTTTGCACAGGCTTCTCACTCGGCCTGGAAGACACACCCACGTGGCTTGTTCCCTTGCCTCCTTTAGGTCTCTGCTCAAACGCCGCCTTCTCAGTCACACCCCCGGAGCCTCCTCCTGTCCCAGCCACACCCTCCGCCCCGTACACCCGGGCTCCTTGTCTTGACTCTGCTGTTTCTCCCCCACAGCCTGGATCAAAATCTGGCAGGATGTGTCTTTGCTGACTTACCTAATTTATCTGTCTCCCCAGGAGAAGGGAGTTTTTTTTAACTTGTTTCAAACTCTGCTGTACCTTCAATGCTTGGGGTGGTGCTTGGCATATAGTAAGTGCTCGAGAAACACTTGCTGATGAGATTCTGGGTGTTTTCAACATCCGTGTTGCAGTGGGACCCCAGCACTGCTGAATGGATTCGAGATGCAAACGCTACTCCGACCCGTATGCGGCAGTGGGGGCGGAGGAGAGGGGCTTGGGCTGGGGGCTGCTGTCTCGAGGATGAGACCAGTCACTTGGGCCTGATGTGACGTTGGGCAGGTCAGTGCACCCAAGCTGAGCCTGCTTTCCTCATCTGTTGATCGGAGAAGAAGGATCCATTCTGTAGGAGGATGGCCCCAAGTTCCTTAATAAACTGGTAATGGGGGCCTCCCTGGTGGCTCAGATGGTAAAAAATCCACCTGCAGTGCAGGAGACCTGGGTTTGATCCCTGGGTCAGGAAGATCCCCTGGAGAAGGAAATGGCTACCCACTCCATTATTCTGACCTGGAGAATTCCATGGACAGAGGAGCCTGGCGGGCTACAGACCATGGGGTCGCAAAGAGTCGGACAAGATGGAGCAACTTCACTTTCACTCTCTCCAGGCTCAGTCAACAGGAAGGTCCAGAGCCAAGGGGGAAAGAACTGGTTCAGCGTCACAGGGGCTTCCCTGGTTTCCCCGGTGGTCCGCTGGTTAAGTCTCGGTGCTTCCACTGCAGGGGCTGCAGGTTCGATCCCTAGTCGGGGAACTAAGATCTCATGTGCCAGGTGACGTGGCTGAAAAGCAAACAACCCCCGCCCCACCCCCCCAAAAAAAACCTGTTAATAAACAGTGGCTCCTAGCATCTGATCATTACTATTAAAATCCCTCAGCCCTTTAAGAGCTATGACATCCGTGACTTAAAAGGAGGGAGGCAGGGGTAGGGGTCGGCCTAGGACCAGGCTCAGGAACCTGGTAGAACCTGCCTTGTGCCCAGGCCTCCCACACCTCTTTCAGCAGCCTCCACTCTAGGAAGGAGGCCTGTGTGTATATGTGAGTTTGAATGCTCAGTCGTGTCTGACTCTGTGACCCCATGGACGGTAGCCCACCAGGCTCCTCTGTCCACGGGATTTCTCAGGCAAGTATACTGGAGTGGGTTGCCATTTCCTCCTCCAGGGGATCTTTCTGACCCAGGGATCAAACCCCATCTCCTGTGTCTCCTGCATTGCAGGTGGATTCTTTCCCATTTGAGCCATCAGAGAAACCCAGGAAGGAGGCCTGCCAGACCCTTTCAGGGCCTAACTCAGCTCTATTCTCCAGGGACGTGAAAAGAGCCTCCACCGTAGAAAGGGTAATTCTGGACCCAAGAGGGTGAAGGGGCCACCACAGGGGAGGCAAGAGTGCTGGGCGGGGCACCGAAGACCAGTTCCTAGCTGGCTGCTGCTTCCTGAGGCCTTGGGGATCCCTTCTCCCTGGGGCCTCAGTCTTCCCATCTGTATAATGGCGGACCGCCCATCTCCACTCTAAGGCTGCTTCTCTCCCACATTCAGCAGGTGCCACACAGCGGGAGCGGAGCGTGGTGCCAGAGCCAGCCAGGCCCCCCTCCCGTCCACCCGTGGCCTCCCTCCAGCTCTCATTCCTTTGCGGCTTCTTGCCTGGGCCACCCCCCACCCCCCCCACCCCCGCCCCCCGCCAACGCTGCAGCCCCTTTCTCGGGGTGTCGGGTGTGCCCATCCATGTGGGAGATGATGTGATCTGTACAATGGGCTTGCCTGTCCTGGGAAGGACCCAGCATTTCTCCCATCACTGAGAAGATGGGACGTCTCCCTCTGTGAGATGGCCGTGCCCCTCTTCCCAGGGCGACCAGTGGATCTCATAATTCTCTGCCTCGGGGCCCCAGCTTGGGTACCGAGCTTCCCAGAAGGTTCTGACCAGGGGCCCCGTTCTAGGCCGTGGGACGGAGGGGTCCCTGCAGCCTCAGCTTGTTCTCGGACCTCGGTTCCTTCCAGAACGTCCGCTGAGGGCCAGGCTCGCTCTCTGAAGGGCAATTCCAGAAGCTGGCAGCAGATGGTGCTGTTGACCCCGTTCCTGGGCAAGCGGAAGGCTGGGCATCTCCTGGGCTCCCAGCTCCAGGGCCTGCAGGGCTGCAGGTGCCTGGGGTCCCCTCTCCGGGGAGGCCAGACTCTCCGGCTCACTTTCCATCGCCCGTCACTTGCCTTGGGGAAGGGCAGACTCACACACAGGACACACAGAGGCTGTTCCCCTGTTGTTGTTCAAGCGCTCAGTCGTGTCCGACTCTGTGACCCCATGGACTGCACCACACCGGGCCTCTCTGTCCATCACCAACTCCCAGAGCCTGCTCAAACTCATGTCCGTTGAGTCGGTGATACCATCCAACCATCTCATCCTCTGTCGTCCCCTTCTCCTCCTGCCTTCAATCTTTCCCAGCATCAGGGTCTATTCAAATGAGTCAGTTCTTCGCATCAGGTGGCCAAAGTATTGGAGCTTCAGCTTCAGCGTCAGTCCTTCCAGTGAATAATCAGGGTTGCTTTCCTTTGGGGTGGCCTGGCTGGATCTCCTCTGCCTGCCTGGTGCCAAGTACCGGGGCTGTTTTCACTGATCACGCGTGCACTTCTGTGGAGCGTGCGTGGCGGGGGTCCTGCCGGGCGGGGGTGTGAGAGAGGAGGAGGCTTGCGGAAGGGGATGCTTGGGTGGGTTCCTGTGGTCAGCGAGAGTGCAAGTGGGTGTGTCTGTACACGCACACACGAGAGGGACAGCATGTGGGGACCGGTGCACACGTGTGAGTGGGTGTGTGTGTGTGTGAGCTCTCGTCACCCTGTCCTTTTGGGCACGACCCTTTAGCTGTGTGTGGGGAGGTGTGTGTGTGTGTGGCTGCCCGTACGGGTGTGTTTGGTGGTGTGCGTGCGCTTGGCGGGGAATCACGAACTCCAGGCAACCGCTGGGCTGGGCTGATGGATGAGGAGCAGAAGGAAGTAAGTTGTCTGAGGGATAGCGAGGCTATGGACAGATAGGCTGCAAAGACGAAGTAACCTCTTAGTTGGCGCCAGAGACCCTGGCCTGGCAAGGAGTGACCCGGGGGTCCTCGAGTTAGGAGGAGGCCGTGCTGAAACCGTAATAATGTCACATAATCCCATTGTGTGCTCGGAATTACGGGTACTAAGGGGCCACGTTCATACACGCTGACTCAGGGCCCTTCACACACGCACTCTCACCTAACATCCTCCTTGTTCAATTGCTCAGTGAGTCTGACTCTTTGCGACCCCATGAACTGCAGCACACCAGGCTCCCCTGTTCATCACCAACTCCCGGAGTTTGCTCAAACTCCTGTCCATTGAGTCGGTGATGCCATCCAACCGTCAACATCCACCTAATGTCCCCCTTTTACAGAGGAGGAAACCGAGGATCAGAGAGGTAGAGAAACTTGACTGTGGTCAAACTGGGGGGGCTGGCAGAGCTGAGATTGAGCAAAAGTCCAGACCTGAGACTCGTCACTAAACCGCTTCTGCTCCAGGCAGGCCTGGCTGACGGGCTGCGATGCTGGTGAGTGTCAGGCGACGAGCCTGGGATGGGACCAGGGGGCAGATGTGAGGTCAAGGATGGGATAAGGGAAAGAGGTCATGGACTCCTGTTGTCAAAGGAAGCAGCCTGGGGCAGTGGAAAATTCCTGGCTCTGGGGCAAGTGCGGCCTCTGCCCGCAGCGAGGAGTCGGCTGCTGGGAGCCTCGGTTTCCCCGCGTGCTGGCCCTGCCTGGTGCAAGAAGCCTCGCTGGGCGCCGCCCACCCCCATTCATCCCGCCTGCGTTTCCTGAGGCCCTGCTGTGTGCCTCAGGTGGTTCCAGATGCCAGAGATGCAGAGGGTAGACGTGCCCCTGTGCTCACGAGAGCCAAGCTCCATGAGAGACGGGAAAGGAGAAGCAGCATCAGTGAGACCTGTTCAGACCAAGGGGCGCACCAGGAAGAGTGGGACAGGGGCCGCGACAGGCGGGGAGGGTGTCTCCAGGGGACACCCCTGGGGCGGAGGCCTGGGGACCAGGAGGGAGCAAGCCGGGGCTGTCAGGATGGTGGCTGGGGGTCAGAGCCGGGACTGGCAGGCCATGGCGAGCACTTGGGGTTTTATTCTCAGAACAACCGGGAAGCCACAGAGAGGGTTAAGCAGGCTGGCCCTAAGCTGAGTTGCCCTTTAAAGTTAGTTAAGGATCCACCTGCCAACGCAGGCGACGCGGGTTTGATCTCCGGTCCGGGAAGACTCCACAGGCTGCAGAGCAACTGAGCCTGCGAGCTGCGACTGCTGAGCCTGTGTTCTGGAGCCCGTGCTTCACACCTAGAGAAGCTCCGCAGGGAGAAGCCCGCACACCGCAGCTAGAGACAGCCTGCACAGCAACGAAGACCCAGCACAGACAAAAGTAAATAAATGAAATTAATGTAAAAAAAATGCTTTTTCGAAAGCTGGCCCAGGCACAATGCAGAGAATGTTGTCTGGGAACTGATGGTTCTGCAGAACGGGACTTGCCTACCTGCGGTGGAGACTTCCTGGACCCCTCCCTACACCCGGAGGTTGGGAACACAGGGGCCCAGGAAGTTGTGGCTTGAATTTGGATCCCAGAGGAAGCCTTCCTCCAGCTCTCGTCCTTCCCATCAGTTCCCTGTGTCCTGTGACTTCCAACTCTTGCCCTGAGCTGGGAATTTTCTGATACCTGGAGATGTTTTCTTCACCACGGTGGATCTTGAGAGTAAGGTCTCCGGGTTCAGACAAAGGGTTCAGATATCAGCTTGTTTCTTATTGGCAGGATGACTTTGGCCAAGTTACTTCTCTGAGAGCCTCAGTTTCCCTGTCTATAAATGGGGCTGATGAAGCTTCTTAGAGCATCAGACAGGACTGAGGATTAGACGTGATGGCACACGCCAAAGGCTCGGCACGGGGTCAGCCAGGTGGCCGTCAGAGCCGCTCTGGCATTTGCTGTTGCTATGCTGCTGATTACTTAGGCACCTGAACGCCTGGCCTGGGCCCCTTAACTTTCTGAACTGTGGTTTCTCCACCTGTAGGATCAGACCCACTTTGAAGGTACAGCCAGAAATCCAGATGAGATGTGGGAAGGCTCGTGACAGAGTAGATACTTGCTTGGAAACATGGTTTTGAGGTGCCCCAGTTGGCCCACACTTCTCTGGGGGGTGGGAGGGACAGTCACCCAGCTAGCTGTACAGAGAGGTGGCTCCTGGGGCTGAGGAGTGGCCAGGAGGGTGCCAGGTTGGCACAAGGCCCCTGGCCCCCCGCCCCCCGCCCCCCTCGGGCTCGTCCTCTGCCTGTCTCGCCAGCCCCCTCCTCTGCTTTCCTGTGCCCTGGGAGTGGGTCTTTGGCAGTCTCCAGAGTCCCTCCCTTTCTGATTTGCATGTTTAAAATTTATCTGCAGAACGTCTTCCTCCTAAGGCCCAGCCTCCCTCGCCGCCTGCCTGCTGTGTCTCTGGGAGCTGGGCTGTGTCCGTGCAGAGGAGCCCAGACGAGCACACCCACTCGTTTCCCCATGCCAGCATCTTCCGAGGGGCCCTGCTCTTACTGGGGGTGTCCCGGCTTTGCCTGC
Source organism: Bos indicus x Bos taurus (assembly GCF_003369695.1). Lineage (NCBI taxonomy): Eukaryota > Metazoa > Chordata > Mammalia > Artiodactyla > Bovidae > Bos > Bos indicus x Bos taurus. Next base: position 133,505,987 of record NC_040077.1, read on the forward strand.
ACCCGTGGGCTCTGCTCACTCACTGGCGGCCGGGTGATGCTTTTGGGTCACAGGCCTGACATGGTGTCTGTGTCTCTGCACCAGGCAGGCCCTGGCCCGAGCAACCGATTCTCCGTGATAATCGCCAACACTGCCCATCACCCTTCATCGGCTCCCATGAACACTTTGAGCTGCGTCCTCTGGGCCTCATGCTGGGTTGCCCATGCCCTCTCTTCCAGGACTGGGTATGCTCTTTCCAAATTCTAGAAAGAACCACCCCCTGCTTCCTACCCCACCCTCCTCCTGCTCCCCATGAGGCAAGAGGGCTGCCTCAATTTCTGGTCACCTCCGCCTCCCTCTGGGTCATCCTGCACCACCCACCCTGGGCTCCCTTCAACTCCTCCAGGAGGAGGTGCCTTCCCGCCTCCGGGCCTTTGCACACGCTGCGTCCTTCACCAGAACTCCTTGCCAGCAGCTCCCGCACAATCTCCTTTTTACTCAGTTCACTCCAGCTTGGCATTCAGGTCTCAGCTTAACTGTTACTTCCTTCAGGAATCCCTCTTGATTTCCTGGACTAGGTTAAGTTATTCCATTCCACTCCTTTTTATTTTTTTTTTCCCCAACCCATTTTTGTGCTCAGCGCGCCTCTTCGGTGCTCCGTCCCTCCTGTGATGATTTATTCGACAGCTGTCCTCCTCACTCCATCGGAGGGGGCCTTGCCTCTGCTTTGTTTGCTTCTGAGTCCCTCTGGCTCACCTGACGGTGCTCAGGAGATGCTGATTGAATTGCGTGAATGGCTGAACGAATGTTGGTGGAATGCAGTCAAACAAAGGCCTGAATTTTGGGCCATGAAAACTTTTCTTCCGTGATCGTGGAAAAACCGCTCCTCCCCAGGTCATCCTTCGTATGATGAGGTGGCAAGGCCGGGGCAGGGAGAAAAGGTCCTGATGATGGGAGTGGACATGGCTCCTTGAGGCCAGGGTCCAGGCGTGCTCCTCTGTCTTAGGCTGATGTCCACCAAACTGAGTCTAAAAGTGACGATGGGGTGGTGGTGACGATGCAGCGCTGACGGAGGCGAATGGCAGCAGGTCTTGGCAGCGGTGGTGCTGGTGTTGGCAGTGAGGGTCAGACTGACGCGGATGCTGGTGACTTTTCTAGGCTGTGAAAAATAGTGGTGGTTTTGCCGCGATCTGGAGGTGATGGTACAAAGCATGTTTAAGAAGATAGAGTTTGGAGTCAGACAAGCCTGGTTTCCTCCCCTGTTTCTATTACTTCAGAGATTCAAGAAACTCTTTGGAGTTTCAGTTTTCTCATCTGTAAAATGGGTATAAACCTAGACAGCATATTTAAAAGCAGAGACTTCACCTTGCTGACAAACGTCCATATAGTCAAAGCCGTGGTTTTCCCAGTAGTAAGGATGTAAGGATGTAGGAGCTGGACCACAAGGAAGGCAGGGCGCCGAAGAATTGATGCTTTTGAACTGTGGTGCTGGAGAAGACTCTTGAGAGTCCCTTGACAGCAAGGAGATCAAACCAGTCAATCCTAAAGGAAATCAACCCTGCATATTCATTGGAAGGACAGATGCTGAAGCTTCAGCTTCAATACTTTGGCCACCTGATGTGAAGAGCTGACTCATTAGAAAAGACCCTGATGCTGGGAAAGATTGAGGGCAGGAGGAGAAGGGGACAACAGAGGATGAGATGGTTGGATGGCAGCACTTACTCAATGGACATGAGTTTGAGCAAACGCTGGGAGATAGTGAAGGACAGGGAAGCCTGGCATGTTGCAGTCCATGAGGTCGCAAAGAGCTGGACACAACTTAGCAACAGCAACAACAAAATGAGTACAAGACTATCCACCCCGTGGGTGCAGGGCTGGGACTAGGCTTGTTATGATGATCAAATGAGGGCATGCAGGGGCAACTCCTGGCACAGAGCTTGGCCCACCTAAGGTTTCGGGTAAACACGTGTGGAGGGCAGTCATGGAGACAACAGCCTCGTGGTGAAGGCCTCTGGGCTGTTGCCATTGCTGAGGGTGACCACGGTGGCACTTGTAACGAAGGAGATGAAGATGGTAACGTTGCTGCCTTTCCTGCCACAGGTGTGGTTGATGGTGGTGAAGTGATGGTTATGACGGTGACGGAGGGCACTGCAGTTTATTAACTCAGCCTGTCAGTTAAAGGAACAGTGATGTGCTTGGTGCCAGCACACTTTGGGGAAAAATAAATAGAACCTTTAATTTTCATGTGAAGTCATTTCAGTTGTGTCCGACTCGGCCCCATGGACTGTAGCCTGCCAGGCTCCTCTGTCCATAAAATTCTCCAGGCAAGAATGCTGGGGTGGGTAGCCATGCCCTCTGCCAGGGGATCCTCCTGATCCAGGGATCTAACCTCTGTCTCTTAGGTCTCCCGCACCGGCAGCTGGGTTCTTTAGCACTAGCGTTATGTGGGAAGCCCTGCTTTCAGGAGTCATCAATAAAGTAGCGTGCACACACACAAGCGCACACACGCACACACACGCACACATACACACGCACACATGCACACACACATGCACACACGCACACACGCACACGCACACACACTGCATAAAACAAGGCGGCCAGATGTCAGGTGCGTAATTCGCATCAGAGGAGAGGCAGGGGATGGAGGTTCAGCAAACGCTCCGAGTGGAAGGTGGTTCTGGGCAGGAAAGGTGTGCTCGGGGCTCAGGGAATGGTGAGAGGCAGGAAGGAGCGGGACCGGAAGGGGAGGGAGAGAGGAGGCTGGAGAGACAGAAGCCGAGGCCAGTGGAGGAAGGAGACAGTGCCTGGTGTCCCCGTGACATGCCAGGTGCTGTGTGAGAACCCGTCTCCAGCTGGAGCCCTGGTTCCAGGCCTAGCTCTGCCATGATCCTGTGTGACCTTGGGCCAGCTCTTACCCTCACAATTGTCCCCGGGTTCCCCACGACTCCAAAGAGATTTAGCTCCCGTTTTAGAGATGGACACAGTGGGTATGCTTGGACTCAATTTAGAAGGCCGGTGGTGACCTTGCAGAAGACGCCCTCAAGGTATTGGGCTCGCACACGTCACGGCAGGGTTGAGTCGGTTTGTGAGGACTTATACCAGGGTGTCTGAGGATCCTTCCTTCCCCTTCTGTTTGCGTATTTACGATCTATCTGCTGTGTGTCTTGAGCTGCCAGCCTCCTTCCCCGCTCTGTCTGCATCTCTAGGGGCTGAGCTTTCTGCAGGCCCCAGAGCCCCAAAAAGCGTGTCTGCCTGGCCCCTCTGCACCGGCGTTCCCATGCTGACGTTCCTGTCCAGGATGTGCGTCACGACCAGAGAGGGCAATGCCTCGCCTAATGTCACACAGCCAGGGGAGGCAGAGCAGTGGCTTAAGGGGCACAGGTGAGAGCCGTGGTGTGAACCTCACCTTGCCCAGAGCTCTTCCCAAACGTGACCACAAGGGTGGGGAGCGGGTGAGGACTAGGGGACAGGGGCGAGGGGAACTAACTCCTATCGAGCAGGCACTTTAGCGTAATTAAGCCTGTGGACTTCAGAGCCAGGAAGGCCTGGGTTTGAACCCCAGCTTTGAATCTTATGGACTAGCTGTGTGACCTCGGGTAATCCACTCAGCTTCTCTGTGCCTCAGTTTCCTTGTCTGTAAAGTGGAGGTGATAACGATGGGACCTACAGACATCAGAGCAATCTTGTGAGGATTAGATATGTTTGTACAAAGCCCCTAAGAAGTGGCTGCGCGGTGGAGGTGACCGGGGTTACGTGCCCCTCTTTAACCATCCTCTGCTTTGCTGCGCTGTGCTTAGTCACTCAGTCCTGTCCGACTCTGCGACCCCGTGGACTGTAGCCCGCCAGGCTCCTCTGTCCATGGGATTCTCCAGGCAAGAATACTGGAGTGGGTAGCCATTCCCTTCTCCAGGGCGTCTTCCCAACCCAGGGATCAAACCCAGGTCTCCCGCATTGCAGGCAGATTCTTTACCAGCTGAACCAACAGGGAAGCCCAAGAATACTGGAGTGGGTAGCCATTCTCTTCTCCAGGGGATCTTCCCAACCTAGGAATCAAACCGGGGTCTCCTGCATTGCAGGTGGATTCTTTACTAGCTGAGCTACCAGGGAAGCCCTGTCTCTATGGGTGAGAAAACTGAGGTCTAGAAGAAGGCAGGTGGGAGACGCGCAGGTGGGATTGTGCCAGGCCTGGCGGGTGAGAAAACTGAGGTCTAGAGAAGGCAGGTGGGAGACACGCAGGTGGGACATGTGCCCAGGCCTGGCGGGTGAGAAAACTGAGGTCTAGAGAAGGCAGTGGGAGACGTGCAGGTGGGATTGTGCCCAGGCCTGGCGGGTGAGAAAACTGAGGTCTAGAGAAGGCAGTGGGAGACGTGCAGGTGGGATTGTGCCCAGGCCTGGCGGGTGAGAAAACTGAGGTCTAGAGAAGGCAGTGGGAGACGCGCAGGTGGGATTGTGCCCAGGCCTGGCGGGTGAGAAAACTGAGGTCTAGAGAAGGCAGGTGGGAGACACGCAGGTGGGATTGTGCCCAGGCCTGGCGGGTGAGAAAACTGAGGTCTAGAGAAGGCAGTGGGAGACGTGCAGGTGGGATTGTGCCAGGACTGGCTGGTGAGAAAACTGAGGTCTAGAGAAGGCAGTGGGAGACACGCAGGTGGGATTGTGCCCAGGCCTGGCGGGTGAGAAAACTGAGGTCTAGAGAAGGCAGTGGGAGACACACAGGTGGGATTTTGCCAGGACTGGCTGGTGAGAAAACTGAGGTCTAGAGAAGGCAGTGGGAGACACGCAGGTGGGATTGTGCCCAGGCCTGGCTGGTGAGAAAACTGAGGACTAGAGAAGGCAGTGGGAGACGCGCAGGTGGGATTGTGCCCAGGCCTGGCGGGTGAGAAAACTGAGGTCTAGAGAAGGCAGTGGGAGACGCGCAGGTGGGATTGTGCCCAGGCCTGGCGGGTGAGAAAACTGAGGTCTAGAGAAGGCAGGTGGGAGACGCGCAGGTGGGATTGTGCCCAGGCCTGGCGGGTGAGAAAACTGAGGTCTAGAAGAAGGCAGTGGGAGACGCGCAGGTGGGATTGTGCCAGGACTGGCTGGTGAGAAAACTGAGGTCTAGAAGAAGGCAGGTGGGAGACGCGCAGGTGGGATTGTGCCCAGGCCTGGCGGGTGAGAAAACTGAGGTCTAGAGAAGGCAGTGGGAGACACACAGGTGGGATTTTGCCAGGACTGGCTGGTGAGAAAACTGAGGTCTAGAGAAGGCAGTGGGAGACGCGCAGGTGGGATTGTGCCCAGGCCTGGCTGGTGAGAAAACTGAGGACTAGAGAAGGCAGTGGGAGACACGCAGGTGGGATTGTGCCCAGGCCTGGCCGGTGAGAAAACTGAGGTCTAGAGAAGGCAGTGGGAGACACGCAGGTGGGATTGTGCCCAGGCCTGGCTGGTGAGAAAACTGAGGTCTAGAGAAGGCAGTGGGAGACGCGCAGGTGTGATTGTGCCCAGGCCTGGCGGGTGAGAAAACTGAGGTCTAGAGAAGGCAGTGGGAGACGCGCAGGTGGGATTGTGCCCAGGCCTGGCGGGTGAGAAAACTGAGGTCTAAGAAGGCAGTGGGAGACGCGCAGGTGGGATTGTGCCCAGGCCTGGCGGGTGAGAAAACTGAGGTCTAAGAAGGCAGTGGGAGACGCGCAGGTGGGATTGTGCCCAGGCCTGGCGGGTGAGAAAACTGAGGTCTAAGAAGGCAGTGGGAGACGTGCAGGTGGGATTGTGCCCAGGCCTGGCGGGTGAGAAAACTGAGGTCTAAGAAGGCAGTGGAGACGCGCAGGTGGGATTGTGCCCAGGCCTGGCGGGTGAGAAAACTGAGGTCTAGAGAAGGCAGGTGGGAGACACGCAGGTGGGATTGTGCCCAGGCCTGGCTGGTGAGAAAACTGAGGTCTAGAGAAGGCAGGTGGGAGACGCGCAGGTGGGATTGTGCCCAGGCCTGGCGGGTGAGAAAACTGAGGTCTAGAGAAGGCAGTGGGAGACGCGCAGGTGGGATTGTGCCCAGGCCTGGCGGGTGAGAAAACTGAGGTCTAAGAAGGCAGTGGGAGACGCGCAGGTGGGATTGTGCCCAGGCCTGGCGGGTGAGAAAACTGAGGTCTAAGAAGGCAGTGGGAGACGCGCAGGTGGGATTGTGCCCAGGCCTGGCGGGTGAGAAAACTGAGGTCTAGAGAAGGCAGGTTGGAGACGCGCAGGTGGGATTGTGCCCAGGCCTGGCGGGTGAGAAAACTGAGGTCTAGAGAAGGCAGGTGGGAGACACGCAGGTGGGATTGTGCCCAGGCCTGGCGGGTGAGAAAACTGAGGTCTAGAGAAGGCAGTGGGAGACGCGCAGGTGGGATTGTGCCCAGGCCTGGTGGGTGAGAAAACTGAGGTCTAGAGAAGGCAGTGGGAGACGCGCAGGTGGGATTGTGCCCAGGCCTGGCTGGTGAGAAAACTGAGGTCTAGAGAAGGCAGTGGGAGACGCGCAGGTGGGATTGTGCCCAGGCCTGGCTGGTGAGAAAACTGAGGTCTAAGAAGGCAGTGGGAGACGCGCAGGTGGGATTGTGCCCAGGCCTGGCGGGTGAGAAAACTGAGGTCTAAGAAGGCAGGTGGGAGACGCGCAGGTGGGATTGTGCCAGGCCTGGCGGGTGAGAAAACTGAGGTCTAGAGAAGGCAGTGGGAGACGCGCAGGTGGGATTGTGCCCAGGCCTGGCGGGCGCCGTGCCCTCCGTGGTCCCTGGGCAGAAGGACGTGCAGGGCTGGGTCTGTAGAGCCAGTGGCGAGGGGGGGTCTGGAGAGGGGAGCGGGAAGCCGTGAGCCTGACATAAGGCCCTCAGGAATGTGATCCGCTTCCTCTGGGGCCCCTGGGAGCCTGGTAATCCCGGGGCGGTGGGGTGCGGGCAGACAGCTGTGCTGGGTAGGGTGGGGGCGGGGCGGAGGAGGCTCCAGGACCCTGGGCTCCCCTCTCTGCTTTTCCCGAAGGGGTCGGGGCTGGGGGCCAATGAACACGGTGGAGCTTGGGCCGGGAGAGGCGAGAGGAAGCCGGGGGTGGGGGCAGGCTGGAGGTGGTGGGGGAGCTGGCCAGGTCTGAGCCGGGCCATGGCGGGCCCACCCCGGTAGCCCGGCCCCAGGTGTGGCCAGCTGGCCCTCCCGGGGAGTCTGGGAGACCCAGCTTCTGAGCGGGTCGGAGGAGCAGGGGAACGGGCTTCTGGCAGGGTTGCAGCTGAAGGGCTGTTGGGTGTCCTCTAGCCCAGTCCCTTCGCTTTACGGAAGGAGAAACCGGGGCCCAGAGAGGGTCAGCGACTAGCTGAGTGTCACACAGGAGTCAGTGAACCTGAGCCTGTAACAGGAGCGAGGCGTCCCGGCTGCAGAGCTCAGGCCTTCTCTGCTGCCCCAGTGACGCCCCCCACCTCTTCCGTCCTGTCTCCAGGCAGGAGTTGACCTGGACGGTGGGTGTGGATTCGTCTTAGCTACACCGAGGGTGCCTCCTGCAGGGTTACGTGTCCACCACAAGTAGCTGCGTCTGGAAGGCGGGGCGCGTGTGGGCCAGGGGTTGCAGGGTGGGGGTTTTCGGCAGGAGGTGCAGCGAGCTGGGACCGGGGGCAGGGAAGCGTGGTCATGGCGGCACTGAGAATACTTTGCTGCTTTTTGGTCTCATGCACAGTTTCTCGTTCTTCTAGTTTCTATTTTATGGTATTTTATCCTTGACCAGATCTCACATGACCCTCACCACCCTCCCTGCGCGTAGCTGTTCTCACTCCCATTTTACAGATGTGGACACTGAGCGTCAGAGCAGAAGTGCTGGCCTTAGTTGCGCGGTGACTGGCAACAGCACCAAACCTCTCCAGACACCTGTTGAACCCAGGCTCCAGCCCGTGAACAGATCCACAGACCCCTGGCTGTGGGGGAAGCCTGTGGCTTCCCTGCCCCCCACGTCCCTTCCGGGGGCCAGTGGGCGGCGCCTCCTGCATGTTTCCCAGGTCTCGACCCCCTCTCGTGGGCGCTGTGCTGGGGCCGGCCCCCACGTCCTCCCCCCATAACACCTGTGGCCCCCTTGCTGGCCTCTGCCTCTGCTCTCCCTCCGCGACCAGGGGCAGCTTTCCAGAGCAGGAATCCGATCCATCGCCACCCCGCTCCCCGCAGCCTTCATGCTCTCAGAGGAAGGTTCCTGAACCCCACCCCCGGGCGGGCCTGCCTCCCACGGCTCTCATCTCTTCCCCCGGGCTGGGCTGTCCCCTCACTCTCGTCCGCTCTCTGGCTTCAGACACAGGGTCCTTCTTCCTCTGTGTCGAACCCGCCGAGGTTATTCCTGCCACGGTTATTCCTGCCACAGGGCCTTTGCACGGAGACGCTTTGCCTACACCCACTCCTGGCTGTCTCCTGGTCAGTTCAGCCAGCCGTGGCTCCCCACCCTTGCTAATGCTGCTCTCCGATCGCCTCACTGGGCTGGTCTTTCTACATAGCACTTTCTAGCATCTGAAACCACCTGGCTTATTTCTTCTGAGTTTGTGATCTGTTTCCTTGATGTAAAATGTAAATATTCTGAGGTCAGGGACTTCGTGGGCTCTGTTTACTGTAACCCGAACTCCTGGCACACAGCCAGCACGCAGCAGGTGCTCGACAAATTCCTGACAAGGTGGTAAAGATCCTGCCTGCCAGTGCAGGAGACAGAAGAGACGTAGGTTCCATCCCTGGGTCGGGAAGATCCCCCTGAGGAGGGCGTGGCAACCCACTCCAGTATTCTCCCCTGGAGAATCCCATGGCTGGAGGAGCCTGGCGGGCTGCAGCCTAGAGGGCCGCAGAGTCGGACATAACTGAAACGACTTAGCACGCACGTGTGAGCAATTGTTGGGAGCCAGAATGTGGAGTATCTCCTCTGTCAGCCTACCTGACTCTGACACTGACTCCCAGACTAGGGCCCCTTGCCCGGATTCCCTGGTGCCGTCAGACAGCAAAGCACACTTTGGGTAAACCCTGGGGCCCTGGGACTCATGCTTCTCTATGAATATTCAAATTATGGACTCCTTGCTATGCATCAGGTGGCCTGCTAGGCCCAGAAGCAAAAAAGGGCAACAAAAATAAGACCCTGCCTTCAGGGTGCTTAAAACGTAATGCGTAAGGTAAGAGAGGCAGACAAAGGTTAACAAGCTGGGAAGTTTTTTTTGAGCACCTAGTGTGTGGTGGATATGTTGCAAATTTTGTTACATTGAATCCTCATGGAATGAGGAGCTGTTAGAGGGAGGATGGGGTGAATCCTCACAAAATCCCAGCACAGTAGGGACTCACTTTCGGGTGACAGCTGGGGAGGGGGAGGCGTGCTGAGGATGAAGGGACGCAGCAGGTGAGTGGCAGAGCTGGGCTCAAACTGAGGTCTGTCTGCTCCGAAATCTGTGTCTGTGAGAGAGTGGGAGGTCAAGTCTGATCGGAATGGGAAGGATGTACCTGAGCAGAGTCTAGGAGGGGAAAACTGTGGTTTTCCCAGAAGTCATGCATGGATGTGAGAGTTGGACGGTAAAGAAAGCTGAGCGCCAAAGAATGGATGCTTTCCAACTTTGGTGCTAGAGAAGACTCTTGAGAGTCCCTTGGACTGCAAAGAGATTCAATCAGTCAATCCTAAAGGAAATCAGTCCTGAATATTCATTGGAAGGACTGATGCTGAACCTGAAGTTCCAATACTTTGGCCACCTGATGCGAAGAACTGACTCAGTGGAAAAGACCCTAATGCTGGGAAAGATTGAAGGCGGGAGGAGAAGGGGATGACAGAGGATGAGATGGTTGGATGGCATCACTGATTCAATGGACATGAGTCTGAGCAAGCTCCGGGAGATGGTGAAGGACATAGAGACCTGACGTGCTGCGTTCATGGAGCCGCAAAGAGTCGGACACGACCTAGCGACTGAACAGCAGCAGCAGCTGGGAGGGGAAGGTGTGGGCCTGGGGAAGTGGGTGGGGAGGGGTTTTCGGGCAGGGGCCTAGCGATCGGGGGTGGGAGGCAGGGAAGAGTGGGAGAGTCGGGGCAAAGGGAGTGGCTTTCCTGTGGGCCTTAGGGGAGGAAGGAAGGCGATGAGGGGAGAAGATGGCCTGGCCAGACCCTTGTCATTTGTCTTAGCATCACGGGGACGCAGTGGGGTGACAAAGGACATGTGGGGTAGAAGTCGAACCCCAGAAATTTCCTAGCAAATCGGTCCAGGATCAGATGCCGGCAGTGGGACGAGGCGGTCTTCCCTAAGCTCAGCGGCCCTCCAGGGCTTCGGGGGAATGGACAAGACAGGAGAGGCCAATGAGAAATGGTGCGAGGGGGAGAACGTGCCGGGAAGCGGTAGCCTCAGCGCCGTGAACAAGAGCTGGTAGGAGCTGCTGGACACGAGTTCCGATTCCGCCATTCCTGAACTGTGGTCTTTGTGGGCCAGATGGCTCTGAGTCTGGAATCTTCATCAAGAGAATGACAGGCGCTCCTGTTACTCTGAGGACTAAAGATCTTAATGAATGTGATGAGCCCAGAACAATGGCTGGCACAGCCTTTAAACACTCAATAAAGATTAGTTTATCAAGATCAGTGATCAATGCAAAGAAATAGAGGAAAGCAATAGAATGGGAAAGACTAGAGATCTTTTCAAGAAAATTAGAGATAGCAAGGGAACATTTCATGCAAAGATGGGCTCAATAAAGGACAGAAATGGTGTGGACCTAACAGAGGCAGGAGATATTATATTAAGAAAAGGTGGCAAGAATACACAGAAGAACTATACAAAAAAGATCTTCATGACCCAGATAACCATGATGCTGTGATCACTCACCTAGAGCCAGACATCCTGGAATTCGAAGTCAAGGGGGCCTTAGGAAGCATCACTATGAATAAAGCTAGTGGAGGTGATGGAATTCCAGTTAAGTTATTTCAAATCTTAAAAGATGATGCTGTGAAAGTGTTGCACTCAATATGCCAGCAAATTTGGAAAACTCAGCAGTGGCCACAGGTCTGGAAAAGTTTTCATTCCAATCCCAAGGAAGGGCAATGCCAAAGAATGTTCAAACTACTGCACAGTTGCACTCATCTCACATGCTAGTAAAGTAATGATCAAAATTCTCCAAGCCAGGCTTCAACAATATGTGAACCATGAACTTCCCGATGTTCAAGCTGGATTTAGAAACAGCAGAGGAACCAGAGATCAAATTGCAAACATCCATTGGACCATCGAAAAAGCAAGAGAGTTTCAGAAAAAATCTACTTCTGCTTCATAGACTTCTCCAAAGCCTTTGACTGTGTGGATCACAACAAACTATGGGAAATTCTTCAAGAAACGGGAATATCAGACCACCTTGACCTGCCTCCTGAGAAACCTGTATCAAGGTCAGGAAGCAACAGTTAGAACTGGACATGGAACAACAGACTGGTTCCAAATCACGGAAAGAGTACGTCAAGGCTGTATATTGTCACCCTGTTTATTTAACTTCTATGCAGAGTACATTATGTGAAATGCTGGGCTACAGGAAGCACAAGCTGGAATCAAGATTGCTGGGAGAAATATCCATAACCTCAGATATGCAGATGACACCACCCTTATGGCAGAAAGTGAAGAGGAACTAAAGAGCCTCTTGATGAAAGTGAAAGAGGAGAGTGAAAAAATTGGCTTAAAGCTCAACATTCAGAAAACTAAGATCATGGCATCCGATTCCATCACTTCATGGCAAATAGATGGGGAAACAGTGGAAACAGTGACAGACTTTATTTTCGGGGGCTCCAAAATCACTGCAGATGGTGACTGCAGCCATGAAATTAAACAAAGTTTGCTCCTTGGAAGAAAAGTTATGACCAATCTAGACAGCATATTAAAAAGCAGACATTACTTTGCCAACAAAGGTCTGTCTAGTCAAAGCTATGGTTTTTCTAGTGGTCATGTATGGATGTGAGAGTTGAACTATAAAGGAAGCTGAGTGCCAGAGGATTGATGCTTTTGAATTGTGGTGTTGGAGAAGACTCCTGAGTGTCCCTTGGACTGCAAGGAGATCCAACCAGTCTGTCCTAAAGGAAATCAGTCCTGAATATTCATTGGAAGGACTGATGCTGAAGCTGAAGCCACCTGATTCGAAGAGCTGACTCATTTGAAAAGACCCTGATGCTGGGAAAGGTTGAAGGTGGGAAGAGAAGGGGACAATAGAGGATGAGATGGTTGGATGGCATCACCAACTCAATGGACATGGGTTTGGGTGAACTCCGGGAGTTGGTGATGGACAGGGAGGCCTGGCGTGCCGCGGTCCATGGGGTCGCAAAGAGTCGGACACAACTGAGCGACTGGACTGAACTGAAAGGTTCGTTTGTTAGTCCAGCCCTCCCCTGCCCCTGGGAAGCCCTGCCCTTAAGAGGCTGCCAGCAGGCTGACTTGCCTGAGGAGACTGTGACGCTCCCATGAAGGGGCAAAGCGGTGGCGTGGGTCCTGGGGAGCAATGCACTCCGAGCACTTTCAAAAGAGAGGCCAGAAATACGGGTTTTAATATGAAACCCCCCACAGCTAAGGGACGAGAACCCCTTCACCTGCCCAAGAAATGCCCAGGGTCCCTGAGGGTGCCAGTCTTCAAACCCTTCCTGAACACCTGGCCGAAGAGACTTGGGGGACCCTCTGAGATTGGGGTGGGGAGTGCGGGGCTGGGAGTGCATCAGTCTAGGATATCTGAGGCACAGAGGACATTAACTGATGGGTTAAGGAGGGCGAAAATCTTCGCTGACCTGCTGAAAGTCACGGTCAGAGCACGTCATAGAATGAGGTTGCGACTGAAAGATGATGAGCCCTGGGAACACAAAGCTGAGATCTGGCCTTGGGTCTGAGTGAGATCGCTGTGTGACCTCGGGCAAGCCCCTTGCCCTCTCTGAGCGTCCGTGACATGAGTGAAGAGGCTCTATCAAGCCTTCTGGCTTTCTAGGCTTTGGTGGGCTGGACACCTGTCCCTCCCCTGAGGTGGGGGGAGAACTCGGGGGAGAGAGCCCCGCCTCCTCTCCTGGATCCTGGGAACAGCAGGAGGTCTAATCTGCTGTTGACATTCCGCTGGGTCTAGGGGCTTGGGTTTCTCCAGGCCTGTGTGATCCTCCGGCCCCCTGCAGCAGGCAGACGCTGGGGTGGAGCACTTGCTCCGTGTCACTCCGGGATGGATTAGGGACCTGGGGGCCGGGGGACTGGGGGGTGCTCAGAAGAGAGGAACTGGGGGTGGGCTGAGGGGCAGCTGCTGGCTGGGGGCTCGTCTGCCTTCTTAGTGCATTTGTGGGGGATGTGCTCAGATATGGAGGTGACAATCACTCATACAGTCAGCAGAGGCTAACTGAGCACCTCCTATGTGCCAGGGTAAATACAGAACCAACAGTCTGCACTGTTTCACCATTATTATCCTCGCTTAACAGAGAGGGGAAGTGAGGCTCAGAGAGGGGCGGTGACTCACCAAGGTTGTTAGGTAAGGTGGTGGGATTTGAATCCGGGCAGCCAGACTCTCAAACCTGCACATTCAAATCACTGCAGACAGTGACTGCAGCCATGAAATTAAAAGATGCTTGCTCCTTGAAAGAAAAGCTATGACAAACCTAAGACAAGGGATTAAAAAGCAGAGACATCACTTTGCTGACAAAGGTCCATCTAGTCAAGGCTATGGTTTTTCCAGTGGTCATATATGGATATGAGAGTTGAACTATAAAGGAAGCTGAGTGCAGAAGAATTGATGCTTTTGAACTGTGGTGTTGGAGAAGACTCTTGAGAGTCCCTTGGACTGCAAGGAGATCCAACCAGTCCATCCTAAAGGAGATCAACCCTATTTGAATATTCATTAGAAGGACTGATACTAAAGCTGAAGTTCTAATACTTTGGGCACCTGATGTGAAGAACTGACTGATTGGAAAAGACCCTGGTGCTGGGAAAGATTAGAGGCAGGAGGAGAAGGGGACGACAGAGGATGAGATGGTTGGATGGCATCACTGACTCAATGGACGTGGGTTTGAGCAAACTCCGCTAGACAGTGAAAGTCAGGGACGCCTGGTGTGCTGCAGTTCGTGGGGTTGCAAATAGTCGGACATGACCGAGCAGCTGAACAGCAACACATGGAGCAACATGGTGGGCGGAACATGAGCGAGATGGATGTCCCCGAGTGGGTGTGGCCTGGGATCCGGGTGGTCAGTGTAGCCCTGAGGGGCTCCCCAGGAAAGCTGGCACTGGTGTCCTGCTGAGCTTCAGTGAGGCCTGGGGGATCCTGGGGAGTCTTCAGTGGGGTCTGGTTTGTGCTTTGAACATCTCTCTCCCAGCGTGGTTCCTTGGAGGCAGACCTGAGCGGGGCTGTTCTGAAGACCAAGCCCTGTGTTTCAGGCGCTGACCTAGGTGTCTCCATGCTGGGTTCTAGGCACCCATGGCTGCTGACATCCCAGCGTGAAAAGAGGACTCACGATGGTCTGTGGAGGTTGTTTCTCTCTGAGCTGTGCCCAGAATGTCCCTGGGGCTGCAGAGCCCCCCTGTTCTCTCCCTCCCTCTCTCTTTCTTCCCCTTCATCAGCACGTTGCTGTCCGAGACTCTGTTTCTCTGCATTGCGTCTTCATGGTGGGAGTGAAATGAGATATCCTGCACCCTGTGCAGCCTGGCCCGTCAGCTTCATGCATGCATGCATTCATTCATTCATTAACACAGAGGGCCGAGTACTCTTCCAGATCCGAGAGCATCAGGGGCAACACTATTTACTCGTGATGCCGGGCCCGATATGCCTTTTTGTGTATGCTTGTCTCCTTTTGTATTTTTATTTTTGACTGTGCTGGGTCTTTGCTGTGGCTCGTGGGCTTCTTGAGTTGTGGCGTGCAGGCTCCAGAGTGCTCAGGCTCAGTAGCTGTGGTGCGTGGGCTCAGTTGCCCCGTGGCCTGTGGGATCTTGGTTCCCCAACCAGGGATTGAACCGGCATCACCTGCGTAGGAAGGTGGATTCTTAACCACTGGGCCACCAGGGAAGTGCCTGGGCCTGCTGTTAAGCGCTGCCTTCATTACCAGGGCTTCCCAGATGGTGCTGGTGGTCAAGAACCCACCCGCTGATGCAGGAAATGTAAGACTCAGGTTCAATCCCTGGGTCCGGAAGATCCACTGGAGGAAGGCATGGCAACCCACTCCAATATTCTTGCCTGGAGAATCCCATGGACAGAGGAGACTGGCAGGCTACAGTCCATGGGGTCACAAAGAGTCAGACAGGACGGAAGCGTCTTAGCATCCATATTCATGACCTCATTTGCTTCCCACCATAACTCCAGTACACTGTTAGCATGCCCATCCTACAGATGGGGCATGGAAAGGCTAATTCCTAAGTGGCAGAGCTGGGGTTTGAGCCTAGGTCAGCCTGGAGGCAGAGCCCAAGCCTTAGTCCATACTCCACCCTTGAACTGCTCCTCAATCCTGCACGCCGTGCCTAGAAATGAAATCTCAGAGCTGGTCTTTCACGGCCTTGAGAAGGAACACTTCATGAGGCAGGGACTCTGGTTCTGCTCACCTCTCGGACCTCTTCACCAGGCACAGTAGGTATTTGAGAAACGAATAGGGATGAATGGCTGCCTGGACCAGGCCTCCTAGGAGTTCTGGAGGAGACCCTGTGGGCCATTCTAGGGCCGGTGCTGGGCCCAGGGACCCTTTGCCTTGTGGCTTGGCCATGGAGGATGCTCTGTCTGGCCTCTCCACTCCCCAGCCTCCTCCAGGACTCACAGGGCTTGTGGATGTGGGCCCGCAGCGGGTTCCAGAAGTCCTCGGATAGAATATCAGTGGCTGAGCCCTTGAAAATCTGATCTCACACCAGCCCACCTCCCCAAGGTTCCCCCCAGACCATCAATCAGCAGCAAGACACGATCATATTTTATAGCCAGGCCAGGGAGGGGTGGCATGAAACCCAAGCCCCTGCTCCGCCTGGGGTCCTGCCTGCTTAGGAGGATCAAGGCAGACCCGGGCAGAGCCTTAACCCTTTGTGATCCTGTTCCTGCCAGTGGTGGGCACAGCTCTCCCGAAAACCCTGCCAGACTAGATCCCTTGAGGGGTAATGGAGGGACTTGATGGAAAGGTGGGTGGGCGTACTGGGGTCTTGACGGCCCCCAGGAACTTGCAGGAACGCCAGTGGATTAGAAGGTGGTTCCGACTCAAGGTCTGTGCACTCATGGCTGTGTGACCTCAGGCAGGGTGCCTCCCCTCTCTGGGTTTACTCATCAGCTCAAATCTGGGAATCCCAACAGCTTCCTGCTTCCCTTGTTAGGGGTTACCCTAGCGTCTTTAACAGGGGTGAAATTCGATTCCTGGCCCTGGGCCCCACCATCTTTATAGCAAGGTCCTTCCTAGACCCATGGAATAGTTTATCCATAATAAGAGACTGCCGTCTATGGGGTCGCACAAAGTCGGACACGACTGAAGCGACTTAGCAGCAGCAGCAGCAGCAGCTCTTTCAAAGCCTGAGCTCTTTCAACTTCCCTTTTACAGGCAGGGAAGCTAAGGCCCCGAGAGGAGTTTCCATCCTCCCAGATCACAGACCGTGCAGAGCTGGTGGACCCTGGCGGAGGAAGTGGAGAGGCTCGGAGGTGGCCTGAGGCACTGCTCCAGCTTGGAGCCCTTGAGAATGACCTGGGAAGGAGACCATGTAGGCTCCTGGAGACCCGAGGCTGGTGGGAGAAACCCAGGGTGAAGAGTCTTGTTGGCATTACGAAAGAGGCCTGGTGTCACCGCCCTGGTGAGCCGGCCCTGGGGTGGAATGTGGCTTGGGTGACCTTGGAGCCTGCTTTTTCGTCCCTGGAAAGAGGAGAATAATGTCACCTGTTATCTTGAAGCTTAAAATGATGACACTCCCAGATGCTCCCCGTTTGTTATCACTGTGGCTGCACCATAGGGGCTGAGTGCCCCGTCACTGAGGGGTATTCAAGCAGACTATGGTCATGAGGTGGGGAGGGGAGAACTCGGTGACCCTGAAGGCCCTTTTCAGTGCTGATGGAAGGAGGGGTGGGGGCGGGGTGGCAGGGGAGAAGCTTTGTCTGGTGTGCAGTTACCAGGTCCTGGAGTTGCAGAGGTCGTTTCAGGGGGCTGTGCGGGGTGGGGGGCGGGGGGCTGGGGCACTTTCCTCAGGTGGATGAGGCTCTGGGGACGCGGGTGTCACACCAGCAGCTGGACGTGCTTGCTTGATGGATGGCTGTTAGAAAATCGATTTTCTGAAGCCCAGTCAGTGGGGTGGGCAGGCAGGCCTTGGGGAGCCTCGGACTGGCACAGGGAGGGGCTCTGTGCCCAGCAGGTGGGGGGCAGCGCCCCTCCCCCAGCTGCAGAGGTCCTCCCAGGGGTCACCTGCCCTGCCTCTCCCCTGGGCTGGGCCTCAGGCTACGAGACCCTCCCCTGGACCCTTCCTGGGCTCCTGGGGAGGAGAAGAAACCAAGCCTTGGTGGGAGGGTCGAGCCACCCGAACCTGGAGTCGGCTTCACTTCCCACGGGCCCTGCGTCCCAGGGACTGATGAGCCAGCTCGTCTTCATACTTTCGGTCTCAGCTTAAACATCATCTCTTCAGTTTTAGTTTTAGCCACACTGCATGGCGTGCAGGGATCCCTCCGACCAGGGACTGAACTTGTGGCCCCTGCATTGGAAGCACAGCGTTTTACCCACTGGACTGCCAGGAAGTTCCACAAACATCATCTCTTTACAGAGACGGCCCCTCCCCTCCAAGCACCCTAAGGCAACCATCCTTAGCGTCCTGGTCAGTTTTCCCTGGTTTTCGGCACAGTCCCAGGGGCTTTATCCATGCCCATCCCTCCCAACAGGATGTGAGCTCCATAAGGGAAGGAGCTGGGCTGAAGGGGACGCGTTGCGTCTCCAGGGCCTGGCACACAGTAGGTACTCAGTTAACGATGGTTGAAGGCAGGTGCTCTGGAGGCCCGAGAAAGCAATGACAGGTCTTTATCTTCGAGGAGCTGAGACGGGGGTGTGTGTGTTCCCAAAGTACTTTGATTCTGAAGCAGTGAAGAGGCCACAGAAAGGAGGGAAGGAGGGAGGCGGCCTGGGGCGCCAGGTGGAATGAGGGGCGAGGGGATGAGAGGCAAGAGCTGAGGGGGATGGCCCGGGGTGGGCCTCTGCCTCTCGGCCCCCAGGGCTTTAAAGAAGTGTGGGCATTGCGACGGCCAAGTGGACGTTCAGCCCTGGTTGCAGGGCCAGGGGCCACCGGTCCCTCCTGCTGGACACGAGTCGCCCCCACCCCCCCTTGGCTTTGCTCGGAGCCTTTGGCATTGCTCGAGTCCCTTCTTTTGGGAGGACACAGGATGGGCCATAGCATCTGGCCTGAGAGTGTCAACCCCTTTCCCTCTGGGTGACCCTGGGTCAAGCTGTTAACCTCCGTTTCACAGCCAATCTGTGACCCTGCAGGGGGTTGTGAACAGAGATGCAGAGATCCATGTGTGAACCCTCAGCAGGCATCGAGTCCAGCACTTAGCGCTCAGCGACCCAGCTCTCAAGGATCAAAGGCACATTCATACCCATATCTCAGCAGGGAAAAGTGAGTCCCAGGAAGAGGTCCCGCATTTACCCCATGTTTAACTGAGTGCCCAACTCCATGGCACCTGGGTGGGGGAGAAACCCACTTCTCTTCTTTGGTTTTGACTCAGCTTTTTAGCAACTCCATTGGAACCCCGCCCCTGCCCTTGATAAGTCCAGGCTTGTAGAAGAACAGAGCTGGAAGGGGCCTCTCTTAGAGGTCTGGGGCCCTTGGATCCATTTGGCAGATAAGCAGGTAAAGGCCCAGAGAGCTCTGCCTGGACAAGGGCGGACAGAGCCCGGGACAGACAGAGCAAGCCACGATGTACGCTGGGCAGGACGTCGCCTCGGGGAGCCCTGGGTGTCTCCTGGCCATGCCTGAGGACCAGAAAGCGGAAGGGAGAGGAGACAGCACTGTGGAAGGTCTTTTCTCCTTTTTCTCTCTTTTTTCTTCCCTCCCACCCCCACTCCCCCCCCCCCCAAAAAAAATCCTGGATCTCCCACGACTTGGAAAAATGGCCCGGATCCCGTGTCTGGCTCCAGAGCATTTTATGGCCCTTTCCAGCCCGGGATGTGAAGCTCCCGGTGACATGAGCCCCCTTGCTCCACGGCCGGGGAGGGCGCATCCGTCTTCCCCAGCTGGCGGCCGCGTGTGGGAACGGCCCTGCTGGCGGGGCTGCCACCTGTTGCCTTCACTCTCCCTGAGAGTATGCTCCCGTCCTCCGCGGAGGCCGCGCTGGGGGAGGGCCCGGGGTGGACCTCTGTCCCCGAGCAGACTCTGAGCATCACCGACTGCCTGGGTGACGAGGCTGCCCTGAGAGTCGGGCTCTGCCCAAGGCCTGGGCTCTTCAGGGGCGGTGTTCCACTGTGTTCCTCCTGGGAAGGGTGGTGGGTGGGTTCTGGAGCATCTGCAGAGGGGAAGGGAGCCGCCCCGGCTGGTGGGGGGGGACCGGGACAGGGGGCAGCGAAATGTGGGCCGCAGACAGCAGGAGAAAGGCAAACCAGGCTGAGGGCCCGGAGCCCCGGCGGGCTGGGTGTGTTTGGGGAGCTTTGTACAGGGGAAGGGGCTGGCAGGGATGCGGATTCTGCCGCACGTGGAAGATGAGCTCGACCACTGAGGACCACGCACCTGGACTCGTCCTGAGAACGATGGGAGTTACTGAAGGTTGCTAGAGCAGGAGGGAGACAAGCCCAGACCTGCATTCCACAAAGAACCTCTCTGCTTCCAGGGTGGAGGAGGGCCTGGAGGTGGAAAACGAGGCAGAGATGGAATAGAGTGCAGGGCAAGGGGCATGAGGCCAGAGATGCGTTTTAACTTGCTGGCGGGGAGGTAGACAGAGCTGAGAACTGAAACGGAACTGAGGGGCCTACGTCAGATGTCCCTGGGCTCACGCCCAGCCTAGACACCCCTGACTGTTGTCCCCTCGGCAAGCTACCTCTCCTGTTTTCCAAACTGTGTGGTGAGGGGCTTGGACAGGGAAGGGGTGGAGGACCTTGGACCGAGCCAAGCTGCTCCCCAGATGTGCCGATGATCGGCACTGGGACTGAGCCTCTCACCTCCCCGAGCCTCGCTTTCCTTGTTGGTAAAGCCTCAAACTCACAAGTGAGTTGGAAGCATCAGCTCTCAGTTTGTAAGGTGCCCAGCACCGGGCCTGGCAACACACTCGGTGAAGCAGGATGGAGAACTCGTGTGCTTTGAGCCCCTCCCAGGGTGAACTCGCTCTGTCTCTGGGACAGCTCTCATCAGGGGTTTGCTGGGGGAACAGGGCAGGAGATTTGAAAGAAAATGGTGCCCGAGGGAGCCCTGGGTGGGGCGGAGCGAGAAGGCTGGGGCTCCGGAGGGGCCACTCAGGTTTCAGAGATCCCGGGACCTGTAGAGCTCCGAGGAATTTTCCCAGGCCAGGCAGCAGGCAGCTGGAAGCCATCCGTCCCAGAGAAGGAGAAGGATCAGGGGTCCTGCCAAGGTCTTTCGCTGGGAACAAGAACACAGGGGTGGGGGCAGGATTCTCCCATCCAGCCTGGAAAGATGAAACCCTTCTGCCTGGGCAGCTGCTGGTGGGGATGCCAAAAGCCCAACGGCCGGCTTCTGGTCTCCCCTGAGGCTGTGACCGGGTTAAGGGGGCTGTGTGGACCCCTGGCGGCCCGGAAGCCAGAGGAGCAGACCTAGAATCCACCATCTTCTGAGTCTGAACCGCGTCTGGGGTAGACGTGTGTGGGGTAGGGGCCCCCGCGCATTGCCCCTGGGGCACTGGTTACTCCTGGGTAGTCAGGGTGCCTCAGGCCTGGAGACGGGGAGGTGGGAGACAGTGGAGGTGAGAGCCCTTCTTTGGAACCGGCCAAGGTGGGGAGCCCAAGTTCAAGGTCATTTCAGGGTCAGTGTTTACTCTGCAAGGCTATTGTGAAGATTAGAGATAAAACATGGGGAAACACCAGCACAGAGTGTACGCTCAGCAGATGCTAATTATGTTACCGAAGGGGATACAGGCCAGTGATTAAGAGCACAGGCTGAGGCTGACTTGCTGGGTTCAGATCTCACCCCTGCCGCTTCCCAGGTCTGCTCATCAGTTATCATTCCTGAACCTCAGAGTCCTCCAGGGCTGCACTGGAGACAGCGGCGGGGCAGGGGGCCCCCACAAGCGCTGGCTGTTACCATTGTGGTCGTTGCTCCCAACACCCCATGAATGCTGTGGGCCCGGATCTACAGAATGAGAACATTTTTTTTTTCTCTTGCCAACCCCAGTAAGAATAACAGCTGCTACTCACACCTTCCTTTCTGGGTGTCGGGGGCCTGGCCTGACGACTTACATACGTTGTCTTGGGAGTCTGCCCATCACACTCAGACATGCTGATTTACTGTTGCATTTGGACGGGCGAGGAAAGAAAGATCTTAGGTCTGTAGAGACTCACCTAGGTCTCAAGGCCAGGAAGTGCCAGGGAGAAGAGATTTTGGGCCAAGCTCACGGAGCGGGCTCAGGGAGGATTTCCAGGCAGAGGAAACAGGCGTGAAGACAGTGGGAAGACTACGAGGCCGGGAGTCAGCAGCCAGCGTTCTTTCTTCGTTCTTTTCGTGCCAAGTTATGCTTTATTATTTAAGTCTTCCCTGATACTTAAAAAAAAACACAAAAACCTCTGATGCTCCAATAATCCACGAATTCACAACGCCACAGGCTACATGGGAATTTAGAGAAATTTCACATTCACCTCTTTGGTCGGCCCCTCATATGGAAGATCCACCTGAATCTTGGTGTTTTCTACAGAACAGAGATTGTTTTACTTGATCATTTACATAAAATAGACAATAACCTTAACTGCAAGATGAGAGTGTTGAGAAAATGTTTTGTTAACATTTTAAAAAGGTAAAAGAGTGAGCATCCCAGAAAGTGAGCCAAAATGGCAATTGACAAAGAAAGCAGTAGAATTAAAGCAGGGTGCCCGAAGCCGGTGCTCTGGGGCAACCGAGAGGTCCAGGATGGAGAGGGAGCGGGGCTCTGGACGGGGGACACGTGTGCCCCTGTGGCTGATGCGTGTGGGTGCACAGCAAAAGCCATCACGCTCGTAAAGCAATTATCCTCCAACTAAAATACATTAATATAAAAAACATAGTGTTTAAGAGAACAGCCCCTGGAGCCAGACTGCTGGGGTTGAGATCTCAGCTCCACTGCTTGCTCAGTGTTCTTCACCTTGGGTAAGTGACTTCACCTCTCTAAGCTTCAGTTTCCTTCCAACACTCTGTTCTGAACACACTTAAGTTTCTCAGTCTCGTCGGTAAAGAACAGGTGGAAACAGCAGGCGCTGGTGGCGCTGGGACGAGCGCGGGTTGAGATCGTGTGTGTGAGGACCGGCCACGAGGCGTGGCGCAGGTGAGTGCCGTCAGTGGCGGCCTGTTGGCAGGCAGTCGGTAGTGCCGGTGTTAATGGCGTTGTTGGCTTTTCTGTTAGTGTTGACGTTGTCGGTGTGGCTGTCGTTGCGATCGTTGTTGCTGGTGGTGGTGACGTGGTGTTGGAGGTGCCGTTGGTGGTGTAATTGGTGGTACTGTTGGTGATGCTCCTGTTGTCGATGTTGTGGGCGGGGATGGTTAACACCAATGGTGTCGGTGTTCACATGGTTACCGGTGGCTGTTAGAGAGGAATAGCTTCGATGGTGTCTGCAGTGTGGAACTGGAGTTGGTGTTGAGTTTGTCATTGATGGTGGTGTTAATGGTTTGACTGGTGATACTGGGGTTGGGCCAGGGGCTCGTATTGCACTTTTAAATGGCATTGCTGCTATCGGTGTTATTGAAGTTGTTGGTGTTGAGGTTGTTGTTTTCACTGTTACTGACAGTGGTCGTGGTCATGTTGCTGGTGTTGGTGCGACAGCATTTCTGGCAGCGTTGGTGCTGAGAGTGTGATGCTCACGTGGTCACTGGTGGTGCTAACGGTGTTGCTGCCAATGATATTATTAGTGATATTGGGGTTAAGGGTGGTGGTGAGAGCTGGCAGGGAAGGATGTGATCTCCTAGGAAGAAGGTTAACTTTGGGGCCAAGGACCAGACTCGATCACTCAAGAGCTTTTGTGTAGCAGAGTTTTTTAAAGTACAGAAAGGGAGAGAGAAAGCCTCTGACACAGACATCAGAAGGGGGTGGAGAGTGCCCCTCACCAGTCTTATCAAGGCCCTATAAACTTTTACCAGACCCACTCCCACAACGTGCATCTTAAATCAACAAGATTAGAACTAGCAAGAGAAAGGTCTTACCAGACCCACCCCCACAACATACCTCTTAAGATAACAAGATTAGTCAGAGGTTCCTGTTGAGAAGGAGAAGCAAGCCTTCAAGCAAGGTTCATTGTTGTTATATAATCATTTGAACAGAGCTTAAGGAAATACATATCCTTGGGTCACAGACTGAACTGAACTGAGCCATTAGCTCTGGGCTTAAAGAAAGTTAGTCTTAAAGATTGTTGTCATAACAACTCAGATTTTAAGAAAAATGACTTATGTGACTAGGACAAAGCAAGGTAGAAAAAAACGTTTGTCCTTTTCTCCTTCTTGAGAGCCCGCCTTTGGTCCTCCAGGACCTAAGAATTACCTCACCTCTCTAAGAGCCAGCTGTCTCAGCAGTATTCGTGTGAAGTGTCGCTGATGGTGTCAGTCTCAGTGACGACAGTCTCGGTGCTGAAGCGATCACTGGTGCTGGTGGTGCTGGTGCCGGTGGCACAAACGTGATTGCCCCTGTCGGCAGTGGTGGTATTAACACTGTTCCTGGCGCGGTGCTGGTGAGAGTGATGCTAACGTGAATGCTGGTGCTCTTGGTGTGCGGGTTAGTCCTGACATGATTCCTGCTGCTGTCAGTGTTGGTGGTGGTGCTAGAAAGATTGCTGCTGCTTTGCTGGCACTAACGTTGTTCTTGGTACTGGTGTGGTGTTTTTTAAAATTGAATTTACTTCTTTTTGATTGGAGGGTAATTGCTTTGCAATACCATGTTGGTTTCTGCCATACAACAACATGAGTCAGCCACAGGTATGCATGCCAACCCTCCTGAACCTCCCTGCCATCGCCCACTTCATGCCACCCACTAGTTTTCACAGAGCGCCGGGTCTGAGCTCCTCGGGGCATATGGTGAGTTCCCGCTGGCTCTCTGTTTACACTTGGTAAGATTACATACGGTAATTACTGTTTACATACGGTAGACAAGCCGATGCTTCGCGCGACTCTCTCCTTCGTCCCACCCGGTCCGTTCCCCACTGTGTCCACAAGCCTCTGCTCTGTGTCTGCATCGCCGCTGTGGCCCTGCAGGTGGCTTCACCAGTACCGTCTTCCTAGATTCCACACATATGTGTTAATATACATTTTCTGTTCTCCTCTTTCTGACTTACTGCACGCTGTATCATAGACTCTGATTCATCCACCTCATTAGAACTGACTCGTGTGTTCCTTTTTATGGCTGCGTAATATTCCACTGTATACAGGTACCCCAACTTCTTTACCCATTCATGTCTATGAACATCTAGATTGCTTCCATGTCATGGCGATTGTAAACAGTGCTGCGATGAACATGGCGTATATGTGTCTTTTGGTGTGGGTGTTGAAGATGGCGGTGCTGACATGCTGACAGGTGGTGTGGTGGTGAGACGGTCGCAGTGCTGACACGCTGACAGGTGGTGTTGGCGATGAGATGTTGGCAGTGCTGACATGCTGACAGGTAGTGTTGGTGATGAGATGGTGGTAGTCCTGACATGCTGACAGGTTTTGTTGGTGATGAGATGGTGGTAGTGCTGACATGCTGATGGGTGTTGTTGGTGATGAGATGGTGGTAGTCCTGACATGCTGACAGGTTTTGTTGGCGATGAGATGGTGGTAGTGCTGACATGCTGACTGGTGGTGTTGGTGGTGTGGTGCTGACTGTGCTGACATGATGAGGAGTGGTGTTGATGTTGGGGTAACATTGTCACTGGTGTTGGTGGTGGTGCTCTTTGGTGGATGATCTTGTTCCCTGGGACCAGCACTCACTGAGCTGGACTGAAATGATGGCACAGCTGATGGTTCTTCAGCTCCTCCAGCCAGACTGTCCTTACGATGTCTGTGCCATGCAGACACATCCGTGAGTTTTGCCTGTGCCTGTCCTTGTTTTCCTTTTGAAAACTCCAGCCAGACTGGAAGAGGTTGCCCACAGTTCAGTTGGGTTAGGAAGGGGATTGTGCTGTCTGGCAAGGTTGGAAAGAATAAGGGGCACAATGTGGGGCAGGTGAGACTAGGGGAGGTGGGGCCCACGAAACGTTCCCTATGAAGGCTTTTCCATTCTGCCCCTTCCCTTTAGCCCCCAGACCCTCTTTTCCTTCCCTCTTTCTATCCACCATCCTTCATTCTTCAATTCAGCTATCCAGCAAAGGCTCACTGGGGACCCGTGAGGCCAGGCCCTGTGTGGGACCCTGTCTTACCGTCGTGAGCAGAACGCATTGAGAACCGTGAGTCCCCTAAGAGCGCAGAGTCCGTCTAACTTGTTCCTCGCAGTGTTCGCAGCTCCTATTGGACTAGTGAATGAATGAACATACAGGCAAATGCCCACTTCTCAGGGGCTCACTGGCGGGCAGATGACCAGCAGCTGCAGGAGTGGCACTCAGGGTTCTGGGAGCCCGAGGGAGGAAGAGAGGGAGTATTTTGCCTGAGGGGCTGGGGACACTTTACTAAGAGATGACAGTCGACCTGGGTATTGAAGGGCCAACAAGGTCACGCAGGAGGGGAGGGAGACATGCCCACAGTTGAAGGAGCAGCCTTTATGGGGGCCACCCAGCCCCACTTCTCCAGCTCCATCTTCTAAGACTTGAAGGAGCTCTCACACCCACGGGCTGGTGAGTTGCCCCCTGGGATGAGGGGTCTGGTGGGAGGTTAGTCAAAGCCTTACTTGTGAGTGTTATCATGGTCTAGAGTGCCACTTGGGGATTTTTAGAAATCCTCACAGAGCCTGGAATGTCAGTGCAGGAAGGGCCCTTAGAGGGTGGTCAGCCCTGTGGTTCCCAAGCTAGCTTCCTCAGAACCCTGGTGTTCCACTGAGGCACCCCTGGGAATGAGAAGAGGGCTGAGAGGCACCAGCTTCAGGCACAGCAGCGCCTCTTTCTTCTGACCTACCCACTCAGGTTCTGGGTCGAAACTTCAAAGTTCAGCTTGTATCCTGCCTTCACCTTCCGTGGCTACTGCTTGTTCTTGAAGATGAAAATCCTCACCTTGACCTACAGAAGGTTGGTATGTCCAGCCCTGGCAGCCTTTGACGCTCACCAGACACCAGCTCTGTGTGTGTAAGAATGAGATGGTTGGATGGCATCACTGACTCAATGGACCATAATGGTGGAGGACAGAGAAGCCTGGCGTGCTGCAGTCCATGGGGTCACGAAGAGTCGGACGTGACTTAGTGACTGAACAGCAATCACAACACACCCACCAGCTGCCCCGGCTGATGCTGTCCCGGAGGGTGGCAGGCTCTGTCCCACCCATGCTGCTCCCTCCTCTGGGATTCCAGGCCAAGTCTTGATCCCCAGAGAAGCCTTCCCTGTTCCCTTGGGGTGGTCCTGCCTTCTGTCAGTCATGTTTTCTCATTGCTGGTCCCACACTCTTCACTGATGCCTGCCTTCTCTGCAGACCATCAGCTCCCAGAGCACAGGGCGGGGCCCCTTTCCTGTGTGGCTTTGCCCCTGGGGTCCAGCACAGAGCAGATGCTCAGCAAGTACTGTGAAGTCAGCCACCTTTTGCACCACTCTTGGGGGGCAGATGGCAGGGTGATGCCCAGGGAGGGCTGCTCAGGACCGGGGGCCCCACAGTGCGTCCTCTGTAACTGTGTCCTCTTAGGGCTCTCCCTGTATCATCCTTGGCCACGTCTCCACCCACCCCCCAACTCTGCCTTAATCCTTGTGCTTCCCCTGGATGCCCCGCCAGAACATCTGCAAACCAGGATGGGCATGGGAAGCTGGCAGGGGTCCCCTCTCCCCCGCGGGGGCAGGAAGTCTCTCTCCCCGCCAGCTCTGGCTGCCTGGCCCAGACCACTCTCTTCTAAGCCCCAGCCTGGGAAAGGCACTCCTGGCCCCAGCGTGGCATTCCTGGCCCAGCCTTGCCAAGGGCCTCAGCCCGTGAGGGCCAGGATATGGGGCGGGAGGGTGGGGTGCCGGCCTCCAGATCCATGGGGGTGGCGGGGGCATTTACAGGAACCAGCCTCCTGCCCGGCTGCCCTCCCAGCTTCAGGCCCCAAATGCAAGAAGTGGTAAGGCGGGGAGCAGGGGAAGAGGATTCGGCCAGCAGACGGCTGGAGGCCAGGGAAGATGAATAATGACACCATCGAGGCCAGACCACTTCTGGGAAACACCCTTGAAAATTGATTCTCAGTGCGGAAAACCAAGGGATGAAGCAGGGTCTTTTGGGGTCTTTTTGAGCTTGTGGGCTGTGGCTGCTCCCCTGGGCCCTCTGGGGCCTACCATTTCCAGGGAGGCTCCATCCCGCCGGGGTCCACCCAGTTTCCAAGGTACCGCACCCGTCTGGATACACAGTGTTGGGGCCAGCTAGACAGAGATGATAACAGCAACAGTCCCTGAGGTTTGCCTAGCTCTCCCTATCCCAATGTGCTGCAGGCTGCATTTGAGCAGTTCATTAAATCTGGGCTCCACTTTCCCAACAACTGAATGCTCTTGCACAGTAGGTACACAATGTCTGATCTTATTCCTCTGTGGCTTTGTAACAATGCTGTGAGTTGGTAACTGTCGCTGATTCCCATTTCGCGGATGAGAAGACTGATGTTCCCAGGTTATTGTTGTGCCCGAGGGCTCCTAGCTGGTATGGAGCAGACCTAGGGTTCTGCCTGCAGATCCCACAGTCTCCAATGGGGAAGTGGGTGGGATTCAGGCCAGAGTGCCCTGAGGTGGGTCTCATCGCGCCAGCAGCCGGAATAGAGTGTCTTTGAGACAGAAATTGTAGACTTTCGGTCCACAGGCTCCAGAACAAACAGGCAACCCACCAAGGAACACTTTCTAGTGTTTGCTTATTTTTTCTTCTAATTATTACAGTCAGACATGCTTATTAGAGAAAATATAGAGACATATAAAGAAGAAAATAAACCATACCTGAGGTGGAGTCAGTGGGGAGATGTCGAAAGTCATATCTGGGTTCATATCTCTGTTCTGCCCTGGGATGGGCACTCAAATTCCCTGAGAATCAGTTTCCCCTTCTGCAGGATGGGGATAAAAATTCCCTTCACTGTCATGAGACGATTATCAGATCAGATCAGATCAGTCACTCAGTCGTGTCCGACTCTTTGCGACCCCATGAATTGCAGCACGCCAGGACTTCCTGTCCATCACCAACTCCTGGAGTTCAATGAGACTCACATCCATCGAGTCAGTGATGCCATCCAGCCATCTCATCCTCTGTTGTCCCCTTCTCCTCCTGCCTCCAATCCCTCCCAGCATCAGAGTCTTTTCCAATGAGTCAACTCTTTGCATGAGGTGGCGGGAGTAAGATAATGTTTGAGCAGTGGTCAGAGCTCACGAAGCTGACCAGCTTATTATGGGAGGGTGACTCTCCCTTCTATACAACTCTCATTCCATCACAAGGACCAAGCCTCGTAAACTTGGAATCCTGCTTTTTAAAAACCTTTCTAAATTGAAATATTTACCCTTCACCCCGTGGTTGCAACTCCCCTAGCTTCAGTGGAATGTCAAAACCCAGAAATGATGTGTTGACATTGCCCTTGAAGTTGACATGGACTTGCCTAGTTCTCTGCCATCTCATCACTTGGCGTAGACAGCCTAATCACAGCCACGATCAAGATACGGCACACAAGGGCCTCCCCGTCTCTGCACCCCCTTTCTTCTCACCCACAGCCCTAAGCCGACAACCACGAGCCTGTTCTCCATCTCTATGATTTCGTCATTTCAAAAATGGTGTATAAATGGAGGCATACAGTATGTAACCTTTTGAACTCTTTTTTTTTTTTTTTTTAACTCAGCAAAATTCTCTAGACATTCATCCAGCAGCTGACTGTACCCACAGCCCGCTCCTTTTACTAAGTAGTATTCCACGGTGTGGATGTGCCACTGTCTGACTGGACAGTCACCGGCTGCAGGACGTTTTGGTTGTTCTGCTATCACACATGGACGTTCACGTGCAGTTCTTGTGTGGACGTCGGCTTCTGTATCTCTGGGCTGAATCCCCAGGACAGTGATTGCTGGGTTGTGTGGTAAGCATGAGGAGGGCATGGCCACCCCCTCCAGGGTTCTTGCCTGGAGAATCCCATGGACAGAGGAGCCTGGCGGGCCACAGTCCACGGGGTCGCACGGTGTCAGACAGGACTGAGCGACTGACCAAGCAGCATACAGCATGGGGAGCGCACGCTTAGTGTTTTGGGAGACTGACGAACTATCACCCGGAGAGGCGGTGCCACGTTACGTTCCCACGTGAGAGCGCCAGCTTCTTATCCTTTTCACCAGTATTCATGTCACTGTTTATATATTTTTATCTGTTCTAATTATGATACCTCATCGTGGTCCTAATTTGCGTGTCTCTAATACCTAGTCCCTTGGACCGCAAGGAGATCCAACCAGTCCATCCTAAAGGAAATCAGTCCTGAATATTCACTGGAAGGACTGATGCTGAAGCTGAAGCTCCAATACTTTGGCCACCTGATGTGAAGAACTGACTCATTGGAAAAGACCCGAATGTTGGGAAACATTGAAGGTGTGAGGAGAAGGAGACGACAGAGGATGAGATGGTTGGATGGCATTACCAACTCAATGGACATGGGTTTGGGTGGATTCCGGGAGTTGGTGATGGACAGGGAGGCCTGGCACGCTGCAGTCTGTGGGGTGCAAAGAGTCAAACATGACTGAGCGACTGAACTGAACTGAACTGTATACCTAGTGATGCTGAGCATCTTTTCATGCACTTCTGTGCTGTCCTGAATCCTGATATTTTTACCGAGCACTAACCATTAGGCCTTGCTTCCTGTGTTATTGCCAACTCTCTATAAATACTATTCGTGATGACTGCATAGCCCCTTATCATAATTAATTTCACCATTCTCCTGTTCTCCCTATTATTATAAATAAGGTTTCGATGAACATCATTGTGCATAAATCATGGCCCATTTAACACACCACTTCCCTGGAACAGATTCCCAGAAGCAGATCTCCTGGATCAAAGAGCGTGGACCATCTTTGAGGCTTCGCTGCACGTCTCTGAGCTGCTCTCACGGAGGCTTCTTCATACTGCCCTCCCCAGTCTCCCCATAACTTCACTGCTGTTGTTCAGTCGCTTATTTGTGTCTGAGTCTGCAACCCCATGTACCGTGGCACGCCAGGCCTCCCTGTCCATCATGTTCCAGAGTTTACTCAAGCCCATGTCCATTGAGTTGGGGATGCCATCCAACCATCTCATCCTCTGTCGTTCCCTTCTCCTCCCACCCTCAATCTTTCCCAGCATCAGGGGCTTTTCCCAACTAGTCTGCTCTTCAAATCAGGTGCCCAAAGTATTGGAGCTTCAACTTCATCATCAGTCCTTCCAATGAACACCCAGGACTGATTTCCTTTAGGATGGACTGGTTAGATCTCCTTGCAGTCCAAGGGACTCTCAAGAGTCTTCTCCAACACCACAGTTCAAAAGCATCAATTCTTTGGTGCTCGGCTTTCTTTATGGGCCAACTCTCACATCCATACATGACTACTGGAAAAACCATAGCTTTGACTGTACAGATCTTTGTTGGCCAAGTAATGTCTCTGCTTTCTAATATGCTATCTAAGTTGGTCATAGCTTTTCTGCCAAGGAGCAAGCGTCTTTTAATTTCATGGCTGCAGTCACCATCTGCACTGATTTTGGAGCCCAAGAAAATAAAATCTGTCACTGTTTCCATTGTTTCCCCATCTATTTGCCATGAAGTGGTGGGACTGGACGCCATGATCTTAGGGTTTTGAATGTTGAGGAGCTTTCATGTGGGAATGTGTAAGTGGTACAGCCACTCTGAAAAATAGATTGGCAGTCTCTCAAAAGACTAAGCATATACTTTGCATACAACCCAGCAATTACCATCCTGGGTCTTTAGCCCAGAGATATAAAAACGGATGTCCACACAAAACTTGTACATGAATGTTCATGTGTAATAGCCAAAAGTTTAAAAGAACCAAAATGTCCTTCAATAGGTGAGTATTTAAACAGCAGCACATCCGTACTTCTTTGGCAATGACTACAGTGTTTTAGAGCACAGGGAAGCACATAACATTCTCAGAAAGAGACCATCTCCTGTGGCCAGGCTTTTAGAGGTTAAACCCTGGCCCTGCCATCCATTTGCTGTGTGACCTTGGGTAAGTTACCTAACTTCTCTGAGTCCCGCTTGCCTCCTTTTACAATGAGGGTAGTTAACGAATCTTCTCTTATAGGGTTATTGTGAGGGCTGAAGGAGACAGTCACATGAAGAGCAGAGCAGAGCGCCTGGCACAGAGAAGACGCTCAGCAAATCCACGCACTCTGTTGTCAGCATCGTCGTCATTTGTCGGGCCCTTTGCTGAGCACCGGGGCCGCGGAGGCAGGCGGTGTTCAGACTGTTGTCGTGGGAGCAGTGAGCTACGCTGTCTGATTCTGCTTAGGAACCACTGACCGCATTATTTATTTATGTTATTTACCGACTTGCGATTGAAACCCAAATAGTCTGCAGAGAGTGAATTTCTGAAGCTTACAAAACTGCTGGAGCCCAACGCTAGATGTGCTCAAGATAAGAGTCGAGAGCAACGGGATCAGGTTGTGTGGATGGTCAAACAAAGTGCTCTGGGAACCCAGGGGAGGAGCGCCTCTCTTCGTCTGGATCTGGGGAGCAGGGGGAAAGCTGAGGGGAGTGGGGAAAGCCCTGAAGACAAACTAAGGAGGGGGGTGAGGGGGCGACCCGGGTGGGAGCAGGCGGGGAGGAGGCGGGCGTTCCCAGCAGAAGGAGGAGGAGACACGGGTGGGTTGGTGGCGAGATGAGGCAGCAGAGGAGACAGATTTTTGAGTTTGGCTGCAGAGTGGAGGCTGGGTCAGAGATAGAGGGGAAGGGGCAGGGGGTGGTGGACGTCCCTGTATGTCCAAACCAAGTGTGAACCGCAGCTGGATAAGATCTCGGGATTCCTCAGCTGGAGGAGCCCCTAAAGTGTGCATTCCTCTCACTTTGCAATCAGGCAGGTAAGAGAGAAGGCAAGTGACCAGCCCCAGGCCGTATAGCATGGTGGTGACAGAGCCAGAGTTGAGCAAGGAAGCGGGGGGCGGGGGGGGGATGCGTGAACGGCTGGTCCTGTGACAGAGGGCCAGGCGACATCCCAGGCTGTGGACGCCCCTCGCCCCTGGCTGCTGCACCCCTTCCCCACACCGTGCCCAGCCTTTCTGCCAGAGCTCTGACAGTCATGTCACTGAAACCTCCCAGGCTTCCTCCCCCAGCAGCCTCTCTGGAGACCACCTTCTTGGCCATCAGCCAGACTTCACAGCTAAAATCTGACCAACTAATGGGAGCGGATGGCTGAAAGGTTTCTCTGCTAATTGGGGCCTAATCAGAGGCTGCCTCAGCCACAGCTGGGCCGTGGGAAGCCCACGTGGTGAAGCCTGTGGTGCCAGCCCCTGGTACCCCCCTGCCACATCCGCAGAAGAGGCCCAAGTCTCAGGCGATAGGGTCTTCATGGACCCCCTTCATTCACTCCACAAAGACTTTTTGAGGCAACTAAATGCCAGGTGCTGTGGCATGATGGCCACTAGGAGGGACAAGCGGCAGGCAGGCACGCCCTGCCTTCCCAGAGCTGACAGTCCAGAGCAGAATCATGGGAAGTGCGTAGACAGGACTGTGTCATCTGGTGACAAGTGCACTTGGAAAGTGAAGCAGGGAAGCAGGTGGGGCTGTGCTTGAGATGCTGTGATCAGGGAAGACGACGTTTGAACGGGGACTTGAAGGATGAGGAGGAGGGAACCAAGCAGAGATCTGGGGGAAGAGCACTCCAGGCAGGGGACAGCACACTCAAACGCAGACTTGGAACTGGGAGTCAGGATCCATGACTTGCTGGCTGGCCTTGGGCCAGGCCATGGCTCTCCTGATAGGACTGCGCCTGCTCATCCTTCCTAGCCTTCACTTCTGTGTAAATAGAAACTGCGGGGGCCACAGGGAGTGGGAGGGAGGTGGAAGAGAAGCTAGGATTTCATCCGGGAGCTGGGCAGCTCTGGCAGAGGTGCGGAAAGTCCAGCAGAAGCCTGTGAGGCTGTGGCTGCCGGAAAGCCGGACACCCCAGTTTCACACGTTCTAACTAATTGAATTAACTCTTAGCACTTTCTCAGCCAATGCCCCTAGCTCCAGTTTTCATAGATTTGACCAACTCTGGCAGTAGTTTAGGAAAGGGTATTTCATTTCCCTGGGGTGCCTAGAGAAGGTCACCCAGCAGGTGGGGGCTCCTGAGGAGGTAGACCAGATGTCTCCAGGAATGGCTGCCCCCTCAATGGGAAATTGGAACAGTTAAGGATGGGCAGGCGCAAAGCTGAGAACCAATGCTCTGCTCACCCCAGGAACTCCCAGAACGATGGGGAGATACAGGCCCTGTTTTGAGGCACTCCCTGTCTCATGGGAGAGACCTGCCCTGAGAAAGCTGTTTGATGGTGGAGACAGAGCCCTGACTCTGGAAGAGTTCTTAGTCTAATTAAAAAAAACAAGCAAACCAACAAATGGAAAAGACGCATACCAAGAAACTTCTGAAAGAAATCAGGCCTGGTTGCTGCGGATCCCAGCGGAGCCCTGCTGGTGGCTTCGCTTCACATGAACTTTGCGGCAGGCGTAGGGACGCCTGGTCCTCAGGGCCAGTTGCTCAGGGACCTGGGATGTGGCTTCAGGTGAGAGGTGGTGGGACATGAGAGACGAAGGGAGTGGGCTTCAGAGCCAGATGGCCTGGCTTTGTACCTAGTGCCAGCAGCTGCCAGGGTTTGGCCCTGAACATGTTATCTGGCCTCTTGAGTCTCAGCTTTTTTCATCTGTAAAATAGGAGGTGGTGGGGCTTCCAATAATTTACATCTGTAGGGACTTCCCTAATGGTCCAATGGCTGAGATTCCGCTCTCCCCACGCAGGGGGCCTGGGCTCGATCCCTGGTCAAGGAACTAGATCCCAAACGCTGCCATGAGGAGTTCACACGCCATAACCTAAAGTTCCTGTGGGCGGCAACTGAGACCTGGAACAGCTGGATAAACGCATACTTAAAGAGCCTCACACCTGCAGAGCATGCCTCATTGGAAGGACTGATGCAGAAGCTGAATCTCCAATACTTTGGCCGCCTAATGCGAAGAGCTGACTCATTGGAAAAGACCCTGATGCTGGGAGGGATTGGGGGCAGGAGGAGAAGGGGACGACAGAGGATGAGATGGTTGGATGGCATCTCCGACTCGATGGACATGAGTTTGAGCAAGCTCCAGGAGTTGGTGATGGTCAGGGAGGCCTGGCGTGCTGCAGTCCATGAGGTGGCAAAGAGTCGGACAAGACTGAGCAACTGAACTGAGTACCTGTGAAGTGCTTCGACCAGGCATGTAGTAGTGAATAGCTCTTATTTTGTACTCTCCCCACTTTGCAGCTGTCAGACAGGCTCGGGGAGGGGCAGAGATTTTTCCCAAGTCCCTGTTAGATGTGGCTGCCCAGGACTTGAACCCAGACCTCATGATTCCATGTTGGGTCTTCTTTCCAAGCTGCTGCCCCAACATGGCCGTATTCACAAGTTCCCGGGATCTTCACAATGGCCCTGCGAAGCGGTCCAGGGAGATACAGTGCCCCGTTCTGCAGATGAGGGAAGAGAGGCACAGAGAACCGTGCCGACCTAAAGGCAGGAACCAGCCTCATTGTATTCACTGGAGCAACCTCCCCGTCCTTGGCCTGCGGTGCACGATCAGGTGACACTTGTTGGGGGCAGAAATTGGAGCTTAATAACCCCCTGGGTGGAGCTGAGACTCCAACCCAGATCTTTCATCTCCCAGGCCCCATCTGTCTCTCTCAGCCCCTCCCCATCTCAGATGCAGACGTTCGGATCAGAGTCCTGCCCAAGGCCCCCCATCTAGTCTATGAGTCTCGCAGCCCGTCCACCTGAACTAGGGGAGGTTTACGTGAAGACAGCGGTGGTGGGGGGCCGCCTCTGGGCCCAGACGCTGAGACCTCGTGTCCAGGGCCTTGGGAAACCTCACACCTGGCTGGGGAAGATGACAAACACAGCGGAACAGTGTCTGTGACATCCTGGGAGTTAATCTGAGCGTCCTGGGCCTCGGGCAGTACAAGCAGTGGCAGCGGGGGGACCTGTCTCCAGCCTTGATTAAATCAGAGCGCTCTGCCAGCCGCTGCCTGTTAGCACAGCCAGGAAGGGCAGCGAGAGCAGAGAAGACGGGACTGACACGTGAGCATGGGGTGCAGGGCTGGGCAGGAGCAGGGAGGACTTTGGGCCCGGGATCTGCGGCTGGGTGACAGGGCTGCCCACCAAGCATCCCCCCCGGGGAGGTAAGCTGCCCCCGGGTCTCCCAGGGGAGCATGCGCTGAGCGGGTCCACCTGGGCTCTGCAGACCCCAGAGGTACTCCTCGTGTGAGGGCAGAGGAGGCCTCTTGCACTGGGTGTTGTTAGCTGAGTAGGCATTTTCTTGGCTCCTTCCCACCCTCGTCCCTCGTCTTTGGTCTCCCCCTCCTCTGTGTCTGGTTGATTCACGCCTCTGTGCCCTGCACATACTCCTGTCTGTGCCACCCGGCAAAGTCCTGCACATGTTGGAAATAAGCAAGCCCAGCCAACGAGAAAAACCAAGGCTATTTATTCTTAGCTTGCGGTAGCAAGGAAGCAGCCACCGTCACTGTGTTTCGGCAGAGAATCAAAGGCAGCAGAGAAGCGGGGGAGCTTTGTAACGGGGAGAAAGGGGAGGCTTTAGGTGTGTCCAGATTGAAGGCTGCTGGCACAGGGAGTCTGCAGAAGAACTGATCAGAAGCAGGCGTCCCGCGCCAGGGTCAATGGTGCACGCTTGGCCTCCTCTGGTTGCTCTAGGCGCCTCCCCGGTGGCGCTAGTGGTGAAGAAGCTGCCTGCCAATGCAGGAGACTAAGAGACTCAGGTTCGATCCCTGGGTCGGGACGATCCCCTGGGGGCGGGCATGGCAACCCACTCCAGTGTTCTTGCCTGGAGAATCCCCGTGGACCGAGGAGCCTGGCGGGCGACAGTCCATGGGGTCACACAGAGTCCGGCACAACTGAAGAGACGTAACATGCTCGGTTGTTCCTAGGCTGGAAGTGAGGGCAAGCGTGAGGGAGCAGCCAGTTATCAATCAGGTCCTGGCCGTGTGGGGCTGACTGCTTTCAAGTTTCAGTGTCGCCAGTTGTCGCTCGAGGTGGCAGGCTGGTTTCCCTCGAGGCCGACTTGGAGCAGGCTGACTTCCTGGGCTGTTTGTTATGCACACAGAGTTGGTTTCCTGGGCAGGCCCACAGCAGGTCAGCCTGCTCCTTTTCCCTGGCATTGTTGCATGTGTACAAACAGTCTCTCAACATCCTTCAGGAGCAAGATCGAGGGCCCCCTCCTCCAGGAAGCCTTCCATAGACTCCACCAAGATCAGTGCAGATGTCCTTCCTCCATGCTCCCAGATTCTTCCACTCGCATGGAGGTGTCTAGGCTCTTAGTTCAGACAATTAAGGGTTTGAATCCCGTTTTCCCCACTCGGTAGCAGCGTCTGTCCTGAGCAAAGTGACTTACCGTCTCAGCTTCCTCGTCTGTGAGATGGACGATGAGTTGGGATGACAAGCGCACAGCGCTTAGGGCGCGGCTGTCAGTGGGAGTAGTAAGTAGTAACACGAAAGCGGCTCCCCTCGGGGGAGGGGGAGGGCTGACTGCAAGCTCAGGGTGGACGGGATCGCTTGTTTACAAATCTCTCTTCCCCTTAGACTGGCATTTCCAGGTACCCTCTTCCCTTCAACCACCCATCCAGCTCCGAGTGTGGCCAGGCTCTGCACAGGCACTTTGACCTGTTAGCCTCATCTCTACTGAACTGTGAGCTTCTTGAGGGCAAATCGATTTTTATTCATCTCTGTTCTTAATGCCTGGTTCAGGGTCTAGCCAGGAATGACGGCCAGAGGAGGTCTGATGAACGGGTGATGACGTGAGAGAGTGAACGAATGCCCGAATGCCCGTGGTGATCTCTGAACCCCCCGCCACCCTCCTCCCACCCCCGGCCTGAGCAAGCCCTCCTCTTCCTTGGTTTTGACAGGTGGCGTGTGCGGGGAGGTGGCTGGGACTCCCGAACCCAGGGGAGGTTTAGGAGGTTTATGCTGGGGGAGGGGTCGAGGAAATGGGAGGAGGATGGGGAGGGGGTGAGGGCTTCATCCCAGGGCAGGCTTCGCATAGCTGGAGCTCTGCGGTGATCGCACCCTCCAGAGGGAATGAGTGCCTCGTGACTGAGGGTGCGTAACCAGCATCAGAGGCGCTATGAACGGAGTATTTGTTTCATTCATTCACTTATGTTTACATGCATTTGTTCATTTATTGAACCAAGTACTGGGATGGGCTCCCAGGACAGAAGGGTAAGAAGCACTGGATGGATAACAGCAGATTAGTGAGTCCCAGAGTGCAGGGGATGTAGAGTGGGAGCCCCACACACCCTTCCTTGGCCAGAAGTGTCCACGGCCTCTCGCCGACCCTATGTCACCAGACATTTCTGCTTCCCTCTCAAAAACCACAAAAAAAGGAGAAAGCCATTCTTGGAAAAATATACCCCTAACTACAAAGAAGAATGACTTCTCTGTGGCTCAGATGGTAAAGAATCTGCCTGCCCTGCAGGAGACCCAGGTTCGATCCCTGATCCTCTGGAGCAGGGAATGGCAACCCACTGCAGTATTCTTGCCTGGAGAATCCCATGGATAGAGGAGCCTGGCGGCCTACAGTCCGTGGGGTTGCAAAGAGTCAGACGTGACTGAGCAACTACAAAGAAAGCCAGTTGTCACTGAAACCTCAGAATGTTTGGAAAAGTAGATGCCATCTCAAGGTACCAAGGGGCTGGCTGGCTGAGTCTGGCCGTAAGTAGCCAGATTGTGACTTTAAAGTTTAAAAAAACACCTTTTTATTGATACAGGGCCTAGAAAAGAGTGTAAATCATAAGCGTACAGCTGGAAGGGTTTTCCTCAGGTTGAGCGCGCCTGTGTAGCCAGCACTCGGATCAAGGAACAGAGTGTTGCCCAGAAGCCCCCCTCATGCCCCTGCCAGTCACCCCTCCCGTCTGGGAGGGGAACCACTTTCACAGAAACGGATCGCCCAGTATACACCGGCTCAGCCTGGTTTATCCTTGACGCTCTACTTGATCAACTGTTGTGTGCAGCTGTACCGCTCATTCATTCTCACGGCTGGGAAGTGTCCTACTCTGTGGCGTGGATGGACATCCACTTATTTATCTGCTCCACAGTCAGTGGGCATTGGGTAGTTTCGTTTGGGGCCACTATGAATAGTATTGCCAAAGGCATGCTGGCCAATGGCTTTTGGGGATGCAAGAACTCTTGCTGAATGCGTACTGCGGAGAGGGACTGCTGGGTCCTAACCAAGGGAACATTTCATACAAAGACGGGCTTGATAAAGGACAGAAATGGTATGGACCTAACAGAAGCAGAAGATATTAAGAAGAGGTGGCAAGAATACACAGAAGAACTGTACAAAAAAGATCTTCACATCCCAGATAATCACAATGGTGTGATCACTCACCTAGAGCCAGACATCCTGGAATGTGAAGTCCAGTGGGCCTTAGAAAGCATCACTACGAACAGGGCTAGTGGAGGGGATGGAATTCCAGTTGAGCGATTTCAAATCCTGAAAGATGATGCTGTGAAAGTGCTGCACTCAATATGCCAGCAAATTTGGAAAACTCAGCAGTGGCCGCAGGACTGGAAAAGGTCAGTTTTCATTCCAATCCCAAAGAAAGGCAATGCCAAAGAATGCTCAAACTACCGCACAATTGCACTCTTCTCACACACTAGTAAAGTAATGCTCAAAATTCTCCAAGCCAGGCTTCAGCAATACATGAACCGTGAACCTCCAGATGTTCAATCTGGTTTTAGAAAAGGCAGAGGAACCACAGATCAAATTGCCAACATCCACTGGATCATGGAAAAAGCAAGACGGTTCCAGAAAGACATCTATCTGCTTTATTGACTATGCCAAAGCCTTTGACTGTGTGGATCACAATAAACTGTGGAAAATTCTGAAAGAGATGGGAATACCAGAGCACCTGACCTGCCTCTTGAGAAACCTATATGCAGGTCAGGAAGCAACAGTTAGAACTGGACATGGAACAACAGACTGGTTCCAAATCGGGAAAGGAGTACGTCAAGGCTGTATATTGTCACACTGCTTATTTAACTTCTATGCAGAGTACATCATGAGAAACGCTGGGCTGGAAGAAGCACAAGCTGGAATCAAGATTGCCAGGAGAAATATCCGTAACCTCAGATATGCAGATGACATCACCCTTATGGCAGAAAGTGAAGAGGAACTAAAAAGCCTCTTGATGAAAGTGAAAGTGGAGAGTGAAAAAGTTGGCTTAAAGCTCAACATTCAGAAAACGAAGATCATGGCATCCGGTCCCATCATTTCATGGCAAATAGATGGGGAAACAGTGTCAGACTTTATTTTTTGGGGCTCCAAAACCACTGCAGATGGTGACTGCAACCATGATATTAAAAGACGCTTACTCCTTGGTAGAAAAGTTATGATCAACCTAGATAGCATATTCAAAAGCAGAGACATTACTTTGCCAACAAAGGTCCGTCTAGTAGGCTATGGTTTTTCCAGTGGTCATGTATGGATGTGGGAGTTGGACTGTGAAGAAGGCTGAGTGCCGAAGAATTGATGCTTTTGAACTGTGGTGTTGGAGAAGACTCCTGAGAGTCCCTTGGACTGCAAGGAGATCCAACCAGTCCATTCTGAAGGAGATCAGCCCTGGGTATTCTTTGGAAGGAATGATGCTGAAGCTGAAACTCCAATACTTTGGCCACCTCATGGGAAGAGTTGACTCATTGGAAAAGACTCTGATGCTGGGAGGGATTGGGGGCAGGAGGAGAAGGGGAGGACAGAGGATGAGATGGCTGGATGGCATCACTGACTCAATGGACATGAGTCTGAGTGAACTCCAGGAGTTGGTGATGGACAGGGAGGCCTGGCGTGCTGCAGTTCATGGGGTCGCAAAGAGTTGGACATGACTGAGTGACTGAACTTAACTGAGGCTGGCTCCATGGAGAATGCCTGACAGTTTCCACAGCGGTTGACCAGTTTCCACCCCGGACAGCAGAGTCCAAGTGTTCCAGCCAGTCCACAGCCTTGACAACACTTTGTTCTCTTCCCCACTCATGTGCTGCTGTTTTTAACTGTTTCCCTGACGACTAGGATCGTTTTGGTTAGCTTTCTGTGACTGTGGTTTTTGTTCTGGAGGCTGTGGGACTGTAGTTCCTGCTTCTTCTGTCTGCCTTCCAATGGATGAGGATAAGAGGCTTGTGTGAGCTTCCCGATGGGAGGGACTGGCTGTGGGATTAATGACATTGAGCAATTTTCATATTTTTAAAATTTAATTATTATTTCACATTGGAGTATAGTAGAATTTCTCTGGTGGCTCAGCGGTGAAGAATCTGCCTGTCAATTCAGGAGACACGGGTTCAGTCCCTGGGTTGAGAAGATCCCCTGGAGAAGGAAGTGCAACCCACTCCAGTGTTCTTGCTGGGGAAATCCCATGGACAGAGGAGCCTGGCGGGCTGCAGTCCGTGGGGTTGCAGAGTGGGACACGACTGAGCGACTGAACAGCGACAGCCAGCATTGCTTCACAGATGGCATTAGTTTCAGGAGAACAGCACAGTGATCGCGGTACACAGGCACACGCCCTTCCTTTGCAGCTTCCTTTCCCATACAGCTTGTCCCAGAGCACTGAGTGCACGTCCCTGTGCTGTACTGCGGGTCCTTGTTGATTACCTATTTTATATCCAGTAGTGTGTGTGTGTGAATCCCAAACTCCTAATTTACCCCTTCCCCACCACCTTTCCCCTTTGGGAACCATACGTTTGGTTTTGAAAAAAACGATCTACTTCTTAATCATTTCCACTTAGCAAGCTAATTCTACTTGTCTTCGAGTCAGAAATAAATGAGAATCTTTAAAAAGGCTTTAGTAGTGAGAAATACAGCATTTTAACTTAGTCTTTCTGGGAAACAAGCAACTGCTGTGATGAGGACACATGGACATTTTCTTTGGAGAGCTCTGTTCAAGTCTCTCGGCCATTTTTATATGGGTTTCTCTATTTCTTATTTATTGGTAGAAAAAGTTAACCTTCTGGACATGGGTCCTTTGTCAAATATTAATATGTGCAAGTACCTTCTCCCTTTCTGTCGGTTGCTTTTCACCTTCTTAATGTGTCATTTGATGAACAGAAGTTCTTGATTTAACATAGTCTGGTTTATACTTGCTTATTTGATGGTTAGTACGTTTCGTGACAGGTTGAAGAAGCTACGCCTGCGTCCAGCCACAGACGTGGTCTCCCCTTTCCTGTAAAACTTTCATGATTTTACCTTCACCCTTAGAGCTGCAGTCCATGCAGATGACAGCACATAGTGCGAGGAAGGGTTTAAGAATCTTTTTTTTTTTAATTCAGTTTTATTTCTTTATTTTTATTTTTGGCTCTGCCTGGTCTTTCTCGCTGCACAGACTTTTCTCTAGTGGTGGAGCACGGGCTTCTCACTCTGGTGGATTGTCTCGTTTCAGGGCACTGGCTCTAGGGAACGCAGCCACCAGCAGCCGGGGCTCCCGGGCCCTAGAGCGCAGGCGCAGTGCTGGTGACGCATGGGCTTAGCGGCTCCACGGCATGCGGGATCTTCCCAGCTCAGGGATCGAACCCACATCGCCTGCATTGGCAGGTGGATTCTTCACCACGGAGCCACCAGGGAAGCCCAGGAGTCACTTTTTTTCCGTATGGATTTCCAGTGGGGCCAGTGCTGTTTGTTGTTGGGGAGGTGATGTGGGGCAGGGTGTTTGCAGAAACAGTGGGATTAGGGGAGCTGGGTGAGCGGGGTGGGGGGCGCCTTTCCCCCAGTTAGAGAGCAGTTGTCCTGGGGCCTCTGTCCCACGATGTCTCTCTCCTAGACCCCGGGCCCTAGGGGTTCGCCTCACCCTACTCCTTGTCAGAAGCCCATGCCAGAGGCTGTTCCCGACTGTTAACAGCAGCTGCCCCTGCCCCTCCCACGCTGGAGCCTGACTGCCCAAAGCTCTGGAAAATGCAGCGGTGAATGTCCACTGCGAACGCCCCTTTTGGACAACACATGGCTCTCATTCTCTCATTTCTTCATTGGTTCATCCCCCCATCCCCCATCCGTCTCTTTTTTCACTTTCATCTCCCTGACTTCACTTCCTTCCTCCCTCTTTTCCTTCTATTTTCCTTCATTCCACGGACACCTTTATGTAAGACCCCAATCCCCCAGCCCCGATTTCCTTCTTTAGTCTCTTCTTAGTGTTTGGAGCCGCCGTATATCATGTGTATCTTCCATACATACTGTGCTGCTTAGTCACTAAGCCAAGTCCAGCTCTCTGCGATCCCATGGACTGTAGCCTGCCAGGCTCCTCTGTCCATGGGACTTCCCAGGCAAGAATACTGATCCTTCTCTAGGGGATCTTCCCAACCCAGGGATCAATCCCACATCTCCTGCACTGCAGGCAGATTCTTTACCACTGAGCCACCAGGGGAACCCATCCATCCACATATAGTTTTTACTTATTCTTTATTGAGACTTTATTTATGTACAGTAGAATGTGCAGATCTTACACGCATGGTTTGAAAAGTTTGGGCATATGTATGCAACCATGTTATCGCCTCCCTAGTCAAGATATACAACATTTTCATCACTCCAGAAAGCTGCCTCACGCCCCTTCCAGCCAACCCTCCCACCAGAGGCGACCATTGTTCTGATTCTTATCACCATAGATTAGTTTTGCCTGTTCTTCAGCTTCACATAGATGGAATCCTACAGCAGCATGATGTTTTTTCACTTATTTATCTTGTTCATTGTCTGTCCCCCCGACTAAACCTGTAGGAGTGATTTTTTGTTTGTCTTGCTCATTGTTGAGTCCCTTGCTTCTAGAACAGTACCTGGCACACACTTGGTAACATATTTGTTGAATAAAGGAGGAAATGTGTAAATAACGTTATGCGGTTGCCCGGTCCCTGACCCATTTGCTCATTTTTTCTCTAACAGGAGTCAGGATGAAGTCAAGTGAGGGAGCCCCAGAGTCAGACTCCACCCTGGCTCCACCACCCATCTGCTCTCTGAACTGGAGAAGTTGCCTCATTTTCTTCATGTGTGAAACGGGGAATGTAAATGGTTCTACCTCAAAGGGTAGGGATCTTACTCTTAGGGTAGGATCGTAGGAGCTGATGCATATGTAAAATGATTTAGTAAGCTTTCATTAAATGTTAATGATTGTAGCTAATTGATTAATCAACTATTTGTTAACATACCCTTAGAGGTCATCCAGGTTATTCACTCATTTACTTGTGAAACAAATATTTATTAACGACTTGCCTGGTGACACACACTGGTGTGATAACAATGAATAAGTCTAAGTCCCTCCTTCATGGGGTCTGGCATCTTGCTGAGAGAGTGTATTAGTTGGGGTATAGGCTAAGCTACTAGAAAAAAATAAACCCAGCAATACAGTTGCTTAAATAACTTAGTTTTTTTTTTTTTAATTTTTTTACCTTGAGTAATACTCCAGACGGAGAAGGCAATGGCACCCCACTCCAGTACTCCTGCCTGGAAAATCCTATGGATGGAGGAGCCTGGTAGGCTGCGGTCCATGGGGTCGCTGAGGGTCGGACACGACTGAGCGACTTCACTTTCACTTTTCACCTTCATGCATTGGAGAAGGAAATGGCAACCCACCCCAGTGTTCTTGCCTGGAGAATCCCAGGGACGGGGGAGCCTGGGGGGCTGCCGTCTATGGGGTCGCACAGAGTCGGACACGACTGAAGCGACTTAGCAGCAGCAGCGGCAGCAGCAATACTCCAGAAATAAGTGGTTCAGCCCTGCTGGGGCAGCTCTGCCGCCCTCAGCATGCGACTTTTACCTCTGGGCCCACAATGCTCGCTGCAGCTTCTGCCACCTCATCTGCAACCAAACAGGAAACGGGAAAGGGCAAGAGTAGTGTCTGTGCTTCCCTTTAAAGCATCACCCAGAGGGTTCAACGTCACTTTTATTCACATCCCATTGACCAGAATTAACTTGTGTGACAAGACCTCACCACAAGGAGGTCTGGGAAACAGAATCTCTAGCTGAAATTTCTAAGAACTTGGGAACTAGTGGTTTGGGGTGCCAACTCTGTATCCCCCAGGTAAAGCAGGCTCCTCGTGGGGTAGTTTGCGGTGTTTCAAAGCAAGAACTGCCAGATTTAACAAATAAAAATAGAGAGCATCCAGTCAATTTGAATTACAGGTAAACAATATTTGGGACATACTCATACTAAAAGTAATTCATTGTTTATTTGAAATACTATCAGTTCAGTTCAGTTCATTTCAGTTGCTCAGTCGTGTCCGACTCTTTGCCATCCCATGAATCGCAGCACCCCAGGCCTCCCTGTCCATCACCAACTCCCGAAGTTCACTCAGACTCACGTCCATCAAGTCAGTGATGCCATCCAGCCATCTCATTCTCTGGCGTCCCCTTCTCCTCCTGCCCCCAATCCCTCCCAGCATCACAGTCTTTTCCAATGAGTCAACGCTTCGCATGAGGTGGCCAAAGTACTGGAGTGTCAGCTTTAGCATCATTCCTTCCAAAGAATACCCGGGACTGATCTCCTTCAGAATGGACTGGTTGGATCTCCTTGCAGTCCAAGGGACTCTCAGGAGTCTTTTCCAACAGCACAGTTCAAAAGCATCAATTCTTCGGCGCTCAGCTTTCTTCACAGTCCAACTCTCACATCCATACATGACCACTGGA
The DNA here is from genome assembly GCF_003369695.1 of Bos indicus x Bos taurus. Lineage (NCBI taxonomy): Eukaryota > Metazoa > Chordata > Mammalia > Artiodactyla > Bovidae > Bos > Bos indicus x Bos taurus. Next base: position 133,550,897 of record NC_040077.1, read on the forward strand.
AAAACCATAGCCTTGACTAGACGGACCTTTGTTGGCAAAGTAATGTCTCTGCTTTTCAATATGCTATCTAGGTTGGTCGTAACTTTACTTCCAAGGAGTAAGCGTCTTTTAATTTCATGGCTGCAGTCACCATCTGCAGTGATTTTGGGGCCCAAAAAATAAAGTCTGACACTGTTTCCACTGTTTCCCATCTATTTCCCATGAAGTGGTGGGACCGGATGCCATGATCTTAGTTTTCTGAATGTTGAGCTTTAAGCCAACTTTTTCACTCTCCTCTTTCACTTTCATCAAGAGGCTTTTTAGTTCCTCTTCACTCTCTGCCATAAGGGTGTTGTCATCTGCACATCTGAGGTTATTGATATTTCTCCTGGCAATCTTGATTCCAGCTTGTGCTTCTTCCAGCCTAGCGTTTCTCATGATGTACTCATTTGATCTGTAATTCCTGTTCAAAACTCTACGTTGGGTAGGGCCCACACCAGTCTTCTCTGGGTCTCTCATTCCATTCTAGCTCTGCCTCCAAAGCCCATGGGACAGTTAAGTCGCCCAGGCGTGCTAAACACTGCAGAGGATGCAGAAAACCCAGGCGAAGGGGCACCAGCTCCTTGAGGCATAGCCGTCAGGACAGGCAGCTGCCTCTTTCCATGAATGTGCATTAAACAGAAGCCCGTGGTTTGTCACGTGGGACAGCTGGTCCAGGCAGTCTAGAGGTGCCCGTCCCAGATGTCTCATCATGGTGAGCTGAGGTCTGCCTGAGAAAACTTCTTAGCCTTGAACTTGGGGTTTTCATGTGGTGCTGGAGCAAGGTCCAATTCCTTAGAGGCACCCTGGTGGTTTAGCCCCTAAGTCCTGTCCGACTCTTTGCGACCCCATGAACTGTAGCCCCCCAGGCTCCTCTGTCCATGGGATTTCCCAGAAGCACCCTAGCCCCGGTTCAAATCCCCAGTATGCTCCTTCCTAGCTGTGTGACCTTGGGCAAACACTATACCTCTCCAAGCCTGGGTGTTCCTGCCTGTAAGATGGAGCTCAACAGAGAGCCCACTTCCGAGGGTGCTGGTGAAGGGCGAGTGCGACGGTGGCCACACAGTGCTCCCAGCACACACTCCTCCTGCAAACTAAGGTCTGGACTCACATTTCCTGTCTGCTGCTCCTAGCTGTTTGCTGAGCCTTTGAGGGAACAAAGGATTGGGATGGTTATGCAGGAGGCTTCAACAGGCTCACAGCAGGATGGGGGTGAGAGCAGATATGTCAATGGGGCAAGGATCATCCCCCGGCCCCCGAGGGCTCTGGCAGCCCCGGGCTGGGCTTGGTGCCGACCCGGCTGGGGACAGATCAGGGCCAGCAGGACCCCGGAGGCTGGTGCGCTGCTCTCCTGGTCCCCCGAGCCCCTGCCCCTTGGTGCCCACTCTCCCAGTCCAGGGCGCGCCTGGTCCCCGCGCCTCGCTGCGTCCCAGCCCACCACGGCCACGGCCACGCTGTGGAATTTCCAATTTTCAGCTAATGTGCGGGTCGTGACAGAGGCTGAGAGGCCCTGGTCAGACATAATGGCAGAAGAATTGTAAATGTCGCCCCAGTGAATGGCAATGAGGGAGGGCGGGGAGGGGACATTTTCCATCGGCGGCGCGCAGGGCCCGGGAATATATCTTCGCTCCGAGTGTGTCGCATTAGATTTCCAGAGGTGCTGGGGCTCCAGGTACATGTCATTAGTAACAGTTTGGGCGATAATGAACCCTTTTATTTCTTTTCCTCACAGCTCATGAATACATAACGAGGCCCCGCTCAGGCGCATCTGGCCGGCCTGCGCCTCTGCCGCCTAATCTCATCGGCTCCAATATCCAGGCAGCCCAGCTGGGGCCTGCCTTAAAGGAGCCGCCTGCCCGTTCCTGCCTGGGGATGCCCAGTCAGGCGGCCGAGGGGCTGAGCCCTGGTTGAGAGTCCAGCGCCCCTGCAGCCCGGGACCTGGAAGAGGGTGGTAGAGTCGGGTGAGGACAGGGCACCCGGAAGCTGACTCAGTGGTGAGCATCACGTGGTATATCCAGCAGGTACTCAACAACGCTGCTTCCTGCACAGTGACTGCCTGGCTGGGGGCGAGCTATCTGAAGGCTTTCTATGGGCTCCCTTGTGCATAGCGAGCCGTTTTACCAGGTGGCCTGGTGAGGTTATGGCCCCATTTTACAGCTGGAGAAACCGAGGTCTCTCAGCGTGCGGGTTTCATCTTGGGCTCAGCAAGGCAGGCCAAGGCAGAGCCCAGCTGGCCGTCATTTAGGCGGGTTCCTGGGCAAGGACATTTTATCAAGTGATTCTTGGCTTTGTAAAATGTTGCCTACCAAGAATTCAGTTTCTATGCTCATTGTGAACCTGTGTAGTTTCATCACTTTACTGAGCAAATGTTTAGGGGAAGTACAAGGGGTTAGTTTTCAAGATGCTTTTCCCAGACGCCTGCAATCAGTCTTCTTTTCCAGGAAGCTCCCTCCTCGCTCTGCCCGCTCTGGCCCACCCTGTTCTCCTCATTGCGCCTGTCAGGTCGCCACATGCTTTCTTTCACCCCACGTCGTGTTCGTTCACAGCTCCCCCGGGATGTGAGCTCTGTAAGAGCAGGGACTCTGGGCTCCACTGGATCTTCAGTACCAAGGACAGTGCCTGGTGCACAGTAGGGCATCAGCCCACAGGCACAGAACAGTGAACCAGGTTCCGCCCCAGCCATGGCCACTCAAGGCGGGCCCCAGGAAGAAAGACCTCCAGGGTGGCAGGCCTCCAGTCAGGGTGTGGCCTCAAGTCTGGGGCTCTCTGGGAATCTCAGGTGTGGTCAGGCCTGGGTGGCCTCCTGGATGCTGTGTAGGATGGAGCGGGGGTGTGGAAGGAAAGTGCAGACGCTGAGATGACAGTGCCTTAGCGATGGCCCGGGTCTCAGCTCCCTAATGGTTCCTCCTTGGGCAAGAGGCAACTGCGCCCCACCCCACAGCCACAGAACCCTAATATCATGCTGGGACCCAGGCCAGAGCATCCATCTATTGAAGGCTTGCCATCTGCCAAGCAATATTGCAAATATACTGAAAACACTAAAGCACACTTAACAGGGAACTCTCTTGGAGAGTCAGGTAGGTATTATCATGTACCCCATTTCCTCATGGAAGGAATCAGAGGCGCAGAGAGCTTAGGCAACCTGCCCAGGAACACACAGCAGTGGATGGCAGAGGTAGGATTTGAACCCACCATCTGGCTTCTGTATGAAGCTTCTTAACTGTAAGACTCTTCTGCCATTCTGATAGGACTTCATAAAAAGGCAGACAGCATCATGAGGGCCCTCTCTGCAGAGCCAGCCAACCCATCTTTCTGGACCCATGAACACTGAGACGCTCCCTGTGACTCCACTCCTAAACCTGAGCTGAGTTGGTGTGAAGTCTTGGATGGACCGGGGGCTGGGAGGCAGTGTGAGCTGTGTGGGCCCTGCAGTCAGGCAGACCTGGGCTGGAATCTTGGATCTGCTACCTAGAGCTGTGTGATCTTGAGCAAGCCACTTTACTTCTCTGTGCCTGGCTGCCTCGCTGTGAAATGGGGATGATCCCTCATAGGGATCTGGGGAGGACCAATGTGCCAACATGCAACACTTTCAGGACGGTGACCGTGATGCTCAGTGAAGATGAGGTTTTTCTAGAAGAAGCGTGAGGAGGGGTGGGACGACCCTCTGGTTCCGGCTCCACCGTGGTCTCGTCACAGTGGTCATCCATCACGACCTCTTCCCTCACCACTTCCACTGCCCTCACCTCCTCCACCTTCGCGGTGACCGCCCTCATCAGGCCCTGACCAGAGGAGCATCCGTTAATTACCTGCTGTGTGCCGAGTCCTGGGGATGACTCCTTTGTGTATTACCTCATGCAAGGCTTGCAAAGACCCTGAGAGGAAGACATCACCATTCCTATTTGATAGACAAGGAAACTGGGGCTCAGAGAGGTTAAGCAGTCTGCCCAAGGTCACACAGCAGGTACAAGGAAGAGCCTGGATGCAAAACCGGGGTCTCGCTCCAAAGCCCATGATCTCACCCATAGTCTAGCACGGCCTCCCTTCCACCTCCCCGTCTCTGCCTCCTGCCCCTGAACGTCTCCTGGGCTAAGAAGCCTTCCCAGATGAAAGAACAGAGCGGGAATTAATACCTCACCCCCTCGCTATCACCTGAACCACTTGCCCGCGGTCCGAGGTGTGTCTTGCACAGACTCTGAGCGTTAGCTTTCAGGGCCGTGACTGAGAGCTGAGCATCTGGAGGGCAGGCATAGCCCATGGAGGCTGAGGAAGGCCAGGAGGCGTATGTCAGAGCCTTGGAGTCCAGCCCTGACCCTCAAGGTGCCAGAGCCCTTTACCTGAACCTCACCGCTGGCTTTGCCATCTCCACCACGCACTTGCGGGGAGGCAGTGTGATCGATGGGGTCACCCTGAGAGAATGGAAAAATCCTCACCCCAGGCCCTGGCTCGGCCAATTACTAGCTTACGTGGACCTTCTGGCCAATGGCCCCTTTGTGACTCAGTTTCCTCACTTATAAAATGGGCATAATAATACCACTTCCTGTGCAGGTACCACGTGTGCTCAGAACTGCGGTCTGCACTGGGCAGACCCCAGGAAACATCAAGCTAAAATGATAAGAAGCATTAGTTTATTTCCTTCTCTTCAGGTATCTCCGCCCTGAGGCCCATGCAGTCAGGGCCCTGCCTATATCGTACTTGCTTGCCTGCCTTGCCGTATTCACTCTTTAACCTGTTTCACAGGAGTTGCCTGGATAAGTCTTCTGAGATCACATCTCTTAATCTCTCAATGCCGTCCCCAGAAACCTTCAGTGACTCCCTATTGTCTCCAAGACGGAGACCTAACCCGTTACCCTGGCTCTCACACCCTTCACAAGCAGTCCTCGGCCTCCTGGTCCTAGCGGACCCTAACATGGCCCCAGGCAAGCCCTCCACTCCCCACAGGCACCACCTACCCTACACGTGGCCCGTCCTGCCTCGGTGGCGTGGCTCTTGCTGAATCCCCTGCCTGCAATGCCTTCTCCCCCTTCCAGCTTGAGGTTCACCTCCTCCAGGAAGTGGTCCCTTAACCTGACCTCCCTGAGCCTCTGCTTTCCCATGGGTCCAATGTGCCCGCTTTGGGGGTTTCCATAACAACTGGATGTTCTCCAAGCACGAAAGGACTTTGAAAACCGTCATTATGGGGCGTCCTCTCCTGACCCCCTCTCTGGTCGCCCAGCACACAGCAGCGCACGCCGAGGAACCGCCTTGAACAGCAGTGAAGCCCCTAGGATGCTGTCTGGTAAAGACCCCCGCCTGCACCCTGCACAACCTCTCCCGGCCTCGTTGTTGACTTTGGCACGTGGCCCTCACCTGGGCTGCCGTGACTGGCCTGGAATTTCAAGCTGAATTTGATTTGACCTGTTCTGCGGGGCTGGCCCCTAAACCAAACCATATTCCTGCGGAGGCCCCTGTGCCCCGTGCTCCCTGGGGAGCTGGGGATGGAGCCTGGCTGGGCCACCGCCTGGGGTCACCTTCACCAAGCCCTGCCCAGCGCTCCCTCCTGAACTAATTCCATAATCCTACCTCCTGCCTGGCCCCGGCGGCTCAGGAAGGCTTCTCTGCCCGGCTCTGATCCCACTTTCCTGCTCAGCCTGGGCCTGCAGCCCCTCAGCCCCTCAGCAGCCCACTCGAGGGCCCCGCTGGGGTTCTGAAACTCATTTAGGCCCTGCGCTCTGCTGCCTTAGCACCCCCGCCCCCAGACCCCCAGCCAGGCCTTGTAACAGGATCCAGATGTGCCCTCCCCTGTCCCCAGGGTCCCTGTGATAATCCGTGACAGTCGGGGGGCCAGCAGGGGCCGGCGCAGCTGCTGGGAGAGAGGACGGATGTGGGGTATGCGGCCCAGGGTCCGTGGCGGGATGAACACACACCCCAGCCCAGGCAGCCCTGGTCCAAGCAGCTCTGCCCTCCCCCAGAAAGCATCCTCATCTCTCCAGGGGAGGATCGAAGTGCCGGGTGACCTTGGGTGAGTTGTGGGCCTCTCTGAGCCTCACCTGCCTCATCGCCTGCTCAACCAGCTCTGATCTCACCGAATTGCTCTGCACAGGGGAAGGGCTGTTTTGGCTTGGGAGACTGACATATAGTAGGTACTCAGGAAACAGTCTCGGGGAAGTCACGGCATCACTTGGAACTTACTTCCTCACCTATAAAATGGAAGTAACAGTGTCTGCCTTTCAGGGATTCAGGGAGAACAAGCTCAGAACAGGGGTCCAGCCAGCGGAAGTGCTTGCCTCTTGCCTCCCAGGCTCCCTGGCCACGCCCACGAGGCAGAGGGAGGGGCCGGCCATCCCCTGCAGTCCGTGTTAGTGGTCCTTCATCCGATAGGAATTCAGGTCAGGAGGACCTGGCTTCCAGTCCGAGGTCTACCTCCAGGCGAGTCCCTTCCCCCGAGGGCCTCCGCTTCCTATCTGAAACATACAACCTCTTCCAAGCATCTTGGAAACACAGTTGATGCTCCACGGATGTGTGTTGAATGACCCTCAGGATGCCACCATCCTTTTCCCTCTTTCTCCTTTCTGCGCCCACCGCCCCCTTGGGTCTGACCCACTCTCCCCAGACTCTCATGGGCACCCCCACTCAGCAGAGGAGGGGCTGAGGGCTGGCTGACAGGTCAGGAGGACAGCCCTGGAGGGACCTCCTGGCCTTCCCAGACTCCCTGTGGGAGACGCTGGGGGACAGGGTGGGAGACTGAACTTTGGGTCCCTCAGCCTCTCTGTGCCACAAATTGCTCCTTGGAAATAGAGTAATTACTATGACCCGAGGCCTCCCAGGGGTCTGGCACCACACCAGGGCCTTTACGAGTCTGCTCGCCTCTTATCTGGATCAGGGACGCTCAGAGAGGTTGGCAGTAGCTGGGAACGGGTTAGAAATGCACATTGCCCAGCTCTGCCCTTGACCCGCTGAATCTCCAGGTCTTCAGGTGGGGCCCAGCCGTCCGCGTTTTGACAGGCCCTCCTGGTGATGCTTGCTGGGAACTCGAGCAGAACCGCAGACCCACATACTCCTCCTCCTCTGCCTGGCTCCAGGCCCTTCTTGTTCACAGTTCCTCAGAGGCGTCCTTTAACAAGCCCCTTCCTCTAGGGAACTGCAGAGGATGAGATGGTTGGATGGCATCCCCGACACAATGGACACTAATTTGAGCAGACTCTGGGAGATGGTGAAGGACTGAGAAGCCTGGTGTGCTGCAGTCCATGGGGTGGCAAAGAGTCGGACACAACTGAGCGACTGAACAACAACAACCCTCTCCTCAGGACCTCTGCTCCCCAGGGTCTCCAGGGTGTGCTCTGCTCTGGTCTGGAACCAGCAGCTTTTGGCCACACAAGGTCCCTGCAGAGAGATGCCCTGTCCAGATGCATCCCTCAGTGCATCCCCATCTGCACCATGCGTGCTCTGCTCTTTAAGCGGGCTCTGCCTCCAGCCCGCCTCTGTTATACATGGACAAATGCCTGGCAGCCATCAACACACCAACCCCGGCCCATCATGTGTGAACTGGTGAAATGAAGTGATTTAAAGCACCCGCAGTCTAAGTTTCTTAACCTCTCTGGGTCTCATTTTCTCATATTTAAGACAGAGATAGCAATACCCGTTTCTAGGATGATTGCAAGAATTAAAGATGTTAGTATGAGCAAAGCTTAGAACAGTACCTGCCATGTAGCGTGTGCCATATATGTGCTAGAAATCACGGCTGTGTCCTGTCCATGCCCGCGTATCCTGTCCACGGCCACTGTGTCCTGTCCCCGCCCCCTGGGTCTTGTCCACGCCCCCCTGTGTCCTGTCCACGCCCCCTGTGTCCTGTCCCCGCCCCCAAGTCTTCCCTGCTTTTCCTTCCTTCCAAGTACCAGGCCCAGCGGCCAGACTGGGCTACTATGACTCCCTGAACCTGTTGTTCTTTTCTGTATCTCCATTCCTGTGCACAGGCTATGATCTCTGGAGTGTTTTTTGCTCTTTACCAGGAATTGCCCCTGCTTGCCCACTCTTCCCACTCCTGTGAGTGATGGTTCTCCACTCATAGCCTGGTTGTCTTAGCTGCCCTCCTTACCCATCTCCCCGCCAACACATGCTCTGATTCTTCCCTCCAAGTGCTCAGTTCCTGAGCTCTTAAATGCACTTGATTTCTTGCTTCTCTCCTAAGATGTAAGTTCCTTAAAAGCAGAGTCTGGGTCTTATTTATCTCCATATTGTGGCTGGCTTTTGCTGCTGCTGCTGCTAAGTCGCTTCAGTCGTGTCCGACTCTGTGCGACCCCATAGACGGCAGCCCACCAGGCTTCCCCGTCCCTGGGATTCTCCAGGCAAGAACACTGGAGTGGGCTGCCATTTCCTTCTCCAATGCAGGAAAGTGAAAAGTGAAAGTGAAGTCGCTCAGTCGTGTCAGACTTTTATCGACCCCATGGACTGCAGCCTACCAGCCTCCTCCATCCATGGGATTTTCCAGGCAAGAGTACTGGAGTGGGGTGCCATTGCCTTCTCCGCTTTAAGCGGGTGTTTAATAAATGCTTGTGGAGTAAAGATTAGGAGTGAATTTTAAAAGATGCATTAGACTTACAGGGACTAAGAAATGAAGATCTTCCAAATATAGGTAGTGAGACAGGCAGGAAAATACGGACGATGGCCCATGTAATCACCTTCCCCAAACTGCATCTCTGTGTATACATGTTGAATGCCGGACTTCCCTGGTGGTCCAGGCTTAGGAATCTGCCCAACAATGCAGGGGACATGGGCTCAGTCCCTGGTCCAGGAAGATTCCACATGCTGCCACAGAGCCTGCCAGCTGCAGCTACTGAAGCCTGCGCTCTCGAGCCAGCGCTCTGCAACAGAGAAACTTCTGCAATGAGAAGCCTATGCGCCGAAATGGAGAGCAGCCGCCGCTTGCCGCAACTGGAGAAGCCCCACGTGCCTCAATGAAGACCCAGTGCGGCCAAAAATAAGTAAAGACATTTTTTAAAATTATTAAAAAATTATGTGGAATGCTTAGGAATCTGGAAGAGTGAACACCAAAGTCATAACAGGCACGGACTTGGGCAAGGAGACGAATTTCAAAAGCGAATGAAGGCACCTCTGTCGCCTTGTTTGAATTATTATGGAAAAAATGAATTAAGTGTTAGTGTGTGTATTTAAAGACAAAACAGCTCTCCCCCTCCTGTAAAAAGGCTGATGTGGACTCAGACTCAAGCTGGACGTGTCATGCTAGGCCTTTTCTACCACAGGGCCTTTGCACTTCCTATTCTTTCTGCCCAGGATGCCTTTCCCCAGCTTCTAAGTGGCCGTCTTCTCGGCATTGTTCAGGTATCTGTAAGTACAGGCTCCTCAGAGGCTTCCAGTGCAGCCCTGTCGTCCCTTCCCAGAGCCCTCTGCTTTTTTTTACCATGATTAGCACACCTGCAATTATTATTGTTCATCTTTATTTGCTCGGTTACTTGCCACCTGTCTCTGCTCACTGGAACAGGAGCCCTCTGAGGTCAGGACTGTGACTGCACCCTCCTGCTGTGCCTTATCGCCCAGTGCAACTCTGAGATATAGTGAGCGCTCATGTAAAAGTTGCTGAATTAATAAAATCCTCTTTAATTTTCTTTTTTTTGGTCCAGGGTTCTTAAGCTTTTGGAGCTTCTCTCTCTCCTCTTATCTTCTCTAGTTCAAACCTTGACCATCAGATACTCACCTGCCCTAGGAGCTCCGAGGGTCTCACTAACTCAGGCTCCTTTAAAGAACCGCCCAATGGTCCATATAAGGTTTTCAGGCAACCACAGCGATGACATGCAAACCTAATCCTGTGAAACCCCAACGCTTCTCAGAAGAGATGGTTCAGAGCCTGCTTGATTCAGCGCATGGCTGGTGATGACAGCATGCCTGTGCTTCCAAGACCCGTATGTTCTTCATTTTCCTTAAGTATCAGAAATTTTAGCTGTTGACTCAGACATCCACCTAATTCAAATTTCAAAAGGACAAAGACATCTCTCCCCGTTGCCCCTTCTATGTGGCAATGTGTAACCAGCTTTTCATGTGGCTGCCCGACACGTTTTCCTGTATGTTCTAGCAAGTGCGGACATATATGTTCTAGCTTTCCTCCTTTGTACACATGCAAATGGTGATCCATCTACACAAATGCATCGTTCTGCATTTTTTTAACCTAATGGAAGATCTTTCCATGGGGAATAACTAAAGGGCATCCACATATTTCCTTACGGCAGCGGAGAGGGGAGAATGCTTCCTTATGTGCAGCGGTCCAGTTGGTGTTTGCCAGGCTCCTGCTTAGTGAGTGAGCCTAGAGGTCGTGAAGGTCAGCGGACCAGGGTTTGAGTCCCAGCTGTGCCACTGGCCCTTGAGCGAGCTGCCTAAGTGCAACCTCCATACACATCTACAAAGGGGACAATCCGAGCATCTGCCTGCTGAGAGGTGGCCAGGACAAAGTAAGGTCATGAGTGTCAGGGTCTTAGTTCTTACGCATACGGGGGTCAATAAATGGTGGCTGCTTTGACAAATATTATTCATTATAAAAATAAATGTTATCGTTCAGTCCCAATTGCTCAGCCAGGAGATGAGGGTTGTGGATACTGTGACTAGACTGTCCTGTTCAAACTAGAACCTTCTGTTTACTATCATTGTCTTAACTGAAGTATTGCTGATTTACAATGTGCGTCAACTTCTGGTGCACAGCACACTGACTCAGTTATGCACACATGTATTTTTTCATACTCTTTCCCATTGTGATTTATTACAAGGTATTGAGTATGTATGGCTCTCTGAGTTCTACAGTAGGGCCATGCTGTTTATCTATTTTGAATACAGTGGTTTGTAGCTGTTAATCCCACACTTTTAGTTTATCCCTCCTGTACCCCCATTCCCCTTTGATAACCATCAATTTGTTTTCTAAGTCTGTGAGTCTGTTTGGTAAATAGGTTTATTTGTATCCTATTTTGGATTCTGCATATGCTGCTGCTGCTGCTAAGTCACTTCAGTCGTGTCCAACTCTGTGTGACCTCATGGACGGCAGCCCACCAGGCTCCCCCATCCCTGGGATTCTCCAGGCAAGAATCCTGGAGAGGGTTGCCATTTCCTTCTCCAATGCATGAAAGTGAAAAGTGAAAGGGAAGTCGCTCAGTCGAGTCTGACTCTTAGCGACCCCATGGACTGCAGCCTACCAGGCTCCTCCGTCCATGGGATTTTCCAGGCGAGAGCACTGGAGTGGGGTGCCATTGCCTTCTCTGGATATGAGCAAAATATAAATATCACATGATATTTATCTCTGTCTGACTTCACTTAGTATCACAGTCTCTAGGTGTTTCCACGGTGCTGCAAATGGAATTATTTGATTCTTGCGACTGAGTAGTACGTTATCCTCTGCTTAGAAGAAGCCGTGCTCATGGCTCGTCAAAGGTGGCTTTAGTGCATCTGGGCAGGTAGGAGCCTGGGAGACCATCCATCCTCCCACCCCCGCTTCACAGAAAATGGGGGAGGAGCAGGGGCCAGCGAATGAGCCTAGGGATCCTCCTTGCGCGTCAGGAGACAATGCGGTGAGAGCTTTCCTGGGCAGCCTCACAGCTGTATTTCAGTTCTTAGTCACTGGACACATTTAGGCTTGAAGTTCTTTGGACTTTGTTAAATTCCTTTGCTCCTCTTTCCTTCTCCTCATGGAGGCAACTTCTGCTTTCCTTGGAGAACTGTCATTAATAAGAGGTGAAAACCAAGAACAGGGCATCCCCTGCAAGTCTTCCTTCTCACATTTATTCCTTGTCTGCTTTTTGTTTTATGAGTTTGTAGTTATCAGAGTAACAGAACATCTATTTGGAGAGTAAAAACTGAATCCCGTAATTCCATTCTCAGTGGAGATTTTTATGAACACTTTAACAAAATTTAAAAAAAAATTTATATTGGCATATAGCCAATTAACAATGTCGTGATACTTTCAGGTGGGCAGCAAAGGGATTCAGCCCTGTGTGCACAAGTATCCCTTCACCCTCAGACTCCCCTCCCATCCAGGCTGCCACATGACACTGAGCGGAGTTCCCTGTGCTGTGCACACATCCATTTTAAATACAGCAGTGTCTACCTTCTGTGCACTTCAACACATTGGAGATCATATCAGAAAGCCAGTTTTCTGTTCTAAAGTGTTCGGGTCATCGTTGGAACATCCATTTCCCTGTGTTGTTAAAAATGTCGTAAATGTCCATTTTAATGGCTGCAGGATAGCTAATTGAGTGGAAATACCATATTTCCCATAACTATCTCCCTGGTGTTGCACTTCGGGGTTCTGCTCATTTTATTTCGGTTTTCTGGGTGTTCAGTTAGAGAGAACTTTGCCCCTGTCATAGGCGTTTTTTTCTCCTGAGGCTTGGATTTCCACGGGTGGAATCCCTGGGCCAGTGATTATGAAGATGTTTAAGGATCTTGATTCTCCCCATTTCTTTCTCCTCCAATTAGTTTTATTTTAACGTGTGGCTTAGCCAATCCTGACTCCATAACAGGGCTCTGACCCGAGAAGCATAAATTTCACATTTGCTTCCCCTAAACTGTCCCTGAAGTCCCTGAATCCAGAACCATGGAGAAGGGGATGACAGAGGATGAGATGGTTGGATGGCATCACCGACTCAATGGACATGAGTTTGAGTAAACTCTGCGAGTTGGTGGGCAGGGAGGCCTGGTGTTCTGCAGCCCATGGGGTTGCAAAGAGTCAGACATGACTGAGTGAATGAACTGAACTAAACTGATCTTGCAAAAGAGCTTAGCCACTCTGAGCATCCATTATTTTAAAATAGAGTTAATCCTCCACTTCATCAGAATGTCAGCTGGTGATTTCCTAAAGTTGCTACAATTCAAAGAACACTATACATTCACTCATTCATTTACTTGATACATATTTAATTGATGCTGAGTCAGGTTCTACATTTGATTCCCCATCCCCACACTTCCATTTGCACTCATTGGTTCAACACAAGCCTGAGCTGAGGTCAGACAATCATGGGTGTGGTACTTGGGCCAGTCATTGAACTTTTCCTAGTGTTCGTTTTCTCATCTGTAAATTGGGAACTATAATGGTAGCTGTAAGGTGGTTATCAGGATTAAATGATAAATATATCACATGTACTTCAGTTCAGTTCAGTCGCTCAGTCGTGTTCAACTCTTTGCGACCCCATGGACTGTAGCATACCAGGCTTCCCTGTCCATCACCAGGTCCTGAAGCTTACTCAAACTCATGTCCATTGAGTCGGTGATGCCATCCAACCGTCTCATCCTCTGTCGTCCCCTTCGCCTCCTGCTTTCAATCTTTCCCAGCATCAGGGTCTTTTCAAATGAGTCAGTTCTTCTCATCAAGTGGCCAAAGAACTGGAGTTTCAGCCTCAGCACCAGTCCTTCCAATGAATATTCAGGAGTAATTTTCTTTAGGATGGACTGGTTGGATCTCTTTGCAGTCCAAGGGACTCTCAAGAGTCTTCTCCAACACCACAGTTCAAAAGCATCAATTCTTCGGTGCTCAGCTTTCTTTATAGTCCAACTCTCATATCCATACGTGACTACTGGAAAAACCAAAGCCTTGACTAGATGGACTTTTGTCAGCAAAGTAATGTCTCTGCTTTTTAATATGCTGTCTAGGTTGGCCATAGCTTTTCTTCCAAGGAGCAAGCATCTTTCAATTTCATGGCTGCAGTCACCATCTGCAGTGAGTTTGGACCCCCCAAAATATATGATTCATGTACTTAGTAAACATCCATGGAATGCTAGCTGTAATAGTGATCATTAGACTGTTATCACGTTGCATACGAGGGTCTCAAACAATTTGTAAGACAGTCATCTGGCTCCATATTCAGGTTGACCAACTGCTTTAACTCTGTCCCAGTTGTGTGACTGTACAGGAAAGGGAGACGCTGATATTACCTGGGTACCTACCAGAAGGTTCTCCAGGGCTTGTCCATGGGACTTGGTTGCCTGCCTCCGTCATCCCCAGAGTCTGGTCACCCTCCTGTCCGTGAGAGAATCAGATACAGGGGAGCTGAAGATTACAGGGATTCAGTGGAGACCAGATAGACTGAATGTTGGAGTGAGGCAATGCCTGCATGTTAGAATAACGTCATAATCAAGGGTGACAATCTTATAATGTTAGGATATTAAAATGACTCGATGTTAGAATGTGTGGCAATTATAATAACCGATAGAACACTACACTAGAAGAACTTCGGTTTTGGAAGGGCTTGTTAAAGAGGATCCGGTCTTTCGCCAAATCTGTAGGTGGACAAAGCCACAGGAAAAAAAAAAAAAAGGCAATGTCACTTCTGGCAGATTGGTGGTGGTGCTTTTAGAGTTGTGGAAAGGAATATTCAGAACCAAACTGGCATCATATTTATATGCATGCTATAGCATGCATGTGGGAACAGAATTCAAAATTAGAACGTTTTTAAGAGTTAAAAAATTTGACCATTTAAAAGAATGCTGGTTTGGGGTGGGCTGTTTGGGGTTATTTGTCCTCAGAGCCCTGGGCACAGCATTCACGGTCCCTTTTCCCTTTCTTGGGAGGCTTGTGGAAATACGGGCAGACCATTGATTTCAGCCCAAACCTTCATTCTATAGGTGAAGACGAGGAGGTTCAGAGGCAGCAAGAGATCTGGTCAAACCACATGGTGGGGGTGGGAGTGGGCGCTGCAGAATCTCAGGTGGAATCTGAGCTCCTGACCGTGCCCTTCTGCCCGTCTCTCCACCCCCACTGTTTCACTGCTCCCTGGGGCGTGGTCTGAGCAGAGTGCTGGGTGAGTCTGTCTCCTCTCCTTGGCATCAGTGAATTCTGCCTTGGAATAACACTAACTGTGTGCCTGTCATCTGCAGCCCACGAGCTGTTGGCATGCCTTTGGTTCCTGGGGCATATCTTATTCAGCAATACCCTTTTGCTGAGAAAGATAAGCAGTAGGGAAAAGACGGTCATCTGGTCTACCTAGAACACTATGGCAGTTTACAATTTTTTTAAACTATTATAATTGGAGGATAACTACAATATTGTGATGTTTCCCCATACATCAGTGTGACTTGGCCGTAGACACACATTTGTCCTCTCCTTCCTGCACCCCCTCCCACCTTTCTCCACACCCCATCCCCCCAGGTTGTCACAGAGCACCAGCTTAAGAGCCAGAGTTTTCAGCTCTGCCACTTCCCAACTGTGTGGGCTTGGGCAAAAAACCTAACCTCTCTGTTATGCAGGTTTTCCATTTGTTAAGCGGAGTTAATAGTAGCCTTATAATATTGGTGTGAAGATTAAATGAGATAATGACCCTTGCCTGGTGCCTGTAATACAGAGTAGATACTTAATAAACATTATTCTATTTATAGTGATAGTTTGTGATAATTTATAATATATAAACTTTCCTTCCTGCTTCCCCTCAGCTCCTACCACCGCCTCCCTGGATGTTCACACATTCATCTTTCAATACCCTGGTATCTGCTTCAGGCAGAGTAACTTAACTCAGCCCCAAATACCAACATGTTTCTCAGTGATAGACATTAAAGGGCTTGGGGTTTCTTGATGAACCAGAAGAATTTTTCTTTTAATACCTTAAAATCCCTCAGCAAGCTGGGAGCCTCTGCAGGAGAAGGCGGGAATTCACACCTGCTGAAGTCTTGCCACATGCTCTTAAAGTCAGTTCTCACAGCCTCTATGCAGGAGACGTGTCGTTACCTCCAACTTCCAGGGGAGAAAACAGAGGCACAGAAACCAATTAATTTGGTGAAGATCAGAGAGCAAGGAGATGGCAGTTAGGTTCTCAAACTCTGAATACTTGACCCTGAAACCTGTTTTCTTTCCACTGGAACAGCCCATTTTGCTTTCTGAGCTGGAACATGACCTGGTTTTCACCTGGCCCTGGGGTCAAGAGGCAGGTGAGAGGGTGGATGATAAGGTAGGACAGGTCAGAGGGAAAGGATGTGGTCCACGCTCACCAAGTCCCAGGAGGTATTTTCCAAACAAACAGCTGGGTGGCAGGGCAATGGGTCTGGAATTGCTTTGGCAATTTCCTGCATTGGCCTAGAATGCCTGGTTACTTCCTCTGTGACACGCTGAATGTGTGAGGTCCTCCACACAGAGCATCTACGAGATGGGACCCAGTTGAAGCCAGTGAAAGTGCTTGGAAAACAAAGGCAAACGTACTGAGAAAAAGCCAGGGCCTCTAAGCCCCGCATCTTGGCATCCCGGTTTCTCCTCAGGCCCCTTGTACCGCTCAGAGAGAGCGTAGGACGGCCAGGCTGCAGGGAGGAGGGCCAGGCCAGGCTCTTGAGTAGCCCAGGTGGACTGTGCGCAAGCCAGAGTTACCCCCAAGGAGGGAAAGGCAGGACGCGGCGGGAGGAGACACGAAGTGGGCGTGAGGTGAGACCACGCAGCAGACAAGAGCCGCGGCTTGAGGACCGCAGCTGGGGGGCTGGGAGGGCCAAAGCCCCAGCGAAGACCGCGGATCCAGGCAGGAGGCTCAGAACCGAGACGGAGAACGAGTGAGAGGCCGGAGGTCCGCGCTTAGGTGGTCTGCGTGCGGGCCTAATGGTCCAAGAGGTCCGCCCAAAGCGCAGACCAAAGGGATGGGCTGTTCAAGATGGCGGGCTCACAGACGCAGGGCGAAGGCCGATTCCTGCGGGAATGACTTTCATCAAGGTCAGCCGGCTTGGGCCGCAGAGCGCCGCGCAGGAACCAAGGCCCGCTGGCGCCTCCCGCAGCCGCTCCTGCCGAACCCCAAAGTTCTCTGCCTGACCCCCAGGGCTGGAGCAAGCCCCAGGCAGCGGCTGCTCACCCTTTCGTCTCCGGCCATAAAGAGACAACAGAATGGAAAAATAATTAAAAATTAGAGTGGAGGCTGGGGAAGGGGGGTGCCTTGGTAGGGGGGAGAGGGGAGGGCTGGGGAAGCGATTTCCAGAGCAGAGAGGGATGGAGGGTTGGCGAGGCTGGCGCTGAGATAACCAACAGATGCGATTCTTCAGATAAGCGTAGCAATTTAGATAAATCTCAGGCTTTGGAGCTGGTCGCCTGCGTCCCCTCTCCTCCGTCTGCCTTTTTTCAATTTTATCTCTGAGCCAAGGGAGGGGGAGGGGAGGAGGAGCTCAGAGGGGTGAAGAGACGGGAGGCGGGAGGGCAGCGAGGGGGGCCAACTTCATCTTCGGGGACTTTGGCTTTTCTTTTTAATGTGTTTTTCCCAGAAGGTGGGAAATGCCAACACACACTCGGAGACCTAGAAGGCGGCCTATGTTTTTTAAAAAGCGGCGGACAAAAATCAAAATATTTGAAAATGTATTTCATGGTAATTATGTCATATTTCATGGGCTGGTGCCACTACTGAAAGAGAGGCTGAATGCCTTAATTTGTATAGAAATTGTAATCATTTGTTCATTTCAAGGTGAAAATTGCATTTTTTAATTTAAATTGTATCCTGCATGATAGTCTATTATCTAGTAAAATTGTCTCCATGTCTGAATGCCTTATATGCAGCTGCAATGCTTGTTACAAATCCACTTATATTCATAAAAGCAGGTGGACATCTCAGGAAATGGAAGCCGTCGTGCGTGCGTGCGTGCGGTGCGTGCCGGTGCGTGCGGATGCGGCGGCTCCCCTTGCCCGTCGCACTCCGGTCCCCTCCCGCACCCTTCTCCACCTCCGACTCTCAAGTCAGCATTTCCAGATCGGCTTAACAGATGATAATTAGTTGGAATAAATGAGGAAGCTGCACAATGGGGAGGGAGGAGCCGGGACTGAGTCAGGGCGCCGGCCGGGCTCTCTCTCTGCATCTTATGTTCTGCCCCGGGGTGGGTTGCAGCCTTGATTCTCGCTCTGAGCCTCAGTTTCCTGTCTGTAAAGTCAGAGGTTTGCCTTCCCCTGAGGGAAGGGCCTGTGCTTCCCGGCACCAGGGTAATTAAGAGTCTGGTTGCTGGGATTTCCTTGATGGTCCAGTCAGTGGTTAAGAATCAACGCGGGTTCGATCTCCGGTCTGGGAAATAAGAGCCCACAGGCCTCGGAGCAACTAAGCCGCTGTGCCACAAGTAGAGAGTCCGTGTGCTGCTACGCAAGATCCTGCAGGACCCAACAAAGATCTGTGTGCCACAGCTAAGACCTGAAAAGTACGGTTGTCTTTGCCCTTGCGGGCTGTGTGACCCAACACAAATTCCTTAACCTCTCTGAGAGTCAGTTTCCTCATCTTTAAAATGGGGCAATGACAAAATCTGCTTCATCGGTGGTTGTCGGCAAAGGAGGGCCAGTAGACCAAAGCCACTCGTAACTTCATCACTTGTCTATACAGCCTGCCAGCTCCTAGGGGTTTCTACATTTTTTTTAAGGTTGAAAAAGAATTCGGAAGCAGAACAATATATTGTGACATAGATTATATAGATTCAAATTTAAGTGTCTATAAATAAAGTTTTGCTGGAACACAGACACGCTCGTGGGTTTAGCTATGGCTGCGGTCACTCTGTATCAGATCGAGTGGTTGTAACAAAGCCCATATAGCCTGCAAAGCCTAAAATGTTTACTATGGGTGCTCATAGGAAAAGTTCGCCAACCTTCAAAATAACTTAATAAAGTGCTTAGTCTAGCATCTGGGATGTCAGAAGCGTCAATCCTTGTCAGCAGTTAGTATAGGCTGGGAGATTTAAGGAAGTTTGAGTGTCAGGAAGACAATCAATCAACCAGTATTTATACAATAGTTACCAACAGTTACCGTCTGCTCACAGATGCAGAATTTCTCTTTGGGGCAAAACCAGAACTGGGGGTGGGGGAGAGAGACCTCATTTTCTCAAGGGAATTTTACCGAGTTTAGAAAAATTCCATTGCATTTTTGAACATCGAGGAGTGCCGGAAGGGGTCCTGGACCAACCCATCCACCTACTCTGGGCCTTAATTTTCCATGTAAAATGGATCCCTTCCAGCAAAAGGTACAACTTCAAGTCCCTCCATGCCACAGGCACGTGTAAAGGGTCAGCACGCTCCTGGGCAGATAGCAGCTGCCCAGACGGCAGAGGTCTTGCTCTCCTTTCGCTGCGACAGATTCCTTGGTCATTAGAGGGTCCTGTTGAGAAGCACTTACTTCCATCTTCGGCTTCCCAACCAGCGAAGCCCAGGTGGTCCTCATGGTAAAGAACCTGCCTGCCAATCAAGAGACATAAGAGACACGGGTTTGGGAAGATCCCCTGGAAAAGGGCACGGCAACCCACTCCAGTATTCTTACCTGGAGAATCCCATGGACAGAAGAACCTGGCAGGCTACAGTCTGTGGGGTCGCAAAGAGTCCGATACGATTGAAGCAACTTAGCTTGCCTGCAGAAAAAGCCCACTCGGCCTCTCAGGTGGCCCTCGTGATAAAGAACCTGTCTGCTAATGCAGGAGACATAAGAGACTTGGGTTTGATCCCTGGGTTGGGAAGATCCCCTGCAGAAGGCAACGCAATCCACTCCAGTATCCTTGCCTGGAATCCCATGTACAGAGGAGCCTGGTGGGCTACTGTCCATGGGATCGCAAAGAGTCAGACACGACTGAAGCACCTTACTTACCATGCACGCCCTCCCATCTTGTAGTCCAGCTCCTTCCTTTTTCCCTCCCTCTTTCCCTCCCACCTTCCCTTTCCCCCTCTCTTCACTTCCTTCTTTGCTTCCCTCTTTCATCCAACAATTTCCAAGCATCTTGTTCCAGACTCTGTCTTGGAAGAGGCTCTATGTGGTCGCTTTTAATTCCTGGCTCCCTTCAGCTAAGGAGAAAGACCCTTACACTCAAACACAAGCTAAATGTCTTTGGTGAGTGACTGAGTCTCTGAGTCTCATTTCCCCAACCAGAAAATGAAACTAATAACTTTCCTCTCTGTCATAGGATTTTGGGGGAGGATTCAAAGAGATGGTGTGTGTCAAAATGCCTTGTCAACTATAAAGAGTCACACAATTGTTATTTAAACATTTATCTTTTTCAGGACTCAGGCTGTGGAAGACTTGCCCAAGACCACGCAGCTAAAAAGTAACCAAATGAGTTTTAACACTAATGCCTCATTTGTAGAGTGCAGGTTTTTGTGTCCCCTCAAAGTGATGGTATTTGGAGAGGAGGTCTTTGAATAATTAGGGTTAGAGGAGAAGACTCTTGAGAGTCACTTGGACTGCAAGGAGATCCAACCAGTCCATCCTGAAGGAAATCGGTCCTGAATATTCATTGGAAGGATTGATGCTGAAGCTGAAACTCCAATACTTTGGCCACCTGATGCGAAGAATGCTGGGAAAGATTGAAGATGGGAGGAGAAGGGGACAACTGAGGATGAGATGGCATCACCGACTCAATGGACATGAGTTTGAGTAAACTCTGGGAGTTGGTGATGGACAGGGAGGCCTGACGTGCCGAGGTCCATGGGTTTGCAAAGAGTTGGACACGACTAAGTGACTGAACTGAACTGAAGTCGTGAGGGTGGGGCCCCTGATGGGATTCAGAGGAAGAGCTCAGTGTGCTCTGAGAAAAGGCCACGTGAGCACACAGTAAGGAGGCAGCCGTCCACAGACCAGGAAGAGAGCCCCACCAGAACCATCCTGGTGCCCTGACCTCAGACTCCCAGCTTTTGGAACCATGTGCAAAAAAATGTCTAAAGCTAAAGCCCCAGTGTATTATAATTTGTTATAGCAGCCCAAGCAGACAGAGACACTTGGGCTCTTCACCATCTAACACACTTCTTCCCTGGACATATTTAATTTAATTATTTAATTTATTAAAATTTTTATTTATTTTTGGCTGTGCCGGGTCTTCATTGCGGCAAGAGGGCTTTCTCTTGTTGGGGCAAGCAGGGGCTACTCTCTACTCATGTTGTGTGGGCTTCTTATTGTGGTGGCTTCTCTTGTGGGGCTGTAGGGCTCTCAGCACATGGGCTTCAGTCGTTGTGGTGCATGGGCTCAGCTGCTCCATGGCAAGCGGAATCCTCCCATCCCAGGGATCAGACCCACATCCCCTGCGTTGGTGGGAGGACTCTTAACTAGTGGACCGCCAGGGAAGTCCCCCTGGATATATTCTCTGAAGGGAAGAGAATTCCAGCCTTCTGTTTGCTGCCTGGAGAAATTTGGGGTAGGAGAGAGTTTCAGGGTCTCAGGTTCTCCCCTGCTTGTCAGTACTGGCTGTGTGACAGAATCGGTTGGGGAGCTATAATGATAATATTTGTAATGATGCCTAAGCTTCATTCCCAGAGGTTCTGATTTACTGGGTCCAGGAAGGACCTGGACACTGGTGTGTTTTATCATTTCCTGCCTGCCCCACTCACCCATCCCTCTGTGATCGCACAGGATAGTTGCTGGGTGGAAGCCCTTCCCCAAGCAGCAGCATCTGGACATGAGATGATCCTCATCCTTTCCCATCACCCCAGGGGAAATGAACAGGTGCTGGAACGGGGGCGGGGTGTGGAGTTCACATGGCAAATCCTTCCATGCCTCATACCCAAGCAGAATTCCTGGAGGGCTCCCAACACTGCGTGCCAACTCCTGAGAGTCTGAGAATGTTGAAATGATTCAACCAGAGTGGATCCGGGGGCTTGAGAGCTGGGGCCCTGAGCCTGCATGCCTGGCCAGGGAGCATTCACATCACTGAAGAGGAGCTGATGGTGGACGGATGGGCATTGGTGAGGAGTCTGCAGATGGATGCTTCTTGGCGATCTTCTCAATATGTTTAAGCATTAATGATAATATTTACCAGTTACTGGGGGCCTAGTGTCTTCTAGGGGCTTTGCTTACATCATCTCACTGAGGACCTACTAGGTGCCAGTGAGTTGCCTCGTCAGCCTCTCTCCTCGTGGCTTCTAGCACCGTCCTTCCCTGCTTGTCCTCTGGGTGCCCAGCTGCTCCTTCACTGATTCTTTCCCCAAATTCCTCTAAAGGCTGGAGAGCCCACAGCCCAGTCCTTGGTTCTCTTTTCTTCTATTTTCTTGGTTCTTCTTTCCTTCTATTTTCTATCTCATTTGCTCCCACAATGGTCCCAGCCAAACTTTAAATACCAACCAAACTTCCAAAGTCACCCATGAAGCATCACCCTCTTCTCCAGATACAGGAGCATCAGGTGGTGCTGTTTCTACCTGGGAATTCTTGGCTGTAGTGTGGCTGAACAGGCCTGTTGAATCTCTGTTCCTCTCCTTATTAAAACAAAATCCAAACTCTTTGCCAGAGTCTATAAGGCTCCAATCTCCTCCTGCAAGTGAGTGGCCAACCGGTTGACTGAATGAACGAATGAATGAATGAACTGCCTGGGAAGGGCCTGGATTGCGGATTAAGACAGGACTCAAGCTCTCATTACGCTGGGAGTTTGGACGACCACGCCCCTTGTTCTCTCTGGGACTTTGCTTTCAATATTTGTTGGATTGCATTTTCCTATGAAGTAGGTAGCGTTACACCCACTTTTAAAATCTATTTTTAATTGAAGGATAATCGCTTTACAATATCGTGTTGGTTTCTGCCACACAGCAACATGAATCAGCCCTAGGTGTACATATATCCCCTCCCTCTTGAACCTCCCTCCCGCCTCCCATCCTACCCCACCCCTCTAGGTTGTCACAGAGTCCAGGTTTAAGTTCCCTGCGTCATACAGCAAATTCCCGCTGGCTTTCTATTTTACATATTATGGACACGGTGGGGGGAGGGGGAAGGAGAGGGTGGGGTGAATGGAGAGAGTACCATGGAAACATATATACCCATTTTATAGATGGAATAAAAATTGTCTTGGGGAGGTTAAGTCCCCTACCAAGGTCACCCAGTGGTGGCTGAGAGGCTGGGATTTGAACACAGATCTCCCTGGTTACAAACCCCATGCCCAGTTTTCACTGCGCTTCTGCTCTGAATGTGTCCCCACCCTGGCCGGACCCCTCCGCTGGCCTCCAGATTGGGGCCAGAGGCACATCCAGCAGCTGCTGGAGCCTCCCCCTTCCCTGTCCTTGCAGCTGGGAGCCGGGACCCCTCATTCTGCAGAACCCTTCATCCCCAGGGACCTGGCCACTCCCAGACCAGCTGCGCAAGCTTGGAGAAGGCACTTTCCAAGCCGCAGCGTACCCAGCTGAGAACATGCACGTAGCCCCATCCAGCTGTCTTCCGGAAAGAACCAGATCAACTGCTACTCTGGTAAAGATGGAAAAATTCCGTTAATTTAATGAGTCTGGACACAGTGTGGGATGACTGAAGCCTCAGGCTCCCAGCCTCTGTGTGATGGAGCTAACCCTCTTCTGATCCTCTCCTAATCCCTAATTTCACAACCTCGGCACAACTGACATTTGAGTCAGATAATTCTTTGTTGCGGGGGCTGTTCTGTGAGCTGAAGGAGGTTGAGTGGTCCCTCTGGTCTCCACTTACCAGATGACGGCAGCAGGCCATTCATCTAGATGTAACAACCTAAATGATCTCCAGGCTGCCAAATGCCCCTGGTTCAGAATACAGGGCTTCCCAGGTGGCGCTAGTGGTAAAGAGCTAGCCTGACAATGCAGGAGACATAAGAGCCTGGGTTCGATCCCTAAGTTGGGGAGATCCCCTGGAGTTGGGGAATCCCATGGATAGCGGAGCATGGAAGGCAAAGAGTTGGGAAGTGAGTGACTTAACATGCATGTGCGCACACACGAGAATCACTAATCCTAGAAGTGAAGTGAAGTGAAAGTCACTCGGTCGTGTCCAACTCTTTGCGACCCCATGGACTATACAGCCTATGGAATTCTCCAGGCCAGAATACTGGAGTGGGTAGCCTTTCCCTTGTCCAGAGAATCCTCCCAACCCAGGGATCAAATCCAGGTCTCCTGCACTGCAGGCAGATTCTTTACCAGCTGAGCCACCAGGGAAGCCCAAAGCATAGCTTGATCCTTATCTGTTCTTACAGGATGATAACCATTATTCTAGATGGTTATTTTCCAGACATCAGGCTTCCCATGCTTGGTAGTTCATGTTGAGCATCTACTAAGTGCCAGGCGAGACTATCTCAATCCTCACAACAGCCCTTTGGGATGGATATTATTATCATCCTGTTTTACAAATGACGAGATAGGCACCGAGCCATTTATGTGAGTCCCTTGACCTCTCTTCCTGCAGACCACCTACCACATTCATTCACTCTTAGCGACTTTGCAAGTCACAGGGTCATGACGCTCAGATTCCCATGAGGAAACTGAGCTTCATGCGGTTTCCATGAGATCACCCAGTATCCTATAGCCGCTGTAATGGGTACAGCCTGCGTTTGAACCCAAACTTTATGGTGAAGCCCATTATCTTCCCTTCTCTCCCAACTGCCTTTTAAAGACTTGTAGAAATATTGTCAGCTTGACAGGACCGTTAAGATCATTTAATACTCAACAAGTATTTATTGATGCCTATTCCATGCTGGAATAGACCCTGATGCTGGGAAAGATTGAAGGCAGGAGGAGGAGGGGATGACAGAGGATGAGATGGTTGGATGGTATCACCGACTTGATGGACTTGAGTTTGAGCAAACTCTGGGAGTTGTTGATGGACAGGGAAGCCTGATGTGCTACAGTCCATGGGGTTGCAAAGAGTCGGACACGACTGGGCAACTGAACTGAACTGAGCATGTGTGGTGAAGGATCTGGGCTCTTCCTCATCTTTTAGAGAAACTTGCTGAAGTATCTAAGGATAAGATGAGTTGGGATCTGGGATTAGTTCCTAAGTATGGATGTGGAGGGGACGTGGCCAAGGGTACAGATGGAATGAGCTTGGTGATGAGCTGATAATTCTTGAAGCCAGGTGATGGCTCCATCTTTACTGCTGATGGAATTTCCCATCATGCCACATGTTTAGAAGGTGTGGATACTGAGTCCTTGTTTGGATTTAAATCCCAGCTCCACTTCCTTCAGTATCATCTTGGGTAATTTTCTTGCCTCTCTAGACAATCTGCAAAGTGAGAGGATAATAATTTGTAGCTTGCAGGCTGCTGTGAGGATTAAACGAGATAATACAGAGTACACGTGGTGGTTTACAAGCAGAGGAAGCACCTGGCCAAGAGCAGGGCTCCTTGGGGGTCATAGCAGCCCTGTCTTTCTTTACTGCAACGATCTCAGTGTCTTCAAGGGCACGGGGAGACCCATCCTCATCGCAAAACTCCTCCTAAAGGTATCCTTGGCCCACCTCCTGCCCTGGTCACCTGATCTGCCCCGTGATGGCCCTGGAGGGACTCTCACCCTGAGTTACCCACAGAAAAAGGCGAAGACAAAACTCCTAATCCCCATGAAGGACTCTAAGTCCAAGCAAGTCCCCCTTCGGCCCAGCTGTGATGAGGCCTCATCTGGAATTGCTGGTAGCCAAACTACCAGCAAGATCCTTGCAGAAGCTACAGATGAAAGGCCCTTCCTGCCCCTGGGCCCTCCCCCGCTCTCCCTCCACTCTCCCGGGGTGGGGACGGCCCCTTTCCTTCATCAGCTGTCTATGCTGGTTGAATTATTTCCATGTTCTCAGACTCTCGGGAGTTGGCATGAGGTGCTGGGAGCCCTCCAGGAATTCTGGCTGGGGACAGGGCACAGATGGGCTCCCATGTGAACCGCTCTCCACTCAGCACCCGTCCTCCTCCCCTGGGTTGATGGGAAGGGCTGGGGGTCGTCTCACGCTCAGAAGGCTTGACTCAGCTCCACCCCTCCTGAGAGACGAGGCTCAGAGCAGGACCCCTGACTCCTCATCATAAAACGGGCCGTCTTGAGAATGAAGAGTGACGGTGTGTGTAGGGTGTTCAGCACACTGTCCAGCACCTATAAAACGTGCGACTCGCAGCATCCGTAAGAATGCTGAGTGCCTATGTATGTACACCGGAATTAATGCAATAGTTCAAATCAACGATACATCAATTTAAAAAAGCCCTGTGATCCCCCAATCCCCCCAAAGGGTATCATTAAAAATCCACTATTTTTAGCAGCTTCTTTTGGTGATGTTAGATACTTCCAAGGATTAAAACTGCCTGCAGAACTTGGAGTCCAAGAAGGCACAGAGGCCTGAGGTCCATGGGCAGAAAGTTTATGGACCCCATTTACCTGCAGGTAGAAAGACCCCAAACCTTGTCTTTCCAACCATAAGATCAGATCAAAATGTTCCTGTGAGCCAGATAGTGTGAGAGAAATCTCTATTTTCTGTTTGTTTTTAAAATAATTTTATTTGTTGATTTTTGGCTGTGCTGGGTCTTCGTTGCTGCGTGGGCTTTTCTCGAGCTGCAATAGACAGAGGTTACTCTCTGTGTGTGGTGCGTGGGCTTCTGGTTTCAGGGCTTTCTCTTGTTGCCGGGCACAGGCTCTAGGCACGCGGCTCGGTAGTTGTGATTCACGGGCTCTGGACACAGGCTCAGGAGTTGCGGTGCCTGGGCTTAGTTGCTCCGCAGCGTGTGAGATCTTCCCGGATCAGGGACTGAACCTATATCTCCTGCTATGGGTTTTTCCAGTGGTCATGTATGGATGTGAGAGTTGGACTATAAAGAAAGCTGAGCACTGAAGAATTGATGCTTTTGAACTGTGGTGTTGGAGAAGACTCTTGAGAGTCCCTGGGACTGCAAGGAGATCAACTAGTCCATCCTAAAGGAGATCAGTCCTGGGTGTTCTTTGGAAGGACTGACGTTGAAGCTGAAACTCCAATACTTTGGCCACCTGATGTGAAGAGCTGACTCATTTGAGAAGACCCTGATGCTGGGAAAGATTGAAGGTGAGAGGAGAAGGGGACGACAGAGGATGAGATGGTTGGATGGCATCCCTGACTCAATGGACATGAGTTTGGGTAAACTTCAGGAGTTGATGATGGACAGGGAGGCCTGGGGTGCTGCGGTTCATGGGGTCGCAAAAAGGTGGACACGACTGAGCGACTGAACTGAACTGAACTGATCCATTCTGTCTTCCATAGTGGCTGTATCAATTTACATTCCCACCAACAGTGCAGGTGGGTTCCCTTTTCTCCACACCCTCTCTGGCGTTTACAGTTTATAGACTTTTGATGACGGCCATTCTGATCAGTGTGAGTGATATCTCATTATAGTTTTGATGTGCATTTCTCCAATAATGAGTGATGTTGAGCATCTTTTCACGTGTTTGTTAGCCATCTGTATGTCTTCTTTGGGAAAATGTCTGTTTAGGTCTTTTCCCCACTTTTTGATTGGGTTGTTTGTTTTTCTGGTATTGAGTTGTATGAACTGCTTTATATTTTGGAAATTAATACTTTGTCAGTGTTTCATTTGCTATTATTTTCTCCCATTCTGAGAGTTGTCTTTTCACCTTGCTTATAGTTTCCTTTGCTGTGCATGACCCTGATACCCAAACCAGAAAAAGACAACACACAGAAAAGAAAATGACAGGCCAATATCACCGATAGACACAGATGCAAGAATCTTCAACAAAATTTTAGCAAACAGAATTCAGGAACATGTCAAAAAGCTCATGCACCATGATCAAGTTGGATATATTCCAGGGATGCAAGGATTCTTCAGTATATGCAAATCAATCAATGTGATACACCATATTAACAAATTAAAAGATAAAAGCTATATGATAATCTCAATAGATGCAGAAAAAGCCTTTGACAAAATTCAGCATCCATTTATGACTAAAACTCCTCAAAAAATGGGCATAGAAGGAACCTACCTCAACATAGTAAGGGTCATAGATGATAAGTCTACAGTAAACATCATTCTCAATGGTGAAAAACTGAAAGCATTCCCCCTAAGATCAGGAATAAGACAAGGGTGCCCACTTTCACCACTATTATTCAACATAGCTCTGAAAGTCCTAGCTACAGCAATCAGAGAAGAAAAAGAAATAAAAAGCATCCAGATCTGAAAGGAAGAAGTAAAGCTGTAACTGTTTGAAGATGACATGATACTGTATATAGAAAACCCTAAAGATAGTATCAGAAAATTACTAGAGCTAATCAGTGAATTATCTGATTAGCTGGAGAAGGGAATGGCAAATAACTTCAGTATTCTTGCCTTAAGAACCCCATGAACAGTATGAAAAGGCAAAAAGATAGGACACTGAAAGATGAACTCCCCAGGTCGGTAGGTGCCCAATATGCTACTGGAGATCAGTGGAGAAATAACTCCAGAAAGAATGAAGAGACAGAGCCAAAGCAAAATGATACCCAGTCGTGGATGTGACAGGTGATGGAAGTCCACCGTTGTAAAGGGCAATACTGCATAGGAACCTGAAATGTTAGGTCCATCAGTTCAGTTCAGTCACTCAGTCGTATCAGACTCTATAACCCGTGAACCGCAGCACACCAGGCCTCCCTGTCCATCACCAACTCCCTGAGTCCATCCAAACCCATGTCCATTGAGTTGGTGAGGCCATCCAACCAACTCATCTTCTGTCGTCCCCTTCTCCTCCTGCCCTCAATCTTTCCCAGCATCAGGGTCTTTTCAAATGAGTCAGCTCTTCCCATCAGGTGGCCAAAGTATTGGAGTTTCAGCTTCAACATCAGTCCTTTCGATGAACACCCAGGACTGATCTCCTTTAGGATGGACTGGTTGGATCTCCTTGCAGTCCAAGGGACTCTCAAGAGTCTTCTCCAACACCATAGTTCAAAAGCATCAATTCTTCGGTGCTCAGCTTTCTTCACAGTCCAACTCTCACATCCATACATGACCACTGTAAAAACCATAGCCTTCACTAGATGGACCTTTGTTGGCAAAGTAATGTCTCTGCTTTTCAATATGCTATCTAGGTTGGTCATAACTTTCCTTCCAAGGAGTAAGCGTCTTTTAATTTCATGGCTGCAATAACCATCTGCAGTGATAATCAAGGCATATTGTAAGTGGTCAAACAGGAGATGGCAAGAGTGAACATTGGCATTCTAGGAATCAGCGAAATAAAATGGACTGGAATGGGTGAATTTAACTCAGATGGCCATTATATCTACTACTGTTGGCAGGAATCCCTCAGAAGAAATGGAGTAACCATCATAGTCAACAAAAGGGTCTGAAATGCAGTACTTGGATGCAATCTCAAAAATGACAGAATGATCTCTGTTCATTTCCAACACAAACCATTCAATATCACAGTAATCCAAGTGTACACCCCTTGGAGAAGGAAATGGCAACCCACTCCAGTATTCTTGCCTGGAGAATCCCATGGACAGAGGAGCCTGACAGGCTACAGTCCACAGGATCTCAAGAGTCGGACACGATTTAGCGACTAAACAACAACAACAACAACACCCCGACCAGTAACGCTGAAGAAGCTGAAGTTGAATGGTTCTATGAAGACCTACAAGACCTTCTAGAACTAACACCCAAAAAGACATCTTTTTCATTATAGGGGACTGGAATGCAAAAGTAGGAAGTCAAGAAACACCTGGAGTAACAGGCAAATTTGGCCTTGAAGTACAGAATGAAGCAGGGGAAAGGCTAATAGAGTTTTGCCAAGAGAACGCACTGGTCATAGCAAACACCCTCTTCCAACAACACAAGAGAAGACTCTATGCATGGACATTACCAGACGGTCAATACCAAAATCAGATTGATTATATTCTTTGCAGCCAAAGATGGAGAAGCTCTATAGAGTCAGAAAAAACAAGACTGGAAGCTGACTGTGGCTCAGATCATGAACTCCTTATTGCCAAATTCAGACTTAAATTGAAGAAAGTAGGGAAAACCACTAGACCATTCAAGTATGACCTAAATCAAATCCCTTACTATTATACGGTGAAAGTGACAAATAGATTCAAGGGATTCGATCTGATAGACAGAGTGCCTGAAGAACTATGGATGGAGGTTTGTGACATTGTACAGGAGGCAATGATCAAGACCATCCCCAAGAAAAAGAAATGCAAAAAGGCAAAATGGTTGTCTGAGGAGGCCTTACAAATAGCTATGAAAAGAATACAAGTGAAAGGCAAAGGAGAAAAGGAAAGATATACTCATTTGAATGCAGAGTTACAAAGACTAGCAAGGAGAGATAAGACAGCCTTCCTCAGTGATCAGTGCAAAGAAATAGAGGCAAACAGTAGAATGGGAAAGACTAGAGATCGCTTCAAGAAATTACAGATACCAAGGGAATATTTCATGCAAAGATGGGCCCAATAAAGGACAGAAATGGTATGGACCTAACAGAAGCAGAAGATATTAAGAAGAGGTGCCAAGAATACACAGAAGAAATATACAAAAAAGATCGTAATGACCTAGATAATCACAATGGTGTGATCACTGACCTAGAGCCAGACATCCTGGAATGTGAAGTCAAGTGGGCCTTAAGAAGCATCACTACAAGCAAAGCTAGTGGAAGTGATGTAATTCCAGTTGAACTATTTCAAGTCCTAATAGATGGTGCTATGAAAGTGCTGCACTCAATATGCCAGCAAATTTGGAAAACTCAGCAGTGGCCACAGGACTGGAAAAGGTCAGTTTTCATTCTAATCCCAAAGAACCATGAACTTCCATATGTTCAAGCTGGATTTAGAAAAGGCAGAGGAACCAGAGATCAAATTGCCAACATATATTGGATCATAGAAAATGCAAGAGAGTTCCAGAAAACCATCGACTTCTCCTTTATAGACTATGCCAAAGCCTTTGACTATGTAGATCACAACAAACTGTGGAAAATTCAAGAGATGCATTCTAAGGCCCATTTGACTTCACATTCCAGGATGTCTGGCTCTAGGTGACTGATCCTATATGAAGGTCAGGAAGCACAGTTAGAACTGGACATGGAACAACAGACTGCTTCCAAATAGGAAAAGGGGTATGTCAAGGCTGCATATTGTCACCCTGCCTATTTAACTTATATGCAGAGTATATCATGAGAAATGCTGGACTGGATGAAGCACAAGCTGGAATCAAGATTGCTGGGAGAAATATCAATAACCTCAGATACGCAGATGACACTACACTTATGGCAGAAAGTGAAGAAGAACTAAAGAGCCTCCTGATGAAAGTGAAAGAGGAGAGTGAAAAGTTGGCTTAAAACTCAGCATTCAGAAGACTAAGATCATGGCATCCAGTCCCATCACTTCATGGCAAATAGATGTGGAAACAGTAAGAGACTTTTCTTTTTTGGACTCCAGAATCACTGCAGGTGGTGACTGAGGCCATGAAATTAAAAGACACTTGTTCCTTGGAAGAAAAGCTATGACCAACCTAGACAGCATATTAAAAAGCAGAGACATTACTTTGCCAACAAAGGTCCATCTAGTCAAAACTAAGGTATTTCCAGTAGTCATGTACGGATGTGAGAGTTGGACTATGAAGAAACCTGAGTGCAGACGAATTGATGCTTTTGAACTGTGGTGTTGGAGAAGACTCTTGGGAGTCCCTTGGACTGCAAGGAGATCCAACCAGTCAATCCTAAAGGAAATCAGTTCTGAACATTCATTGGAAGGACTGATGTTGAAGCTGAAACTCCAATACTTTGGCCACCTGATGTGAAGAACTGACTCCTTGGAAAAGACCCTGATGCTGGGAATGATTGAGGGCAGGAGGAGAAGGGGACAACAGAGGGTGAGATGGTTGGTTGGCATCACTGACTCAATAGACATGAGTCTCAGCAAACTCCACGAGTTGGTGATAGACAGGGAGGCATGGTTTGCTGAGTCCATGGGGTTGCAAAGAGTCAGACACGACTGAGCAACTGACCTGAACAGAACTGAAATGAATCAGTGAATTTAGCAAAGTTGCAGGATAAAAAATCAATACACAGAAATCACTTGCATTTCTGTATACTAGCAATAAAAAATCAGAGAGAGAAATTAAGGAATTAATCCCATTCACCATTGCAACAAAAGGAATTAAATATATAGGAGTAAACTTACCTAAGGAGACAAAATAACTATACACAGACATTTATAAGACACTAATGAAAGAAATCAAAGATGACATAAACAGATGGAGAGATATTCCATGTTCCTGGGTAAGAAGAATCAAAATTGTGAAAATGACTGTACTACCAAACACAATCTACAGATTCAACATGATCACCATCAAATTATCAATGACATTTTTCACAGAACTAGAACAAAAAATTCACAATTCATATGGAGGCACAAAAGACCCCAAATAGTCAAAGCAGTCTTGGGAAACAAGAATGGAGCTTGAAGAATCAACCTTCCTGACTTCAGATTATAGTACAAAGCTACAGTCATCAAGACAGTATGGTACTGGCACAAAAACAGAAATATAGATCAATGGAACAAGATAAACCAATTCTTAAGGGAAAAGATAATCAACAGATGCTGACTCTGAGATGACCCAGATATTGGAATTATTGTAAAGAGTTTATTTATATTTATAATCATACCCCAAGAGGTGAAGTGAACATTCTTCAAATAAAAGAGAAGGTAGAAATTCTTAGCAGAGAAATGGAAACTATAAGAGACAACCAAATGGAAATTTTATAACTGAAACATTCAATATCAGAAAAAAATTTTAAAGTCACTAGGTGAGTTTAATAGCAGAAAAAACATATCAGAGAAAGCAGTCATTGAAGTGAGAACAGATCAGTAGAGATTACCTAATCCAAAGAGCAGAGAAAAAAATTTTTTAATTAACAGACCACAGTGACCTGTGGGACAATAAGAAAAGATCTAATATTTCTATCATTGGAGTCCCTGAATAAGAGGAGTAAGAGATAATTGGATAAATAATAAATAAAATATAATGCCGGAAAGATTCCCAAACTTAAGTGAAAAAGCATACAGTTACAAGTTCAAGAGGTTGGTAAGCCCCAAAGAGGATAAGCCCAAAGAAAACCAGGCACAGGTACAGATGAACCTATTTGCAAAGCAGAAAGAGAGACAGGGAAATAAAGAACGAGCATATGGGCACCAAAAGGGGAAAGAAAGGGCGTGGGGTGAATGGGGAGACTGGGATTAATACGTACGCACCACTATTTACAAAATGGATAACTAATGAGAACCTGCTGTGCAGCATAGGAAACTCTATCCAGTGCTCTGTGGTGACCTAAATGGAAAGGAAAGTAAAAAAATAAGGAATATGTGTATACATATAGCTGGTTCACACAGCTGCACAGCAGAAGCTAACACAGCATTGTCCAGGTCTAAATACAAACTTCATCAAACTTCTGCAAATAAAAGATAAAGAAAAGTCATTAAGGCAGTCGTAGTAACACTGCATGTTACATGAACGGCGACAGAAATTTAAGGAACCGTGAATTCCTTAGAAACCACAGAGGCCAGAAGACATCGAGACACCATCTTTTCAGAAAGAAAATAACCACCAAGCCAAAATTCTACACCTAGCAAACATATCCTTCAGAAATGAAGATGAACTAAAGATATTCTTAAATGGAGGGAAACTCAGAGACGCCTTAACCAGCACACGCGCTCTAAAAGAAAGACCGAAGGATGTCCTGGCTGAAGGAAACTAACGCCAGAGAGAAACTTGAACTTCAGGAATAAAGGAAGAGCAGCCGGCATGGTAGATATTTGGGTAAATATAACAGACCATTTTCCTCCTCATAAGTTCTTTAAAATACATGCTTGTTTTAAAAAATGTATTATATTATTTGGGAAGTTTCAATGTATATACATGTACTGTACTGTAAGTCACTTCAGTCGTGTCCGACTCTGTGCGACCCCATAGACGGCAGCCCACTATGCTCCCCCATCCCTAGGATTCTCAAGGCAAGAACACTGGAGTGGGTTGCCGTTTCCTTCTCCAATGCATGAAAGTGAAAACTGAAAAGTGAAAGTGAAGTCGCTCAGTCGTGTCCGACTCTGTGAGACCCCATGGACTGCAGCCCACCAGGCTCCTCCATCCATGGGACTTTCCAGGCACGAGTACTGTAACACACAACTATAATATCAAGGGTTGAAGGCATCTATGTGAAGCTGTAAAATATTAATGCTAAGAAGACTGTGAAGAAATTAGAAATTATAATTCCTAGAAAGAGTTAGAGTGAAAGTGTTGGTCTCTCGTCATGTCCAACTCTTTGTGACCCCATAGACTGTAGCCCACCGGCTCCTCTGCCCATGGAATTCTCCATTCAAAAGTACTGGGGTGGGTAGCCATTGCCTTCTCCAGGGGATTTTCCCAACCCAGGTCTCAAACCTGGATCTCCTGCATTGCAGGTGGATTCTTTACCATCTGAGCCACCAGAGAAGCCCCTTAATTTCTAGATCAACAACTAAAAAACAACATAAAGAGAATCAAGAGATAAATTAAATTGAAGCAATAAAATATATTTTTAAAAATCCAAAATAAGGCAGGAAGAAAGGAACAGGGAAATTTTAAATGAAGTTATAGACAGAAAATAAGGAGATGATAGACCTAAATCCAACCTGTGTGTGTTATGTGTACATACAGTGGACCTTCCCAAATAAAATAATACTTTTAAAAAACAATCATATATTTTAAAGAACCTAAAAGGAGAAAAATGGTTTGTTGTATTTATATATGGCTCAGCTGGTAGAGAACCTGCCTGCAATGTGGGAGACTCGAGTTCAGTCCCTGGGTTGGGAAGATCCCCTGGAGAAGGGAAAGGCTACCCACTGCAGTATTCTGGCGTGGAGAATTCCATGGACTGTATAGTCCGTGGGGTTGCAAAGAGTTGGACATGACTGAGTGATAATCACTTTCACTTTCATATTTGTATTCATTACATTAAGTGTATTCAGGAGCTTATCCTTGAGTGTTTATTTATTTTATCACACTGTCCTATTTAGGAAGCTATCAGGGAGAACGTTCCTCTAGCAAGTTTCTAGTTCTCATTCACGTTGGTACTTGGGTTACTTATCAGTTTCCCATTTCCCACTGGCGTCTAGGAAGCTACAGGAACCTCCCCGTAATATTAATAAGCAATCCTACGGTAAAAGATCTTATGGTCACATAAGTTTGTGAAACACAGGGCTAAAGAAATTTTAAGTTTCTTTATTCTGTGTCATTTAATCTTTATGACTACCTTGGGAATTGGTACCATCATTATGCCAGTTTTATAAGTGACAAGAAAACTGAGTCTTTAGAGAAGTTTAGACTACTTGCCCAAGGTTAGGACTGGGACATAGCATGTCTGACTGCAGAGTCTGCCCTCTTAAACAAGTAGAAAAGTTATGTATATGAAGCCCTGGCACAGAGGAAATGCTCATCCTTATGGCACGGGCAACTCGAGGGCTTTTCTCAAGCCTGGCTTCACAGAAGGAGGATGTGTGGTCCCAGCCCAAACCCAGGCATCCGGCCATCCCTACTCCAATACTTACCTAAGTCCTACCTGGGGATGCTCCTGCCGAATCCAGTTTTATCCAAAGCTGCCCCTGGTGACCCACAAACTTCGTTGCTGCTGCTAAGTTGCTTCAGTTGTGTCTGACTCTGTGCGACCCCAGAGACGGCAGCCCACCAGGCTCCCCTGTCCCTGGGATCCTCCAGGCAAGAACACTGGAGTGGGTTGCCATTTCCTTCTCCAATGCATGAAAGTGAAAAGTGAAAGCGAAGCCGCTCAGTCGTGTCCGACTCGCAGCGACCCCAGGGACTGCAGCCTAAGGGGCTCCTCTGGCCATGGGATTTTCCAGGCAAGAGTACTAGAGTGGGTTGCCATTGACAAACTTCGTACTGACCCCCTAATCCTCACTCTTATTTCTCCTCAGTCCCACTTTCCTCCTTTGGAGGCTTTCTTCGAGAGGTAAATTTTCAGGATTGAGGAAGAGGGCTTCACGGACTTCAAATGCATCGTGGAGGTAACTGCTTATTGGTTACTTGTGTGCCCATAGAAGTGGAGGAGGTAGAATCAGACAATTTTTTGTGTGTGCTAAATCTCTTGTATACTCCCCTGTAATAGAATTTGCCATCCATACCCCTTCCCTGCCCTGAGATGGACAGAATGGACTTCCCTAACTCTTAGCTTTGGGCTTGCCCAAGAAACTTGCCGTGGCCAATAGGTTGTTAGTAGATCTGATAGGAAAGAAGCTTGAAATGGGATTCCCCCTCCAAATGCCCTTAGAACTCTGGTGATCTGTAATCATGGCCCAGAATCTCTTTCCTTCATGGTCCTCCCAGAAAAATTTTTGTCAGACTTGCAGCCTGAAGTCCAGCTGCCCATCTGTTTTACTTTTCTATCACTGCATAAAAAATTACTGACTTAAGACAACTCATTAATTATCTGACAGTTTCTGTAGATGAGAATTCTGGGCACAGCATAGCTGGGTCTCCTCTGCCGAGGATCTCACCAGGCTGAAGTCAAGGTATTTGCAAGGGCTGTGATCCCATCTGAAGGCTTGATGGGGAAGAATCTGTTCAGGGTGTTGGCAGAATTCAGTCCCTTCTATAGGACTGACGTGTCCTCTTTCTTGTTGCCTGTCTGTCAAGGGTCCCTCACAGCTCCTAGAGGGTGACCTCACATCCTCGCAATGGCGCTCTTGTAAGACAGCAGCTCGCTTCTTTTTTTTTAAAGCAACTTTTTATTGTGCATTGAGATATAGCTGATTAACAATGTTGTGATAGCTTCAGGGGAACAGCAAAGGGACTGAGCCACATATATACATGTATCCATTCTCCCCCAAACTCCCCTCCCATCCGGGCTGCCACAACATTGAGAGCATGCTTCTTTGAATGCAGCAGGGACTTCACTGAACTCTGCTTGATGAAGTCTTCTGTAAGGTAATCATGTAAGTGACCATCCCATCATCTGTGCCAGATAACATAACCATACCAAGATAGTGACCATCTCCTCATCTTCACAGATCCTGCCCACCTTCAATGTCAGGGGACTATACAGGACATATACGCCTAGAGGTAGGAGTCTTAGTGAACTTCAAAGAGTTCTGCCTGCCGCACCATCCATGACTAAATTAGTCAAACCACCATTAAGCCACCAAACTGTGAAGGTGAGAATGAATGCTTATTGGAAGCTGCTGGATTTTGAGACAGCCTATTCCACTGGCTGTCCGATTATTGTGGCAATGGCTGGCTGATACACTTCAAGAAGCATTGCCCTCCCAGTTCATACAGTGCCCTATTCCCATTTGGGGGAGGCAGTTTGCTATGATGGGCAGGGAACTGGGACCCTGTACCAGCGAGGTCTGGGTTTGAACCTCTGCTCCTCTCCCTCCTGGCTGGGGGCCCATCTCCTTACCCAAATAGTGGGATCTGCAATGCCTACCTCATTGGGATGTTGGGAAGGTTAACTAAAACAGTGGATGAGGACCACCTGGCACAGAGGAGGCTCCACAAATGTTAGTGTTCTCTCTCTAAAGTTCATGTTTCTAGCCAACATTTCCTTATCTTCAGAGGGTGGATGTGATATGCATTCTGGGAGGGGCCACTGCACTGGGACGCCTGGGGGTTACCTGGATGGCGTCTCATCACCGGCTGGGGAGCTGACCTGCAGGGCTCTCTGACCTTGAACCAGCTCTCTGTCTGAGCCGGATTGTGGAAGACAGCCCTCCTTGGTTTCTGTGAAGTAAAGACCCTGGATATCCACCCTCAGACAAGACCCCGCCTCCATCTGTCCAGCACATTAAATTTTTAAGTTAATTTAAAAGTGTGACACAGAAGCCTTTTGGAGAGTTCGGTCTTCTCCACTGACCAGCAGTGTGAGCTTGGGCCAGTGACTTCAACTCTCTGACCCTTGGTTTCTTCCCCAGACATTGAGGGTGAGAGTCCAACCTTACAAGGCTGTTACGATGGTGAGGTAACAAAATCTGTGTGCCGGGGCCCATCACCGGAGCTCTGCAGATGGAGCTCCCGTTCCCGTAGAGACTGTGTCTGTCCTTTATTGCTACTTCCTGGCCTTCCCCACGTCTTAGAGAAGAGCACAGAGGGGGTGCTTAAGGAGACGTTTGCTTTTACCTTCTCATCCCTCATTTAATCCTCGTGTAAACCCCCTGCAGCAGATGCTGTGGTCAGTAGGGTTTTTCCAACAGTTCCACCTCTCACCTCCCAGACACAGGATGGATTACGCCTCACTGCTCCCTTTTAAGTTCGCTGTGGCCATCGCACTTGCTCTGGTCTATGAAGAGTGTGGAGAAGTGACCTAAGTCCCTCGGGTGGAAGCTTTAGGAGACAGTGCATGATTTACCACCTCTCTCCTTCTGGTACCAGTGACCAGTAACACTCAAGACGACGTCCATTCTCTATCAGGCTGACCGTGACGAGTCTTGAACATGAATATGAACAAGGAAAAATGTAAACCTTTGCTGTTTTAAGCCCCCAAGATTTGGGTCATTGCTACCACCTTCCAGCCTTGTTATGACAGATTTCATCTCCACCTGAAGGATGACGGGACGTAGCTTGTCTACAGTCACACAGAGGGCACTTTGAACCAAGGGTGGAGCTTCACCTGAGACAGCACATTTGATTCACTCCAGGGGAGAGAGTGGACGTGTCCAGAGGCCTGAATGCACTCTCCTGATGCCTCTTGCAAGTGAGTTCCTGCTCCCTGCCCCAGATATTTACATGATCAGGAGCAGGAGGGATTCTCTGTGCAGAGTAAGTCAGTGCCAGCCTGGGGAGTGGATGGGATGGAGTTGCGGAAGCTGCATTCTTGGGAGGACTAGATATTCTAGACTTAACTTTGCAACAGACGGGACTGTACTCAGAAACCCCAGTCTCTGTTCTGGGTTTCCTCCCATCTCAAGGCTCCATTTATCTCCTGTCTCAGGAAACTCTTTCCTTCACTAGTAACTTTTCTCACGGAAAGGCTGTGAAACTCACCCACCATCACGTGTGCCTCACACACGAGGCACAGAGACGGCTATGTTACGCAGCGTTGCTGCAGCAGAAGCTGGCTGGTACACACTTGTCTATTAATGATAAATATGCATTCTTCCCTTTCCCCTAGGCACAGAAGCC
Organism: Bos indicus x Bos taurus; assembly: GCF_003369695.1. Classification (NCBI taxonomy): domain Eukaryota; kingdom Metazoa; phylum Chordata; class Mammalia; order Artiodactyla; family Bovidae; genus Bos; species Bos indicus x Bos taurus. The sequence goes on from NC_040077.1 coordinate 133,589,639, forward strand.
TGAATTTATTCTGGACAGTGTGTGTGTGCCTGGGCACGGGGCTATGTCTGTCAGCTTGCTGGGGTACAAACAAAGGCTGTGGAGTGGGACCCCAGAAAGCTCCCTAGGAGGGGTTCTCTGGGAGCCCCCAGGGGCAGGTCTGGGGCAACTTGGCATCGTACACCGAACATCTAGCCCTCTGTGTTGCTCCCCGAGCACTGCTGATGGACAGCTCCTAGACACCTGGGCACTCTCCAGGCTGCTCTGAGACCAGCCTGTGGCTCAGTTTATTGTCGTGGTAACCTGGAAAATCTTTAGATATCATCGAGTCTGCTTTTTAAAACATATATGGAAATAGGGTCTTACAGGGAGAGAAAACTGTCTCAGGACCCACAATGAGTCATATGCAGAGGTCAATGCAGAGGTCAGAGTAGAACTTGACTAGTTCTTGACTCTCCCCTACATCTTCCTGATTCACTGAACGACTACTGCTCAGTTTGGGTGGCAGGTAGCCAGGGAGAAAGACCTGGGTGAACTGTGGCTGGGAGCCCTGATTCTGCCATAAGCTGCCCGGATTCCTTAGGGGCAGGTATAGAGCTCATCGCACTGTAGGGATTCTATGTAGAGCAGGGTGCCTGGCAGCCTTCCGGCTGCTCTGACCTTGGGAAGAGAACCTGGCTGGATTGGGTGGACTCAGATTCTTCCTTTGTGCGCATGTTCCCAATCCTTCATGTACATTATCTCCCCAAACTCCTCCAACTCGCCGCCTCCCTGTTCAGATGACCCATGTAAACCAGTGCCCTGGAATGACACGGGTGGCCTGGTCTGGAGCCAGAGGAACGCATGTGGAGTAGATGGTGCCAGTCCTTGCCCAGAGCCCCTTTGACTGGGCTGGCGCACCCGCCCCCTGACTGATGTGAGTTGCTGCTGAGGGCTCACTGCCATTCCTCTCTCTGGAGACCTGCCCTCAGCCCACAGGGGCCATGTTAACCAGAGGTGCTTGGCCACACAAACCCTTTTCCCACCCATCCCATCCCGTCCCCAGGCACAGGCAGCAGCCAGTGAATGACTCATCTGTGCAGCAAAAATCCCCTGATCTCAAGGTGAGGCTGACTCCATTCTCCGATTTTCAGTCAGTCCAGAGCTCTCTGCCGGACCAGGTTGGGACTAGACTCCAGGTAAAACCTCCTCTTTGCCCAGCTCCTTCCCCTGCCCCATCCTTCTCCTTTGACTCCCTTACACAGGGCTCCCCACCTGCCTGGATCTAACGGCTGATGATCTGAGGTGCAGCTTATATAATAATAACAGAAATAAAGTGCACAACCAATTTAATATGCTTGAATCGTCCTGAAACCATTACCCCTGCCTCAGTCCCCAGTGGAAAAATCGCCTTCCACGAAATCAGTCTCTGGTGCCAAAACGGTTGGGGACCACTGCCCTCAAGGATTTCTCTTGGAGGCTCTGCAATAATTCAACTGCCCCCAACTCTCTCATATCAGGCTCTGCTTGAAAGACAATAAGTAAACTTGTGAGCTCTCTGCCACCTTGCAAATTCTGTATATTGATACAAGGAGAGACCACAGAGGGTTCTATGTTTAGTGGCGGGAAAATCCTGGTGAAGAGAACTGAGGTTTCCACTGAACAAACGTCCACTGAACAAACATTGACGAGGCTTCTGCTACGTGTCCAGCATCTGCTTAGCACTGGGAGACCTGGCGGGGCGCGAGAGAAATGGAGTTCCTACCCCTCAACACACACTCTCTAGGTTAGGTCAAAGGTCTTCTTGACTGCCCCTCGGTCCCTTTTAAGGGCCTTCGCACATGGAGATCAATTGAGTACACGGAACCCTGGAGATGCTTTTAATTTCTTTTTAATGTATATGTAACAGTTACGCCTGAGTTACAGAGGAAGCGCTTACAAGCAGGTAGTTAAAGCAAATGCCAGTTTCTCTTTCTAGTCTACTACTCCATATAGCTGAATAAATTATGGTGCGATTATACTTAAGCACACGCCTTCGTGCCCACGCGGACACCCCACTCACACTCTCATGCACACACACTCGCTCCCACATGGAGGAAAATGGCTGTGAGTCAAACACGGAAGCAACCAAGTTGCCGTTCCTAGGAAGAAGGAATGATGGCGAGTGCTACGCGGATAGTTCCCAGGCTGGGATTGGCCTTATCGATATGCAGATGTCTCTGACAATTGAAGGCGGCGGCTGGAGGACCCCATTTGGCCTCGGCTGTGGTGCCTCTGCGGGAGGGGAAGGAGAAGGTCAGTCGGCCTCAAAAAGCATCCAGCAGTGCGGGGCACGTTGGGGGGCCTGAGGAGAGTATCAACCCGAGAGAGGCCCCAGAGCGTCGTGTCTTTCTCGGGCCATCGTGGGGTTTCCCAGGCTCCTGGATCCTCATCTCTGAACGCACTGCCCGCTCCAGATCCAACAACACAGGATTTCGGTGGAGTGATCAGAGTCATGCATCTGCCTTGTTCTCAGGCCACCACCAGATGGAAAATCTGACCTTCTCGTTTTCGTTCTGGGCAAACCTCTCTCTCGATTATTCTCTCCTTCTCTTTCGTTCCCCGCCCCCACCACCATCTCTCTCCTCCTTCACGTTCCTCTGGCAAAAGAATGGCAAATGTAAATCAAGGAAAACATACGAGTAAAAAATAAAACATAGCTTGGTTCTTACACATCACTTTTTTTTTCATAGCAAGATAGAAAGACCAAGTGAAAAACAAAGCAATAAAAATGAAAAAACCCAGCAGAGCCCGGAATGTATAATTTGAAACACACGATATGCAGATATATCCCTACAGATGGTCCCTGGCGCTAGCACGACACGCACTGTGGGGGGTTTTCGGTCCTTTTTTTTTTTTGTATTTATATATATATTTATAAAACTTCCTATAAACGAACAGCACATCACCACGTTTCCAACTAATGTACAATGAGTTCAGAAGAGGGGCCCCCATAGGTAGGACCAACAGCTACTTGTGAGAAGTTGGAGGAAGCATGTTTTATTTCGCTATGGACTCTATTTACAGGGCTGGAGCGGGATCGTTCCTGGGCCAGCCTCGCCACTGGGATTCAGACCTTCTTTCTCAGCCTGTGGCCAACCCTCGAGAGTTGGAAGCTTTTATAATTCTCATCCAGTATCATCTTGCTGGTGAAGCTGCAAGCTGCCACCACCAGACGGAATTTTACAGACTGAGTTGGGTACACACGTTAATGCTCTAGGTTTTAGGAAAAACCTGTTAGGGTCAGGGTTTCTTTCTGAGGAGGGTGGGGCCGCTGGGGGAATAAGTCCCACTTTCTACCAAGATGGTCGCCTGGGAGAACTCCAGAGAAGACGGACTTAAGGAGAAGTCATTTGCTTCACACCCATTTTGCCATCGGAGGCAGATTATTTGGGATTGGTCCTAGCATTGGAATGTCACTTCCGGGGGTGGGGGGAGCTGGGTGGTTTTGAGGTCACCAGCCTGAGATCCCTACTGCTCCCGGAAAACCCAGGGTATAAGGAGATGCAGCGGAGGGCTGAGACCGGCTTCCAGAGGGAAAGACTGACCATTCAAGGAATGTGGATGAAGACTGTAGTTCAGCTTAAGGAAGAACTGCTTCCTGGCTGTGATAGCTACAAAAACACGGACCGGGTCGCCAACAGACAACACACATCCTTCCTTTTTGTCCAGAGCTTAAAGAGCCCAGAGTCTCCTGCCTTGGATGCTCCCGTTGAAACTCTGGCTGACCTTGATGGGCCACACGTGTCTGGGTGTCCGCTGCTACTAAAGAGTCTGTTTGTCCCCAGTTAGTCATAGGCTCCTCGAAAACCAGAGATACAGGCCGCCTTGGTCATGGTCCAGGACAGGCCTGAGATACTGAGTCTGAAGACGGGAAGTAGGTGAGAACGTCTGTCACAGAGGTGATGTCCATTCAGGGAACTGTTCTAGTATCTTGCTAACCCGGCTCCCCAGAAGGGAGGAGCTCAGGTTGATTCCCAAAGCGGCAGCCTTTCCCTCTGGGAATGTCCTGTGAGCTGAGGGCGAGGCGTGAGTTGAGCAAAGAGGTGGTGCCAGGTGCCCAGGAGGGGCCAAGCAATTTGGTCCGGTCTATGCAGATTTGGTGCTGTGTCTCCCGTCTCAAGTGCTTTGACCCAGCAGGACTTGATGCAGGTGATCCACGCGTAGATTACGATGATGGAGATGAATATAATTTTGATCAAGGGTAAAGGGAAGAGTTAGAAGGGAGGCCGTAGTCAGGGCCCTGAGCCACTCCCCAAAGGTCTCAATGTGTAAAGAGAAGGCAGTTGGGGAGAGCCGCTGGAGTGGCTGTGGAAGATGACCTTGCCCTCTTCTCCAGAACCTTTGGTGCCCCTCTCTGCCCAGGGGCCATGGCTCAAAGACTGACCACATCTCCACGCCCTCAGCTGAGAACAGGTCAACACTGAAAGATGCCAGTCTGGGTGGGACAGGGACATGCCCCTCCCACCCCCCAAATGCCAAAGGGACTCTGTGGTCTTGTCTGTGGGGCAAGCAGTCCCTGATGGTCCAAGAACCATTTTCTACAGCAGATGGAGGCGCCCTTCTTAGAGGGCAGGGCATTCAGGGGATGGGCCCAGGTCTCTGAAGGAGGCTTTGTGAGAAATCGATGCTCCATGGGGTGTGGACTTGAAGGCAGACCGCTGAAGCCTTTGGCAACAAAGGTTTGCCGCCCACAAGCAGAGCAACCCCAGTTATGAAACCCTCCTCTGAGCCTGCCTCATCGCTCACGTGTTCTCAAGACTTGGTCTCCTCCCTGTGCCATCTGATTCAGCAAATGAGGAAACTGGAGGGTCTGTGTGCTCCCCAGACCCCACCCGGGGTGGGCAAGGTTGGAACTGGGGCTTCAGTGTTAAAGCCTAAAGCTGCTTCCGAATACCCGGCCTGGGTCCTGGTACCCTGGACCAGCCCACTGCCAACAAGCCCCACCCATGTGGCCCTGCCCCCTTGGCTAAGCTTCTTCCTGGTCCTCCCAGTCCCCTTGCTTGGGCTAGATTTCCCCCCTCCACCCAGCAGAGGTGTGTGGAGAAGTCCTGAAGTCCTCAGAATTCGTGGGTGATTCCTGGAAGCAGCCCAGGGCCAAGGTCCCCCCTCCTTTGCTAAGGAGGACGAGCTGTGGTTCAGGCCCTGAGCCAGAGACCCACCAGGAGGGCTGGCTCCCAGCACTGTCACCGAGATCAGCCCCGTGGGCTCCATGTCTGACCAGGGGACCCATGGGCACTGGGGTCAAAGGGCTCCTGGACCTCATCCCAGACAGCGTTCTCCTTTGGTTGCCCCAGGAGCTCTGTTCAGGGTGAGCTGTGGTCTCTGGGTCTGAGATGACAGAGGCCACGTCAGAATTTGGCTGGGGCAAGACGGCAGGTTACCAGAGACCCTCCAGTGGGGAGAGTGAAGAGGCAGACTCCACGGGGGTCACTCCAGGTCCCTAACCACAGAGGAACGGTGGGCAGGCTGCCTGTCTCCAGAGGGCTGGGCACAAGAAGGGAATGGGCTCCCTCCCTGGCCTCCAGGGACCCCAGGGCAATGGAGGGACTGAGGATGGGAGGCTCAGGGATCAGTAAGGGTTAGGCTGGGACTCAGGCTGGGGCAAGTCGCCCCAGGGGCCCTAGTAAGCTTGGCCAGTTTCCACAGGCAGGAGTCCCAGCACAGCCGAGTGCTCCCCGAGCTTCATGCGACGCTGTGTGGACAGGCTCACATTTTTGGCCAGGTAATCAACAGCAGCTGGGGAAAAAAAGAGAGACTCCTAGAAATTGACGTTCTTTTTGCCTGTTAATTCAATCTGTTCTACATCTATTCATCCACCCATCCATCCACTTATCAATTCATCCATTCGTCCTTCTCTGCATCTACCCATCTCTTCTTCCATCCGTCCATCCACAACCATATCTTTATCCATCTATCTGTTGTCCATCTATTTATCATCAATCTGCCCATCCACTTTTGATCTGTTTATCCACCTGTTCATCCATCCACCCACCTATCCATCAATTTCTCATAAGACTCTTTCTCTCACTTCCTTTGCAATCATTCAGCAAATATTTGCTTACCACATTGTTTACCCAGCTCCCCTATGGGCTCTGTAGGAAAGTACCTAGGGTATCCCATTGTCTAGTGAAGAACTGTCCCTTTCCCCAACACACCTCTACGCATCCCTGTTCTGAGGCACGTCCAGTGAGTCCCCTGGGGTCCAGGTAGGAGTGGGGGCAAGGTCCTTCTGCCTTTTCTGGACCCTAAGCCCAGCTCACGGCTGAGGCAAAGCAAGACCTCGTACTCAAAAGTGAAGGGAGCTTTTGCCAGGGAGCTGAGGGGTCCCTGCAGGAGGAAGGGCCAGGAGCCTGTGATGCAGGGAAATGAGACCTGCAGCCCTGCCAGTTCTGGTCACCCAGAGAGGGATGAGAGTCTGAGGGCGTACATTCATGTGTGTGTGAACAGTGGGAACAAGACTCTCCACGACGGAGTGATGGACACGAGCAACACTTGCACTTGTATGTGTGCACAGACGTGGGTGAGTTGTGTGCACCTGCGTGAGGTGAACGGTGGGAACACAGGAAACTGCACAGGTGAGTCCCACCTCAGCCAGGCTCGCGCATCAGGTGTGTGCAGGTAGGCCCACTTGAGTTCTGGGCCGACTCTCCTCATTGTGCCTGCCTGGGGCTGCAGCAGAAACCATCCTGGACCAGACGATTTGCCTGGCATGTGACCGAGGCCCCTTGAGGCACAGAAAGGCTGCCTCCCAAGCCAGAATTTGCAGCTCTGGCCGATCCTACCTTCTGGGACCCCTCCGATCTGGAGGTGAGAGGAAGCTGGAGAGAGGGCTCTCCCTTCACTGTCCCATGCCCACTGACGGACCCGGTAACACTCTCCATGCCTTCCCAGAGTTGGGGGGCCCCTGCCTAGGGTGGGTGGGTGGAGCCGGGAGGTGACGGCGTGGCCGGAGGGCAAATAGGGAGCTGAGGTGGGCTGTATCAGTAACTGAGTTCCAGGAGGCCCTACTGCCTGGGGGTTCAAATGCCCTACGTTCAAACTCTGCACCTGCCGACGCTCCGTGTGTGATCTGGGGACACGCCATCTCCCCTTTCCAAGCCTCAGCTCCCTTGTAAGGTGATACGAGCACCTGGGTTGGAGGGTTATTGTGATTAGATGAGAAAATGTATATGCAGCGGTCAGTCAGCACCACGCCTGGCGCACAGGGAGTGGGATGGATGAGGGCTCCTGGGGCTGGGGCGCAGTGAGCAGGCATGCCCTTTGATGGGGAAAAGAAGGAAAGGGACGGTGAACTGGGCAACCCAGGCTCCTGACTGCCTCCTGCTCACGTGGCTTTGGGCAAAACACTCTGTCTCTCCAGCCCTGCTTCCTTGTCTGTAAAACGGGGAGGACAAATTCCAGCCTCCTCGAGGGCTGTTTTAAGGACCAAATGAGACAATGAGGTTTAAGATGCCTGGCACAGGGGCTCCAGGCACAGCTCCCTGGGTTCCTGAAGGATATACGCATGCCCTGGGCCTTACTGGAGGCCTGGACTCGGCGTCCCTCAGCTTCCCAGGCTGAGCCCCCAGGGGCTGCCTCTAGGGTTCCTCAGCCTCCAGGCTCCTAGCTGGTGGGGCAGAGTGGTGGTGCCCCATCTTACCCTTGTCCAGGGTCCAGCCCTTACTCTGGGGGAGGGTGAGAAAACCTCCCGTCTCTGGTCTCAGGGGGCCCCGGCAGCTGTGACCACACCGTCTCTACTAGTGGGGTCTGTCTTACCTGGGTTCCGGGTCTCGCCCAAGAGGAGGCCACGTTGTCAGAGTGGTAACAGGAAGTAGGGGCAGGAAAGAGCTGACGTTTCCCCGGAGCTGACTCTATGCCAGTCCCACTCTAAGCACTTGACATGCATCATCTCACTCAAGTCCCCCAATACCTCTGTGAGGCTGGGATTATCACCATCCCCATTTCACGGATGACAAACCGAGGCCCTGCCCTGAGAGGTTGCATAACTTGAAAGATCCCAGCATTCCTAAATTGTGGGGCCATAATTCAAATGCAGGCAGTCTGATGCTAGCTGCTAACCACCCCTGCCAGCTCCATCCCTGGTCCCCACACAGCACTTGAGAATGGATGGAACTCCCTACAACCCGAAGCCTGGAATGGCCCCATTCTCTACTCCAGGCAAGGTAAGGGACTTGTCTAAGGGCCAGCTCTTCCTGCAAGAGTGGCAGAAAGGTCTGGCTTTGAATAACAACGATGGGAACTGCTAAGTGCCAGGCAGACAATATCTCATCTAATTCTTTCAACTGCCCCATGCTTTAGGCTACAGTTGTTCCCATTTTACAGATGTGGAGACTGAGGTTCAGGAAGAGCCACCGGCCCAGAGGCACATGTGAGCTGGAGGTGCCTGAATTTACTCTGCTTGTGCCTCTGGTCACTCTGTCTCTTCCTCTTTAGCCTCTCCCTGTCACCAGCCATGGCCCTGCACGCTGTAGGGACTTCCCCAGGCCCTGTTGTCAAGACGACCAAGGAAACACCAAGAAACACCAAACTTTACTGACGACTCAGCCAGCTTCAAGGGCACCCGTCATCCCTCAGAGCCTGCCTCTCCCTGGGGTGGGGCCGGGGTCCAGCGAGGGCAGGGCTGTGACATTTCTCATTACAGCCTGTCAGTGGCCCTTCCTGTCCCTCTGTCTCTCCGAGCCTCCCCTCCTCTGCCTCGTGCCCGAGCCTGGGCTCTCAATGTCTCAAATTAGATTAATCAGGAGTTGGCAGGAGAGGTGGTGGCGATGCCAACCAGTAAACAAATCTCAGCCGTCAGCGTCTCGTCAGCCAGCAGCCCCAGAGGAGGACCCTTCTAGACACAAATTCTTATTAGACTTGTCAGATCTATTAAAATTCTTTTCACACTTCTGCGTTCTATCAGCCCCATCATTAGTACGGCCCTGGCCTCTGGGAACACCAGGGCCATATTAATCTGCTATGCGCCCTGTCCCTGCCCCCCTACCCCCACCCCATTTAGGGACGGGGAGAGACAGACGGATGGATGGATGGCGGCAGGGAGCAGGCGGGGACGGTGTGATGGTGTCCCTGGGAAGATGAGAGGACCAAGGCGAGGAGGTGGACTCTCCTGCTTTAGGGTTTGGTCCACCTGACCCAGGCACACTCAAAAGCGATGCTCTCCACGGTCAAAGGGGTGGCCCTGTGCGCCTGGATAGATACTGTTTGGTGGTCCCAGCCAAACTCCCTGGGATCCCCTTCCTCATCTGCCCAGAGGGAATAACCCAGGACCCTGCACCAGGTGGCGGTGAGGATGGGGTGCCAGACCCACAGTAGATGCTCAAGAAATGATCACTTCTCCTTCCTTTGCAGACGTGCGTGTTGTAACGTGATACCCTGGAGCCATTATAGACACAGAGTAGTGAATACTCACAGAGAAATAAATCTCTGTCCACGCACAGATGAGTGTGAGCTTGTGAACAGGACTCCACACCAGGGCTAGTGTGCATCATTCCTCAACATCTTGCACGAGTTTGTGGTTTGACTCAAAGAGAACTAGGTAACTAGGTTTGAAGTTAGGAGACTCCACTTTCTGTGGGACCACGGGGAAAGCTCCCAGCCTCTCTGAGCCTTAGCTTTTGCATCTGTAACCTGAGGACAAATAACCTGGGGTTTTTGAGGATTACACGAAATGAAGAACATGCATTTCACCCAGCGCCCAGTGGGCTAACTCACGCACAGGACAGGTGTGGGTAGACAGCAGGTGGCCCTGGGCATACACAGCATGGCTTAGAGCATGAGGATGTCACACATGGACTGTGGTGAATTCAGCTGCCCGTGGACAGGGGGAGGCGGTCAGTGGGAATCCCACGTGTGTCCCTGGGCTGTCCCAGGATGTCACAGCCGAGGGGGATGGTACCATAGGAAAACATCAAGACAATGGAATCGAATCCCTGGGCCCCCATTTCACAGATGGCAAAACTGAGGCTCAGAGAGGCGGGTAACTTGCCCACATCAGGGTGGTGGAGGGACAGACTCTCCCTCAGTCCTCTCCTAGTGTGCCCCGGGAGCCTCTGTGGGCTGGGTGGAGGAGAGTGGGGTCCGAGCTGGGGTACCCCCGGGGAAGGGCTGGAGGAGGTGGCCCAGGAGGAGCTCTGAGCAGCCCCTGGCGGAGCCAAGGGAGGCAGGGTGGGGCTGGAGGGGGATGACTGGGGGGCGGAGCTGGAGGTCGGAAGGGTGAGGGGGTGTGGGGGGTGAGGAGCGGGCAGGGAGGAAACCCCGGCCAGCTCTTCCCCAGCGAAGGGGAACAAAACTCCCTTCTCGCCCCCCGGGGCCCTTTCCCTTTTGATCCCCCCTCCCTCGTGGCCCCCATGCTGACTTCGGGGTTAATTTTATTTCCGAGTTGGGCAGGCGCCCCTGGAGGCAGGCACGGGCTCCGGGTGTGACTAACGCCCGCCCCGGGCCGGGGCCATGGCTGCCGCTGGAGCCACGCTGAACTCTTTATCAAGAGCATGTGTGGCCTGCTCCGTGCTCGGGAATGCAGGCCGGGCACAGGGTCACCCTGGCCCCTCTGGAGACACCGCCCTGCCCGCGCGCACACCCAGTTCTCAGACTCGCAGGCACACACACACACACAGACACAATTATACACGCCTCGTGAGTTCACACCCAGATGCACACCTGGATACCAGTACACACAACCACACCTGTACCCACGCTCAAGCGTACCCATACCTGTAAGTACACTCTGCACACACACGGACTCCAAATACACACGCTCATTCCAGCATACGCACATGGCAAACGCATGCATACACATGTACACACAGCCACGCATAGTCCATATTTACACACATGCACGCATACATCCACACAGCACAGCAGGGCAAACTCACAGGCGCCCACACACACGGAGCCACATGAACACGCCTGAACGCACATCTCAACACACATGCGTATGTTATGGCCACATATACTCACACGACCAAATGTGTACACGTGTTCACATATAAACCCACGTGCACACAATATGCTCATTTACACTCACACATGTAAATCGTCGTGTGCACAGATACACTGTGTCACTCACACATTCATGGATCCACATGCGTACGCATGCTCACCTAGACACAGAATGTGTGCACTAACACGGGTGTGCCAAAACACACACACACACACACACACACCGCCCGCAAGGTACTCCTGACACGCTCACTCACGCTCACCTAGACACATGTACGTGAACACACGCATCCACAGGGAGGAGGCCATGAACACAGCCGGGAGATGAGGCCGGCACAGCTGGCCCGCATTTAGCCGTGGAGACGAGGCTGTGTGGGGGGTGGGGGCGGGGGTGGGGTCAGGAAGCAGAGGTCAGGGGCCAGGCGGGGCTGCGCAGGGACAGAGAGGGCCCTGGGCCGGGAGGTCACACCCTGCTGCCACACGCCCTTCTGATGAGTTTGACACCAGCAGGTGACGCCTTTGCCGGGGGCCGGGCGGGGGCCGCATGACCTCAGCCCCCCCAACCCCGGCCGTCGGGACTGGCTCCGCGGCCGCCCTGTCCACCTGGCAGCTGGAGGCGGCGGCCCAGTCTAAGGGCCCGCCGTCTCTGCTCGACCAGAGGCCAAGAGCGTGGCGCTCGGGGTGGGCACCAGAGACCACCTCACGGTCTGCGGAGACCAAAGCTGGGGTGGGCTGGGGGAGAGAACTCGAGACACGGCTCTGCCCTGGGGGGCGAGGGAGAAGGAGAAAGGGGCAGGGTCTGTCCCCTGGCTCCCCAGCGCTCGGCATGTGCCTGGCGCAAGCGGGGAGCTGCAGGTCACCTTCCGATCTGATTTCCTCTTAGATTTAAAACCTGTAATTTGCTTTAATTTAGTGGTTGGGAAGATCCCTTGGAGAAGGCAATGCCTACCCACTCCAGTAGTCCTGCCTGGAGAATTCCACGGACAGACGAGCCTGGCGGGCCACCGTCCCTGAGTCTCGAAGACTCGGACACGACTGAGCGACTATCACAATCACATTCACAGCGACTGAGAAATTTTTCAAAATATTCGGAACAACTTGAGTGTGTAAATCTACTTCCTCCAGTTGTAAATTTCATGAAACAAAGGCAGATCTCATAGCTCCAGTGAAAACTTAGTAACTGAAGGGAAACGGTCTGGATTTCAAAAACAGTCTATGAAAAAAATGTGAAAAAGTCTTCGTCATCATGACATGTGGATTACGTATCGGAATGATAATCTTTTTTAGATATACCGGGTCACCTAAAAAATGTTAGTAAAAATCATTCCTCTTGTAAAAGGGGGCTAGGAGGAAATTTTAAATGGTACCGGTGGCTCGTATTATGTTCCTACGGGACAGCCAGGCTCCAAGACAAGAGGAGCGTGCGTGCAGGGGTCCAGGGCTGTATCATGTCAGGACAGCAGTTCTGCCTTTCTGGACCTCAGTTTCCTCACCTGTGTAATGGGCACCCCCACCCAACACCCCCTCACAGTTTTCTACAAGTAAGTGGGAGGTCCTTGTGGGGGGGGGCGGTGCTGGGACAGGGAGGGGAGGAGGGCGCCCGGGGCGCCAGGCACTCACTCTGGCCGTACTGGCCGTACTGGTAGCCAGCCACGGGGTCCACGCTGTAGCCGGTGGTGCTGTAGGTGGGCGGACAGTACGACTGCGAGGTGGGCAGGCTGTCTCCCGGCTTGATGGGGTCCGCCCGCTGGCTGCAGCTGGCCGAGATGGAGGTGGCGGAGTCCAGGCCGCCGTGCAGCGGCGAGATGGAGAAGTCGGCCTGCGGCTGCGGCGGCACCGCGCTGGGGTTGCTCAGAATGCTCATCACCTGCGGGGGGAGAGTGTCAGGGTGGGCAGGGCGAGCGGGGCCCCCGCAGGGGCAAGCAGGGAGCAGGGTCGATGCCAGGCTGGCCTTGAACGGCCTTCGCCGGACTGTCTCCCTTGAGGGCCCTGCAGCCTTGCGATCCTCCGTTTACCTGGCTTGCTTGCCTTTGTGGGAAGATGGTTAGGGGTTTGTCTGGTTAAATTCTGCCCCGGGAGCGTCCCTGCACTGAGAGCTTTGGGGGCAGGGCAGGCCCAGTTCCCTTCTCTGTTCCCGGGCCCTGAGGGGCACCTTGTGCCTGTCTGAATGAATACACATGTGCATGAATGAATGAATGGACCAGCTAATTATGTCTCTTCCATCGGACAGGGAGCTCCCCCAGGAACTGCGTCTCCCCATCAGCCTGGGACGCCCCCATCTTCCAACACAAGGGTTCAAGGCTCTGCATCTGTCAGCGTCACCCCCAGTCCCATGCTACGCCCACTGCACTCTCGACTTGGAACTTGTGCCCCTACACGGCCGGTGCTTCCAAGTGCTTCAGACGTCTGTGACCATCACCCCCTTCTCTGCTTGGCACGGTTTGGCAGACAGGAAGTCACTATCGGTGATGGCAAGCCCAGTTCGCGCGGTGAGGCTTGTCTCTAGAAACTCAGCTGAAAGAACCTGGTGTGGGTTCATTGGTGTGCTCACTTATTCATTCAACAAACACAGACGGATGATGACTATGGCTCCAAGCCTCAGGCCAGGCCCCGGGTTTTCAGAGAAGGAAGAGCCCTGGTTCCTGACCTCGGCCCAGGGAGAGGGTTTGGGTCTGCGGGGGGGGGGTGGTGTAAGTAGTGTCAGACCATCAGGATCTGGAGTGACGAGGGACATGACAGGGGGCTGTGGGTACCCGCAGGAGGGCACTCGGGCATCCCGGGGTCCAGCTCTTGGAGAGAGGGTAGTAAAGGCAGCAGGGGAGGGGAGGGGAGGGGCCAGGGTGACCTGGCCAATCCAGAGAGGAGAGGAGGGGAGGGAGAAGCAGTCCTTGTGGACCTGACCTGCCGGGGACCCTGGTGACCTCCTGGTAACGCCACCTTTTATGGGAGGGAGACCCCAGGCCCAGGCGAGGTCCGCCTTGCTGACAGCCTGCCCTGCATGGAGCCAAAGGGGCACACTGGCACCCATGCTGGGCACACGGTGTGCTCTCTGATGCGCCCACCCGCCCCCTGGGGAGAAAGCAGACTTTGCACGTTGGAGCGCTGAGCTTTCGGCCGACTGGACACCTTGTGAAAACTTCACCTTCCCGGGTCTGACTCATCCCTGCTCCAGACAGGAGGCACCGATGTGGAATCCTCAGGCCAGGGCCAGATGCTGAGCTCCTCCACATGTGAACCTTTAACCCCTACGACCACCTCTATCCTCAGAGCGGGGCCGGCAGGCCGGGACGTGCTCAGGCATCAGCGGCCCCAGGTCCTCTGATCCTCCTTCTCTTTCCCTCCTCTTAGCAACAGACTCGGCGTGACTCTGCCAGTGCAGAGCCCTCCAGAGACGTGTGGGGCGGAGTCATGACGCCCATTTCTCAGATGAAGAGACCGAGGCCCACCCAGAGGTGCGTCTTCCCCAGATCTCACAGCGGGTGTGCCAGGGCTTGACCCCTCTAGCCTGATGATGTCAAGTCTGACTCTCAAGGATGGGTTTTAGACACGTGACCATGATAGAGGTTCTCACTCCAGATGGGGGTTCCCTGGGGGTGTGGGGTGGGATCCCAGGCCCACAGGGGGCCTGGCTCCTCAAGAATACCACGAGCACAGCCTCCCTCCCCTGACTCTTCCTGCAATGCACCCAGCGTGCACCTCTCAGCCTTTCTCTCAACCCCTCTGTCCTTTCCTCACCCCACCCCCAGAGCTGAAGTCAAGGGCACCAGGCCTACTGGGGCTGGACTTTGTCTCCACCGCAGCTGGTGAAGTTTGGGTGGGACTTTGCACGGTGCCAGCCCAATGAGATGGCAGAAACACAGGTGGAGCTGGGTTTGTTCTTTCCTGACTGTTGCGGTGGGGTCCTGGGCCTGAGGAGTTTGCTGGGTGTGTGTGTTTGGTGGGTCTGTGGGGCCGGGGGCACTCAGGAGGCTGACACTGCCCTGGGGTTAGGAGACCTGATTCATTGCTAACACTGCTCCTCCTTCAAGGAGCCCTGGCCCCAAGAACAAACTTAGAGGCTCAGGGAAAACACACAGCTCCCATTTCTCTTTCTTTGAAAGGATCGTTGTGGGGTGGGAAGCCTCTCATGAGGGTTTGTCAGTTCTGATGAGCCTCTGGTATAATCCTTCTCTTTACATACCACCAAGATGCCAGGCCCAGCAAGGATGGGATGGAGGAGACAAGTGGGGAGGTATTTGGGGAGAGGAGGATGCTTTGGAGGACAGGCTGGAAGGTGTGCCTAGATCCATACTCATCCTGCAAGGCAACAGCCACCCAACAAATCTGACCACGTTGCTCAAGAATTACCCGTGGCTCTTTGGAACCTCCCAGATGAACAGGGCGAAGCTCCGTGGGACTGGACCTCCACTTGCCTGTCCCAAATCCCTGCCTCCTTCCTACCTTGCACTTTCTGTCCCAGCTGTCCCAAACCACATAGTGTTTCCTAAAGACATCCTTCCTTCATTCATAAGACACTTCACAGAGCGTTATTATATGCCAGGCGGGAGACAGGGCTCAGCTGTGAGCTCTCTGAGGGCAGAATGAAATTGTGTTTCATCCATCACTGCAGCCCCGGTGGCTACACTGTACCCCCTGCAAACTATAAGCTCAGAAAACCCTGTCAAATACATGCATGTTCACTTAACAAATATTTATTGAGCACCTAATATGTGCCAGACACTGTACCAGGCATTGAAATTCAGGAATGAAGAGTAACAGCTCCATGACCTTCAGGAGCTGCCAGTCAGTCAATTGTAGGAAGATGAAAACAGATAATATAATTTCCAATACTGATAAGTGCTATGGAAGAAAAAATATGTGGAGTAGTCAGGGAAGACCTCACTAGCAAGACCAGAAAGAATCAGCCAGGGGAAGAAAGAACAGAGAGTTGTCCAGGCAGAAGAGCCAGCAAGTGCAAAGGCTGGAACACGCCTAGCAGGTCTGAGACACAGCAAGAAGGTCGATGCTAACCTTCCGGGAATGCTCTGTGAGAAGGGGTTCGTGTGGTGCCCAGTGGCTTGGGGGGGCTTGGACCCTGCGCCATTAACAGACAGCTCAGAATCTGCTCAGGCCCGGGGAGCTTTCCCTGTACTGGGATTTGTTCAGTGGGATTTGCCCTGCAACATCAAATCAGGTCCACATCTGGGCTGGGTGTGAATGGGGGGTGTGCAGCATCTGCTCGCTCTCTTACAGGGTGCCCGGAAGTCTGGGGATCAGAGGCCTTTGCCTGCGTCCAGCCTCCTGTCTCAAGGCATGCATGAGCGCTTCCAAACTGATGGGGTCAGACCCCTCTAAAGAGAGGTGGAGCGTGGAATGACTTCTCCGGCAAATGAGCTGTTTTACCCCCATTCTACAGATGGGGAAATCAAGGCACAGGGACGTGAAAAGGAGTGCCTGAGACTGCACCGCCAGGTCGTGGCAGACTGGGACTTGAACCCGTGTCTCCTCACCCCTCGCTGTGATCCCTCCCCACAGCAAGCTGAGCCAGAGAGCATGGGGAGAGAGGCCCACGGCAGCCCCGCAGGGCAGAGCTCCACAGGCCTACACGGCCCTCGCCAGTCTCGGGCGGCTGACAGACCCCCACGGGTCCCCCTTCGCCCAGGGAAGCAGGAAGCGTTGGCCCACAGTTAGGGGCCCACCAGAGGTCTGGGGCCTGCAAACTTTTGAACTTGAGGAAGTCCTGATCTGATGCGGTCATCACCCCCCTCAAGAATGCCCTGGCCTCTCCCCCAGTGGGTTTTACCTTTTTCCCAGTGACCTTGCTTCCACTAATGTATTACTTCTTGGTACCTTACCGTTACTAACTCAAAATCAATACCGACCTCCACATCTGTAAGGTTTTATCTGAAGGCCGATCTCTGGGCTGTCCGTCAGGCTGAGTGACAGCCGTCCCTTCCTCCCCCACACCTGCCCCCCCCACCCCCGGCCCCTTGGTCTCCCTCTGCTCTCAATCAGTCCCAGCCTCCACCGGACTAAATCAATGAGGGGCCGGCCTCACCTCCCTGCACCCCCACCTTCCGCCCGCTGGGGAGAGGCTTGTAGGTTTTGGGGGGTGGGGGCCACGGGAACCCAGCAGCAGCCCCCCTTCCACATCCTTTGCTCACCGCCCCCTCCCCGGGGACCTGCCGGCACTCCCCTACTTTAAAAGAAGGGGATGGGAAAATGTAATTAATTCCCTCCGTTCCTGAGCTGGCCCTGAGGGCCTGGGACCGGGGAGGCTGAGCTGTGAGATCTGCACCCTCTGTGATAACCGAACGTGGCTTTGGGAGCGAGGCTGCAATTAGAAGGGCGATCACCATCGTGGGCGCTCCATGGCCCGGCTCGGGGTGGGCGAGTGGGGGCCGTGGTGGGATGCAGGCGGGCAGGGAGGGGCAGGGGCCGAGACGCGTCTGGGCAGGACGGCGGACCTCGAGGTGAGACTGACGCCAAGGACCACAGGACCAGCAACCAGGCGGTAGGTCGAGCGCCCCATCTCCTCCACGCCAGGAGACCGAGGCCCGAGGCCCTGGCCGACAGCAGGTTCACCAAGGGCACTCAGCCAATCAGGGGTCCAAGGGGTCTCCCTGCAGCACGGGGAGGCCAGGACGTCTGCATGAGCATCCACGCTCTGCCCCTGACTAGTTCTGACCCTGGGCAATTTCTGTAACCTTCTGTACCTCCGTTTTCTCATCTGTATAATGGGAGTGATAATAACTGTCGCTACCCATAGGGTTATTGGAAGGATTAAATGAGTAAACTCACATAGGATGCTTCAGCCAGTACCTGGCACGTTACTGATTCTTGGTAAATGCAAGCTCTCCCTCACCTCTCCTTCTCCCCGCAACTGTCAACTGGATTATGTGTGCTGAGGCTTGAGAGAGGGCAGATCCAGGAACTCCTCGCTGTCAGGGACCCTGTCTTTTGCCTCTCTTCTGCCCCATGGCGCATGGCAGCCAGCGGGTGCTTTCTGAATGAAGCGCCACTCTGCCTGCACTCTGGAAAGGGGCAAGATGGGCCTTTCTTGCCCAAGGAAAGGCCACACCCGCTCTGGGGGATGGTCTGGGAGGGGGAGGGCAGTTCATGGCCTGCCTTGGTCCCCGAGGGTCCTTGAACCTGCTCACTTGTAGAGAGTGATGGCGAATCCTGAAGTCCCAGTGGAGAACTAGCAAGGCCCAGAACTCACGTTGCTGCACAGCACACGCCATTCACAGGGACGCACGCCTGAACCCCAGAAGGTGAGGCAGCTCAGTGCTTCTCCAGATTGCCAAAAAGCCTTCCATCAAAAGCCCAATAAACCGGCTTGATACACCTCGCGTATGCCCTCCTACCTTCCTTACTCATCAGTGCGCTTGCACAAGGCATGCACGCACGCAGATGCACCCAAATACACACAGGAAAGCTGGGAGGCGCCGTGGAGACGGGCCACGGCTTCAGAGGTGGGGAAACTGAGGCTCAAACACTCAGGCCGAGTGTCACAGCCAACGCGCGGCAGGGTGGCCAGGCCCAGGACCCCCACCAGTCACTCCTTTTGGCCCCGGGCTCCAGTTTGGCCCCAAAATGACCAGCTATCTTGGCACACGGAACACTTTTGTCTCCAAGTCTCAGAGCCGACTAGACCTCTGCCTGGCCCACCCTCTTACTAACTCATCCCTCTGACTTCCACAGGAGCTGGGAGGAGCGTGTTTGGGGGGCAGCCTCTCCCTCTGGTCCAGCAGAGGAGGTGAGGGCACAGCTTGCCGGGGAAGCAAAGCAATTTCTCTCTTGGGGCCCCAAACTGCCCCAGCTTGGGGCTGAGGTGGGGAAGCCCGGCTCACGACTCGCCCTGGTCCCGCAGGGCCCTGAGTCCATCCCCGTGTCCCGCTAAACCCCACGGGGGCAGGTTAAAGGCCGGGGAGCAGGCACAGGGTGGCCCCACGGGGGTTTGTCTGCTGAGACAGCTGATTCTTCACCTTGGCCGCCCAATGCAAACGCCTGCAGAGTCTTCTAAAACACTGATGCCAACATCCCATCCCTGAGAGCTGCGGTCTCCAACCTCTTTGGCACCAGGGACCAGTTCCATGGAAGACAATTTTCCCACAGACCAGGAAGGGGGGTGGTTTCAGGATGATTCAAGCGCATTTGCATTCATTGTGCACTTTATTTCTAAACCAGCACCTCCACTGATCTGACAGGAAGTACCAGTCCACAGCCCAGAGACTGGGGACCCCTGCCTCAGAGACGCTGAATGGTTGACCCAAGGGTCTGGGAATCGAGATTTTTAAAAGCTCGTTCCCCAGGTGATTCTAAGGCTGCCAAGTTTGAGAATCACCACTCTCAGATCATCACTATTATTGCTACACACACAATATGACTACACACCCACACTCACGTGGGTGAAATCACGGGCTCGCACACAAAACACACTCAGACACGCACACTGAGATAAGCATAGCATTACACAGACGGACCAAGACGGACACGCGGAGAAGGACCCGCGTGAACAGCTGCCTGCCCCCGTGCCATCCACACGCTGCACAGACGCGCACGGGCCAACAGACCTGAGCACATTCGCACACGGCAGCCTCTGAACCGCCAGCTCACTAAGGCCAGCTTCCGTGCCACGTTCGCCCCCGCCCCCGCCCCCGACGGACGCGCAGACACGCATCACAGATGTACCCCGCCCGTCCGCCGCCTGTCCCCAGCTCCATGCTGGGATTAGCGCAAGCGAGAAATCACCCACCCAGGCAGCCGCCCCCCGCCACTCCCCCCTCTCCGGAGCTCAGTTCTCGGCTAAGAGGATCGGGGCCCCTCCCCGCTCCCTGCCCCCTGTGGACAGCGGTAATGGGCTTCGGGTGCTGACTTTGAGCTTCCAAACAAGATTTCCTGCAGGTCTCCCTGTCCCCACCCGCCTTTCGTTTCCTTCCATCTCTGCTTTATGGCCCTAGCCCGCCACCCCCTCCACCAGACACAACTCACACGGCAGTCCCCCCGCCCCAACCCGGGAGAGCTGGTACCCTGGCAGGCGCCCCTGCCCTGCCCGACTCCGGTGCCCCTCTCAGTTGCCCCACCCAGCCCTCCAGCGAGGCCACTCTCTTGCACAAGCACAGAACGTACAGTTCCCAAAGCCACCTCCCTGTAAGCCTCAGGACTATTCTGTGCAACTATTAACCCCATTTCTCAGACGAGGAAACAGAGGCTCAGGAGGCTCTCAACCAGAATAACCTAGGGGATGAGCGACAGCCCTGGGGCAGGAACGCTTGAGCCCGACTTCTGCTCCAGTACTCTGGCCCTGCACTGCTGTGGTTGTCGTTTACCAGAGATGATTCTGGGTCCTTCTTAACTCTGTGTGTGTTATACCAGCCCTCGTGGGGATACTGCGTGTTTGAGGGCAGTGTGGGAATGCACACGTGTGCGTTCACACGGAAGTACTGTGTGTACGTACACTTGAATTTTGTGTGTCTGTGAATCCGTGGGCACATATATGTGGGTGTTCTGTGTCGTGTGTGAGTGCCGTGCATGCACACACATGACCCCATGAGAGTACGTGCAGGGATGAGTTCTGTGTGTGTTTGTGAGCTCATGTGAGTGTCGTGTGAGAGTACTTGCGTGCATGTGTGTGAGCACAAGTGAGTCTCATGTGAGTGTTGCTGTGGATACTGCCCGCGTGTCTGGGCACACGTCCAGCCTGCCCCACAGGTGACCTCTCCGAGGGCGCACGCTGGGGTCTGGAGGCCTCAGAGGCTCCCGCGTGCTCCGGAGAACGCCGGGCCATGGAGTGCCACCTCGGGCCCCGCCCCCAGAGCCCAGCGGCTTCTCTCCCCCTCCATGGGGTAGCTCAACATACGTGAGAGTCGCTCAGTCCTGTCGGACCCTTTGCGACCCCATGGACTGTCCATGGGCTTCTCCAGGCCAGAATACTGGAGTGGGTAGTCTATCCCTTCTCCAGGGGATCTTCCCGACACAGGGATAGAACCGGGGTGTCCCGCATTGCAGGCGGATTCTTTACCAACTGAGCCACCAGGGAAGCCCAGTTCAACATAGAGGACCCGAAAAGACTTCAGGAGTCAGGCTCTGTTTGATTGGAGAGGAAAGCAGGGAGGGTAATTTCTGCAGAGCGAGGACTCAGCCAAGACCTCCTGTAAGAGCCTCCTGCTGTGTGGAGGGGGACACGCGGACAGAGGAAGCCAAAAAACGGCCTCTCTGAGAGAGGACTTTCAGCCCGACTGGGCTCCCCGTTTCTGCCCTGGCCGCAGAGCAACCTCGACCCTGGGTCGGCCAAGAGGTACTAGAGGCGCACTCACTGTCCTATTCCCACTGCCCGTCGCCCCACTGCCCGTCGCGTGGCGGTGCCCAGCCAGGGCTCTGCGTGTGTGTGTGAGTGCCGTGTGTGTGCACACGTGTACATGTGAGGGAGCGTGCACAGGTATGAGTTCTGTGCATGTGCTTGTGAGCTCGTGTGAATGCCGTGTGAGAGTCCTGTGTGTGCAAATGTGTGTGAGCATGAATTCACACCTGTGAATGTGTGAGTGACTTTTCTGTTTATCCCCAGCACAAGGCCTGGCATAGACTGGATGGATGAAAAGAAAGGGAAGCTCCCTCCCCTCCCCTCAGCTCTGTGGGTGTCAGAGCCCCCTCTTCACCTCAGGGGTCCTGCAGGCTTAGCTAAAGGCTGTCTAGAAAACGGGGGGTACACATATAACATGGGCAGTGCACATAAATGGGGGTACTCATAGAAAGTGGGTGGGGTGCACAGAATGCCTTCCAAGAAGCTAAAGTGCTCTGTCTCTCACACACATTTCCAATGTTTGGTCAATAAGATGTCACACTGTATCTCTGGAAACATCTAGAAATACCGCTGGGGCGGAGCCGGCTTGGGCTTCCCCCTCCCTCGGTGGACCCCGGGTTGGCCCCAGCCTGAAGGCGCTCGGTGCCAGGATGGGTGCGCGGGCCCCGTGTTCCGCGCCCTGGGCCCCGGCGGGTGCTGGAGCCAAGCGGGTGCGGAGGGTTCAGACACTGTCTCCGATGGCGCGATAATGGGGGGCCGGGATTAGCGCAAGTCCGCTCGGAGCGGCGGCGGGGTTGGAGAAGGAAGGGGCCGATCGCCGGGAAAGATATGACTATTTAAAGATAATGATTGCATAAATTTAATTAGCACACTTTCACGCGGCAAATGGCCGTTTTGTAATTAATGTATCTGGCCTTACTAAGCATGAAAGATGCCATCTCCTCCCCCTCCCCTCCCCTGCTCAGCAGCCCTAATGAAAGACAGAGAGCAAGTGACAGAAGCAGTTTGTCAGCGGCTCCAGGTGTCGGGGGCCTAATTGGCTGAGCTGGGGGGCGGGGGCAGCCGGGAGGGCCAAGGGGGAGGGGGACGGGGCCTCCCTGCCTTTGGCCGGGCGGTTTGGAGAGGAGGTGGGGGACAGGGTGGCTTGGGCTCTCGGCGCCCCGGCGGGGTGGGGGAGCTCCCTCGCAGTAATTACCCGAGACTGGACGCAGATTGGCCATGGCAGGGAGTGAGTGGTGGCAGGGAGGCCTCGTTAGAGCCTGGGCAGACAAGCTGGCACGTATCACAATGCGTTAGGGACTCGCTGCCCTGATGGCTCAGGCCCTGCTGGCCCTCTGGGAGCAGCAACACCCTGAACGCGGAAAGAGGGAATGAAAAGAGGAGCAAACCTCAATTTTCTCTTCTACATAAAGCAACCCTTCGTGATCCAGAGGCTCACAAGGAAACCTGATCCAACCCTTCCATCCTTAAGCACCTACTATGTGCCGAGCACCTACTATGGGTGCGGGCAGCACTGCCATTCACTCCTTAGCACAGCTGTCGAATGATGTGACTTCAGTCTTGGGAGAACTGGAATGCATTTCACCACCCACGGCACCGTGCTACGCCTATCGTGGCAGCCAGGATGCTGGTTCGCGTGAAGCATTTCTTGAGGCCTTCTGAGAAGTAAAAGAAAGGGCCAGCCTCAAATTGTCTTGTTGTTGTTGAATTGCTAAGCCATATTCAACTCTTTGCGACCCCGTGGACTGTAGCCTGCCAGGCTCCTCTGTCCATGGGATTTCCCAGGCCAAAATGTCGGAGTGGGCTGCCATTTCCTCCTCCAGGGATCTTCTGGACCCAGGCACTGGACCTGTGTCTCTTGCGTTAGCAGGCAGATTCTTTAGCACTGAGCCACCAGGACACCCATCAAACCGTTAGGTTCAATGAAATATGGGTATTGGCTCTTCCGTGTTACAGCCAGGAAACTGAGGCTCAAGGAAACTAAAAAATTCACCCAAGTCTGCACAATCGGGAAGTGGTGGGCTGGGATATGAACTCAGAAAGTCTAACTCCAAAGTTGATTCTCTTTCTAGCATTTTCCTCCTGCAGGGCCAGCTCGGTACCTCGCCCCCACCCCAACCCCATGGTACCATTCTTTGCAGGCTGCCTAAGAAGCTTGCGTGGTCCCATGGGAAGCCTCTTTGTTAGAGGGGTACAGCAGTCAATTGCAGTAATGTTCCCCAAAGTTAGAGCTGCCTGGTTTTCTTGTCGGGGGAGCAGCTGATGGGGTTGAGAGGGTGTCAGTGGCCCTAACTGAGCCTTGGTGGCTGTGCCGCGCCCACCTCTCTGACAACGACCCTCTGCCCACTTCATCAGCTGCCCTCTGCCAGCCTCTGCCACCAGCCCCTGCCTGGTTTTCTTGGAGGAGGGCAGGGCAGAGAGGCCTTGAGTCAGCCTCGTCTGGGTGGAGCAGGGCCCAGCCAGCCCTTTCCCGGACCAAATTCAATTTCGAAGCTTAATGAGTTTGCAGAGGAGCCGGGTGAGCTCACGGACGCCACTCCTTGCCGGCTGGGTGGTTCCCGGCCGGGCCACCGAGCGCGCAGCGGCCCGAGCGGGGAGAGCCCTGGGCTCCGTCGAAGAGTGGCGGGGGCACTGAGCGAGTGAAAAATGTCAGAGCAAATTGCTCTTGACAGCGTTAATATCTGCACCTCATAGCAATAATTACATGTAAATAAATAGCAAAATCACACTCAGCTGGAGGCAGCTTGGGGAGGACAGGCACTGCAAAGGACCAGCTGGGGACCCTGGTCGCTCTGCTCCATCCTTTTCTTCCCTTCTGAGAAGAGTCTCTGCTCCCCACCCCCCTCCAACCAGACTGCACCGCAGCACAGAGCAGAGACTGCAAGATCCTGGCCACCATGCTAAAAATGGAAGGGAAACGCAAACGTTTGAGTCTCCCCATGTCCTCCTCCACCTAGGGGGACAGCTGGACCAAGCGTCCTCCCAGCCTCTCCCTCCTCTCCCTCTGAACATACATTCCGTCTCCTGGTCTCTCTAGAGAGAAGCCGCTGAAATCCACATCTCTGCCCCAACCTCTCTCCTGGGCACCGCCTGCCTCCCCCGAGCCTTGACCTCCACACGTCCACTTGGACCCAAGTCCTCCTCCTGCACGCCCTGTATCTGCTAGGATTACATTAGCCTCTTGGTCACCCAGACTCCACACGTCCAGTCATCTTTGCTTCTCTCCCAGCCTCGACACCCACTCTGTTGCATGGCATCACATACCATGCCAAGTCACAAGATGACATGGCACAACTTCCTGGAGCATCGACTTGCCCTGGTGCTAATTAATTTTATTATGATGGCCAGTAAATATGGCTCCACAGTGGCAAAGCAGACAAAATGAGCGTGCATTTTAAAGGTAATCATGAGCAGTCTGTGACATGTTGCACACCACTCCCAGGGCCTTCTCGTGGGGGCACATTTTGGACTTTGGAGTGAACCTCCAGAAGTCCAGTGCGCACCCAGAGTTGCTTCTTGTTGCCATGTGTGGGGACCTCTGGGTTTGGTATGGTCGGTTGTCTGTAAAAGCAAAGACTATGTCTCATCTACGACTGGATTCACAACACTTAGCAAAATCCCTTTAGAGGTGGTTGAGGGAAGACAGAAAAGAAATGAAAAGGAAGTAAAAGGCTAGGAGGAAAGGGGGGAGGGAAGAGAAAGGTGTCGGAAGGTGGAAGATGGCGAGAAAGCTGCTGTCCAGGGAGGTGACAGTCCCCAGATGGGCCTGGGGCGACAGGCAGCGGAATGGAACTCAGGGGCCCACCCTCTCCTTCCCAGAGGACCCAGAGGCTGCTTCTGCAGGGGGACCCAACCTCCCTCCACTTCCTGCTCGTGCTGTAGCGAGTTCCCACGAGTCAGCACTCCCCTGCCCTGGGAGAAGGAGCTCAGAGGGCCGGCCCGCCAGCTACTCCTCCGCCCTGCCTGCCTTGCTGCACAGGGCAGGGACGCAAGCTCCATTCTTCGAGAAACAAATATCTTCTCCGGAGCAGCCCCCACGTCCCGCACCATCTTGTTTAGCTCACCGACTAATCCACTTATCGAGGATAAAGCGCCTGTGAATCCCCATTTGATAAAGGCAGCCACAAAATTAGCAGAAACGCGCCCACGGCTCCGATGTACCAAACAAACAAGAGGCTGGGGACGGCCATGGAGAGATGTTGTCTCTTTGCTGGCCCCAGGCTGGGAGAGATGCAGGATGAGATAGGAGCTTTTCGGCTGGCACTCGGGGCTGGGAAGGCGATGCCCTGGGTTGTTTGAAAAGGGGGTGGCGGAAGGAATCAGAATGGAGTGCCCACCCCACCCTCTAAGGCACGCACGCCAATGCAGTGGGTTTCCCAGCTCCCAACACAATCCAACTCCACGACTCTGTGCTGACTGCACTTCCAAAGGTAACCATCCCAGCTAATGCGGCTTCAGTGCTGACTCCACGCCAAGCAACATTCTAAGCGTTTCCTGTGTCAACCTATCTACTGCTCACAACATCCCTGCGAATCAGGCACTGCTGTGATCCACATTTTATAGACGAGGAAACTGAGGCCCAGAGAGGTCAAGTCATTTGCCCAAGATCACACAGCTGTAACCTCTGCTCCCACCTGGAGAGTTATCGTCTAAAGCACTCACATTCACCATGACCAATCGGAGCCCCACCTGCGTCTCCAAGAAGGGTCCCCGACTCTGACAGTCGTCCCCAAGCCACCGGGCAGTACCCCCAACCAGCCACAGTCCCCTCCTCGGCCACTCGCGTGAGAGCCTTCAAGTGCCTGGAGGCCGTGTGCCCCCACATGGTTCGACGACTGTCAAGTTGCCTCCTGGGGTAACTGCCAGAGCCACACTTGTTCTTCCACCCAGGCTCAGCTTTAGTGCCTCTGTCTTCGGGGCTGTAGGGACCTCCCCGCAGGCCCTCAGAGGTCTCTGTGCCCTGCCCCAAGGGGCTCTGGGCACTTTGCTGACATGACCTCCTAACCATGGTTGCAGGGTTAAGGATATCACAGAGACCGGAGAACAGGAGCTTGGATGAAAAGTCGGCTCGTCTGAGTTTAAGTGGCTCCTCCAAGGGTGGCCTTGAGGGAGGGTCTTCCCTGCTCTCGGGTCCAGGAGGAGGGAGGACCAGATGGGGACTCTGGAAGGCTCAGGCCCTGTGCTGCCCACACACCCACCAGCTCTGGGGTGGGGAGTGGGGGCAGGTCCCAGCCTCGGGAGCGGGGAGATTAATCACAGGGGGGCCCCCTGTCAGGGTGGCATCTGGAACTAAAGAGAAACACTCATCAGAAGGCCAAGACTTTTCACCCCTGGTTCCGGGGGCTGGGAGACCAACCACCGCCAGGCCAGGAAGCCAGGGCTGGGAGCGGGGCATTGGGGGCTCAGGCCGGGGCTTGGGGTGAGGTCCCTGCTATGGACATCTGGCCCATCGGTGTCCATGTGAGGGGGAGAGGGAGCCTGGACGGCAGCTGGGCTCAGGCAGGTGCCCACACCCCCTGATGCGGGAACCCAAAGTGCAGCGCCTTCCTTCCCCAAAGCTACGCAGCTAGCAGGTGGCAGGGCTGGGAATCAAACCTGAGTCTGGCTGCAGGGCCAGGTCGGCGCTCCGGCATGCCCTCTGCACCTGCCCCCTCCAGCTCTGGGGTCCCCTCCTGTCTGGGCTCCGGGGCCCCATCCCACTTCCGTGAGCTCAGCTCCCTGCAGCCGCGTCTCTGACGCCATCACTCCTGGCTCCCCGTCATCCCGGCCTCTCCTGGTTTCTGCCTTCTGCTTCCCGTCCTCTCCCCTCTCTGCACAGCTCTGTCCGTGCTATTCTTTCTCCTTTTCTTTTTCTCTCTCTGTCTCCAGGCGTCTCTCTTCCCGTTTCTATTCCTCTGTACTCGTCTCCCCCAGATTCTCTTACCGTCTTCCCACCTCCCTCCCTCAGCCTCCCCTCCTCCCTCTTCCCGACCATCCTGCCTGCCTAGCCAAACCCACCTCCCCTCTCTCCATCAGCATCTCACACCCCGATCCTCTCTAAGGGTCTGTCCACTTCCTCGCCCCTGTGCCACACACCTCCAGCAGGCAGCGCCCTTTAATCAGCCCTGGAGCTCAGCGTGCCAGAGTCGAGGTTACCAGGTCGGAAGGCGAGGTTTGAACCTGGTCCAGCAGGTTGTCCGCCCGGGCTGGAGGAACCCTCAGCCAACCTCCCCTGCTTCTTCCCCTGAGGGGTTTTGGCAGCTTTTCCTCCAAAGCCCCTTCCTGTCCCCTTCCTCTGCCGCCCGGGGTGGACCATTCTGAGTCACTCCAGAAGCTCAGGAGGCATCTGAGAGCTGGGAAGGCACAACACGGTCATTTCGGTCAGTGCTTCTCAAACTTGCCTGCACGTGGGAATCCCCTGGGAGCTTGTCAAGGTGCAGAGCAGACCTGGAGAGGCAAGAGTTCTGCTCTGACAGCCTGGCATGGAGGGAAGAATTTAATCTCTGGGATCGGGCGGACCGGGCTTTTGAATTCCGACACTGTCCTTTGCTGCTGACCTTGAGCTTTGCCTCTCCGAGTCTGCAAGATGGGCATGACAATTCTGGGCCCTCAGAGCTCAGTGAGGACCAAACAGTTAACGGGGGTGGAAGCACATCACTGACCCCTCTGCTTCTGAACAGAAGGGGGATTTCTTGTCATTATTGAGGACTGTATAAAGGTGCTGGAAGAAAACCCCATTTCTTTGGGGGTCAAAGCAGAGTGGGACCTCAGCTGGGACAGAGGCTTAGAGAGGGAGACTGGAGTTGGCTGGGGGTGGAGTCAGCATCCAGGGCGTTCAGGGAAGGACGCCCGGGGGAGTCAGGGGTGGGGATGGGTGTTATGTGTGATGGGGAGGAGAAGGCAGCCCCCGGGGGAAAGCTCAGGAACTTCTGCCCCGGGGCGTCACGTCTCAATTTCGGCCTGGATGCACACTTTTTGTGTAAGATGCTTGCCAGTGTTCTCATAGGACCTTAATCCTCTGGTGCCGCAGGTCAGACCCCCGTCTAGCAGGAGCGTCAGCCTCACACTGAGCTCTCATGCTCTCTGCTGGCCCCCAGCAGCCCAGCAGGGTGGAGGGACAGGAGCTGGGGAAGTGATGGGTCTCCCTGTTCAGTGTGCTCGAAAAGGCTTCCCAGGGTTTTGTGCCAAAGTGGGGATTGCCCATGCAACTTGACTGCATACGCTGTCCACTGATCAGATCTGAAAGGATCTGGGCATGGCCACGCTCACTGTGCCCTAGGAAAAGTCCGGCTAATTCCCGAGTCTTTCTAGGCAGTGACAAGTGTGTAGCGCTATAGCACGTGTCTATCGTAAAAGGTACCGGTGGGTTAATTACTTCAAGGCAGTCGCCTATCCTGGAGACTGCTGAGAGGGGTCTCAGTCCTGCCCCTGAGTCACTTCCTAAAGAAGGGGGCCTGGGGGTCAAGGTGCTGACGAGAGGTTGACAAGGTGAAGGCTCCCTAATCCACTGCTCAGGATGTGCCAAACCTCACAACAGCTGCCTCGGACAGTGCCTTCTTTAAAATATAGACTCCTGTCCCCCTTGGACTGCAAGGTGATCAAACCAGTCCATCCTAAAGGAAATCAGCCCTGAATATTCACTGGAAGGACTGATGCTGAAGCTGAAGCTCCAATACTTTGACCACCTGATGCAAAGAGCCAACTCATCGCAAAAGACCCTGATGCTGGGAAAGATTGAAGGCGGGAGGAGAAGGGGGCGACAGAGGATGAGATGGTTGGATGGCATCACTGACTCAATGGACATGGGTTTGAGCAAGGCTCCAGGAGATGGTGAAGGACAGGGAATCCTGGTGTGCTGCACTCCATGGGGTCGCAGAGTCAGACATGACCAAGCAACCGAACAACAACAATTGATCTATCAGGGTGGAGCCTGGGAATTTCTATTTTTAACAGGCATTCCCAATCATTCTGATGCACAGCTTTGGGAACTACTAATTGAATCTGCTACCCTTCCAAGAAGCCGCTCTCCAACTTGCCAAAACCAGATCCTGCCTGTACCCCCAAGATGAGGGTTTCTGCTGCTGCTGCTGCTAAGTCGCTTCAGTTGTGTCCGACACTGTGTGACAGTAGCCCACCGGGCTCCCCCATCCCTGGCATTCTCCAGGCAAGAATACTGGAGTGGGTTGCCATTTCCTTAGACGACAGGTTGCCTCCCCTCAACTCTGCCCAGCACCCCCTTCCTGCATCACCTGGGACCCGGGGGCTCTCCCTGTCCCAAACAGACCAGACAGCCCTGGGGGCTTAGGATGGGATTGTGAAGGTTCCCTTTTGCGCTCAGGTTACATAATCTGACCTCTTGTCACCTCCTGGATTTCCACGGTGGACTGGGGAGCCAAGGAAGGTGGTGGTCCGTCCAGCCCAGCCTGGCGGCTGAGGAAGGCGTGTGCTTGTTCGGTGAGTGCGGGGGCCACAGACGCTTTCCCGCCACCGCTCCCCCTCGTCTGGGGCATCCCTTCCTCTCTGGGGGCTTCTGGCTCTTGTTTTGCCCGCTCGACTATTGCCAAACTAACTGGAAAGCCTCTGAAGGCAGGGGTCACAGAGACAGGCAAACCCGGATGGATGCCCAGCGTCCAGTGCAGCTCCACCCGGGTTTACCGGACCCCGCCACGCGCCAGGCTCTGTGCTTAGCACAGGCCCCCAGAAAAACCTGGTTCTTGCTTAGGGAGAGAGCAGAATCCAGAAAGTTAGCATCCAGAGGCAAAAGCGCTACCCCGGGAAGGAGTGCAGGGCGCTCGGACTAGAGGAGGGAGGCTTCCCGGAGGAAGTGAAGAGGGGTTGGTAAGTGAAGGGGGCGGTGAGAATGTTCTAGCAAGTGCGTCACCGGCTACCCGGGGACCAAAGGAAAGCAGGGTGGGGGAGAGAGGAAGGGAGAAGGGCCCGTCTGCCCGGCGCGCTAACTGCCGGCCCCGGTCCCCGGACCACCGGCCGCCCCGCGCGTTCCGGGGGCGGCTGGGCCCGCCGCTGCTCCCCGACGCCGGCCCCGGCCGCAGGAGTTAAGCGGGCCGCCGAGCCCGCGCGCGTCCTTATCTCGGGGAGACAGTTGTTGGGAATCACTTTGACTGAGTGGTTTGTCTCCCCGCATTTTCCACTGTCAGGCGGCCTCGGGCCATGGATCAAAGGCGCGGCGGCGGCGGCGGAAGCGGCCGCGCGGACCCGCCGGTCCCCCCTTCCCCGCCCGCGCCCCGCTCCACGCCACCCCCGCCCCCGCCGCGCCCCAGGTCCGCTGGGCCCGGGACGGCGCCTGAACCGCGCGCAGCCCCTGCCCGGAGCCCGCCATCGGCGAGCTGGGTACGGAGAGACGGGGGGGTGGGAGACAGAAACGGGGAGGGGGGCTGGGGGAAGGGCAGGGGAAGGGAAGGGGGTGCAGAGGGGGGAGGGGAGGGGAGGGGCAGCGGGGGAGGAAAAAGAGGTGTTTGCGGAGAAACCGGGAGAGGCGGTGGGAGATTAGGAGTCAGAGCATGGGGGAGGGTCTGGGGGAGGGGGAGGGGAGGGGGGGAGGGGGAGGGGGAGGGGCGGGCGGGTGGAGGATCTGGGGCAGGGGAGGGGAGGGGGTGCAGAGGGGGGAGGGGAGGGAGAGGGGCAGCGGCGGAGGAAAAAGAGGTGTTGGGGGGGGTGGCGGAAACCGGGAGAGGCGGTGGGAGATTAGGGGACAGATCATGGGGGAGGGTCTGGGGGAGGGGGAGGGGAGGGGCCGGGGGCAGGGTTTGGGGGAGGGGCAGGTCTGGGGGACGGGGAGGGGAGGGGAGGGGAGGGGAAGGGGAGGGGAGGGGCAGCGGGGGAGGATAAAGAGGTGTTTGCGGGGGAAACCCGGGAGGGAGAGGTGGTGGGAGATTAGGGGACAGAGCATGGGGGAGGGTCTAGGGGAGGGGGAGGGGGGAAAAGGAGGTGTTTTCGGGAACCCAACAGGCCTGAGAGATTAGGGGACAGAGCATGGGGGAGGGTCTGGGTTTGAGAGAAGGAGAGATAGAGGAAAGGAGAGTGGGACGCACACAGGGCCAAAATGGGGAAAAGAGCCGGAGAACTGGGGGCTGGAGGGGAGACATGCAAGGCGGAAAGGAGAGCAGCCGCTAATTTCCCATCCCCTGGGCCCGAGGGAAAGTTCTCGGCTGAGCGTGGGCGGGGGGACCTGGAGACCACTCTGGCGGGAGGAAGGCAGGGGGAGGCGGCCTGCACGGGCTGAGGGTGGGGTCGGGGCGCCCTCCTTCCAGAGACCCGGCTGGCGCTCCTGACTCACAAGGACACAGGAGCAGAGTGGCTGTCTCTGGCTAAATCACCCGCGGGAGGTGGGGGCCACGCTCGGGCCTCCTGGGGGACCCTGGCCCAGGTCTCGGATGCTCCCAGAAGCCCCAGGAGAGGAGCCTCCTCCCCCTGATTCCTCCCCATCAACCCCGAGCCCACAGAAACCCCCCCTGGAGCAGCTCAGAACACCTGTCCCAAGGACCAAGGTGTTGGAGAAAGGTTCCCACCTGGGGAGAGGGCTCAGCCGGGAGGGTCTAGAGGCGGGGAACCCTGGGGCTGAGGTTGGGGCAGGTCAGGAGTCTAGACCCAGGGGCAGGGAGGAGCAGGAAGCCCCAAAGGTGCTGGGAAGAATTAGCCTGGGGCCCCACACCAGCTCCCCCTATGGCCTTGGGAGCCCCCATCTGCAAACAGCTACGCCACAAGGCGCCAGATGCCGACTTGCTGTGTGTCTATCAGCACACTTATTCCTCAGACTAGCTCTGAGATGGGAACTATTCATTAGCCCCACTTTACAGAGGGGGTAAACTGAGGCAGAGAAAAACCTGTTCGGAATCGTCCAGGCAGAAGTGACAGTGCTGGGTGGACCCAGGCCCGGGCGTCCCAGAGCTGCTGTCCTGGCGGCTCTGCCCTCCTACCTCTTAGGGCCCCAGGAAAAGCTGAAATCAAAGGGTGTAAGGACCTCAGAGGTCTCACCAGCGAGTGGAAGACAGACCACTTTTGTGACGTGTACTGGCCAACAGCATGGTTTCTGGGGCCAGGTTCCAGACCAGGCCCCAACACTTGTTAGCAGCTGACCTTGGACAAGTGAATTAAACTGCTTGGTGCCACTGTCCCCCACCTCGTCTGTAAGACAGAAATAATTCCAGGTCTTCCCCATCCAAAGTAGATGTTATGACCATTAAATGGGATAATCCGTATAACGGGCTTATGACAGCATCTGGCCTGTGGTTTAAGTGCCCCCAAAATTGAATTATTATTACTGAATATTTGTCTAGTGACACTTGGCTGACAAGGGTCTGTAAAGTCAGTCAAAGCTATGGCTTTTTCCAGTAGTCATGTATGGATGTGAGAGTCGGACCATAAAGAAGGCTGAGTGCTGAAGGATTGATGCTTTTGAATTGTGGTGTTGGAGAAGACTCTTGAGAGTCCCTCGAACTGCAAGGAGATCAAACCAGTCCATCCTAAAGGAAATCAGCCCTGAATATTTATTGGAAGGACTTATGCTGAAGCTCCAGTACTTTGGCCACCTGATGTGAAGAGCCGACTCACTAGAAAAGACCCTGTTGCTGGGAAAGATTGAAGGCAAGAGGAGAAGGGAGCAGCAGAGGATGAGATGGTTGGATGGTATCACCAACTCAATGGACATGAGTTTGAGCAAACTCTGGGAGACAGTGAAGGACAGGGAAGCCTGGCGTGCTGCAGTCCATGGGGCCGCAAAGACTGAACAACGTTTTTCTAGTAATACAGGTACTTTTAATACCCTGATGAAATGTGGTAAATGCACAAGGAAAGCACAACCAACCCAGCATGAGGGGTGAGGGAAGGCTTCCTGGAAGGGGCCAAGTCCTAAAGTGAGTAGGAGGGGGTCTGAGATGATGACAGGGCTGTGGAGGAGACCCGGGCAGGGGATGCAGCAGGTACAAAGGCTTGGAGGCAGGAGAAGTCCGGCCCCCTGGGGACCCTCCAAGTCTCCCCTGCCTCTCCTGTCTGGGGGCTTGCCTGGCCTCCGAGGTCTAGTATTGTCCTGCCATCTCAGAGTTCTCCTACAGCCAGGGACCCCAGGGATGGACCGGACCAGTCCTGAGTCTGCCTGCTGTATTCACTGCTGACCTCCCTTATTTTCTTCCCTCTATCGGCTGGGACGGTCTGGTTCAGCGCACTCCCTGTGCTAATCAGAAAGAAGGACAGATCCCTCTCTTTGCATTCTCTCCCACCATGCCAGGCAGGTCTGGTTGGCTGAACCCCTGGCCTGGTGGGAAGCCCGCCGGCCTCAGGCTGGGGCCCCAGAAGGTTGGGGCGGGCGCGGAGGAGGCACAGGCTGGAGAGAAGGGCTGGCCCCCACCCAGAGACCGAGACTGGGACTCTAAGCTCCTTTTACAAAAACTCCCGGGAATCACGGACTCTGTGCAGGAAGGATGGTTCCTAACTAGCGCGTGGCCCATCGCGTTCACTGCACAGATGGGGAAACTGAGGCCCAGAGGGGCGAGGCGTCCACCAAGGTCACACAGTGAGTCAGAAGCAAAGTCCAGAGGGAACTCACATTGGCCGACTTTCCAGCCAGTGACCTGGGCTGGGCTGAGCCAGGCCTCCGGTCCCAGAAGAGAATGGCTAATTCAATTTCTTTTTTTTTTTTTCCTTTTCCATTATGGTTTATGACCGGATATTGAATATAGTTCCCTGTGCTCTACATGGGACCGCGTTGTTTATCCGTTCTATATATAATGGTTTGCTAATCTCAAAGTCCCGACCCACCCAATTTCTCATCAGGGCCGGGAGACGCAGAGGGGGACGCACTGCCGCTTACTGAGTCCCTCCTCTGCGCCGGGCACGGTGCGTGGTGTGCTGCACGAACCGCCTCGTGTATTTCTCGAAATCCTTCCAGGTGACTAGTGTTGGCCCCATCTTCCGGATGAGGAAACTGAGACGCAGAGAGCTCGTGTAATGTGCCTGTGGTCACACAGCAAGTAAGTACAGACAGCCCGGGATCCAGACCCCGGTCTGTATCATCACCTCACTGAGCCCGTGATGTGTCTGAATTAGACACCGGAGGGCGGGAGGAGAAGGGGACGACAGAGGATGAGACGGCTGGATGGCATCACCGACTCAATGGACATGGGTTTGGGTGAACTCCGGGAGTTGGTGATGGACAGGGAGGCCTGGCGTGCTGCGGTTCATAGGGTCACAGAGAGTCGGACATGACTGCGCGACGGAACTGAATGTCCAGTCTGCACCAGCCTCCTATTCCTTCACTGATTTTCCTCTGAGCAAGTGCTATACCTACCCCTTTGAGAAGCCTCCTCCAAGAAGCCGCCTTTGACGTGCCCTCCCTTTTCCGAACTCCTCTGCTCTTGCTATCCTGTCTGACCAGAAATCGCGCTCAGCTGTCAGTAACTGATTCCCTCATTGGTCTTTGACGCGTCTTGCCCAGAGTAGATTTGGGAAGAGCAGTGCCAGCCGCGCGTATTTCTTCTCTGCACCTCCCTGTGCTTTGTCTTGGGCTGCGCACATGGTGCCAGTGGTAAAGAACCCGCCTGCCATTGCCCGGAGACGTGAGAGTCATGGGTTCCATCCCCGAGTCAGGAAGATCCCCTGGAGGAGGGCATGGCAACCCTCCAGTATTCTGGCCTGGAGAATCCCATGGACAGAGGAGCCTGGTGGGCTACAGTCCACAGGGACGCAAAGAGTCAGACACGACAGAAGCAACTTCAGGCACACGTGCATACTTTGTGTTAGTAACAGGTGGTAAACAAATGAATTTGAAGGGAATTGCGTGTAATGACATTCAGACTAACTCACCAGCTGCCTCAAAAACCTCGGGTACAGACCAAGCGGCGTGTAGTATGGCCTGCAGTACGCGGGGGGCTCAGCAACACTTGTTGGAGGCCCACTGCGGACCAGACACGGGCTTCTGTGTGTCACCAGGATGAATCACCACACACACAGTATGAAGACCTTGGTCCCTCTGTCCCTTGGTGTATGGAAACATCTACATCTGCCCTTCCCTGCTTGATGACACCAGGCCCACGGGGAGGGGCAGAGGTCAGCTCCCACCTATACCTTCTCAAGGAGGGAGGTCTGGATCGCTACAGATGTATCATGGTGGCCAAAAAAAAAAAAGAGAATCCGAGCATCTGTGGAGGGCAGCCCTGAACCCGCGGCTCTCGTCCAGACTCAGGGAGGCAGGTTCAAGATTCTGTCTTCCCAGAATCCCATTCAGTCCACTAAGAACGGAGAAAAGCCCAGCGTGTGTGTGCTAAGTCACTTTAGTCGCGTCCAACTCTTTGGGACCCCATGGACTGTAGCCCACCAGGCTCCTCTGTCCATGGGATTCTCCAGGCCAGAATACTGGAGTGGGTTGCCATACCCTTCTCCAGGGGATCTTCCCGACCCAGGGATCGAACCTGTGTCTCCTGTAGCTCCTGCACTGCAGGCAGATTCTTGACCGCTGAGCCACAGGGGAAGCCCAAGGCGTGGCCTCCATGATAAAGAGGCAATAAAAAGGCAATAAACCAGGCCCTCCAGTTCCTAGCAGGACCTGCCCATAGGCATGACCTGCTCCCGTCACTAGCGTTCAGGAAAGTTCCTGATCCCGGTCTCGCCTGTCTGTCCCCCACCCTCCTCCCCTCCCCCGTCCCCTCCACCCAGGAAGAAGGGGTGAGAAAAGCAGAGACATAAACACCGGTCTGTTTTCACAGGAGACGAGGGCCTCTCCCTGTGGGCTGGCGTTGGGCTCTGACTGACGTGAGCAGGTGGCTGTGTTTGGCGAGCAGCCTCCAGGGGGGATATAGCTGAGCCTTTCCCACTGAGGTAGGTTAACCGTGGACAAAGGGAAGCTGGTTGTGAGAGCAGGATCTTGGCAGGGTCTGTCCCCCTGGGGGCTGGGAGGGCTGAGGATGCCTGGGACCCCAAGGCTGACTCTCTGAGCACGCAGCTCATCCTTGTCCTGTGGTGGGCCTGGCTGGGAGTCAGGCGGAAGGGGCACTGGGCTTCGGGAAGGCCTGATTAGCTGAGTGGACACTCCTCACCGCCCCCAGTTGGTACCCCGATCAGGGCTGTGACTAGGGTTGGCAGATCTGTGACTGGTTGGGGCGGAGGGTCTGGGAGCTGGGCTCTTACTGATGCAGTGAAAGCCACTTGGGGAGGGCAGATACTGGAAAAGGGCATTTGGCTTTAGGTCCAGGAAAATCTGGCCACAGACTCTCGGTCATTTCCACAAGCTGACCGCTGACCCTACACCATCACCACTGGTCATCGTGAGAAATAGGTGTGTGAGTGGGTGGCTGGGGTGACTCAGATAGCTTTCCCCTAATCCTGGGGAAAACCAGTGTCCTTCCAACCGGGGTTGGTCACTCCTTCCATCCCAGCTCATCCTTCCCCAGGGCCCGAGGGCGGAAGGGGACAGATGGCCTTTCCTGTGCTTTCCACTCCCTGCACCCTGGCATCTTCTCTTCCCAAGACTGGAAACCAACTCAGGCATTTTCCAGTACTGAGGGGAAGGGGGGAAAAGACAGAAAAGATGGGGTTCCAGTACAACAGAGTTGGGAGGTGGGTGGAGAATTCATTCGGCACCTGCTGTAAGGCAACCCACTCCAGTACTCTTGCCTGGGAAATCCCATGGACAGAGAAGCCTGGTGGGCTACAGTCCATGGGGTTGCAAGAGTCAGACGCAACTTAGCAGCTAAACCCCAACCACCGGCACTCGCCAGGCACTGTACTCAGATTCTCCTTTAGTCTTCACAGCACCCCGGAAAGGTAAGCGTCATCACTCCCATTTTCAGATGATGAAAGGAGGCCCAGAGAGGTTAAGCCAGTGACCCAGGGCCACACAGCAACTTGGAAAGAGGCAGAACCAGAACTCCAACTTGGCTGCTCCCTGGCGGAGGCCGTGCAGCTTCTCTTGCCCCAGGCTTCCCGAGAGAGACCTCCCGGGACAGGGAGAGCCTGGGAGAGACCCTGGGAAGGCAAAAGGAAGGAAGCTGGAGGCAGAGGAGCTGCTGGGAAGGGAGGAGAGGGAAGGGCGGGGCAGGGCCCAGAGGAGCGCTCACTCTGCTGGGGTTAAAGCCCCATGTTCCTACAACCAGCTAAGCCGGAGAAATGAATTCTGATCCCTCCAAAACCCAACCTTGGAAAATGTGCGAGAGAAGGGTCTCCTTTCAGGGGAGCGGGAAATCCTTCACACCTCCTCCCGACGCCCCGGTAATGCCAGGATGTCCCCAATCTGCTTTGAGGAATGGAGAGATTAAGAATAATAAAAAAATTGCAATAAAATATGTGTGAAGGAGGGGGTAATTGTGGACAAACGCAGCATTCAAATTCATTTTTCAGCTCTTTTACACACCATTTCAATCTTATTTTCTGCTTGTTAATGAGATCTTGTTGCCTGGGCTAGGCAAAACCTTCCAATATCAGGACGTAATTGCACATAATTTTCTCTCCTACCAGTGATTTGCATCAGTTTTTTAAAAATTCTGGGCTATTTAACACCCCACGATCCCCCTCCCCGTCGTCCTGCCTACAAATCTCCTACTCCCTCCTCCTTCCTCGTTCGTGGTCCAGCAAGACTCATTTTAAATGCTTATTATAGACGCAGTGTTGCCAATGAAGGGGGAAAAAAAAACACAGAGAGGAAGTGAGGGGGAGAAAAAGGCGAAAGGGAGTTTCCAGTGGCCACTGCGTGAGGGGCCCAGGCTCAGGGATAAGATCCCGACGAGGGCGAGGGGCAGGTGAGACGCGTGGGTCAGGCGCACCTGCCCGAGAGTCCCATCGCCACCACTCGCCTGCTGTGTGACCTTCAGCGGGTCACTTAACCTCTCTGAGTCTGTCTTCCCAAGTCTCAGGGGGCTGGAGTCACTTCCCAGAAGCCAAGGGCTGATAAGGGACATGGCATCCGTCCATGATCAGCTGATGGATCGCCTTTCCTTGCTGGGTCAGGCCCCCCGGAGGCCTCAGCGGATGCCAGAAGGGTCGCGGTGGAGAGGCATTCAGGAGACCCCACCAATAAAGAACTGGAAGGCTCTGAGCTTTGTCCCCGCTGATCTAGGGAGGGGGAAGCTGGGCTTTTTGAAGATGTAGACCATGAACCTGGCCATGCCATTAATTTCCACTGTGGCCTCAAAACGCAGTTTCCCCATATGGATCACAGGACCAAGCTTCCGGGGCAGACACGAGAGAACAGCAGAGTGGGCTCTGGAGCCAGACCAGTCGAATCCCGGCTCTGCGACCTTCCCAGAACCTACCGAGGGGCCTGGCAGGTGGTAGGGGCCTAATTAATATCTAGACGGGTGGATGGACGGACGAAAGTTTAAAGTTAGTTGCTCAGTCATGTCTGACTCTTTGTGACCCCATGGACTGTAGCCTGCCAGGCTCCTCTGTCCATGGGATTTCCCAGGCCAGAATACTGGAGTGGGTTGTCATGCCCTCCTCCAGGGGATCTTCCCGACCCAGGGATGGATCCCGGGTCTCCTGCACTGCAGACAGATTCTTTACTCTCTGAGCCACCAGGACGACGCTGCGTATCTGCTTTTCCTCATCTGTAAACCGAGGTCACCAAGCCTGGCTGGCTGAAGCTGGCGCAACCTTTAGCTCATCCACGGCTGGCCCACGCTAAGCACTCGCTCCGTGGAAGCCGTCAGCATCTCTTACAGGAGATAGGGCGATCGCAGCCGTGTGATTAACTTCACACTTAGAGACTGCTTTTCATTTTTCATTAGTTCCGTGGGGGGGAGATTGTAAATATGTAAATCCCTTTACAGGTCTCTCCACGTTAAGCTCCACAGAGGAGCCAAAGGGGATGACGCCCGGGGCAGCATGATGGAGCAGGCGGAGGCGTGGTGGCAGAAACGACCGCTTCCCAGGAAGGCGCCCACGGCGGGGGCCACAGGCCTGGGGTCCCAGCTCAGCCCCCACCCCAACGCTGGGATCTGGGCAATTTTCTCCCCCTCTCTGGGCCTCAGTTTCCACCGACTCGGATGAGACGCTGCCTCTAAGAAAGCCTGAAGGAGAAGGCAGCCCCAGCCGCAGGCTGCTCCCCCAGAACACAGCGGCACAGGCCCTGCAGAAGCCCCGGGACAGGCGGCCTGCCCGTGTGACCATGAGGGCCTCCAGCCCTCATGGCCCTCGAACCAGCAGATCTTTGCTCCTGATTCTTTGCTCAGAAGCTCAGATAGGTCAGCACTGATTATGAGTCCATGGCCTGTCTCCCCCGTCACACTGGGAACTCTCCAAGACACAGCTGTGGGTGCTTCCAGCATCAGACTGGGGCATCCACAGACAAGGGCTTCTCTTCTGTCAGACTCTGGGATCTGAGCACAGAGCTCCCGAGTTGCTCCTCAGGGCGGGGGCTGTGTCTCCCTCATCACGCTGGTGGATCTAAGGACCCAAGTGGCCCCTCTTCTCTCCACCCATCACCCTTGAAAGTGTGCTCCACTCACGACTCCAACACAAGGACTGGTACGAACTGTTCCATCTGCAGGAATCGCATCACCCAAAGGGTCACCTAGGGGTCCTTTGGTCCTAGGCTCTCCTCAGCTGGTTTCTAAGAGCTGCTTCCAAGCAGAGCCGGGCCCACTCACCTGCTGAGTCCCTAATGCTGCCAGGCTGGACCCTGGGGGTGGGTGAGGGCCTGGGCCCCGAGGGAACCAAGCCTCAGGGTCATCTACGCCTCTCAGGAGGCTCTTGCCCATATGACTCAGCCCCGCCTATTGGCCCCTAACCTGAGGTCCCAGCCTCAGTGTTCTCATCCACAATATGGGCTGAAGGAGCTTTTCTGTCCGCTGAGCTGGAAGGACCGGCTTCCCGAGATGATTTCCCCTCACTGCCTGTCAGTCTCTCAAAAAGAGAGCAAGGCTGTGCGTTTCTGCGAGGCAGGAGGGCGTGTGGGTGGGTCAGTCTCAGGCTCTACAAATGAGGGCTGAACCCAGGCTCTGTCCCGGGAGAAGCTCAGTGTAGAGGGAGCGCCTCAGGAAGCTCAGCTATCCCTGTCGAACGCGTCCGACGTGCTGGCGTTAGACATGCTGCGCGCCGCGCCGTCTGCTGATGCTTCTTGCCTGCCTGTCTGCTTGCACTGCCAGCCCCACTAGAGTAGAGAGGGTCATCCCCTGCGTTCACTGAGTCACCCCAAGTGCTGAGGACAATGCCTGTGGCAGACCCTCTGTGGCCAGGTGCTGTATCAGAGCCAGGGGACAGCTGACGTGAGAACATGACTTTTGCCATGAGATTCCGCTGGGGAGACTCTCCACGGGGTCTCTGAGGCTTGAGGTACCCACTGCCCTGGCTGGGTCCGGGACCAGCACCTGGTCCCCCCCCGGGGAGGAAGCAAGCCGGCTGGCGTGACGAGCAGGTGCCCAGCAGGGCCCCAGCCTCATCCCTTTGGGCTTTTGTAAGAACAAGAGCCAAGGCTCTCTTGGAGGACGGCGGACCTGTGATCTTGGGTCGGGGGAATATGCCCAGGTGGGGCCCGTCCTCTCCCCATCACCCTGCAGAGAAACCCCTCCTGTTGGGAAGACGGGACACCACGATGCGTCTGTCTTGGTGGAGAACCCCCGGGCCCACCCGTCCCAGGACCACACAGATAAGCTGGAAGTGCGAAGGCGCTCAGACAGGGGAGGACGTGCATAGAGAATCAGAGCTCAGAAAAGCCAAGAACGTCCACCTGAGACACCGAAACGGCCCCTCGCGCCTTCAGGAAGCATTTGCAGCGTGACCCCCGCGGGGTCCACACCCGGAGGTGCCCCCAGCCTGCCCTGACGTGTCTGCCCTGCCTGCAGCCCCTACCCCGCCCTCCAGCAGCTGCTCACCTCCCGGTCCCCTCTGCCCCTGTCAGACCCCCTATCTGTCTTCACACCTTTGGTGGGAACCTCCGGACAGGTCTCTGAAGTTCTCTCGATCCATCACGCCCCATACGACTGTCCACCCTGAGGGATGGGGCGGAAGCTGGGGGCCTCTTGGAGGAGGGCAGGGACACGGCCAGCTTTGGTCTGGCTGCCCACAGCAGCGGGTCAGGCTCTCCCCTTCCCCGACCTGCCTCCTGCCCAACGTTTCTGGGCCCAGACAACACCTGGAACCTCCTTACCCTTTAATCTCAGTGCTGAACCACGCTCCCCAAGCTAGGGGCCCCTTAATTTGCTAGTCTCTCCTCTGCCCTGTGATGAAAGTGCTGCTTTAGGGGCTATAAAGCTCAGCCCACAATGAGACGGGGGCCTGGGGAGAGCAGCGGAGGGGAGCCAGGTGCCCTCACGTGCGGGTCCAGCCCAGTCAGCGTGTCCTGTGCCCCCTCTGTGAAGGGCGCTGGAGGGCCCGCTCAGACTCAGCACCCCTCTTCAGATTCCTCTGATTTGTTTTGTATCACGAGGCTGGGCCTGGGCCTCATTCTCGGGTACGGACATCCTGGGTCTCTGCAGTTATCCCTACCCGGCCAGCTCCAGGTCCTGTCGTGTCTAAACCTGGCTCTGGAAGGTTAGCTTGGCCAGTTAGTCCTCGGCACCAATGAGATGGAGGTGGTGGCCTTGAACCCCAAAGAGGACGGTTAGGCTCCACTGGGAAGACATTCCGGTGGCAGACTGCCTTACCCCTCCTAAGTGGGGCCCGAGAGCCTTGGAGCTTCACCCCGGGGACCTCTGGCTTCAGCTGCTTCCGTCCACTGGGCACTCACAACTCTGCGCTAGACCTGGGCTAAGAGCTTTACCTAGGTCATCGCAGTCAGCCTTGCCAACCCTATGAGGTACGAGCTAGCATCACCCCCATTTCATGGATAAGAAACCTGGCCTGTAGAGAGGGGAAGGGACCTGGCGTGCGTGCTCTCTGCACATCCGTTTTCCTGTCCAGGAGATGGGGCTGATGCTAGCTCCTAGCATACGCAAATGATGGAACTGAAATACAATTAGCCCTCATGCACGCTCTGTCGCTCCCAGCTCGTTGCAACTTCATGGCCTGTAGTTCGCCAGGCTCCTCTGTCCATGGGGTTATCCCAGCAAGAATCCTGGAGTTGCCACTTCCTCCTGCAGGGGATCTTCCTGACTCAGGGATTGAACCCATGTCTCCAGTGGCTCTTACATTGGTTGGTGGAATCTTTCCCACTGAGTCATCTGGGAAGCCCCAGTAAGCCCTCAGTGACCCACATTAACTGAGACAAATAGAAAAATCCCCCAAACACGCAGAAAATTAAAGGGTATTAAGCAGGGGAAACATTTTAGACCAACGGTGGCTTACTTTTTCTATTCGGGCCAGATGATGTGATCTCTGTGGAAACCACTCAACTATGCCATCATCACAGCACAAAAACAGCCATAACTATGTAAATGAATGGGCATGGCTGTGTTCCAATAAAACTTTATTTACAAAATCAGGTAGTTGGAAGGAAGTGACTTGCAGGGGTGCAGCTGACCTTCTCTTTGGTCCCCTTTTTTCTTTACGTAACAGATTTCTCATATTACTGTATTGTCCTGGCAATGGTTGTGGGGGGAGGGAGGGAGAGAACTAACGTTTATTTGACTTCTATTTTATCCCACCTCTATGCTGACTGCTTTGACCTGTTAGCATGCTAAAGGCAGAGAAGGCCCTTCTTAGGAGGTTAGCAACTCTTTATTTAATCACTCTTGTTTAATGGGGGATACCCCAAAGCTCGAAGATGCTCACTAGCCTAACTCCCTGAACAGTGGGGCTGGGATCCCACCCCCACTCCAAGCCTCGCCTGTTCTTACAGCTGTTCAGATAAGTTTGCATCACACATATTCTCACCACAGACACGAGAGAGGTGTCTCAGAAGGTGGGAGGCAGGGTAAAATGAATCTTGGATTTAATTCTTTCCCTGTGGATGTCTGAGAGCCTGTTATAGCAACAAAAATGAACAGTTCTTCCAGTTCACTCTGATTTCAAGCATCACTGAGTCCTGCTCCCCGGGCTCACCAATAACCACATCAGCTCCAGCCTGTCTTTCCCACTTCATCTAAAGATGGTCCCACCACTTCTTAACAGCTCCATCAGCCATGGAGTGACTTAGCTAGCAGCCAATCACATGTGAGGGAACAGAGTTCCAAGACCCAGTGGGAGCAGAGCTCCCGCACTAGAATCATGCCTCCGCCCTACATCCCTGCCCGACTGATTCTCTCCACCAGTAGGTCATGGTCTTGCCTTTCACTCGTTGGTCACTCCTGGTGACCAAAGGTGGGAGATGGAGCCCAGGATGGAATCTAAGAAGCACTGCTCTAGAACAAAGCCGCAACCACAGTTCGCATCCCCTAGGAAACAGTGCAAGGCTTCCATCAATGCACTGAAAACGCCTGACTGTTATGGTCTGCACAGTCATGAAGCAGGTGATGGGCCAGATTAACAAGCTCTGGGTGGTGACAAGTATGGAAACCTGCGATGGAAACCTTTTCTCTGCAACTGCCCACTGGGTCACCAGACTTGCAGATGACAAACCCAGGGTGAAAGGCTCACAGAAAAATGACAAGTGAAGGCCGGAGGAGCCCACCCCCCACCTCTCCTCCCACGCAAACCCTCTCGAGTTGACCAACAGCCAGCGATGTGGGGGAGACCAAGACTTCCTCCCCAAGAGAGAGCCACCTGTGTCCCCCTGAACCCTCGCTGGATGGGCTGGCAAGCCTCTGGCCCCTGGGACCCTGGACAGAGAGGCGGGGCGGGCCCCCTACCTGAGGCGACAGGCCGTTGCTGACGGGGTTCATGTGATTGGAGGCGGCCGCCGGGTTCATGAAGCTGTCGGAGTAGCTGGAGAAGCCGTGGCGGGCTCCGTAGGCAGAGCTGGTGTCCGCGGCTGCAGCCGCCGCGGCCAGGCCCCCCTGGTGCATGGTGGACGGCGGGAGCGGCTGGGGTCGGTGCACGGTGCTGCCCCCGTCTGCAGAGAGAGCCAGCAGAGGGCCTGAGCCAGTGGCCTGGCCCCAGAAGGCCAAGCAGGGCAGGCACCGCCCGTCTGGAAGGCAGGTCCCCAGCGCCCTTCTCTGGACCTCCATCCAGCAGAGGCGGTGGGGAGGGGGCTGCCTTCTCTCACTACTGGGGATGGGACAGCTGGCTTCTGAGCAGGAC
Source organism: Bos indicus x Bos taurus (assembly GCF_003369695.1). Classification (NCBI taxonomy): domain Eukaryota; kingdom Metazoa; phylum Chordata; class Mammalia; order Artiodactyla; family Bovidae; genus Bos; species Bos indicus x Bos taurus. The sequence goes on from NC_040077.1 coordinate 133,633,896, forward strand.
ACCAGGAACTGGCAGGTCTCGATTGATAACGAGCAACATTCCAGACAACTTCTCAGCACCTACTGCGCACTGGCCCTGTTCTCCGTGATTGGCACATAGAAGGTGCTCAATAAACCTTATCTGGGCTAAAAGTCAGATCTCCTTGAGGACCATGTCAGTCTGCTTGGGGCTGCTGGATAACATCTGGTGAGCACCAAAATCACCAGTGCTTTCACAAATCCCATCTAAGGGGATGAAGCAAGAATGATTCCCATTTTACAGATGAAGAAACTGAGGCTCAATGGGCCCAGGGCCCGCCCTTGTGCACGGTGATGTGGCTAGGGAGCAGGGGGCCAGGGTTTGAATTGCCACTCTGATCCCAGCTGCTGGGCTGCTCTTCTCTGTCACAGCCTCGCTACGTGGTCTTCCAGCAGACGGGACCTCCACCGTGGGCGATGGTTCAGTTTCTCATCAGGAATCACAAAGAGGCCTCTCTCCCCAGCTTCTAGAACTCCAGCCTGCCAGTCCTCTAAGAGGAAGCCATGGGGCTCCTCCATGAGACAGAAGTCAAGCAGTGGGTTCCTGCTGTGTGCTGGCGGGGTGGAGTGGAGGGAGCGGGCAGAGGGCAGACCAGGGGGCATGGGCCAGGGAGGAGGGGTGCTACCCTTCTCTACCTACAGGGCCCACCACCGTCTCTTCTGAAATTTAGTAAGATCCAAGAGATTCATGTGACCTTTATAGTTTGAGAAGCTCTGTTAAACGTGCACATGGAGGCGACCTTGCTCATCTTCACCTGGATGCAGAGGGAAGAGGTTCAAGAGCAGGACACCATCTCTTTTATCTTCACTGTCCACATCAACGCAGACAAACACGGTCATGAAAGAGCAAGGAAAACCACCTCTCTCCCCTCCTCCCGCCAAAGAAAACGCTTTTTATTCCTTCTTTGTTGAGGAGGGAAGGAGTGGGTGGGGTGGGGTGGGGGGGAGATAAATGGGAGGGCGGGTGAAGGGGCGGGGCGGTTGAGGGGCGTGGCCGGGATGCAGCTGAGACTCACCTTGGGAGATAGTAGTGGTGGGGTAGGTGGAGTCCGGTAGCTGGTAGGGGGGCAGCGTGGGCATGCCAGTGGGCGGGAAGCCACCTGGCAGAAGGTGGTTGAACGCTGCCAGCTGGTTGGCTCCTGCCTGCTTACGCCAGCGGGCACGGCGGTTACTGAACCAGACCTGGGGGACAGAGAGCCGAGCGTTGAGCCCTCAGCCTGGTTTCCGGCAGCGCGCTGAGGCACAGCTAGAACCGGGCCCCTGCGCCATCACCCTGGGTCCAGCCAGTGTCCTCCTCCGAGGAGAGCCCCACCGTCCTGCAGCTCAGGACAGTTTGCAAAGCACGTTCATGGGCAGGATCCCATTCTGTCCTCATGACGTCACTACCCAGGGACGAAGTCATTGTTATGATCCCCATTTTACATATGGGCAAACTGAGCCCCAGAGAGGGGGTGGGGGGCTTGCCCGCATGACAGGGTGGCCCGAGTGACTCTCAGCCCAGTGCTCTTTCCCTGCAGCTGCTCCTGCCCTGAAGGAAGTCAGTGGGTGACCATCTTTGTTCATCCATGTTGCACACTCCTCATCTCCTCCAGGAAGCCCCCAAGGAAAGCCACACATCCAGAACCCACCTGAATGAGACCCACCTGCCAGACTCAGAAGCAAAAGCTTGTTCTGTGTCTGGAGTCTGAGGCCCTGCTTGGCTTACGCTGCACAGGCCCCCTGAGTTAGGAAAGCCCACCACCCCCACCCCCACCCCCAAACACAGGGACTGATTGATAACCTAACATCTTTGAGTCTCCCTTTCCTCTGAGCCCTGTGCTAGCGTTTCCTGCATCTGTCCATACGCAGACCCATGAGGCCCTCCTAGTCTCATTGACCCAGGGGGAAACTGAGGCTCCCAGAGGTGGAATCACGTGCCCACGGCCACATGGCTGGTCTGTAATGATGTGAGGTTCAAAGTTCATTCAGTCTGACTTTCTAGAACTCTCTGGTCTGGATTTGCAACAAGTTCCCTGGGATGGGCCGGTGAAATATGAGAATGAGTGTGCAAAACGGGGCTCCAGAGAGAAGGTGCTTCTCCACCTTTGGACTTTGCACATGCTGTTCCCTCCATCTCAAACACTCTTCCCTGTGCTGGCTCCTTGGCCTGCAGGGCCGGCAGAAACGCCTCCTCCTGCTCCAGCGAGGACTGCCTGCCTCAAAAGCACTTTAGGCCAGTCCCCACCTCCTTTTCTCAGGAGGCCTCCAACTGTGAGCTCCCTTACCCAAACAATTATTGTCTTTACCTGTTTTTCTTGTCTCCCCTCTGGCCCTAAGCCCCACAGGCAGAGACCAAGCAATCCTGGCCCCCTGCTCACACCTCTGTAGGAATCCTCATTGAATGAATGAATGGATGGTGGGAGGCAGAGGTGACTCTGGTGTGTCTTTGCTGGTGCTGCCCTCCTCCCTCTGCAAGGCCCAGTGGGGAGTCCTCCCCTTCAAGGGTGAAGACCTAGGCCTCCCCTGGCACAGATCACTTGAGACCCTGAAACCTCTAGTCTGTGTCTGCTGACCTGTGGGAGGGGGAGTCTGAACAGGGGTGTCGGGGTGTTTGTGTCCCCTCGGATCATTTGTCTTTTCTCTGAGGCAAGAGATGGAATTTGGTTTTCTGAGCTGGATGAACAGAGCTGCTGGCTCTGACCCGTTTAGGGTTCACAAAGAAAGGAGATGTGGTGGCCAAATAAAGATAAAAAAAACTGGCTTCTGCATAAAACGCAGGTCCTGGCTGCTCCCACCTCCCCAGGGCAGAGAGGGCTTCCTCAGGGGCGTCCGGGGCAGATGAACGCTGGCCAGGCTGACTGAGGCCCTCTGAACAGCTCTGTTTTAAATCAGCGTTTCCCAAAGGCTGGGGCTCCTACACTCCAAGGTGGAGACACGTCCCCAGAGGCGAGTGACACAGACATTAGATAACCTTGAACTGCTCCCATCTCTTCCGGGCCTGGGGTGTGTGGAAGAGAAGGTCTCAACTGGGTGCTCAACGTCCTTCATGCCTTCCTAATGCTCATCAGGGCCTCCCTGGGAGCTCAGCTGGTAAGGAATCCCCCTGCAATTCAGGAGACCCCAGTTCGATTCCTGAGTTGAGAAGGTCCCCTGGAAAAGGGAAAGGCTACCCACTCCAGTATTCTGGCCTGGAGAATTCCATGGAGTCGCAAAGAGTCAGGCATGACTGAGCAACTTTCACACACACAACATCCATCAACCTCCCTTTTTAAAGCCCAGGGAGGATGCCCCGCCAGGTGATGCTTTCCTGGAAACCGTGCCACGTTGTCTCATGTTCCCTGCGTGTTTCTGGTCGCCTTCCTTCCATGAGAGGGATGTGTGAGCGCACGCATGTTCGCTCAAGCTGCTCAGTCCTGTCTGACTCTTTGCGACCCCATGGACTGTAACCCGACGGGCTCCTCTGTCCGTGGGATTCTCCAAGCACAAAAACTGGAGTGGGTGGCCATTCCCTTCTCCAGGGGACCTTCCAGACCCAGGGATTGAACGCATGTCTCCTGCATTGGCAGGTGGATTCCTTACCACTGTGCCAACTGGGAGGCCCCTGAGAGTGATATGCATGTTTATTTTAAAATACACTGATTTTATTTTTTTTAAGTAAAGGAAGACATGGATATGCAAAAGTGGCCCAAATCCTGAAGACGGTGGAGAATGGTTTATGTTTGGGACGCTCTGCTGTGGTTTTGTTTGTTCAGTGAGGGTCATCTGCAGATAAAGCGGACTCAGCTAAGGCGGGAACAGTCTCCCGCCTTCTCTCCTTGGCCGCCTCGCTCCTGCTTTCCTTACTTCCCTCCTTCCCATCTCCAGCAGCTCCCGGGACTCCCTCTGCGTCAAGCAGGACAGGAAGGACAGGGGGTGAGCAGGACACGGTCCTGGCCCTCAAGCTGCCCTTGGCCTGGCCACATGACAGACACGTCAAAGGACAGCTGCTCTTCAGTACAGTCAGCTTAGATGGGCTGGCATGCGACGTGCCATGAGGAGGGGCTTCCAACTCCTCCCAGAACCCAGGAGGACTTCCTGGAGGAGAGGACATGCCTTTTGCTTTCCTCTCTCTCCTCTTCTTCCTCACTGTCCTATTTCCACGGGGTTGCCCCCAGCCCAGCAGGCATCTCCATCCTCACAAAGTGTAACGTGGCACAAGAGGAGGGGCTCTGGAGTCTGATCAGTTGCCTGAATTTGAATCCTGCCTCTGCCTCGTAGCTAAGATGGGCAAATTCTGTTATTCCTCTGAGCCTCACTTTCTTTGTTGCTAATAGGCTCAGTTTTAAAGAATCCACCTGCCAGTGCAGAAGCCACAGGAGACCCGGGTTTGACCCCTGGGTTGGGAAGATCCCCTGGAGGAAGGCACAGCAACCCACTCCAGTGTTCTTGCCTGGAGAATCTCCATGGACACAGGAGACTGGCGGGCTACGGCCCGTAGGGTTGCAGAGAGTCAGACATAGCTGAGCGGCCAAGCACACGCACAAATGAGAGCCCCTACCCTCTCGGTGGTTCTGGACCTCAAGGCAGCTAACACAGGCAACGTGCTTATTTAGAACAGCATCTCCAACACTTATTTTGCTGGAAAGCCTCCGACGTCTGAACTGAAAGGGCTCTTAGCCAGTACGGACTGCAGGCTTCCTGTTTACAGGTGGAGAAACGGAGGCTCCCAGAGGGACGGTGGTGGACGCAGGTCCCCACCCAGAATCTTTGATCAGGACTGAGCCGTTTGAAAGCAGAGGCTGAGTTTTATTACTCCTTTTTGGTCCTTCTCTCCACATCCTGCCCTGGGAGCAGGACGCTATAAGAAGAGGTTGATGACTGAGTTGAATGTCTCTTCTGGCCCTTCTTCCAATGCAGCCCCGAGGAAAGGAGCACACAGACAGACTCGGGCTTGGGTCCCAGGACAGCCGCTTATTACCTGTGTCTTTAGGAATTCACTTCTGCTAGTGAAAGGTCAGGTTTCTCATTTGTAAAATGGAGAGACTGAGTGTCCCTGCCTCTTAGGATCACGGTAAGGATGATGAAGATAACGCATATAGGTGTTGAGCGGTGTGCCTGGCACACGAGAAAGGCATCATGAATGTCATCCAGCGTAACGAAAAGATTCAGTTTAAGTTATTAATTAGAGAGTCCCTCCAGTGCCTCCCAAATGGGATTCGGTTCAGAGCTCCCGCCCGCCCGCCCCCAAGCAAACAGCAGGGCTCCAAACTGGGACCAGATGAGCTGCACGCAGCCCTGGCCCCTGGATGCTGCTCATCTGGAGGACGGGATGTTCTCCCAGGCCTTGTGGGAGACACCTGGGCTGGCCTTGGGGCCTCTCAGCTCTCAGCCTCTGTTTCTAGAAGAGACACGCAGACTTCGGAATCTCGGAGCTCAGGACGAATCAGACTTGTTTACCTGCAAGGAAGATGTCTGCGAGGTGGGGGTCGGGCCCTCAGATGTTTAGAAATGAAGACTCCTCCGGGGAAAGGAGTCACCGGTCACCAGGCATGTGTCCTGCCTCATGCACCTTACCCACCCTTCCCGGTGGCGGGGCTTTCTGCAGACTGAGATGGGCATCTCCGCCCAACATTGGGGGTACCATATAACCCCACACAGTGCCCCGCGGGCTTCCGAAGGAGGTGCCTGACCCTCTGCTGGGGGGCAGGGCTGGAGGGGAGGCAGAAGGGGCGACACAGGAGTGCCAGGGCCCTGCCCGACCTGTGCCTACCAGCTTTCTTGCTGATTTGGACGCCAGCCCTGGGACAGTAGGGATTTCTGTCTGCCGGGTCCCTGGTGCCTAGAACAGCGCCTGGCACACAGGAGGTGCCCAGTATGACTGCTAGATGAATAAGCCTGGAGTTTCGAGGGTGGAGCACTGGGCCCACTAAGAATAGGTGACCTTTACTAATCACAGCCCCTGCGCCGGGCACTCCCTGACTGTGTGAGTCTGTTTCCACGTTATCATGGAGTCCTCAGAACGAAGCGGACCCTGTTACCATCATCTCCGTTTTGCAGAGAAGGAAACCAAGGGCGAGGGAGGAAGTGATGGAGCTGGAATTTGCACCAAGGCATCTGAACCACTCTGGCACCTCCCAGTGCCACTGAAATGAGATGACACAGGATTGTCAAATCCTTGAACTACAGGCTCTTAAAATCAGAGGCCAAGACCGCAGAAGTATCCAGCCCTAAAATCGAAGCAGTGCTCAGAGGGCTTCAAGGCCCCTGCCGCCCGGTCCACAGCAGGAACCCTCTCACCGGGGCCTCCCATCCCCCAGACACCGCACTTTGGCTTGAACACTTCTGGTGACAGGGATCTTATCACCCCCCAAGGCAGCTCTGACTGTCAGTAAGTCGGGATCCTAGAACTTTAAGGAGCCTTCATGCTCATTTAGTTTGGCCCCTTTATTTATGGATGAGAGATTAAGTATCAGGAGAGGAAACTGATCTGTCGAGGGTGATACAGCTCATCAGAGGCAGAAACCAGTGGGAACCCAGCCTGCGGCTCCTGGTCTCCCCCTCCCCAGCCCCGCTCCAGGGCCTCGCAGAGCAACTGCGTCCTCCAAGCCTTCTCTTCTCCAGGCCAAATGCTCTATTCTTCCTGTCTTGATTTGGGGGCGGGGGGGGGGTCAGTCTTTGTTCATTCTTTAAAACTCAACATGTATCGATCCCTTTTTTGCTGGGATCAGGCCCAGTTCTCAGGCCACGAGTGGGGGGAGAGCCAGCCCCGCCCTGGAGCGCTGAGGGTCTGCAAGGGGAGCAGCACATGGAGCATGGCTACCTTGGCCCCCGCGCCGGGGATGTGCCTGGGTTCTGCTGCTCCCCCTGTTCTCAGCCCCCCCCCACCCTTGGACCTTGAGTGACACCTGTTTCTGAGTCCCCTGGGCCAATAAAAGCACTGCCCTGACAGCCAGGACGTTTTACAAGGAGTGGTCAGGCTTCAAGGTGGTGGGAAGCAGCCGTGGCCGCCAGACGCGGGAATGAGAAAGCACCCAGGAATGTGCCCAGGAGAACAGCTGCAGGGGGATCAGAGGCGGAGGAGGGAGGCCTGGCCGGCAGCTCGGGTGTCACCCCGAGGGGAGGGGGCTGGGACGAGCCGAGCTGGCTGCGCCGCCCATCCGCGCCCCCTGGGGTCTCCCTGCGTGGCGGCCCAGGGCCTCCCACTCCGGGAGGGGGGCGGGTGGGCAGAGGGAGGTATGCTGGTCCCCGAAGCGCTCAAATGCCCCTTTGCTTCTAGCACTTTGCTGCTTTCAAATGCCAGGCTCGGAGTCCGTTTCTCCTTCCCAGATGGAAAGAGCCTGGGCTTGGCACCCACAGGCCTGAGCTCTGCGCACACATCCCCAATGCCATATCACTGCTCAGTCTCTGCCTGTGATGACTGACCACCCTGGCCTGACAAGGGGGTCTGAGGTTCCCTGGGGTCCCGTGGGAGGAGCCCCCAGCCGCTGCCCCAAGGCAGATGCCCAACAGAAGCTCTCGGATCCCTCTTGGATAAGACAGAAGAGCCCCCAGCAAGCAGTTGGGGGCAGCCCCTCGGCAGACTCAGCTCCCCATTCACAGAGGGGCCAGGCCAAGACGGGCTCCCATAGGAGCTGTTCATCAGCCCCCCATTCCTCCTCCACCCCTCCCCACCCCCCGACCCAGCCAGGCCCCCAGAGACTCTGCCTTAGAGAACTACAGACATCGTGCAATCTGAGAACTCAGCTCGGGGAGAGGAGGCGGGTCCTTCCCCCATCCCCACTGCAGGCCTTGAACCCTAGACAGACGCGGCTCTTCCTGTGCCCCACCTTCAGCAGGCCCACCGATCGGGCACCGGCACTTTGCGGGCGTGGATGTCCACAGGGTGTTCAAAGTCTGCTCACCCTTCCCCAGATGCTTCTAACTGGCCAGGAATACGTGCCCAGGCAGCTTGCATGCTTCCCATAACAGGAAACTCATTACCCACCCTAGGAAGCTAGGTCTGTTCTGGAAAGTTTTGTCCTGAATCTTTCCTCTCCTCCTCAGAGATTTGGAAGTGTTTATTTCCTGAGCTCCCTCTCTTGTGGCTGAACTCATGTCCTTCTTTCCTCTGTCCCTTGCCCTTTCCTCCTCTCTCTCTATCCCTCCTTCCTTCATCTTCCTGAAGTTCTTGTCGGCAAGAGGAGGGAGGCATTCCAAGTCCTCACAGCCCCTCCTGGCTTCCCTGGGGCTGTCCGAGGATTGGTTAGTCAATCGATTAACATTTGCTGCCCGTTTACTCTGTATCAAGTGCTGGGGCATTACTTGTCTACACAGCCCCTGGACCACTTGCCACAAAATCCCCACTCCTACTCCAGGGGGCCCACTAAACACCCTGACCCTGGCCACCCCCTCTCTCAATCCCGGTCTCCAGATGACTTGTGTGCTATGGTGCGTGCTTAGTCACTTCAGTCGTGTCTGACTCTTTGTGACCCCATGGACTGTAGCCCACCAGGCTCCTCTGTCCATGGGATTCTCCAGGCAAGAATACAGGAGTGGGTTGCCACTGCCTCCTCCAGGGATCTTCCCCACCCAGGGATCGAACCCACGTCTCCTGCAGCTCCTGCACTGCAGGCGGGTTCTTTCCCACAGAGCCGCCAGGGAAGCCCCTCCAGATGACGCCCGCAGCGCAAAGCCCGGTGCCCCTCACCTGCACGCGCGCCTCGGTCAGCTTGGTCCTCTGCGCCAGCTCCTCTCGGGTGTAGATGTCTGGGTAGTGGGTCCTCTCGAAGGCCTTCTCCAGCTCCTCCAGCTGCTCGGCCGTGAATGTGGTCCGACTGCGGCGCTGCTTACGCTTCAGAGGGAGGTCGGGTTCTGACTCCACATCTGAGCCCTCGTCCAGACGGTTCCCTACGGCCAAGCGAGAGGGCAGGAGAGGGCGGGGGCCCAGTGAGACGGACGGGAGCTGTGTGCCCACCTCCAGGCCTCCATGGCACTGAGGGTCAGATCCCTCTGAGTACAGGAAGGACGCCCCTCACGGCGCTGTTTATCAGAGCGAAGACTGGGACACAACCTCCCTGCCCACCCTAGGGGACGGGTTAAATACCTTATGGTCCAGCCATTAAAAACACAAAACCCTGTAGTTGGGCATCTAGGTTCTTACCACTGACACGAAAGGATGCTCATGACATAGGACTCGGGGGATGGTTTCATGATGAAGCACATTTGTCAAAATTCCTAGCACTGAATTCTCCAAAAAGGGGAGAATTTTTCCCATTTATTCACTGTACCTCAATCAACGTGACTTTTAAAAGAAGACAAGGCACAAACCAGCGTGCAGAACCGAAACCCACTTTTGGAGAAAGCATGCGTAGCACATTATGGAACTCTACACTCAACAGGTGAACAAACGCGAACCTTCAGGATGACAGGACTTTTGTTTTCTTTTTGAAATATGTTTACAGTTTAATATTTTTTAAATGACAATCACTTAGACAATGATGCGATCGCATTTTGGGAAAACACTGCAGAGACTAAGGAGAGCAGGAAGAAAGGAGAGGACCAAGGAAGCGGGCAGACGCTTGTGCCCGGAGCTGGCAGCCAGGGAGCGTGGATTCCAGGCTTGGTTCTCTCCCAGATGCCCTGAACTCTGACCTTGGGTCTCGGTTCCCCCATTCTTCTCTATGAAAGGTTAAGACTGTGTGACTTCCACACCCAGGCCCTTGCTGGGACATTCCAGGATCACTGAGTGATCTTCCAGGCTGGAGGGGGAGACCCCACCTGGTGATCTTGGTCATGACTATGACTCCCACCCCATCATCCCCAGTGTTTCCACCCTGGAGCCTAGGAGTGGGTGAAGGCCTTTGCTTCCTTTGCAGAGAGAGCTCAGGGGTCTGGGGCCAGCCCACTTCCTGACTCTGGATGGGCTGTCAGGCCAGGTATCTACTCCTGTTCCACGTCTGGGTGAGGAAGGCTGCAAGAAGGGCTTGATCAAGCTCCTCAACAGTCAGAGCTGAACATACCTTGGGGACTGAACTGACTCTCTGCCCACAAAGCTTGGGCCTCTTGCCCATCCCTGATCTGGCAGAAGGAATGCTAGCAAGGGGCTCGCTGGGGCTCTGAAACTGCACCCTCAGGAGTGCCGGGGGACCTAGAGGGAGCGGGGAGAAGGGGGCTGGTGAGAAGAGGAAACCAAGGACGGGAGGAGAGAAAGCAGGCAGGGACGATTCCCCCCTCCCCACACCTGCGTCTCCCTTTCCCTGCTTCGCTTTCCTCGCCCTCCTTTTCCATCTCCACCTTCAGTGTTCCTGGAAGTATTCTACGTTTTCTCCTTCCCTCTGCGGAGCACCGATGCAGCACCAGCCGCGTGCCACGCACGGACTATGAACGCAAGCCGTGTTCCGGGAGATAGCCTGAGTCGAGCCTCAGAGTGCATGTGCCTGCACTACAGATGGGAGGAACTGAGTCACAGAGAAGTAACTGAAGCGCCCACAGTCTCAGCGAGCGTCCAGATCCCACCCAGGCCCTGCTTCCCTGGTTCCCGTCCTGTTCCTACCCAGTGGCTTCAAAGGCTGGCGACAGAGACAGGTCGAGGCTCCTCCCACAAGGGACAACCTTCTCCCAACCCTGAAAACAGCACAACGCCTAATGCTGCCTCTTAGGTGCCGAGTGAAGGTGAAGGAACAGGCCTGCCGGGCCGGGGGGAGAGTGTGTGCAAAGGTCTGGCGCGCCAAAGGGCACGGTGGGTGATGCTGTCGTGGGGCGGCGCCCACGGCTGGCAGGTCTCGGGCAAAGCCCCCTTTCCCCCCAGATCTCCTCTCCCCCGTCCTGCTGACGTGGCCATCTTCCCAGGGGGCGCTGGTGGTGAAGAACCCGCCTGCCGATGCAGGAGACATAAGAGACTTGGGTTCGATCCCTGGGTCAGGAAGATGCCCTGGACGAGGAAATGGCACCCCCTCCAGCATTCTTGCCTGGAGAATCCCATGGACTGAGGAGCCTGGTGGGCTAGAGTCCAGGGAGTCACGAAGAGTCGGACAGGACTGAAGGGACTTAGCTAACATGGCCAGTGGGAAGTCATCCCTGCTCTTCACTGGCCACCGATGATGATGCCACGCAGCAAGGAACCAACGGCAAGGAGACGTGCCTTCATCGCTGCCCGTCTCACCCCTAAAGGCAGGGACCTGGGGTGGGTCCAGCCCCTCCCTCTGCCCTCTCCCAGCTGCCCAGCTCCCCATCACCGAGAGGAGGCCTTGACGGGCACAGCTGGCATCTGGGGTGCTTTCCCCAGCATGGCTGGGGCTCACAGCCAAATACAACTAATCCCAAGGATTCATTTCCTGAAACTCACTGCATAGCTTCAGTTTTCTGACGTTGACAAGGAGAAAGGGCCCTTGGGGCCTCAGAAGGAGGAAGCAGAGGTTGGCAGGAAGGGAGGCCCGCCCACAGACGGGGAATGGGACAACCGACTCTGTCCTCTCCTGGGGACTTTGGGCTCGGACAGCAGCTGAGGCGAGGAGCAGGGTTGCCCGGGCAACGCCTACGGGCAGAGATTGAACTCAGAGCTGTGAGGTCAGACCGGGGAGGAGATGCGAGCCCCAGTCTGATGGCGGAGGCACAGCCCTGTCCTGGGAGAATCTCCAGCCTGATTAAGTCTCAGTTCAGTTTAAAGCAGTGCCATCTAACACAACTTTTCTGTGATGATGGAGATGTTCCAGGTCTGCGCTGTTCCACAGGCAGGATCAGCCGCTTGTGGTTCTGAGCGCTTGAAATGTGTCTAGCACAAGATCTGAGTTTTTCATGTTATTTCCATTTTTCTGCAAACTTGCATCGCCACACAGGGCTGGTGGCCACCCAAAACGACAGAATGTCTTTAGCACCATTGGTCTCTCTTTTTAACAAGGAGAGGACAGGCTTCAAGTTCTTTCTGCCCACACTAGTCTCCGGTAGAATTTAATGACCTCGTTTGTTTTTAGGATATTGGTTTGTATGGGTCCCAGCTGTCTGTGGGCTTCCCAGGTGGCGCCAGTGGTAAAGAACCTGCCCGCCACTGCAGGAGACACAAGAGAGGCAGGTTCCATCCCTGGGTGGGGAAGATCCCCTGGAGGAGGGCATGGCAACCCGCCCCAGTGTTCTTGCCTGGAGAATCCCATGGACAGAGGAGCCTGGCGGGCTATGGTCCATGGGGTCGCAAAGAGTCAGACACGACTGAAGAGACTTAGCGCGCACACACCTGTTTATAGGATGTGATACGTGTATTCCCTTTACAAGAAGATCAGTTTCCTTGAATTCGGTTTTTAAAGATAACTTTGTACCGAGAAGAATATTCCTTAATAATAGGGCAGGCTGGAATCAAAGTCATGCACGCAATCAGCAAATGACCGATGGGGGATAGGTTCAAGGTGCTTCTGATACCAGAGCTTGCCCAGCCTCAGAGCCTTGCCACCCAATGACTTCGGGCTTTCTAGGTGTCTCATGGAATTCTGCATTTATTTCTCCCCTTGTCTTCCTGTCCTTCCTGCCCCTTATTCAGCATGGATCTGGGAACTCCACAGGCCCAGAGAGACACCTGGGTGGGAACCTAGACCGGGAAAGGCAGAGCAGGTCCCTACAGGTCTCTGTTGACTGAGAAGACCTAGGGGCTTCCCTGGAGCTCCAGGAGTTAGGGCTCCATGCTTCCACTGCAGGGGGTGTGGGTTCGATCCCTAGTCAGGGAACTAAGATCCCACACGGGCAAAATAAGTAAATAAACAGGAAAGAAACAAAAATACTCACTTTAAAAAAGAGAAAAGAATGGAGGGTCACACTAGGATGCTGTGGTTGTCATAACAACCTTCTGGATGCTGAGTGGGGAGAGCAAGGCCGGGAGATGCAGAGAGAGCTCTAGAGAGCGGGGCTGGGGCCTGTGACTTAGGCCCTGGAAGGGATCTCCCACCTCCTCTTGGCCCTTCTCAGGGGAAGAATCTCCCACCCCATGTTAGGTCTGTCTCATTCTGTGTGCCAGCCTCATGCAGACCTAGGAAGCGGGCACTGTTGGCTCTTCTACAAACAGGGAAATGGAGCTCAGAGGTTCAGTAACTTGAAAGAGGCTGCACCACTGTGCCACACTCATTCCTGGAGAGGGGTGGGGAGGAAGACACACTGGGAGGGGGTCTGCAGGGCCCCCGGGGCAGCTCTGGTCTGGCCCAGAGTCCTTCCTGGGAGGCCTGACACCTGGATTCTGAGGTCTGTCTCCGCCCTCGCTGCGTGGCATTGGGCCCGTTGCCTCCCCTCTCTGGACTCCACTGTCTCAAGGCTAAAACGAGGACAGTGATGCATCCTTGCATTCCTCACTGGGTGCTTTGAGAATAGAATGGAATAACGACTTTCAGAGGAATCTGGAGCCTGTAAAGGGCACGTGAAAGATTGCTATTATTACTGTTAATTACTGATGATGATGTCATGACGATGATGATAGAGAAAAAGGAGCCTCAGGGCACTGCTGCTCACCCAGCAGGGCCCCCAGGGTCAAGTCCTCCCCTGGCGAGCCTTCCTGGGCCCACCCAGGCCAGGCTGGTTTCTCCGCTCATCCTTGGAGCCCTCAGAGCTCCTCGGAGACAGCAGGCTGGCCAGTGCCTGGTGCTCTGGGTCCCACTGGACCGAGAAGAGGGACACAAAGAACTCAGATGCCACCACTTCGCCTGGGTTCCCCGTATGCTGCCCCTCCCCATCCCCACCCCTGGGAACCCTTGAGCCTCTGAGTTAAATTAATCAAAAGGATTAGGTGGACTTGGCCACAGAGAGGCCCTGCTGGCTGGAGCTGAGTCCTCCACGCACACACTGAAAGCCTCTGGGTGCAGACTGGGCCGCCAGCACGGGGCCGGGGACACGTGGGAAGCACGGGCATGGGCTTGCATCCGTTAAAGAGGCTGGATTTGGGGGGCGGGCTGCAGGGGAGCAGTCTCCCAGGCAGCTGCGGCTCTTCCTCTCTGGCTCTGAAGCAGCTGTGGGTGGAAAGGCCCCACAGTGGGCGGGACAGAGCCTGGAACGGGTCTGGAGATGGCTCCAGGCGAGGAATATCATGAGGGACCCTCTCTCTGGGTTCCCAGATCCTGTCTCACTTAGGGAGGTGGGGAGTCCAATACAGTTCCTCCCTTGGAGCCCTCCCAGTCTTAGGAGGGTCAAACAGCCTCTGTCTCAGGAAACTCCCGATCAGATGGAGGAGGCATCACCCCTGCACTAGCAACTTCCCCGTCTGATGGAGGAACACTACTTCCAGATGAGCTGGGGCCAAGACTGTCGTAAAACAGGGAGACAGCTCCGTGGGATTTGAGAGCAGCCTGAGGACAGAAAAAGAGAGGAGAGGCTTCAACAGGTCTGCTCTGGCCAGAGTCCAGCCCAGGCCGGGCTGATGCAAGTGGCCAGAAAACCACTGGGGGCAGCCCTCTGGTTCTCGCCCCAGCCTCTGCCCCTCCTCCGAAGCTCCCTGGCTTTCACAGCCACTGACCGGGAAGGCCTCCGTTATGCCAGTGAGGCCTCACCACCCTTGGGCCTGCCCACACGTCCAGATTCACCCCCCGCTCCCTGTCCAGCTCCCAGCTTCCTAAACGACCCAGCCAGGCTGCCCCACGCCTCCCTGCCTTTGAATTCCAGCCCCCTCTGCTCGCAACACCTCGCCCTTCGTTGGCGCACTCCTGCTCATCCGGCAGAACACAGCTGGCGGGTGCCCTCCCCCTCAAGTCTTTCTGGGTCCATGCAGACCAGGCTGGTTTCACTTGCGTCTCATCCTGGAGCTCTCAGAGCTCCTCAGGAGACATCAAGCTGGGCTGTCGCTGCGTCTCTTGGTCCCACTGGACCAGGAGATGGAGGAGTGTAGCAGAGACCGGGCCTGGCACCCAGCAGGGGCTCCGCAAAGCCTTCTTAGATGGATAAGGGTTAGCAGAACGATCACAGAGTTCCTTTCAAACTGACACTGGAGTAGTCACCACTCTCCCCTTCCACACGCACTCCACAGTTTACACGCCCTTTCAATGTTCCAACACAGTCTCTCCCGACAGAGGGTCAAGTAGGTGGGATTAGCCCCATTTTACAGATGGTGGGGGGAATCAAGGTCACTGAAGCCGGGAAGACCACCCAGGACTCAGGACTCCCAGCCGAGTGGAAGCCAACTTTGCTATAATTCCCAGGTGATGGAGAATTCCATTTTGGATCATGAAAGCTAAAGCAGCTTCTGCTCCATCCTACCCCGACCTTCAAACTTTCTCTGTTCTCCCGAAAGTCTGGAAACACGATGGTCACAGTTTCAGGACCTACCCATCTCTCAGAAGGCGGGAGGGACCTGGCCACCTCCAAACCAAATCCTTTTCATCCCAGATCTGCGGAAGGCAGCAGGGACACCCTGAGACTTGGGGTCCTCATCTCAGCTGCCCCCAGCTCAGAGACGCCTTCCCATCCCACTCCGGAGCCCCCACCCCCACCCGCGCAGCCTCCCAGCCCAACCTTTATTACAGTTTAACATAGGCCAGCCCGGAGCCGCGGCAGAGAAATGAATCACATAATAGCTGATATGCGTTTTAATCGAGTAATTCGGGCAGAGCCGAGAGCCGGCGAGTGCGGGCTGGGTGTCCCTGAATACCAAGCAGGCCTGGGCGCAGGCCTCGGAAAATGGAAAAGTCATTTACACCTCAGCTGGGGGCCGGCGAGCAGGGGCCGCGGCGGGCGTCCTCCCGGTCCCTCCGCGCGAACTGCTCAGCTGTGACCAGCACATGGTGTGCGCAGTTCCTAGGGTCCCTCTGCGGGGTCCAGGCCAGGCAGCTCACAAGGGGCCGGGGGACCGGGGGTGGATGGAGAGGCAGGGATCGGACCCCAAGTTATGCCTCCCTGGAAGCGACCCCCCCATCCACCTCCTCTGCCCACACTGCTCTGGGGTACCCGTCTCAGACTGTCGGGGTCCTTAATGACCCCCTTGCTCTCCCATCACGCCTCCCAGGCAGCCAGCCCAGCACCCAAACTGGGAGATGCAGCATCCTTATCTGCAAGCCCACCCCCACCCCACCGCGGTCCAGCCCCACAGTCTGTCCATCTCTCCCTGGACTCCCACGGTCGTCTCGTGCCCCACCGACTGCCAGCCTTTGCATAGGCTGTGCCCTCTGCCTGGAGCACCCCCTCATCCTCCTTCTGGCCTGCCCTTTGCAGCAGGCCACCAAAGAGGGGCATTGAAAAGCACAGGCCCCGACACAGTTTGCCTGGATTCTGTAGACTTCACGTGTGTAAATATGGATAACAATGGGAATTCCCTCCCCCTGGCCCAAGAGCCACTTGCCTTGCTCTGCGGTTTCCTACAGCGCGCACCACAGACAGATGTGCTAAACGTCCCTTTTCATGCCTGTCCCCACCCCCTCCATCATCCTGGTCATCACTCGAGTCCACGTTCCAAGCAGGTGGGCGTTTTCTCCGCTGAATCTCCAGGGCTTGGCATAAAGTGGACACCCAAATATTTGCTGAATGCCTGAACGAGTAAACGAGTGAGTCTGTTAAGGCCACAGTGCCAGGGACAAGTGAGTGCTCTGCGTGCGGGAGCTGCCGTCAGCTTTGGGCCACTCCTCCAGGAAGCCCTCCAGACACAACCTCTCCGTCTGAGTCTGGAGTGTCTGCTTCTGTGCCCTTGTGGCTGGGGCTCAGCCATACCGTCCACATGGATTCACTTCAGTCCTGCTCTCCCAGAGGCCTCCTGAGGGGACTGAGGCACTGGTAATGTGGGGATCCAAATAGGTTCTATCTGACTCCAAGTGAAGTGAAGTCACCCAGTCGTGTCTGACTCTTTGCGACCCCGTGAACTGTAGCCCACCAGGCTCCTCTGTCCATGGGATTCTTCAGGCAAGAATGCTGGAGTGGGTTGTCATTTCCTTCTCCAGGGGATCTTCCCAACCCAGGGATTGAACCCGGGTCTCCTGCATTGCAGGCAGACGCTTTATCCTCTGAGCCACCAGGGAAGCATCTGACTCCAAATCTCACGCTATTTCTCGGCGACTGACTGATGCCCCGTGTCACCCTGCCAACTCAAAGAGGAGAGGGAGGGGAGGAAAATGTGACAAAACTTTTTCTTCTTTGGGAAGTGTCCATCTAGTCCCAGCAAACTACCTTAGAAAACAAAAGAAAACTCTGAACCGTAAGTAGATGATTTGCATTGTAAACAATTGTGTCCGTTGGGGTATTCTCTGATTGCGGTTTCCGTGGTCACAGTAGAGTCCTGTCCTCGGGCACTAGAGGGCGCTCTTCGTACATTCCTGCCAGGAAGGGGCATCTCCAGGAAGAAGGAAGTAGTACTGCTAGAAATAGCAGTGTGTTGTAGTTCCAGAATTCAGAGCCATGTTTTTTCTCATGATGGATCCAGAGATCCCGCTGCCCTGAATTGTGAAGCACAAATCACGTTTAGAGGAGAAGGTAGAGTTGGTAAAGGGCTGGAGCCGTCTGAGCCAAGGGCACTCAGTCAGGGAAGACTTCCTGGGGACAGAGTTTAAAACCACGTTCACCTCCTTAAGGCAAGAGGGTGAGCTGAAGGTAGGTGCTGGGCAGACAACAGAGTTTGCTCTAACAAGGGGGATCGCCAACGGGGCCTCTTCTCACAGAGTGTGGCCGAGGCTGCAGACACTGAGAGAAGGTGGGCAGAATAGAAGCTGTGGGATCAGATGGACCTGGGTTTGAATTCTGGATCTGTCTCCCACCACTATCGATGCTGAATGTGTAATTGACCTTCTAGCCTCATTTTCATCCTTTCTAAAATAGGGGCAGTGATGCGAGTCAGGGAAGAAGGGAAGACAGAAAGCCGTCTGGAGGCTGAGCTCCGGGAGTGTAGGTGACTGAGCTGAGCTGAGCCATCTCTCCTTTCATTCAGACAGAAGGCTGGCAGGTGGGGAGCCGGCCCTCTGGGCTCAGCCCTCAACCTGCTGTGTGACCTTGAATATGTCACTCGCACCCTGGAATCTCTATTTCCCCATCCGCCCACTGGGAGAAAAGCCATCCACCTGCCCCTTAGGGTACGGATGCAGCTGCATAGATGGAAACTTTGAGAAGTACCACAGGGCACCCTTGACGCAGTGATCACAGCCTGCTCCTCCACTAACTCAGGAAAGTTGCTTCACTCCTCTGGGCCACAATTTCCTCCTCTGCAAAGTGAGGGAAATCATAGCACAGACCTCACAGAGTCGTCACACACGAAAATTAGTTGAATTACTGCAAGACAAGGCTTACAACACTGCTATGTATACAGTAAGTGCTCAGTATATGTTAGCTATTATTGTTATTGCTATTACTATCGGTGCCTGAGTACAAGAACTTCATCTATCTCAGTAGCCCTTGGAGGTAAGCTCATTTGCCCAGCAAAAGGCAAGGAATGCATGAATGAATGAACCAGTGAATGAATGAATGAACACATGAATGAATGAATGAACACCTCTCTGTCATTTCTCCCTTATTCTCCTACGGTGGGGGCTTTGCACAAACACGGTCACACGCACAGAGCCCACATCACACCCATGGGGGCGGGCCATCACAGACACTCGTGGTGCCCACGGACAGGAGAGGGCACAAAGGCCTCAGGTGAGCCATCCAGCTGGGGCACCAACGCTGACAGGGCTGAAGGGGCCAAGCAGGGCGGCGGGCCCCCAGGAAGCTGATCCGGGGAGGCCCGGGGTGAGGCCTCAAAACCAGCCAAGGGGAAATGGCCGCAGCTGGGGCCCCGGCGAGCCAGATGCAGCCGCCCTGCGTGGCAGGGAGGGAAAGGCAGCTTGGCCACCCATCCGCGCCCCACAAAGCCACTGTGAAAAGACCATATGCCCAGGGAGCCAAGCCTGCCGGACCCCCCTTCCCCCACCTCCCAGCTCCCCTCTCCCCCTCCTCAAAGCTGCAGCCGCTAGAAAGCCATCACAGGAAGTGGGGTGGAGAACCTGGGGTTTCAGAGCCTGGTTCCCTCCACCAACCCTCCTGCCTCCGGGCTCAGCCCTGAGAAAGGGCTTAAAGCCAGGGCTCGTGGAACCCCAAAGACTGGGCGCTGTGACCACACAGAGCCTCCTACAGCAGGAGTATACAGTAAGTGCTCAGTATTGTCACTGCATGAAGGCCACAGGAGAATAAACACAAAAAGAGCTGCGCGTGTGTGTTTTGGGCTCTGCGCTGTTCCTGTAGCAAGTCGCGTGGTCCCAGAATAGCCCTAAGAGATGAGCATTTCTCTGAGTCCTGTGTTACAGATGGGGAGGCTCAGGCGGAGTTAGAGCGGACTGATGACTGCACCCGGGCAGCTTGCACCCAAGCCCTGTCTTCACCATCGAGGTGACCCTTGTGAGCCTGGCTTTCAGGGTCCTCCCTGTCCTGGCCCAAACGTGCCCCTCCTGCAGGCTGTGGCAAGGCCTTCGTGTCCTGCGGTGACTTGGGATGCTGCTCTCACACTACTTCTTACTGTCTTACTTCCCCTATCCTTCAGGTCCGACTTGAAGCCCACCTAGTCCAGGAAGCCCTCCATGACTACCACACCCTGAGCACCCTCCTGAAATCCCTGTGCCATTCGCCCCCAGTGGCCTTGACTCCTGCTGGGGACAGACAATTAAGTTTCAAGGCCTGTGTTTTGTTTATGAGTATGCCTTATCATCCAATTTGTAAGGAGTTTATTTGAACTGCTTGAGAATGGGACCTAGGTCTCCTCCGTCAAGCTGGGGACACCCCAGAGTAGAGGTTATGCCTCCAGAATAAGACTGGGGGTTTCTTAAAGCTCTAATCTATTGACATATTTCTTCTACTATAACTGGGCATGACCCCAGGGCGGGGTGACTGGGCACACCTCTGTGTTCCCATCTCTCTAGAATGTTCTTAATAACAGTATCCAATACAAACTGCAGCTGTCAGTTGAACAAAGCCACAATGGGCCTTTCCATTGCGGGCAAAACAAGGAGAAACTACTCAAGTTTCCCCCGAGTCACAGGTTCTCTCTCAGGACCCTGGACTGATCCCTTTCCCCTTGGGACTCATTTCTTGCTGTCCAACGTCCATCTGACCCCTCCCTCATCTTTCTTTGAATGGGCCTCCCAGAAACCTCTAACATCATATGGAACATTAAGGGGCACCCACAGGGTACCCCACAGACCCCCCCAACAAA
Organism: Bos indicus x Bos taurus; assembly: GCF_003369695.1. Taxonomy (NCBI): domain Eukaryota; kingdom Metazoa; phylum Chordata; class Mammalia; order Artiodactyla; family Bovidae; genus Bos; species Bos indicus x Bos taurus. The sequence continues at coordinate 133,653,969 of NC_040077.1, forward strand.
AGCCAGGGCAATCCGAGTGCACTGCCATGAAAACGAGCAGATTTCTGAGCATCTCACCCCTTTGGAAGAGAACCACTCTCTTAGAGGCAGACAGGGCTGTGAGCTGATTCTCGGACGCAGGTTTGAAGGTGAACCAGGATTGCTGGGAAAACAAGCTGCACCTTTAACGTTGCTTCATGGAGGCCGGCCTCCCTCCCTGGAGGCAGAAAGCTTTACCTGGGGAGCCCGCCTAACAGGACAGACTCCCCCTCCGCGGGCCAGCAGCAGAGGCCCCACCGAGTCCTGTCTCCCTGTCTCACTGCCCCTGGGGGCTCCAGACTAAAATAAAGAGGGTTCCCTATTAAAAGAGGGTGCCACCCACCCCTGCCACAGGCAGCTGAGACCACGGCCGGAGGAGGTCTTATTACTTTACCCAGAGCAGGGTCCCCAGGGAGCCTGTGAGCTGTTTGGAAAGACAGGGGGCTTCCAGATTGGAACCCTGACCTGTGTGTGGCTGGCTTCGCCTCCAACTTGCTGTGTGACTCTGGCAAGTCCCAACCCCTTTCTGGGCCTCCTTTTGCCCATCCCTGAAAAGCAGAGGTCCTCCTGGGTCTCTGAGAGTGAGCCCGAGAAGGGGGGCTGGACGGCATCTGATTTATGCATCACTTCCCACTCCAGAACCCAGTACAACTCCTGGCATACAGTAGGACTTAGGACGTGCATCTGTGGCTAGATGAGAGAATGCTGGTGGTCGAGGGTAGCAAGGAGCTCCGGGGGGACTGGGCTGCTAAGGAGGGGGTGCAGGGTAGGCTACGGGACCCCCCAAGATCATCTGATTCCTGTGGGGGTGGGGAAGGATGGACCTCGTGGCCCTGGGGTGCACATCACATGCTGCCTGGCCAGTGGTCCCGGACCTTTCTTCCTCTCTTAGGGGAGGGGGTGGGCAGGCTCGGCCCTCCGTCCCCCTTCCCGTCCCTGCCCTCCCCTCCCCGCCTTGCCCCCTCCCCTCTCCCCATCCCGTGTCTCAGGCTGGTCGCTGGGCAGCGGGCCTTTCACGGTGCATTCTCCCGCTGCCCCTCCCCAGCCTCGCTCCCCGGCAACCTCATCCTGTTGTGCCCCCATCAATCTATGGCAGCCCGGCCCCTCCAGCTGGCCTGGCTGGGCCGTTCCCAGGCAGAGCAGGTCCACAGTGGAAGGTGGTGGAAAAATGTGGACAAATTTCTGATTTGCAACACTCTGGGAAAGAGTTTATTGCCATTGTTTGAGGACGAATGTATAAATAAAGCAAGGCGAAGATTGCAGGGGGAGGCTGATGAAAGGCAGAAAACGAGAAATTTTATGGCCATAAGGAGCGCACTCTGATGGTGATTTCTGAGGCACCAGACCATGGCAGTTACTTAGCCAAATGATCGCTGTGAAGCTGGGCAAGGGGCTTATTTCTTAATTACTGTTACGTATCATGTCAGGCGGACGCCCCAGCCCGGGAAAACTTGGCCTTGAAGCAGACACCTGCTCGGAGCCGCGTCCCGGGGTTGGGAGCTGCTGGGTCCGTGGGAGGATATCACTCGCCCCCTTGAGGGCAAGGGGCTTCCCAGGACCCGATGCCCTCTCTCTGTCCAGGCTCCTGCACCCAGACAGTAAATCATCCACTCGACACATAGGGGTCAAACACATGTAGGTTCTGAACCAGCTCGGGGTGACACAGCAGAGGATGAAATGGACGAGATGTCCAGTTACAGAAGATATCAGCAAAAAGCGGCTGGGGCTCATTTGGGGCTCCTCCTGCAAAAATGAGTCAACAGGCAGGACAGCAGAGGGGAGGAGGCAGGCGGCGGGGCTGGAAGGCGGTGGAGGGGGAAGAGCGATGGCTTTGGTTGTACCACCTGGGCTAGGTACCTCTGTGAGCCTGTGTCTTTCCCTGAGAAAAGACGGGGCAGGACGAATTTCCCTCCTTTTGGTCTCCCTCATGGTTCTGAGATCCTGGGATGCTGTGATTCCATTATTTTTAGAGTTGGTGGGGTTGGTTTTTTTCAAAAGTGAACAGCATCTGTCCTGTGAAGCACTCTAGTCTCTTTCTGGCGGTTCGCGTCAGTCACGTGACGCAGTAACAGAAGGAGCAGGGGAGTTACGGTGTATTCAGGGTCTGCTCCGTGCCAAGAAGTCAACACGCATTGCGTCCTCGCGTGAAGTGCTCAGTCATCTCTTGGAGCTGGTGCTCCTTGCTGAACGCTCAGAAAAGGCGAAGACCTGCTCGGATACTAAGTGGCAAAGCCGCCCTTCAGCCCAGGTGGGTCCCACACCAAAGCTAACGAATGCATTTTAAGTAAACCAAACTGCCTCGCCAGCAGCTCCTACAAGGGTGGTTCTCAAGCTTTAGGGCATCAGAATCCTTGGGAAGTGAAACTTGCTCAGTCACATCCGACTCTTTGAGACCCCACAGACTATGCAGTCCATGGAATTCTCCAGGCCAGAATACTGGAGTGGGTAGCCTTTCCCTTCTCCAGGGGATCTTCCCAACCCAAGCATCAAACCTAGGTCTCCCCCATTGCAGGTGGATTCTTTACCAGCTGAGCCACCAGGGAAGCCCAAGAATATTGCAGTGGGCAGCCTATCCCTTCTCCAGCGGATCTTCCCGAACCAGGAATCAAACCAGGGTCTCCTGCATGGCAGGCAGATTCTTTACCAACTGGGCTATCGGGGACTCAGATATGAAACAGAGATTGCTGGGTCGCCCAGGGGAGTTTCTGATTCAGTAGGTGGAGCCTAAGAAGCTGCATTTCCAACAGGTTCCCTGGGGAAGCCACCTCTGCTGCTGGGGGCCATGCTTTGAGAACCATTGCTCCACAGAAATTTAGAGAAAAGTAGCAACAGCTAACAAACAAAAACCACACTGCTCCAGGGGAATGGAAAAGCATACAAGTCTTCTTACTGTTATCAGAATGGAAGTAGCCAGGCTGAAAGAGACCGCAGCCTCTCATGGCACCAAAACCCTAGATCTTTTCCAGAATGATGAGGGAGAAGACGGTCAGCCCGAAGAGGACCAGCCAGGGGGTCGGCTCAGCAGATGAACTTTCTTCTCTGTGGTCTGGCAACCTGCCAGGGTGGCTGGGTCACCCATCAGACCCCGGACAGACCACAGGCATGCCTGGAACCCTACACAGGGCCCTGCCTGTCCCGGCTCCACCCCAGCCTCTTCCCACTCCTTCTATCTACCTTGTCCCCCTTCCTAAGCTCCCTTCCTTCTCCCACCATCTCTCCTTTCACCATCAGCAATCGGGTGGGCACTGTTCCTAGTAGGGGAAAGACCTGCCGCCCACCCAAACAGCGACTTTAAAAGGTTTTCAAAGTCAGGGACCCTCCCCACACCTGCCTCCTCCCTGGCCCACCTTCCAGCCTCCCAGCTTGAATTATCTGGAGAGTCATTATTTATTTCCGCTCCAGAATAACAAGGATCTTTCTCTGTTTTGTTCACTGCTTTAATTCCCAATGCCCAGAAGAGAGCCTGGCCCATTCAAAAAGCTCAACACAGATTTGTTGAATGAATGAATTTATGGAACGAATGCACAGCCCTCTCCAATATGCTCAGATCTCTGCTATGAGTTGGAACGCTCCGACAGATGCCAACGAAGGCTTGCTCTTCAGGCCAACGTGCTCATTGGTGACTATGATGACATTGGTGACTATGACAATTATCTCATTAGAGATGTATTTATGCATCGTCAGACACCTGGCACCACGCTGAAAGCCCCAGCTAGCCAGCTGAACAGTTCCAAGAGGTCTGGAGGATCGCTGCTCTGTAAACCAACACACAGGTACTCCACTGAACCCCTTCATCCACATCCAGATGTCTGGTCCACTCAGGGGCAGCCCAGATGCTAACGCACCATCTGAACGATGCTCGCAAAACAGCCTCCGAGGCTGCCACCGAACCCCTTGGCCACCCTGGACTGCGAGAGTCTTCCTGCGAAGCATCAGACACCTTTGGAAATGTGTGGCTGGAGGAGCCTGTTTTTAAAGGAGTTAAAATCCAATTTGATCCTGCTGCTTACGCCTTTTCTAGTTTGATGTGTTTTTGATAAAAAAATTTTTTTTGATCAATAAAAATAAAATCTGTTACTTGCACCCTGGGACAATTATTGCTCTGGGCTCAGTTTGCTGAGTCTTGATAGAATAAATAATGTTATTTTCCCCAAACGTGGCCAGCCACAGGTTAGGTCCATTAAACCAGCAGAGAGGGAGTGGAATCTGAAAACACACTGGTTCTCAGAGGGCTTTGCCCACCTGAAACCATGCTGCGAGGAGGTGGTAAAGGGTTGGGCTTCCCAGCTTCCCAGCTCTGGGGAGCGACTGGGGATAAATCTCCGTGAGGGGGAAGCAGCGATAACAGGCCCTCGCGATGGTCTTACCTGGCCAAGTGCTGTGCTCGGCACACGTAACTGACATCCTCCCACGAGACTCAAAGCAGAACTGAGACGGAACTGATTCTAAGGACAAGACTTAGAAAGAGGCAGTGACTCACCCAAGATCACTCAGCTGGCCATGGCTTGAACCTGGACCACCAGGACCCCGAGCACACGGTCGGACCCCTCTGCCCCCATGTCCCTCTCACTGGGTGAGGGCAGCGACAAGGCCCGGGAAACGGCGGAACAAGTGCAGGCGGATGCCTCTTTCTCTACATGTTGCCTTCTCCCCCTCTCCCCGAAGTGCCATCCTGGGCTCGCTCCAAATCGCCCTGATACAGGGCTGCTGATCAGACCAGCGCTCTCCGTCTGGCCTGGGGTGGCGTTGGGGGAGGGGCTGCAACTCTTGCCATAGAGGGGAGCACAGTGGGAAGGTCTGGATCCCGTGCAACGTGGGTCCCATGGAAGGACCCACATCCACTGTTAGCCACGGTCCTGCTGGGTATGAGCACATGTGCTTACAATTCCTGTGACCTTTACTTCCTGTTAGATATTTCTCAACAAAAGAATTGATATTTTACTGAAAGAACCTGACGTATCCTACAAGAGGTCAGGGCGGGTGCATTAAAGGAGCGGGGATGGCTTGGCAACCTCAAAGGCTGAACTAGACAAGTAATACCAGGCGCCTAGGGCACCCAGCGGAGAAGGCAATGGCAACCCACTCCAATACTCTTGCCTGGAAAATCCCATGGATGGAGGAGCCTGGTGGGTTGCAGTCCATGGGGTCGCTAAGAGTCAGGCATGACTGAAGTGACTGAGCAGCAGCAGCAGCAGGGCACCCGGTGGCAACCTTCAGAGGGTCAGTGGTGAAAGAGAGGGAGATGGTCCAGGGATTCTGAAAGTGAGGGGCTCGATCAAGGTGCCTGGAGAGTTGGAAGGCGTCAGTGACCGTGGTGTGGAGATGGACACTGGTGGCAGATGAAGAAGGACAGAAATATACAACCCAGCGGGCCCAGTGTGTGTCCAGCTTGTGTGCTGTGTGCTAAGTTGCTTCAGTCACTTCCAACTCTTTGGAGCCTTACGGACTGTAGCCTGAAGCTTCATTGGAAGGACTGATGCTGACACTGAAACTCCAATACTTTGGCCACCTGATGTGAAGAACTGACTCATTTGAAAAGACCCTGACGCTGGGAAAGATTGAGGGCAGGAGGAGAAGGGGACGACAGAGGATGAGATGGTTGGATGGCATCACCGACTCAATGGACATGAGTTTGAGTAAACTCCGGGAGTTGGCGATGGACAGGGAGGCCTGGTGTGCTGCGGTCCATGGGGTTGCAGAGTCAGACACGACTGAGAGCCTGAACTGAACTGAACTGGACTGTAGCCTACCAGGGTCCTCTGTCCATGGGATTTCCCAGGCAAGAACAGTGGAGTGTGTTGCCAGGCCCTCCCCCATGGGACGTTCCCGACCCAGGGATAGAACCCACGTTTCTTACACCTCCTGCATTTCCGGCTCGTTCTTTACCACTAGCGCCGCCTGGGAAGCCCTTGGGGGATCTTTCCCACCCAGGGATCGAACCTGAGTCTCCGGCACGGCAGGCAGATTCTTTACCCTCTGAACCACCAGGGCGGCCCCGTGTCCAGCTTGGATGGTATTAAATACATTGCCTCCTTCCATCCTGACAACTTGAGCAGAAAGGAACTGTATCGTTCCCATTCTGAAATGAGGAGACAGATGATCCCACGAAGGCTCTAACTCAGAGACAAGGCAGAGCCTGGATGCAAGATTCGAACCCAAGCCAGCCGAGCCCCGGTCACGCTGGGAAGGGGAGGCCTCCCCCAGAGTCCGACTGTTACCCTCACAGCCCTCCTCGCACACGGCCACGGCCCCCCCCCGCCCCGGCCCCCTACAGGCTGGGCCGCCTGCCCTCTAATTAGATTCCCCTGGAAATAAGAGTGTATTGTGCCGTTCTGCTGAAGGCAAACGGATTTTACAATTTCTTTTCTTTCCTCCTCTTTAATAACTCGCAACGTCTCAAGGAGGTTTTACTTAGGGCCTGCACACTGGAAAATTATTCTCTCATGCACTCGCTTTTCTCTTGAGGAAAATTGAAAACTGGATTTCTCCTCCACCGCCGGCTCCTGCTCCTGGCCGATCATGAGCCCAGAATATGCGAGTCCGTTCCTCAAACCCTCCTTGGAACCTTCTTGACCTCAAAAGCAAGGGCCCCCCTGCCTTCCTGCCCCACAGCCTGGAAAGCCTGGCAGCCCCGCTCATCCCGGGAACAGCGAGCAGCCTTTCAAAGCTGAGCGAGCGGGCCGGGAGCGGGCGGGGCACAGCTCCACTTTGAGGTGCTTTTTGCCCCTGGAGAGCTGGACGGGCTCCAGCCACTTCTGAGGTGGGAGCGGGTGAGGCAGGGCTTTTATTGGTCCCATCGGGTTCCCGTTAAGTGTCAGGGAATAAATCATAAACAAATGGGTCCCATTTCCATTTCTGAAAGCATCAGCCCTGCCTTGGCCCTCCGCATCGAAGGGTACATCCCTTTAAGTGGTGCCTGATGGCATGGGGAGCCAGGTGGATGGTGTCACCTCAGCGGCCGGCGGGCACCCAGTCTTCAGCCGGACCGGCGGCCACGTGTGGCGGACGGACAGATGGGCAGACAGAAGGGTGCCCCTGGGGGATGGCGGATCTGGGCTCCGAGTGGACAGGTTTCATAAATTAGCGTTTGAGAGCTCTTGCCCAAGGGGAGGCAGGAGGGTGGAAGGGAGGCTGAGGTGCAGAACACGGCCAGGGCTGGGCTGGGCTGGGGTGAGGGTGTGGCTGGTACGACCACCGCTGGGGGCTGAGAGGGTGGAGATGGGCACGCCGGGGCCTTGGGGCCGGGCACTCAGGGCTTGTGGGACAGAATGTCTCTGGCATCATAAGCATGGTGACACCCCCTACACCCCCACCTCCCAGCTCCTACCGCCCCGCTCCCACAGTGGGGGGTGGAGATGGGAAAGCGACTCAGCTACACCCGTGCACATAATTCATCTGACAACAACCGGGACCATTTGCCAGGCACCCAGGTCCAGGCACTTACGGTGGTCTCATTTAAGCCTGGCAGTATTCCCACCAGGTAGGCACCATTACCCTCACTGTACAGAGGAGGGCTCTGGAAGGCGGAAACACCATTCCCAGCAGTTATTACCGCCCCCAGGAAGCACTTCCTACGCACTTCCTGGCACTGTTCAAATGTGTTGCAACGACTATCATTCCATTTACAGAAGACCCCAAGGCTCAGAAAGGCAGAGCGTGAGGATCCCAGGTCCAGGGCAGGCGCCGACCTGTGTGGGGAGGGGAGGCTTTCCCAGACGAACTCGGACTCTAATGTTTGAAATCTTTTTGTCAAGAGAGTCTGTTGGTTCAAGCTAGGAGACCCGAGAGTCCCAACTCATTAGGATTCAACTTATAGTTGGAAAAAAGGAAGACCAGAGAGGGGGTGTGACTCGCCTGAGGCCACACAGCAAGTCTGTGGGAGAGCTGGACTGGCCCTCCTCTAGAGACCCCTGGGCACTCTCGGGTACGTGAGCAATGGGGAGAAGGGTTCCCAACAGCAGGCCTCCCAGACAGGGCTCTGCAAAGGGTGCTGCCAGTACGGCCACTGTGTAGTTAAGCCCTGGGATCACTGACCCAGGACGCATGCTCTGAGTTCTGACCACGCCCTGATCCCTCCCAGCCCTCCCCTGCAAACCTGGAAGCAATTCTATTGGCTGCCACCACCCCCCCGCCCCACCCCACCCCCGCCCCCCGGCCCCGCTCCGCCCCCCCCTGCCCCCCACCATCCCCACCACCCACCTGGCTGCAGACCTGCAGACCTGGGAGTTGGGAAGGAGAAAAAAAGAGAGAAGGAGGCCAAGGGCCAGGAACTGACTGGTGTCAGCCAGGCTGGGGCCAGAGCGCCCTTCTTGTGCTCCCCACGTGGAACTAGAGGTGGCCAGCAAGACGCAGCTTCGGAGACCAGCAAGCCGGGAGTCTGAATCCTGGGCGAGCTCACGCTGGCCCCGCGACCTCTCTGAGCTCCAACAGCTGGGAGGCAGGCGGGCGCCCAAGTGACGCAAGTGTGTGAGGACAGGAAGGCGAGGGAGACGCTTGCCGTCCCTCACCCCATCCATCCCGAGGGCCCCCGAGGAAGATGGACACAGGCACTGGCTGCCTCCTCGTGGGCCCCGACATGCTGCAGGAAGAGACTCGAGGAAGACGGGCCTGGCTGGGGAAGGGACTCCACGACGGCTGAGTCATTATTTGCTGACGGTTACCTAAGATGTGCCCAAACAAGAACCAGGCAGGGTCCTCCTCCAGGGCCGCCAGACACACCTGCCCATTTCAAAACCAAGACAAAGGCAACCCTCCTCGTGGAAAAAGACGTGCCAACCCAGCACCAAGCACGTGCTCCATGATGGGAGCCGCGATTATTTTCACGAGCACTTAATGAGCACCTACTCAGCCCCAGGAACCTTCTCGCATGCTCTCCCTCCTAAGCTGCCATCCGGGCTAAGAGACTTCTCACAGTTCCCGGTTTGAAGCTGGGAGCCTGTGGCTCAGGCATCCGTGTGATGGAATACCCACAGCTCTGATTCTGGGCTCTCAGCCTGGGCCACTCACTAGAATCCTCTCGGGAGCTTTTTAAAAAAATACTGTTCCCTTCTGATGTAATGGTCTGAAGATGCAACTTGGGCAGGTTTTTTAAAGCTCCCCCATGTGACTCTTCCATGCAGCCAGGGCTGAGAACCGTTGCTCTAGGGCTCCTGGTCCTTGCTCCAGAATTTCCCATCTCCTAGTTAGCTCTGGAGTTGAAGAGATGGATGGTTAAGAGAGTTCAGAGGACTGGCATGAAGTGGGAGCATGTATGCCAGTGACCTGGGCTGGAGGAAGAAAGGAGCAAAGTTTGGACTCTCCCTAACTAACCCCTGGTGCTGGCTGGGTTGGCTCAGGGAGCCCAGCCGAAGGTAACAGGTGGGCAGGAGCTCCTGGGACTAGACTGGGGAGGTCATTCACACCATCCTCCTGCCTCCACCACATTCTTGGAGTAAATCCCACCCTGGCCCCTAGCTAATCTTCCTCCCTGCCACCCCCCACCCAGGACCTCATGACTTGTAGAGACTAGTGGGTGGGCATCTCCTTAAGTCTGACCTCAATCCTTCTAGCTGCACCCTCCAGAACCTGTCTCCTGGAACCTGTCCTCCCTGGGCGCCACTGTCGTGGGGGAATCCAGCTATGCTTCTTGAGAAAAGGGTTTCCCTTTATGGGGCCGCTGCAAGCTGAGGGATGTATCTAGTCCAGAGACTCTTTCCTTCCCTTGCAAGTCTCTAACAGAGGGCGGAGGTGAAGGCCGGTCGCAGAACAAGCTTCTCCGCAGCCCTTCCCTTTCCGTAAGACCTAACAGCTGACCATCTGAGAGTGGGTGTTTTTGCTGCCCCATTTACCAACGGGGAGCAGGCACAGGGAAGTCCAGCGGTTTGCCCCACTGCACACTTGGCTAGCTGTGGCAGGGTCAGGACCTGGACCCAGCTCCTCAACTCAGCCACTGAATCAAGGGCAAGCAGTCAAGGACCTGTCATCTTTGGATCTGCAGCAGGAAGGAAGAGAGTCAGACCAAAAGAAGGACTGCCCAACCTTAGACGCCCCAAGTCCTAGAACCAGCTGCTACGGGAGAGCGGTAGGATGTCTCTTCTGAATGAACCCCAAAGCATGCCTGCCCCCGAAGCCTACCACTGGAGCCAGGCTCCCAGATGCCCCCCCGACCAAGCAGCCTGACTCTCCCCCAGGTGAGCCCGAGAGGAAATTCAATCCTGTTTCCTTCTCTCTGAACTTGCCAGGAGCTTGTTTGCTCTGAGAGGCCCTTGAGGCCTTGGCTTCCCCGGTTTCAAATAATTGACTTTCACAGCCTGTCTTCAGGTGGAACGCTGCCACACACCACCTGGGCGAAAGGTTGAACCCCAAGGACTTTGCCAGGGATTGAATGGGGAGGTATCCTAGCTCCGAGATTGGGTGGGTGCCTCCCAGAGTCAGCTCGGGGCCCCGTTGTGCCCTTCCCCCACCCAAAGCCTTGCCACAGTCATTGGCTGCCACGGAGTTGACTCCGACTGGGGGCCTGAGATGGGCAGAGCACGCTGAAGGGCCCTTGCACCCTGGAGGGTCCTACCAGGCAGCTCTTAGAGGGAACGTGTGTTCACCTGTGCTGCTTGCCCTGCTGGGGCTGGAGGCAGAGAGTACACTTCCCCGCACCCAACAACCTCTTCTCTGCAGGGCCTGTGGTCCCCACAGGCCAGAGTGCTCAGGTCCCCCTGGACTGAAACAAGACCGCTGTGTGCAATGGGATGGGGCGGGGGACAGGCCTGAGGTCTGGAGTTGCAAAGCTGGGGGCTCTTCTCCTCCAGATTAAATCATCATTTCAAAACAGAATCATTATTCTGAATTGGCAGAAAATAGGTGCAAATTTTCTGCACCTATTGGGGCTTCCCTGATAGCTTAGTTGATGAAGAATCCACCTGCAATGCAGGAGACCCTGGTTCGATTCCTGGGTCGGGAAGATCCCCTGGAGAAGGGAATGGCTACCCACTCCAGTATTCTGGCCTGGAGAATTCCATGGACTGCATAGTTCATGGGGTCACAAAGAGTCAGACACGACTGAGCGACTTTCACTTCGGGCGCAAATAACCACTCCTTGCTTTCTCCTGCAGGAAACCCCATCATTTCTGCAGCTGAAATGCCCCGCTCCCCGAACCTGCCCATGCCCTCGTCTGTCTAGCTCCAGACACAAGACACCTGGTCCCTCAGCCTTCCGTGTTGGCTGGAGTCCTGGGAAGGACACATGCCATAGGTGTGCTGTCAAGGCTACTGGGGCCGGGAGCTCCAGTTTCAACCCCTCTCAGTCTGCCCCAGAAATAAAAATAATCAGCTGCCACATTTATCCAGAGCTGCGTCCAGGCTCCCTGCTGCATGCGTGCGTCTGCCATCCAACTTGCTCAGCCACTGTCTGTGGTGGAACCGCGTCACGTGAAGGAGTGAGTGGACATGAGGGAACTCAGGCCCAGAGAGATGAGGTCACCGTCCCAAGGACACACAGCAGAGTCAGGATTGGAGTTCAGGTCCAGCTGACTCTGGAGTCTGGGAGCTCAGCTACCACCCTGCACTGCCATGTTAGAATCCCTGGAAGCAAGAGGTGGTATCTCAGGCTGAGCACGGTCAAGAGCCTGGCGTGGCCCCTGGGGAAGGCAATACACTGTCCTGTTTCCCCCAGGATTTGGGGTTCACCTGTCACATGTTCAGGGGAACAATATGTGTCCAGGGGAGCAGATCGCAGAATAGGAGCTCCTGGCCTGCCCTCCTCTGGGCCTTACACTTTTCATCTGTATAATGGGGGCAGAGAGCTAGCTGACCCCAAGGCTCCCTGCCCCAGCCCCGGTCTGACACTCTGTCACTTCCTGTGAGGCTCTGAGCTACTGATGTCGCCCTTCAGGCCTCAATCTCCCCTTATGTAAAACAGAGTGACACCCCACAGAGGGTAGCGAGGATCACAGCCTTGGACGAGCTTTGTAAACTGTAAAGGGAAAGTGAAAGTCGCTCAGTCGTGTCCAACTCTGCGACCCCATGGACTCTACAGTCCATGGAATTCTCCAGGCCAGAATACTGGAGTGGGTAGCCTATCCCTTCTCCAGGGGAACTTCCCGACCCAGGAATTGAACCAGAGTCTCCTGCATTGCAGGCGGATTCTTTACCAGCTGAGCCACAGGGGAAGTGCTGGCCAACGGAGAAGCCGGTGGTTACTTCCTAAGTGGACTCCGGGCATGGCTAGCTCACCCTCAGCCCCAGGAGCACCTCCTCTCCCCCTCCCCCTCAAGCTTTGTCTTCCCTTTTCCAGGTCACTGGCTCCCCATTTGTCATGCCTCCTGCTCTCCTCCGGGTTTGGAGGACTCTCAACAGTTGGGAAGGGGAAACCCAGATGTGGCTGTAGGCCATCAGGGGGGCCAGGAGAGGGGTCACCACCGCCTCAGAGGAACGAGATCATCTTTCCAGCAAGATGGAATCGGTCCCGGCCCTGCCACTAATTAGCTGTGTGACCTTGGGCAAGTCACTTAACCTTCCTGGGGCCTTTGCCCCTCCATCTGTGAAAGTGAGAGGGTCAGACTAGATGCCTCCCGAGCTGACACATGAGATGGAGCCGGTGCTGGGGAAGCTCCTTTCTGCTCCAAATCACAATCCTAGTGCAATGACTGGGGGGAGCTGGGAGTCTCCCGATCCTGGATGGGAAAGGGAATCAAAGCCCCAGGACTCCACATTCCTCATGACGGGTGAGGGGCGGGTGGACATCTCTCTTTCTCTGCCCTCTCTCTTTAGCGGGAGGGAGAAGGAAAGGCCGTGGTACTATGTACAAGCCACTGAGGATGGGCTGGTAGCAGCCGGCCCTAACGTCAAGGCCACGTTAAAGTCTTGCAGCAGTTCCTGGCCTGTCGGGAGAACGTCGGCACTGCTTATCTTTCCCGTGGGGCCAGGCAATTCTTATCTGGAGTCTGTCCTCTGAACTTAGCAGTTGTATTTTAGGATGGGGCCTATTCCTCCGCACACCCCAGAATATTCCAGAGGACTTAGAAAATTCAAATTCCAGCTCAGCTACTTTCTATCAAGAGGCTTGATGGAACATTCTATTTCTCTGGTCCTCAGTCTTGCTGTCTGTAAAATAGGGGCAGCAGTGGCTCCTGGAGTTAGCAGGTGAGAGCCACAGGCCCAGCGCTAGGCACATCAGCTCTCACCTGTCAGATCAACAGGGACAAAGCAACTGACAAAGCCCTCGGCTCGTGAGGCATTGTGAAGGAAGCAGCTTCTGTACCAGCCTCCAGAAAATGATGTCCTTGACACACGAACTGTTTGAGCCTAGAACAGGGCTTGCTGCTCATTTAGTCAAAATAAATACACGTGTGGGTGTGCACATTTCCCTGTAGAGAAATACCTAGAAGATCAGACTCCCAAATTATTCACCATATTTAACTCTGGGGGACAGAAAGAAGGAGATAACTTTCTACTTCCTTCCTATGTTTGACTTCTGTTTTCACATGAAGCAGCTAATTTTTTATAATGAAGAACTAACAGGTGCTTCGCTGGTGGTCCAGAGGTTGAGAATTCACCTGCCAATGCAGAGGACACAGGTTTGACTCCTGCTCCAGGAACATTCCTGAAGCCTGCAGGCCCCAGAGCCTCGGCTCTGCAACGAGGAGCCACTGCAGTGAGAAGCCCGCACCCACCGCGAGGAGCAGCCCCTGCTCGATGCGGCCAAAGAAAGTCGGAGAGCAGCAGTGAAGACCCAGAGCAGTGAAAAAGTAAAATAAATAAATCTATGTTAAAAAAAAAAAAAAAGAGAAAGAACTAATAAGAGGTTAGAAACCAGCTTTCTTTTTTCTCATTCCAAGCAGAAGTCTGACCTGCAACCATCACCTCTCTTCCAGGGCAAGAGAACACACGAACCAAAGCAAGAACAGAGACGTGGCTACAACCCTACAACTTGACGATGGTCGCCTGATGTTTTCACATCGTCACGGAGCATCACTTAGGGCGTCCTACAAGGCTGCTGGGACGCGGCCATCATCTTTGGGTCTGTTTTGAGGACAAGGTCGCCAAAGAGAGAATGAGAGGCTTGGCCAGGGCCCCATGCTTCAGAGGGCTCACTTCAGGCTCTGGGAGGTCAACCCCGCCCCCAGTCCCCAACTCAGGGAGCGCATGGAAGAAAGGCCGCGTCTCTGGCCCTTGAGTGCCCACCCTGTCCCTGGCAAAGCACCCATCCCCGTCATCCAGTCCCAGGGCAGCCTCTGAGGACATCGGTGCTCGCCGAGACCAGGCTGTGCTCGACCAGGGACCCAAAAATAAAGAAGCCACTCTCCGGGCTCCGGGAGGCTGGCTTCCACCCGCTCCCTGGAAACGTTCCTTGACTTCAAAACAGGCTGGAGTGTAAAACCAACAACGCGTCCTGTGCCCATAAACAAATAGGCAGCCGCTTGGCCCCCTCCTCCCAGCGCCCTCCGCTCACCCCCTGCCACTTGAAGGCGCGGGCAGAGGGCAGGGCTGCGTGCCATTGTCCCGGGTAATTAATTGCGGTAATAAGGAGCTGCCCTCCGCTTCAAAGGCCAGCCGGCCGGGAGCCCAGCCCTGGCTCCTGCGTGTGGCCGGAAGGCAGCGTGGACCCGGCGGGCCACTGCACCTGCACCCTGAGGACCCACTGTGTGCCGGCTCCGCACCAGGCCGTTGGCTTTTTCTAAACTGTCCACTGGGCCATTCGTCCTATTTTACAGATGAGAAGACTGAGGGTTAGAAAGATTCTGGAAAGATGCATAGGAAGCGTGAGCTTGAAGAAAAGATAGACAAACTCATCTCCCTCCCCTCTCAGCCTGCGTGCCCCACCTCAGGCACCGCTCACACCATGGGAGAGGCATATCCTGTCTGTCTGTCTGTCCCCCACACCAAACAAGGGGCCCCCGAGGGCAGGGATGTGCCCAGGTCGTTCTCTGCTCCAGCCCAGCGCCTGGCATCTAGTCAGAGCTCAACAAAGACCAACTGATGGGACTGACAACAGGGCACCGACGATTTCCACTCTCAATCACAACCCCCTCATTCTGTGACCCCTGCTCTATCACATTTTTCTTTCGCTCCTTCCCCTGCAGCGTTCCTGAGCCCCTAATCCGCTCCAAGCTCATGCAAGCTGCCTTCACCCACACTATCTCACGGAATCCTTGTAAAACCCCCGAGAGGACAGAATTCTTAGCTCCATTTTACAGGTGAGAAAACTGAGGGTCGGAGAGAAGAAACACCTTCTTCTCTGGGGGGAGCTGGCTGACCACTGCTTCTCCCCTAATTCTTTCTACCTCCCGATTACCCTCCCGGCCCTCCACCCTCACCCAGCCCCTCCTCGGCCGGCGTGCTTCCAGCCTGGGTCCGCCCCACCTCTGAGCGCCCTTCTGTTTTTTCGCTCAGGATTCCTAAGTCCAAGGAGCCGGGCTTGTTTATAGCCCTGCCTGCCCTGTTGCCTGGGTCCCAGCTCAGGTCAGCTCTCTGGGGCTAGGAGGGACTTTTGAACGTGCTAAATACAGGTTACAGGGGTCAGAAGGTCACAGCCCTTCCTTGGGGGACGTTTGACTTGAACCATCCATGAAATAGCGACTGTTATCTCGGGGGGCGGGCTGTGGGGAGGAGAGGCAGGTTTCTTAAATTATGATGATGCTTCGACCACCTCCCCGTCTTGCCCCCCCTCCCCAGGCAGGCCTCACTCACCCCCACCCCGCTTTGGTCTCTCTGGGTAGATTCAGCATCTGGATTTCCCGTTTGCTTCCCTCTAATTCCGCCCTTCAGCCAGAAAGGCATACAGGGTCTGGGGGACCCGCAGAGCAGAAGTGAAGGGAGGAGGGGATATTCGCTGGAGGCCTGCTTTGCTCTGGGCAGACGGGGGTTTGAGGGGGTCTCAACTCCCTTTCACAGGCTGGGTGACTCGGCAGAAATCACTGGTTGGCGAGGGGCAGAGCCAGGACTGGAGCTCGGTCTGAAACTAAGTGTCAGGACCCCCAGGGCGGGCCGCTTGGTCGACACTGCGCACTTCCACTGCAGGGGGCACGGCTTCCATTGCTGGTCGGGGAACTAAGGCCCCACGAGCCACCCAGTGTGACCAAATAAAGTCAGGACCGAACCACCACGTCAGAATCGGGCCCACCCTGGCGACCCCTCCGCTGGTGGAAACTCCCCCGCCCCGAGGCCCTAGCCCCAAGCTCCACTTCCAGGAGCAGCCAGAACCCTCCTCAGCCACCCAGCACAAGTACGCACGCCAAGAGGCCTCCCCAGACACTGCCTCAAAATACAGAGCCCTCCATGCTTTTCCAGAGAGGAAAAGTCCCTCTTCCCTTCCCACCCCGCCCTTTCACAAAGCCAGGATGAGGCTGAGATGACCCCACTCGACGGTGACATAGCTGAGCCTCAAAGAGACTTGTCCCCGCACCCCAGGGAGGAGGGTGACCAGCCACCCCAGTCTGCCCAGGACTCAAGTTTCCCTGGGAATGTGAGAGCCCCAGTGCTGACCCAGGACAGCTCCATGCAAATCAGGGCAGCCTAGGCCCCATCCCACTCCCCCACCCCCAGAGGGGAGATGCAGAGGCTCCGAGGCAGCGGCATTTTCCTGCCACCTGTCTCACTCAGCTTCCCGCTCTTCCCCTGTCCATCCCTTTCTCCAGGGAACAACCAGCAGGGAGGAGGACTGCCAAGGCCCCTCCCGGCGCTGCCACGAGGGAGTTACTCAGAAGGTGAAGGCAAGCCACCCGGCTCTGACTCTCCAGCTGCGATCATGAGGGTCCCTTTTTGGGTCCCTCAGTACTCAGGCTGAGACAGGTGTGGGAGGGAGCGAGGGGGAGAGGGGAAGGGGAGGCAGGGTGGGAGAGACCGGCCTCACTCCCAGCAGACGCCCGGTGCCCCTCTCACCTCCACTGTCCACCTGTCTCAGGAAAGTTCCAGGTTTAGGGGGCAGGTCTTGAGCACCTACTCTGCCTACGGTATTGAACCGAGCAGAGGGGGTCAAAACAAAATAGAATGCAGTTAACTAGTCCTGGCCCTCCAAAATGTTCTAATCTGGCACAGGAAATGGAAGCACAGAACTATACCCACTAGGACAGTGAAATCTTCAGGACACATACACAACACACACGCGCACACACTATTGCCCACATGTACTTGCACACACACGCACACACATGTACACATGCACAGCACACCCAAGTGGATGCACTATTGCCCATGTGTGCTCGCATATGCACACACATGCACACATACACAACACACACAAATACAAGTGCACACACACTATAGCCCACGTGTACTATGTACACACATCCAGACCCATACACAAACACATACACACTCCCCACCCTAGTCCGAGGGAACCTGGAGCTCTCCCCCTTCCGGTGGCTGATCTGGGTGACAGTCAGGAAGGGGTTCTGGCCCCACTTCCAGTCCAGCGCCCCCGCCAGCTCTTCTCCCACAGCCCGGCGCCCCAAGATTCAGGCCTCTTCCAGACGACTGCTCTCCCAAAACAACACGGATTCTCTCTGATCTGAGTCACAGCCAGCCCGCTCAGAAGCCTGCTTATCACTGGGACTAAGATTCGCTTTCGGCTTCAAACTGCATCCTGAACGCAGACCCTGGAAAACAGGGAGAGGCCTCAAGCGTCAGCCAGGCTCAGAGTACATCCCAGCGGCATCCTCCTTCTCTCGTCTCACTTCCCACCCACGACTGGGGGTGAGTAACCCCATCCTCGACATGAAGGCTCCCCTGAGGGATGACACACACCCACACCCCCTCCAGCCCCCAGGACGCAGTAAGTGCTCAATAAACGCGGTTAGGAGGAGGCAGCGAGCTGGGAGGAGACCCCAGTCTCTCGCTTTTCTCTGGAACTGCCCACCCTGGGGTCCCTGGAAGACTCCAGCAGGCTGTGCTGGGCAACATATGGCGGGGGGAGGGGCGGGCAGGCAGGTGGGGGCAGGGAGGAGGAGGAGGAAGGCTGCAGTTAGGAGAAAAGAAAAACCCACACAAAACCGGTGAATTCCAGCCGATTATTTCTACTGCTGCAGATGCACATTAATGCAGGAGGAGCGGGACGGAGCTCCGGGCTGAGGGAAGAGAGACAGCGCCTTTTAACAAGCCGTTGTCTGGCTTGATCTTGTCACTCTGAAGAGGGCCATTGAGGGGTATTCATGCGTCGGCCCTGGGGGACAAAAGGGGCCGGGACACGTACTGACTGCTCAGTTGCCCGCGGGCCTCGGGGCCTTTGTCTAACCTTCCCTTAATAAACTTTTGGGAAGAGTTCATCAATCCGCCTCAATAGCTGATGTTCTCATTTTCAGAGAGGGAAGAAAAATAGCAGAAGGCTGGCGTGGCTTTTTTTTTTTTTTTTAGGAGGCATTCTCAATGAGAAGGGGAATGGAAAAGAGAGAGAAAAGGAGAAAGCCGGCAGACACCCCACTTTAAAGGGAAAAAGAACACATCACAACCACAGCCACAAATCCTAGATGGGCGCCCAGACAAAACCGCTATTCACAGGGGCCCCAGGCCGCCTGCATCTGAGCCTCTCTGGGCCACTGGCGCTGGGTGCCCTCGGCTGGAAAGGCTGAGGTCGCCGCTGCAGGGAGTCGGGGTGAGAGGAGACATTTCTTAGAAGGAACGTGTGGCTCAGAACGGATGATAGGCAGGCGCCTTCTGTCCAGTTTCTGTGTGAGATCTGGGGTCACGTGGTCTCCTTTCCATTAGGTGGTTTTTAAAAGCAGGAGGAGGTGTGTGTTTATTTTTTTTAATTAATCAAGACAGTGATGGGATGAGGTGGGTGGGCAGTTTTTTCTCTTTGAGCAGTGTTTCCTTCTGCAGTTTCAATCCCCAGCCCCATTTCCCTCTAAAGCTCTGCTGAGGCTGTAGGAAGTGCCCCCATGCGTGCGTGTGGCTCAGTCGCTTTGGTGGTGGCCGACTCTTTGTGACCCCATGGACTGTTGCCCACCAGGCTCCTCTGTCCATGAAATTCTCCAAGCAAGAATACTGGAGTGGGTTGCCCTCCTCCAGGGGATCTTCCCGACCCAGGGATTGAACCTGCGTCTCTTACGTCTCCTGCACTGGCAGGCAGGTTCTTTATGGCAGCCCAGAAAGTGCTCCCCCTGCTCCTCCCCAAAGGAGTAAGACCCAGAAATCCCGCCCCCCCCAATTTCCATGATGCATGGTGAGGTAAGGGGAGTGGGCTGAATTGGGGGGAACAGGAAAGACAGGATATTCCAACGTGTCTACCATGCTGGACGCTATACGAATTTTGACTCTGTATGTGTTAACTCACTTCTCACCACTGTGCTACTTTCTAACACACATTTTTTTTTTCTCATTTTACTTGGGGAAACCAAGGCTCAGAGAAATGATCTCTGACCCAAGGTCCAAACTCAAGTCTTCTCTAATCCACATTTTCAAGTGTTAAACAAAGCTGCCTCTTACATTTTAAGGTGTTATTTAAAGTCATAATAGCTAGAGAAGTCACACTTTTAAAGGTGCTGGGCATTATCATAAGACTTTATGGACATTATTTTCCCAAGAGCCCAGTGAGACGGGTGCTTTTATTATAACACCCATAATACAGAAGTGGTGACTGAGGCACAGAGGAGAAAGAACTGGCAGACAGCCCAGTGGGCAGAGTCAGATCAGAACCCAAGCCTGTCCTGACTCTGGGGCTCCACCTGGGTCCCCACACTGCTGTGAGTGCAATGAAGGCAGAAGCAGGAAGACAGAAGCAGATGACCAGACGGACCTGACTTCTACCCCGGCAAGTTGTCGTCTCCAAGGTCCTGGTTCAGTTTTGCAGTGCAGGCTCCCAGACACACACACACACACACACACACACACACACACACACCCCTCCTCAAAGTCTCCCCAGTGGCTCTAGTTCAATGTTTTACAGGCCTAATGAGTGTTGACAAGTTTAATGAGTTTGTTTTAAAGAGGGGAGGGGGGACCTGGTCAAACTGAGATTTCCGAGTCAAATGAATTAGTGGAGGCCGCCAGACTTCAGCTGACAGGCCTGGAAACCCTCCCGCAGCCCGCAGCCTTGAGCCACAGACCCTGGCTCCCTCAATGGGAGCAGGGCCCACACCAGCCAGACACCGGGGGCTTCGGGGGCCTCGGAGCAGCCCTCGGGTGCCCGGGTCCCTTTCCACAGCCCCGCTCCCAGCCAGCCCACCCCAGAGGGCCTCCCTTCTGCAGGACTCTCCTCGCCCACTGAGGCCCCAGTGAGAAATTTGATTCAAGCCCAGTTTGGCAGTTGTTTGCATATTGATTGCGTGGTAATTAAGTGGCTTCATCTGAGGAGGGGACGCGCCACCTGCATTTCTAAGCTTCCCAGTCAAGGGCTGGGACAGGGCGGTAGCCCTTGTTTCTGACCATGCAAACTGGAATCCAGGGAGACCAGCTTCTGGCTGCTAGAAGGGACTTCTGTCATCCTCCTTTAAAACAGCTTTTTTTCTTTCTTTCTTTTTTGTGCTGTTGAATTGGGAAGGAGCTTGCACAAACCTGACCAGCTCCAGATGAAAGAGCAGAGTTAAAATTAAATCATAATAATTATGCCAAAAAGAAAGGAATACATATGCGCTTCTGATGTGACTGTGTCACGGTAAGCCTGTGCAAAGCGAGTTCAGTTCTCCCTTTGATTGGCCCCTCTTGAGCCATGGTTGGGGGAGGTGGTCGGGGGGCTGACCTGAAAGCCAGAGAGGCTGGGATCAAATTCCTTCCACTTCTTTTTCTAGACCTGATCTTATGCAAGTGACTTTAACCTTTCTGGGCCTCAGTTCCTTCATCTGTAAAGTGGGTTTAATAAAACCTGTGATACTCAACAGGGTTGTGGGCACTTTAAGGAGGGCCGCTGCCCGGCACACACTGAGTCCTCCACCCTGCTGAGGTTGTCTTCCAGAGCTGTATCGGGGTTTGATCCCTGGCTTGGGAAGATCCCCTGGAGGAGGGAATGGCAACCCACCCCGGTATTCTGGCCTGCAGAATCTCAAGGACAGAAGAGCCCGGCAGGCTACAGTCCACGGGGTCGCAAAAAGTCAAACATGACTGAGCGAGTGACACTTCGTCTTAGCTGGAGAAGGGCCCGACCTGTCCACCTGGAACTGTCGCAGCCTTGCAATCTAGTCCTGCTACCTCCCAGCCCACCCAACCTTGCTGTTTTCTCTCCACCAGCCCTGTCGCCTGTGAAGTTCCCCAGGGGCACCTGGTCACCTCCCCGCTTGCCAGGAAGAAGTGGGTGAGCAGAGATTTGGGAAGGAGAAAGGCCCTGCATCCCAGAGAGCTGGTTTCGCTTTATTCTGCTGTGCTCTGTCGCCCACTAAGGAGATCAGAGCTGGAGCTGATGCATCTCAGGCTGGGATCCCAGCCCCCCGGCCCCTGCCCAGCTTTCTCCTCTCTCCCACACATGATTATTTACTGGATATTCCCCCTGGAAGGGGTGCCCCTCCCCTTCTTTAACTTCCCCCTAATCTCTGGTCTGAGGCGGTGAACTTGTGAGCAGTGTTCTCTGGAGTGAGAATTTCTTTACAGGCTGTTTTCCCTTTCCAGCTGGGAGGAGGAGGGGGCAGGGCGCGGGGGGAGGGCTGGGGGGATGGGTCACTCCAAGTCAAGTGGGCAGACCCTGCGGACCGCCTCTCTGGACAGAACTGTGGTGCCTCTCTGGTGATTTCTTCACTTCCTAGGTCTTGCCATTGTTCAGGGCTGTAGCCAGCTGCGGGCGTTAATCTTCGGCGTATTTGCAATCCCAAGAAAGAAAGGCCCCGCGTGCAACAGGGCTGGGCCCGGGGCCCAGGGAGTGGGCAGAGGCTGAGACGCCAGGGTGAGGAGGGGGACAGGCATGTGACTGCACACACGTCCACCCGCCAGGCCCCAGGACAGAGGCTGCCGCCATGCATGCTGGCTTGTGAACCTTTTGTTGTCCCTTAAACCCATCCTGGGGACCGGAGGAGAGAGGCTGGAACTCAGGGCAACCCTGGTTTTCCTTCTCGGCTCAGCCACCAACTAGCTAGGCGGCTTCTGGCCCCTCAAGTCTCTGAGCCTCAGTTGCCGTCTGTAAGATGGGGGCAGGTGCGCTTAGACCCCAGAGAAACTCACTGACCTCTCCCATGCACAGCAGAAATGACATACTCACGCACACCCAGGGCCGGCCCCCTGATATCGCCAACAGATGCACACCCATATCTACACACCCACACACCCCTGAACACACTCACACGCCGTCCTCACACCTCACATCACAAGGACATACTCACACATACCAACATCCCAAGACAAAGCCCCTGCCCTGACTTTCCTGGAGGCCTAGTGGCTAAGACTCTGCACTTCCAATGCAGGCACCTGGGTTCAACCCCTGGTTGGGGAACTAAGAATCCACATACCGAGCAGTGTGGCCAAAAAATACACTGATTTAAAAAGAAAAAAAAAAACCCACCCAATCTAACCAGAGCCAACTCTACCTCACCCTGACTCCTAAACATGATCCATCAGCAGCCGTGTGTGCACAGAAGAGCCGCAACAACAAAACGCACACGTGGAAAAACACTCCCCGAACGGATCGCGGCGTCTACCTTCTAACACACTCCTGAGGCCACCTCCGATTTTTCAGTTCAGGATCCCAAATGCAGACCAGAAATGTGGACAGGGTACCCCATTAAAAAACAGATCATCAAGCCGTCTTCTTGCTCAGTCTTCTGTTAATGACAAGCCACTGGCTCTAGAGACGGGGGAGCCACTCCCCAGGGACACAGGACCCTGCGAATCAGTGCAGGGCATTCCAGAGTCAGATGCCTGCCAAACGCTGGTGCACCAGAGCAGGAAGAGTTCGAGGCGCCCAGATTCTGTTTCTGGCTCTGCCGCCTGCTGGCTGTGTGTCTCTGGGGAATCCAGTGAGCCTCTCTGAGCTCTACTTTTGTCTTCAAAATCGGGATAATAAATACCCACAGGGCAGGGTTGGGGGTTAAGTGAGATGAGGCGCCTGACGAAGCATCATGAGGGGGGCGGGCCGACAACGTAGTTTTCCAATGAGACATCCCTACCTGTCTGTGCCCCAAAGGCTGAATACATCCTGTGCCTCACATTTTGAATCTATAAGCGGGCATCGCAATAATCCCTCCTTCAAGGTGCTCTTGGGAGGATTTCATGCATTCATTCCTGTAAAGGGCTTAACCCAGTGCCTGACCCATAGTCGGCTTCCAGTGGGCTATTCTCCCAAGTAGATGTTCAATAAATGGCTGCCTCTCTTCTGCCATCCAGGCCTCAGGTCAAATATCACCTCCTCCAGGCAGGCCGCCCTGATAATCACTCTCCCACCCCACCCCACCCCATCAGTCACTTTCTCTTAGGACTCTGCTTTATCCTCCTCAAACCTTTGTCCACCTTCTGAAAGTATTTCCTTACTTGAGGATGTACGTGTTGCCTCCCTTCCCCCAGGGTGCAAGATCCAGGAAACCAGGGCTTTGTGTGGTTCTAGGTTGTTGTCCCAGCCCCTGGCACAGTGCCCAGCGCACAGCAGGTGCTCAGCACATCACTGTGGGAATAAAGTGGTAGTGCTAGCTCCGCCCCCTGGGGCACCGGTGGTGAGGGAGAGGAAGGAGGATGGTGGAGGTTGCAGGCCCTTCCTTCTCCTCCCATCCTCCGCCCCCCCTTGCACCCCGCCGCCCCCTTCCCAACCTGACCTGCCGGCCCAGCCTTTCCGCTGCCTGCTGCCAAGGGGCCCAGTGAGCCTTGATGGGTTTACCTGGGTGTTAATCCCCCAACAATCCCCCCTGGCCTGACCCTAGAGCCAGCCTCCATTCTTGTCCTGGGTCTAATTAAGTGCCTGAAATGCCACTTCCCCTTTCAAACCAGGCTGCTTTTCTCCGAGGCGAGGCAGGTAAAGCCCAGCCTGCTGCTTTGAAGCCGAGGAGGCCGGAAGCCCAGGCAGGTGCATGAAGGGGAGGGGGGAGCACTGAGGGCCCGGGGGGAGGGGGCACCTCTGTCTGCCCCTCATCAGAGAGGACAGACGCCTGAAAAGCCCCCACCTTGGAACGCTCAACCTTTCGAGGCTCTTGAGCGCTAGCAGACCCAGGAATCCTAAGAGTTTCTCCCTCAGGGAAATGCATAGACACAGACAGTACCCATGAGTGAAGACTCAGTTCGGGGGCTCCATGGCCCCTTCTGAAGCCTCTGTAGTCCTTGGGTTAAGTTGACGTGATGTCACTTTCCTTTAAATATACGTCTGTATCTAGATGGATGGATCGATGAATACTGATATAATCTAGATATGTGTATATACCCTGAGATAGCTATACCCCCAGTCTCAACAAAGTTATCTCTAGGGAAGTAGATTCTCTCTAGAGAAGTAGAGGATTTTTTATATATTAAAAAATATATTTTTTATTTTATATACTTTTTTCTGCTTTGAAATATTATGAGTATTTTGTGGCTTTTGTAATGTATTTTAAAATTCACATGAAAAAACATGCATACCTATTTTCCAGCCCCTGATAAAACAACGTGTGATTGGCTCAGGAAACTCTCTTCTCAGCCACGTTTAGGGATCCCCTATGCCACACAAATTACTTTCAGGCCTGTTATCTCGTGTTAATCACACACTCCCTGGGTGCCAACCATCTTTTCTCTCTTTTCACTCATTCACTCCTGTTGTAATTCTCGCTGTCCACTGGCTG
Source organism: Bos indicus x Bos taurus (assembly GCF_003369695.1). Taxonomy (NCBI): domain Eukaryota; kingdom Metazoa; phylum Chordata; class Mammalia; order Artiodactyla; family Bovidae; genus Bos; species Bos indicus x Bos taurus. Next base: position 133,678,610 of record NC_040077.1, read on the forward strand.
GGCAGGAAAACGAAGCCTCAGGGAGGTGAAGCGACTCTCTCAGGGGACACAGGGCAGGGGGCTGGGTCTGGGTCTCACCGGCTCCTTTCACGGCCCAGCAGTGTCTGCCTCAGGATGCAAGGGCTGGGGGCCCGGAGCTGAGATGAAGGTCAGTGTCCGGAGGCCATCCCTGCAGCGTGGGCAGAGCTGGGCACAGGGCAGGCAGGGGGTGCCCTCAGCCCCGTGGCTCTCGGCACGGTGCCTTGGCAGGATGCCCCTCAGTGGGGGCAGGAGACAGTAATCAAAGGTGAGGCACCCAGAGACTTAGAAGAGTGTTCCCTGCACGGCGTCTGGGCTCCCAGTCTGGAGGTCGGGTCTCTGTTCCGACTCTGTTCTCAATTTGCTGTGTGACAGGAAACAGGTCTCTTTCCCTCTCTGGGCCTGAGTTTTTCCATCTATAAACAGGGCGCTGCACTACACCAACGGCTCTCAACTGGGGTGGCCATCAGAATGACCCAAACCCCACTCCCCTCAGAAGTCGCAAATCGAGAAAGCACCAGGCGTGTAGGCTTGGCAAAAATGCCTGGGTGACACGGGCACAGCCTTCTGCCCTCCTGGCCTTCCACCTCCCCTACCCTATATTGAATCCTCCTTCCAGGACCAAGCCGAGATGGCGCTGCAACCCAGCCACACCACCAGTGTCCCAAGGAAGCACAGAGAGGGCAACCGCCTCCCCGTGGCCACACAGCAGGCTGGGCAGGGACTCCAGAGGTAGACCCCACGGTCTGGAATCCAGCCCAGCTCTGCCTGCGCTCCCAGAGAGACCTCCCAGCCAGGAGAGAAAGTTCCCTCATCAGGGCAATAGAAGAGGAGGGGGAACCATTTGTCACCGGATAAGCAATATCAGCTTATCTCTGAAGACCAATGACCACAGCCTGGGGCTTGATCCCAGGCATAAACAGAGCTCCTCCCTCCTCCCCTCCAGAATAGCCAGGACAGTGGTCCAGGCTAGTCTCCAGGACAAAGCCCCATCTCACCAGAGTTTCCTCTATCAATAATTCTGACTTCCTCCCCCACCACCTCCCAGTGCAGACATGCTCAGAGCATCAGCGCTTGGAGGATCCTCACAGACTGTGTCACCCCTGAAGCTCCTGCATGGAACCCCGAGGCTCCACGGAGCAGCGTTAGAGAACCGCTAGGCTGGCTGCGCCTTGCCATGGCTCAGGCAGGACCAGGGACCAGAGGAACTGTGTCCAGTTACATGGCAGTTAGTGCTGAAGCCAGGGCCTCTCCATGGGAGGATCTGAATTCCGGCCCTAGCCAGGATACAGTGGTTACTTTCCCTTGGGGCTTTATTTTCTCTTGCTGCTAAAAGGACTCTTCCCAGACCCTCAGAAGGCCAAATCGGGGGCATCCCTCAAGACTCAAGATCCCAGTAGGTGCTCATGGGAAGCAGTGGGGGGTACCAGCTTAAGCCACAGTCTCCCCGCGCCTGAGGATGAAGGGTTCCTGAAGGATGGGGAGGCTGCTGGGGGCTGCATTGTTCAGAAGTGGCAGGAAGCACAGCGGGGTTTGTGCCCTTCAGGATTCTTGGGGGAAAAGGCATCAAAGTCCTGCAGACCCTACTAGGGAAGAAGCCCCCACGGCCTTCTTCCTTGGGCACATTTCTCCGTGCCTCAGTTTCCCCCTCTGAAATAGAACTTGAAAGCATGCATCACGTTAGAGACAAAGAATGAAACAGATGGGAAAGGGCGGTATTTCCACGCCCTTCCCCAAAGCCTTCAATTCCTGGAGATGAGATTTCCACCAGCTCATTTTACCAAAGCAACCCCCAGCAGACCAGGTTATTTCTTCCTCCTTTGGGCTCTCTCTGGCTATGACCTCTGGACCTCAGCTTTCCCATCTGTGAAATGACCTGATGGCCATTTTAGATGTACAGGCTCAACCGTCTTACCCTTTGGGATCTCAGCCTAGAGAGGAATTCCAAGCTCCCTTGAATTCACCCAGCCAGCCATGGGCTCAGCACACATGGGCATCAGGAGGGAAGAATCTGGAAACAACTGCTTCTCTCCCTGCCTCTCCATCGAGGCTGGGGCTCCCCTCTCCTAAAACCCCTCTGCTCATCCTCTGTGCCTCTGTCTCACATTAGCCTCCCGGCTGGTCTCTGCACACCTTCCCGTACACACTCTGCTCAGTCCATCTCTGCCCGCCCTGGCTCCCTGCTGCCCTGGGAGTGAGGCCTAACTCCTTCACTCTGCCTTGAGGAGTCTACGCTCGGGGCTCTGGTGGGATCACCCCCAGCACAGCTGGCAGGAAGGAGGACTTCATTAACACTTGTGGAATGAAGGGATGGACAGCCCTCAAGCTCTCCCGTGTCATTTGGGTCAGAGTGTGGACCTACTCCATTTCAGAAGCGAGGAGCTGGGATTGGGGAGGGGAGGTGTTTGGGGGCCTGCTTCCTTTACTCCTGGAAGGTGCTTCCGCCATCTCCCCAGTCACCGCGTGCTGCCCACCTTCCTCCCTTACCTGCCAAAGCTGCCCTTCTCTGGGAGTGGGAGCAGGGCAGCGCTCCTCAGGAAGGGAAGTCTGTCTGCACATCTGACAAGGCTGTGGAGTTCTATTTTTACCTTCTCTGGCCTCTGTTGAATGAGGAGTGGCCCTCTGACCGCTGATTTCTTTCAGTTAAGGAAGAGCTCTATTTGTTGGCGCCCAGCTGAGTACCTGCCCTCACCCCCACACACCCCAGTCCAAATACAGTAATCGCTTGTAGATTTCTAGCCCCCATTGTTTCTGAAGCCAAAGGACAGTGGGCTGTGGATGGAAAGAAGCCTTGGAGAAGAAGAGGTGTAAAGGATTGGAGAAAAATATCAACTCAGTCCCTCAGTCGGCTTTGTGATTTATGACATTATACTGACTCTTTCCAGAGCACTTCACAGGTGTCACCCATGGGGCCATTTTACAGATGGGGTCACTGAGGCTCTCAGGGGAACTCACTCAAAGTTACGCAGACCGTGCGGAAGTCCAGGACTTACCCTTTCTTCTCCTCCCTCCCGGCCTCTCACTCAGGCCCCTCCTCCAGGGCCTCTCCCAGGAGTGGCCTCCGCCCACCAGACGTCACTCATCACAGGCCGCAGGTGGACCCAAGCCCTTCCGTTCAGGAGGAGGAAGGCAAGGCCTGAGAGTCTGGGCCGCATTGCTAGCCAGCACTGCTTCACCCTAGACACGTCTCCCTTCTTCCGAGCCCCCTCGCAAGACAGCCAGCGACACCAGGCTCCAGCGGGACATCCCCAGCCCCGGGGGCCGCCGGGGCGGCTGACCCAGCAGAAGCCCCCCAGCCCACCGGGGCCTGGCGCGCCCCGGCCCGGGGCTCGGGCTCGCGCTGGGGTTTTGCGCGTCCTGTTTTGTTCGGCCCGGGGCCCCCCCGCCCGTCCCGGGCTCCCAGCGCGCCGGTTCTTGACTTCATCCACTAAGTCAATAGCCCGGGCGCGGGCGGGCCTCTCCCCCCGCGCCGCCCCCCGGTTTTCTTCTCGGGATAATGGGGGCTCTTTGTGGCCTAATCAGCCTCCTGAGGGGCCGGGAGGCCGGGAGCGCTTCCCCCGCGGCCGTCGGTGAAAATGAAAGCGGGATTAGGCCGGGGCCTCGGCCCACACCATAGTAAAGCGCCACCAGGCATTCGCCCCTTCAAAGCCCCTTTCGGGGGTTTGGTTACTTTATTTCTAAAGTTGTTTGTATTTCTAAAGTGGCCATTGAGGCGCGAGCGGGACGGGGCCGACCGGGTGCTGGGAGGAGGGGGCGGCCGGGGCGGGGGAGGAACTCCCGCTCCTCGCTCTCCCCCTCCTTCCTCCCCCGCTCCTCGGACCCGCGGACCGGTTTCTAAAGAGCCTTTCCCGGCCCTGCTTCCCGCCCGCCTCGCGAGGTGGGGAGGGGTCTTAGCCCACTAATCAGATCGGGAAACCGAGGCTCCGCGCTAGAAGATGCGCTCCTGGCATTCAAACCCACCGCGCAGCCAGGGGCGGAAAGGGGGATTTGTGTGATTTCGTTTTGGTTTTTTTTGGTCGGGGAGAGACGCCTAGGGCTCTCAGCTCCGAGCGCACCAGCTAAATCTCTTGCTGTCGCCTGCCTGTACAGGCCACCAAAAGGAAAGTCCAGATCCAAACACGAGGCGACCCCCTGAAGGAGGGAAACTCTGCCCCACCTATTCAAGAAAGTCCCAGGACCTCCTGTCTTAGGATTCACTCTCCACACTTCGGATAAACCCCAGAAATGGGGGCGCAGTAATTCAGAATCTTCCCCCGTCGCTGAAGATGGGAGGGGTGGCAGAGATTCTGCACGTGGACTTTCCCGGCAGCTGGAGGAGGAACAGAGAAGGGGCAGAGACGGGGGTCGGGGCAGAGACGGGGGTCGGGGCAGAGACGGGGGTCGGGGCAGAGATGGGGGTGGGAGCAGAGATGGGGGTGGGGGGCAGCAGAAGAAAGGAGACTAGCTGCGCCCCTTTCCCCAAGTGCAGACGCTGGGATTTCTTTATTTCGGCCGGACTTTTAGACCCTACGAAGGGTGAGTCCGCGCTCAAAAAGTCCAGACTAGGAGGAAAACTGTAAGGATGAGGGTCGCCAGAAGGGGAAGGGAGGGGGAGCTTAGTGCAGATTCTGGGGTCAGGTTCTAGTCCTGCAGCTGGACCAGCCGTGGGTCAGTTGTACCCGTGGATACAAGAGAGATCCTGAGATACAGGCTTTTTATAGGTTTTCACTGGGAACCAGAGAGTTCCAGAAGCTTCCTTAAGACCCCGAGAACGTTCGTTAAGACGCCCCCGACCCCTCCCAACGCCGAAACTGTCGCTCTAGAAAGAAAACTCTAGCGTGAATCCCATGTTCTTGTCTAGACAGCTCAGAAAATTCGGCGCGGGCTTCCAGGATCAACTTCCAGGCAACAGGAAGGTCTGGCCCCACCTCCACGCACAAGTAGAGACAACACTGAACCCAAATCCACGGACGCCCACTCTTGCCGTCTCTCCACCTTCCCCTGCTGTCCAGAGCCCGGCGGTCTGAATTCCAGCCCCAAGCCATCACATCCTCTCCACCTGTCACCCCGGGCGACCCGAGTGGAGATGGCCCCGCGGAAGAATGGCCGCCCACTCGGCTGGAGCTCTGGTTGGTACGGGTCCCCCGGAAAGGACCCCAGAGGGGTTCAGGGGGAGTTTCCAAGCTACTTCTCAGTGCCGGCGCCCCACCCCCTTTTCAGTCCGGCCCGGGGCCTCTTTGATCTCCGGTCAGACAAAGAGCACTGGGAAGGCCGGCAGGTCCTCCTCCCGCTCGAACCCGCGGCGCGCTTGGAGGCACCGGCGGATGCCTGCGGCTGCCCAGATGAGCTTGGAGGCTGCGTGCCAAATTCAGCCACGGCCCCCAAACACATCCTGCTGTTGTGCCCACCCGTCCACCTACCCCCCCCCCCCCCACACACACACACACACACTTCATCCCCGCCTCTGCCAGCATCCACGAACACCCAGACATACACAGGTAACCAGGCAGGTAGGTAAACACTCACACGAACACACGCACTGAAGCGTGTCTGTTTCTCACCAACCTTTAATTTTGTGTCTCTGCCACCTGGCTCAGAACTCCACCAAGGCAGGGGGCCTTCCTGATGTGTCAGGTATCCTTGGCACTTAACACAAAGTCTGGCACATAGTACATGCTCAATAATTTTTAATAGAATGAAGACTTGGGCCCCCTGAGAAGATGTCTTCCCCCCGCCCTCTTTTTTCTCTCCCTTTCTTTTTCTCTCTTTCCCAGGGACAAAAGAGGAGCACAGCGTTTGGGTTCAGTTCTGCACATAACAGCCTCCTAAGGACCCCTCCAACAACCAAACAGGGGTGGGATGGTGGGAGTCACTGCCTCTGTTTTGGAAAGAGGAGGAAGCAGCGACGGCCAGAGGCGAGCAGGCACTCAGCCTCACCTCTCGCCCCACCCCACCCCATCCACCATCCATTTCCTCCTCCTGGACGCCTCCTCCTGGAATCCGATGCTCCCTCAAGAATACCGGAGTCACCAGAAAACACGTGTATGTGAAGTTCTTACTGGGGTGTGGCCTCTAGCAGCCCAGAGAGAGATCCTTTATGTTCTGTCTGTAAAATACCTCCTGTGTGAACCTCTGTGAATGGCCAATTTCTCAGGGTGCTATCCGATTCTCAAAGGGGTCCAGGGTCCCCCAGAGGATGAGAATCTTTGACTTGGTGCAGTTCTCTGGTTTTCTCATGAAAACAAAAAAAGACCCAGAGGGGGCTAAGAGCGTTGCTTAGGATTTCACTGCTAGTGAGTTGGGGGGTGGGGGTGGCAGAACCCTTACTCCCTTGGTACACCGTAGCGCTCCTGGCCCCTCCCGGATTCGCCCTGCTGGGTTCAGGCGGAGATGGGGAGAGCAGGCCCTCGGAGGCGGGAATCCAGCTATTAGCCGCCGGGAGCCGGTGGGTGAGAACTGAATCCAGAGCAGCGCGAAGCCGGCAGCTCGTGCAGTTCTGTAACTCACTCTGCTCACCCTCCAGTCTGCGCGTCCGAAGCTGCGAGTGGAGATGATGGCCTGGACGCCATCTCCTCTCCAAGCTGGGAATTTCGAAGGGGCGGCTGCTGAAAACCGGAAGGCGGTGCGCCTCCGTCTCCGGGCTGCGCAGCCCGGACTGGGACGTTTCTCTAGCAACGCTCCAAGGAAGGGTTCTTCGCCCCCTCTCGCTCGGGGCGAGTCCCGGAGGGGCCAGGCTTGCGGGCCGGCCTCTTTCCAGCACCCGGGTCGGCCTCCCGCCCGCCCCGCCGGCCCGACTTGCTCGCCTCTAATTAAGCGGCGGGATCTCAGCGAGCCGCCGGGCTGCGCTGTAATATGATGAACTGCCTTTGTGCCAGTGTCACCGAAAGCTCTTCTGATAAGGGCAGGCCGCGGAGGATCAAAAGGACGGCAGCGGCTCGCCCGCCTCCCGCCGCCGCCCGGCCCTGCGCGCTCGCCCTCGCAGCCCGCGCTCGCCCGCGGGCTGTCTCCGGGCCCCGCGGTCCCTCCTGATCCGCCCGGCCCAGGCCCGCCTTTTGGTGCCTAGGCGCCTCTTTGTCTTTCGTCCTGCTGCTGCGCGCCTCCCTCGCCCTGCACGAACGCTCTAAGCAAGGTTCTCTCCTCCCGCGCTGGTCTTTCTCTGAATTTTTCTCTCGCGCGCTCTCTGTTCCGACGCTTTCCACCCTTTTCCAGACTGTCTTTCGTCCCCCCGCCCTTCCGTGGCTCTGGGTCTCCCGGGTCTCTACTCATTCCTCCTTTCCTCTCGACCCGGGCTCGGGCCCAGCACACCCCGAAGCCCTGGGCGACCGCATCTTGGAAATGTCCACGGGCTGACCCGCAGCCCCAAGGAAGTTGAACCAATTCATCCCCAGCCCCTGGCAACCCGCGCTCACTCAGTTGCCCAAGAGAGCAGCCCAAGGCGCCCTGGAATGCCCTCGGGGCCTCTGGGGAGCAAGACTTGGGGTGTACGCAACTTCCCCTCATAGCTCCCTCGCTGCTGTGGTCAGAGACGCCTCACCGCTCCCCGGGGGCTGAAGATTCAAGTGCAGCCCCCACCCCTGGCGCCCCCTTCCCTACACCCCTTCCTTTGGCCCCCACCTCCCCTTTGCCCTCGACCCCTTCTCTTCCTCTTGCAGGCCCCTCCCCTTGGCTAGCTCCTAGTCCCCCCTGCGCGCTCTCCGGACTGCCCCCCTGCCTCGCCTCTCCCTTCCCCCCACTTTGTTTGAAGTTCTGGAGAGATCCATCTACTAATGGGGAAGTTTCCCCCTTAGGTCACCGTTCTGCCTTGATTCGATTTGGGAAGGCGCGTTCCCTCCCTCCCCCTACCCGACCCCAGCCGGGGCCAATCGCTCCGGAGCGGGTCAGAAAGCGCTGACCCCATTTCCACCTTTCCTCTTTCAGCCAGAGCTGGGGGAAGGGGGGGTGGTGGTGGTGGTGGAAAGAAGCAGAAAGGCCCGCGACAGCAAAAACTGAGAAGGGAGGGGGGATTGTCCCAACCTTCCAATCCCTCTTACCCCCAACCCCAACTGGGTTTCCTAATTACCTCCTTAGTCTGGAGTGGGAGAGGAACTATTTTTATGGAATTTCTGGAATGTGCCCCTCTTAGTCATGGCCTTCGAGGCCCCAAAGTCCCTGGAGAACGTCCCCTTTGGGGTGTCTCTTCTATGTCCCTCTTTATAGCAGGAAGGCTTCCCCTCACCAGGGACCGTCTATGTGGTGTGAGCTCTCTCTGGCTTTGGACTCTGCTTGTCCCAGGGCCAGAGCCCGGGACCCTGTGCATTTCATGTTTATGTCCTTAGTCCCCATAAGGAATGAAGCTTCATCAACTTTGCTGATGATGGTAAATAGAAACGCCAAATAGGCAATCTCATTTGCTCAGTGCTCTCTCCCTATATAAAAGTATGTATGTTTGTAAATAATATTATTTATATAAAATGTAGTGTGTGACAACTATCATTTTCAGAAAGAAGTCCTTTAAAAAAAAAAAAAAAAGCCCAAATAATCACCTTACTGCTTTAAGGCTACTGTTATATGTGCTTTTAAATCCTTCCATGTAAATTCCACTGAAAAATTTGGAAAGCTGTGAAAGGGGAGGGGGCCGCGGGGGTGGGAGGGGGGAGGTTAATCCGGGTTTAACGCTGCGATGCCGTCTTAGGACCAGGGTTAGCCTGATTGCGTTATCTCTTCCCAACATTTGAGACGCCCATATTTCACCCAGCCAAATAGCTCGGAGAACAGCGCAGATGGCCGCCGTGGTCGCGCCTCAGGAAAATGTGTTATTAATATCTAAATAACTTCCCAATACTGTCTGGTAAATCTCCTCTCCACCATTCCAAATGATGAATTCGTTTGAAGTCTTCCCCCAGCCTCATCTTTTCAATGTCTCTCTCTTCTCTCTTCTTCTTAGCCAGGCTTATTTCAAACTGGTAAATATCTAATTCCTTTAACGGCTGTGCCGTGCACACCAAGTCTTTTAGGTACAAACGCCTGGAAACAGCCGGTGCGTGGCGGTGCGCGCCCGGGGGTGAACAGAAAACCCGCGTGCCCTCGCAGCGGGGGATCCCAACCTGCTCCGAAACGCGTTCAGAGACGGGGGGGCGGCGCGGGAGCCTCAGTCTGGGAGCCGAGCCCCTTCCTTGGCGCGCCCGGGGGACCTTCTCCTGGTTCCCTGCGGAGTCCCGAAGGCCTCCCTCCTCCGCAGCGCGCGGCTCTCGGCGGCTAGCGTCTCCGAGACCCCACCCGCAGCCCTCCGAAGGCGTCCCTCGCTCTCTGGGGCGGGTAATTACCCTCCGCTCGCCTGTTCTCGCTTGTTTCAAGTTTGTTTTCTAAATGTCTTCTATTAGATTATGTTCGTTCATTCCCCCTCCAACCTTATCTCCTTCTGTCTCTTCTCTCTTTGCCCGTCACACTCGATTTAGGCACGAGTTTATCTGGCAAACAGTTGGCCGACTCTGTTTGTTTACCGTGGGTTCCGGGGCTGCGAGCGCGCGCGCCAGGGTTCGCCTTTGTAATAGCTATCTCGCTGTTGTTCTTCGTTAGTCCCAGCTCCCTCCGCCCCTCTCTCGTCTTCGGTTGGGGGGAGTAGAGCAAAGACAGGGGGAGTCTTGTCATCCCAGTGTGGGTTCGCCCCTCGCCCGGGGCCCCCTCCGCCGGGGTAGATCCCCCCTCGCCCCGCGCGCCCCCTCTCCGCTCCCCCCCCATCCCCCCAGCGCCCCGGCGCGGCACAGCCCTCGCCCCCTCCCTCTCCCCCTCCGGTCTCACTGAATATCCACCGCCGAGCGCTGCCTAAAGCCGGGGAATTGCCTGACACCCTCCCATCTTCCTCCGAGCCCCCATTATGCGAAGCTGATCCCACTCTGAACAGCCTCAAATCCCGCCTGGACTCTGTTTGATTAGATTGCCAACCCGGGGTAATCCTTTGATTTGGTGGAGTGTCAATTACCTTTCTCTAAACACACATTTACAGAGGAGGGAACTTGTTGGTTTAAATCAATGCAGATTGTTTCTTGATAAATGGACTCTCTTCGACCCCTCCCTCGCTCGCTCTTCCAAGGGCCCCTCTCCCTGGGGGCCCCTCCCTCCCCTTTCCCCTTCTCGCTTATCCAGTAAACAATGCCCCTTCCAGGTGTGAAGCCGAAAAAACGGTGTGGGCTGAGGGGAGCCCTGCCCCCCTCCCGCTATTCATTCGCTCCCCCGGAGCCTAATTAAATTTGGCAGGTCCTTGTACACACAATCAAAACAGCTTCCTCCGGTGTAGCAAACGACCGAAAACCGCATTAGCAGCTATCGCTGCTGCCAAATTAAATTGTTTCCCACCTCCTTTTACAAGTGTCTAAAACCGAGACTTCGGGCTCTCCCCTCCTTCCCCGTCCTTCTCCGTCATTTCTCACTCCACACCTGTAAGTCTGCTGCTTTAAAAATGAATTAAGGAAGAACGCAAAGAAATACAAATCTGCCTCTCACACACACCCTTGGCCCCCCACTTCAGATGTCAACAGATTCTCAGATGGACTTCGCCCCCTCTCCGCAGGAGAATGCACACTCTTCTTTTTAATCTTGTGACTTTTCCCCCTTATTTCACATTAATTGTGACCCAGCTGGGCTTTCCACCCTAGAGACCAACCGCGTGGTCTGATCTGGTCAGTTTCAGCCTAAACTTGTCAGATGCAAGAGGCCTCCTACTGATTAGTACTGTGGTCATTCTTGTTGTAAATAATGTCTTCACACCCACCCCCTCGGCTCTCACAGGAGGACGGTTTGACTCTGCAAACCCCTATCAAATTTCCCACCAGCATCTCCCTGGACTCAGGTTGGGAAAATCTTTTTCTTTCCCTGTCCCTCCTCAAATCCTTTTCCAGGCGGTCCCTGCCTGGGTCTGCCCTGATTCTCCTCGAAGGGGTGAGGAGGAGAGAGGCCAAGTGGCTGAGGGCAAGGAACCTTTCCAGGTGTGCTGAGTGTGGCCGGAGCCCCTATCCACAGTGGTCTGAGAATTCTCACAACCAACAATCCTAATAACTCAGTCTTAACAAGGATAAGAGCAAAAAAAAAAAAAAAAAAAAAATATGAACAGCCTCATGAATATCAGCCCAAGGGGAGCAGGAGTGAGCTGTTCAGAGATGAAAGTGCACAGAAATAAAAGCTCAATTTAATCTGCTTTAAAACCCTTCAACTTAACGTTTGTGCTTCAAACTCTGAGAGTGAGGACTGATTGCGGATAAATAGTTTCTTACCATGCCTGGAAGCTATTACACCCCTCTCCAACACAGTTTCCTATTCAGCAGTCCCAGTTTTCATTACCAGCTCTAATAAGTCTTAACATTATTAAATGCCAAGCGGACGATAGGAAAAAACGGACTCAGGGAGGGATCTCTCTTTAGTGCTTAAAGAGGAGAGCTCTTAAACCCCTTCTTGGGCGACTCCCCGCCATGAGAGGGGCAACCCCCGGAGAAAGCATTTGTCAAGAGCAAGAAGCCAAAACAAAGTTTGTGGGTGTGCACCCCTCCCCCTGCTCTGCCCAAGGGGATCTCTGCCTCTCCCCACCTGGCCCACTTGGGTGGAGGTTGGGAGGTCTTTTCACCTTTAACTTGGCCATGAAACTGACACCTGGGGCCTGGGAGAGAGATGAGAGTTTCCAACTGGGTGGTTCAGCAGGATGCCAGTCCCTGGCCAAGGTACTCGAATCCAGAGCTGATAGACACCCTTTGTCCACAGATGGAAAGACAGCTCCGTCTTCCCCACTCTCACATCATCCATTCCGCCCGTCTGCGATCGCACCACACATCCACGCAGAATCCCACGATTCCATTCCAAAGTCCGGTGGGCAGACAGCCACCCTGAGACACAGGCACTTTCACAGCCATCCAGCTCCCAGCCACCGCGCGCCGCACGCCCACTGTCGCTCCAAAACCACACAGCCTGCTGGATGCCAGGCCCACCACTTTCGTTTCATTTCTGCAACTCCACTCCTAGACTCCCAGAGCTCTAGGACTCTGCAACTGCCAGCCTCCTCCTGAAACCCTCGGGGACCTGGAGCTTTCCGGTTCCATTCAGGGAAAACCTCTGTCCAGCGAAACTGCTTGTCCGCTGGTTCTGTAAGCCAGGTCAGCACTAGAACCCCTGGATTCCTTTGAGCCAAAGGCATCGTCAGAGCGGACTTGCTACCCTCTTCCTTCCTTTCTCTTCGGTTTCAGGAGAAATGTATCTGTTGTGCTTCCTCACAGACTGAACTGGACATTCCCCTGCTGCACACACACATATACACCTAAAAGTCTCTCCGAACAAAACCGTGCCTCCTCTTTCCTCCCAGGGTACCTCTCAGAAGATCCATCTGCAGTGCTGTATTTGGCCAGGAAAGATTATTCGAGTTCTCTGTCCCCTCCCAGCCCCCCACAAAGGAAGTCCAACTAAGCCCTTTTTATTCCAAACTGAAACATGGAGTGGGTCCCCACGCAGGGGTCCCGGGCTGCCTCCTCCCAGCCAGGGGCTGCTTGGCAGGCAGCGCCCGCCCCCGCCCCTCCGCAGACCCCAGGCCCTCCGCAGGCCCGGCACAGCGGGGTGCCGGGCACAGCCCGTTCCCTTTCTTTCCTGCCCTTTTGTCCCGGTGGGACTGGGCTCTACTAGGGGCCCTGAATGTCAATAGCCCGCCCCTTCCCCAGCCCCAGCCTGCTCTCACACTGGGCTGCCCCTGCTCCCCCCTCCCCTCTTAGACCAGGCCTGTGGGGGCTGGGCCTCGCTGGGACTTGTCTTTGGAAGCGGGGCTTTGTCTGTGAAGTTCATCTTCAAGGTTGGGAGAGACTACTGAAAACCAGAGGGAGACCCCGGTAGAAGTTCCAGGGAGGCGAGGAGAGGACAACCTCAGTAACCCCTTGGAAGGAAACTCAAACAGAACTGTGCGCTTGAACAAGTTTCGGGGTTCAAGACACTCCTCCCCAACTTTTTCCAAAGCCACTTTTTTTTTTTTTAGAGGTTATTTAGAGGTTTGCCTGCTGCCTCCCTGCGTTGTGTGTCTGGGGGTTTAGCTTCTTTCCCCGGTCCATCTTTGTGACTTTGGGTCTTACGTTTTTCTTTCTTTTTCCACGCCCTCCCTACCCCCACCGCCACCCCCGAAGCACACTGACCAAGTCTCAAAGAGACCTAGGGAGGCAGTGGTGATGGGGAACGACTTTCCTTTCCCCTGAAAATAACCCGTCAGTAAACAAAAGCACACCCCCTTTCCTGGGCGTGCAGGCGCTTGAAAGAGAAATGCCGTCCCTAGCTCACCTCCAAAATACAGCCCCGCTAAAAGCGGGGAGAGGGCGTGGTGGAGCCCGAAACTCTCCCTCCCACGGGGACCCCCCGCCCCGACCCCGGGCATCTGGGAACCTGGCCTCCACCCCTGGGCCCACCGGCGCGTGCCCGAGAGGAAAGCGCCTTAAAAATGTACGCTTCTGCCTCCGCGCTGTCTGTGCGGCCCTGGCGTCGCGGGTCGGAGAGTGAGGCGGCGGCCCACGCGGCCCGCGCTAATTTTTATTGATTGCAGCGGTCAGTCAACTGTCAGGCGGGGTTTCAAGGGACCATTTAAAGAGCGTGTGCGGGTCTGGTTAACAAATTCATTTAGGGAGCCGCGGGCCGGCTCCTCCTTCTTCGCCCCCCGCCCCTTTGCCCAAGTTTCCTATAAATAATAGATCGACACCGGGACAACCAGCCAAAACGCCGGCCCCGGAGGACGCACGGCCCGGAGCCCTCGGCTGGAGGGGGCGCGTCAGGGTGCGAGGTTCGCGGCCCCCGGAGCCCCCACGTGCTGCCGGGGTCCCCGGGGACGGCTGGACCCCGCTCTGCCGCGCAACGGCGTCGCGGGAGCCGCTGCCGGGCGCACCGAGGGGGCGCTCCCCGCACACCCCGACAGGCTCTCGTTCCGCCCGCCGGTCCGGTGGGACGGCGCCGCCACTGGCCCGCACGCTGGCGCACGAGGAGCCCCGCGGGCTCGGGCGTTCCCGGCCCCGGGCGGCCCCCTACCTTTGTCGCCCAGGATGCCGTCGATGCTGTGCTTGGCTTTCTTCTCGCCGTCCTCCTCCTTCTTGTCCGCTTCGTCCTCCTCCTCCTTCTTCCCGAACTTGATTCTGAGCACTCGGCTAATCGAACTCACTAAACCTCAGAAATTCAAAGGCAAAAGAGCGGGTATAAGTCGTTGGGGCCGCGGAGGCCGGCCGCCTGGGGCGCTGGGAGAAGTCAGGAAGCGCGTTTCCCCCCTAAACACACTCAGGGGACTCACACCCACCCCAGCCCTGTCGCAGGTAAACACCTACACTTGTTGGGAGGCACAGGTATGGTCACCCACGTGGAGACTCACCGGGCCGGGCCCCCCAAGGCTGCGACAGAGGCCCCCCCCTAAGTGCCACCCTGCCCTGCCTGTGCACGCCTGGACTTTGCACTATCACATACCCTCAGTCAGTCGGTCAGTGAGAGTCGCTCAGGCATGTCTGACCCTGTGCGATCCCGTGGACTCCACGGAAGTCTCCAGTACAGGATACTGGAGTGGGGAGCCTTGCCCTTCTCCAGGGGATCTTCCCAACCCAGGGAGAACCACGCTCTCCCGCATGGCAGGTGGATTCTTTACCAGCTGAGCCACCAGGAAAGCCTGAGAACACTGGAGTGGGTAGCCTACCTTCCCCTAGACACACTCATACCCACCCTCCAGGACCTCCCTGGAGCCCTTCCAGCTCGCTCGCTGCTCCCCACACTCAGATGTGCATCCCAGTGGTATGCCTGAATGCTCAGGTACACACACACACACCCCTGAATGCTCAGGTACACACACACACACACCCCTGAATGCTCAGGTACACACACACACACACACACCTCTGAATGCTCAGGTACACACACACACACCCCTGAATGCTCAGGTACACACACACACACCCCTGAATGCTCAGGTACACACACACACCCCTGAATGCTCAGGTACACACACACACACACACCCCTGAATGCTCAGGTACACACACACACACACCCCTGAATGCTCAGGTACACAGACACACACACACACCCCTGAATGCTCAGGTACACACACACACACCCCCCCCTGAATGCTCAGGTACACACACACACACACACCCCTGAATGCTCAGGTACACACACACACCCCTGAATGCTCAGGTACACACACACAACACCCCTGAATGCTCAGGTACACACACATATACCCCTGGGGGCACCTTCCCACCCACAGGCAGCAAAATCCAGGGCCTCCACACTTGGGACCCACTGGTGGCTGGGGTCAGCAATAGCACAGAAATGGTGACTCGGAGAAAGAAGTCCAGGGAGCTTGTGACCGACCCTTCTAGGATGGACTCAGCCCTGTAGGCCACTCTCTGCGAAGGCGCCAAGGGAATGTCCCTTGTTATCCAACTTCATAACTTTCTGCTCAACTCCTTCCTCCCCCCTCCCGTCCTTCCTCCCTTCCTTCCTTCTGCTCCTCTCTCCTTTCCTAACTTCTTTTCCTCCCTTCTTCCCTGCTCCCATCTTCCTTTCGGTTTTAACTCCCTCCTGTGCCCTGCCTCCTTTGCGCTCTGGCTCTTTTTCTCCCAGCTGTTCTCCAAGTTCCCTGGCTTCCATCACCTCCTCTGCCCCTCAGTGCCAGCCTCACACGGCCGAGCACTGGCCCTGGTGACTTGGAGAAAGAACACACAGGGTGGGGACTGGGTGCGCTCTGCGGGCTCAGCTGCCTTCTCACCTGAGGGCACGGTGCTGCGGTCGCAGTGCCCGTCCTTCAGCAGTCGGTCTCGGATCTCCCAGCTAAACATGCCCGGGTTTTCCCTCTTGTACTCCTCGATCTTTTTCTCCACGTCCGGAGTCGCCACCTGCTTCAGAGGTGGAGGTGGGAGAGTCGGAGTGGAAAGATGGGGTGGGGGGAGGGAGACACTTTTAATATCAACCTCCCAGGAGCCCCAGGGCCAGGCTGATGGCTCTGGTCACCATGCCTCCATTCTGAGATTGGCTTCATCCTTTCCAGAAACCTGTTCCTGGCTCCCAGGAAGGCTGCTGGGGTTGGGGAATGTAGAATAGGATAGGTAATAAACTAGAAACCTAATTAGGACCCCCTTCTCCGCCACCACTATTCCAGGCAAGACTGAAGGAAGATTTCCCTCATTTGGGATGGCAACGGGGTTCTGGGCAGATGTAGGGACAACACAGGAATGACTCACTGGCCTTTTGGGAAATCTGGACCCCCAGTTATCCCCATCTTTGAGAAATTCAAATAATGGAGGAGGTCTGGGCGTGGGGACCTTCTTCCACTGTACTGCCCATAGGTAGCATGTAGACTGACTCCCTACTGCTACGGGATGGCACAGGGGAGAGCCGGGCTCCAGCCAGGACCCCCAGCCACGGGAAGGCTGGCTGTCAGCTCTGCGGCAAAGACACTCACTCTGGGCTTGCTGCCGCCGATAGCCCCAGGCCGGATGGACCCGGTCTCCTGGTAGCGGCAGAGGATCTTGGAGACGCAGCCGTGGGAGACCCGCAGCTGGCGAGAGATGACGCAGGGCCGGATGCCATGGTGGGCCATCTCCACGATCTTGTGGCGGATGTGGTTAGGCAGGGGTCGCCCGTTGATGAAGACCCCACCCAGCTGATTAACCCGGCCTTGGCCAAGCGGGGTGGACACTGGAGAGGGAAGGGGGAGATGAGGAAAAAGAGAGACATGGGGTGAGGATGGGGATACTGAGTACCGCCCTTTGGACTTCAGTTTTGTTTGAGCTCCAAGACCCCTGCAAACAGATCTCCGTCCCCCACATTTGGAGCTGCGGCAGTTCAGATGTCCGGGGGAAAGCTGCCATGAAGCCAAGGGAAGGCCCAGCAGGGATGGGGAGAGTGGTCAGGGCTGGCTGCCAGAGTCCTGCCACACTACGGAAGATGAGGATACACCTGGGGGATCTGTGTCTGAGAAGGGGAGGGAGAGACGCAGAGGGGACAGCCTAGAGACCGGTGGAGCCTGGGTACTCGAACTGATGGCTCTGTGGACTGGCAGCTTGGGCGGAGGGTCTGCTTGCCTTCTAGAGACGCTGATAACCGGTGAGATGGGGCCCATCTGGTCGGTTCCATGCTCTAAGTGGTCAAGTCTGATCCATTTGATATTGGCCCTGGAAAGGCTGGTTGATTACTAGTATTTACAGCTCTGGCTTGTGCAGCAGAACTGTCCTACCCATAACTGGATGGTCGAGGCACAGCAGAGGGACCGGCCACAGAAAGCTGTTGGCTGCTGCCCCCGGGGGCTCCTGGCTGCCCCTCGAGGGACTCCCCTTCCTTCCAACCTCTCTCGAAGTTCAGATTTCGTTTGGGGATGATTTGGGGGTGATCTGCTCCACTGTCAGCAAGCTCCTAAATCAAATACTCATTCGGCCTCAGACACCCGTGAACTGTCCCTGCAGCTTCGAAGAGGCCGGTGCACAGATGGGCCAGAGTCCCTTCTGGGAACCAGGAAGACAGAAGCCCTTCGCCGTGTGAGCCGGGGAGGGGAGCACGCGGAGGAAGCTTTAATGCAGAGTCCACACAATTTCTTCCCAGAAGGTTGGGGGTGGGGGGGACACCCGGTGCACTAATCCAGCCTCGATCCCCCCAATTTGGGGACTCGGCGGCTGCGGAGATCTGGTAGATTAGAACGATTTCACAGCCCTGGGAGTGGAGGGAGCTGACAGTGTAATTGCAAGAAAGGAGGCGAGCAGAGGCTCGGTAGCTGAGCTGTTCCTACCGCCTCCTCCCCTCGCTCTGCCGTCCCCCCCCCCACCCCCGCCCCACGGAAAAGTGGGTGCCTGAAGCCACCCTAGGATTTAATCAGAAATCGTGCGTCGCCAAGTCAGAGTCACTCGGTCTCCGTGGCGGGATATGCCATTTGCGCTGAAGAGCTCTCGAGCGCCCAACTTTATATTCAAGAGCCTCTTTAGCGACCGGCACTCGGCTCTCCTCAGTATTCTCCGTCATGTTGGGCAAATATTGTCCTAATCCGCTGCGCGGCCGCGGCCGCCTGTTTTACTTGCGTTCGCTACAAGAGAGCGCTGCGACAAATCCCCGGGCCGGCGCGCTCTCCCGCCTGCGTGGCTGCTCGCGCGCACTTGATCACGGAGCCGCTCTCATCGCCGCGGTCTAATTCCGGGGCCCGCGCCGTCTAGCTGCCGGAGGGACACCCCCCTCCCCGGATCGCAGGCTGCCTGCCCGTCCTTCCCCTCCTTGCCTTGTTTCCCCTCCTCGCACACAAGTGGCTCATACAATCATAAGAAGAGTAATTAAAAAATAAAAGTCGCACCTATCTCTAACCACGTCTGACATCCTGGGCTACCTACCCCCAGAAGCCAAGGGATCCCTCAGTTGACAGGTCGAAGGCCTAATATTAGTTTAAAAAGAAAACAAAACAAGAACGCAGGAAAGGGTCTTGGTGCGCTCCAGCCCTTGCTGGAGCCAAGAACCGGTTCACCCCCGCCAGTCCCTTCGGCTCATCCCCGGTGCTGGATGTTTAGGGAGGAGACCTTAGAAAACTAACACTCTCCCCTTGTCTGGGCATTTCCATGCCCTCTCGCCGTCTTGAGGTCTCTCCCGAGGGATTTCTAGAGTTCGGAAGCCCGAGTGGAAAGTTTCCGGGGGGCGGAAACCGTTACTGTTTATTATTTCACATTAGTTTGTTTCCAGGCTCGAAGGCGAGGTCCTAGTTAAGAGATATAAAACATCACACACTCTTGGTATTTCGAAATAAAAGGGATTGTTAAACCATCCCAGGGTGAAAAGAACAATTCAAAACAAGAGTAGAAAGCCCCGTAGCTGGCAGGACACAGGGGAGCCGAGAAAGTATTAGGTGGAAAGTATCTGAAAATAGTGGAATGAGTTGAGATCCACTAGGACTTGAAATTGACTAGGAGTCGAGATCGACTCGGAGTTCAGCCCGGCGGGGAAAGGCCGCAACCCAGGACCCGTGACGCTGGGGCCGCTGGTCGGTGAAACCCACGCGGAGACGGACGAGTGTGGGTCCCCAGAAACTTCCTGGGTCGGGCGCCGGGACTCGGACTCAAAAGCGAAGGGAACCCCCCGGCTGCTCCCTTGCTGGCGCCGCCGCCACCCCGCGAAGATTGCCACCTCCCCGAGGACTCGGAGGCCCCGGCGGAGGAGGGAGGCCACCCCGGGCGCTCTTACCTTCCAGGGGAAACCCCGTGCGAGGGTAGTTCTGCCCGGGAGCCGGCCGCACCATCCTGGGTACCGTGCCGGGGAGCGCCGCCATTCTTCGCGCACGCCGGCGGCGGGTCCCGAGTCGGCGAAAACCGCTTTCCGTCCGCTCCCCTTCCCCCTGCCGCGATCTCTTTCTTTCCTCTTCTTCTTCTTCGTCTTTTTTTTTTTTTTTTTAAACCTCCTCCCCCTCCCCTCGGCAAACACTCCCCACCCCCCACCCCCGGCAGCAGCCGCTCGCGTCCAGAAGCTGGGGAGGGCGGGGTGGGGGTGAGGTTGGGGGGCGGAGGTCGGGAGGCTGGGGAAAGAGGGGAGGTGGCGACGAGGAAGTTCAAACAAACAAACACAGCCACCCCGAGGCCTCCTCTGCCCGCCCCGCTCGGCCAGAAGTTGTGCGGGCGGATGCGCGGGGCAGCAGCGGGGCCCGCGGCCTGGACGCCGAACGAGGCTGGCGGGGGTGGCGGGGGGGATCGGGGCCGGAGTCCGGGCCCCCAGCCTCGGACTGGCGAGGGCCGCGCTCCCGCGCTGCGGGCCAAAGTTTCTGAGCCGAGCGGCTGCGGACTGGATTCCTGTTTCCGTATTTATTTATATATTTATCCTCTCGCTCCCCCGCCCTCTCCTCTCCTGCTCTTCTCCACGCCTTCTTTCTCCGACCACACTCGCTCCTCGCGGACACGCCAGCTTTCACACTCCCGCCCCCCTCCCGGAAGATCTGGGGAGGGAAGAAGGAACCTCTTGGGTTGCGGGGGCCGAAGCAGGGGCGACAAGGGGGTGGCGGGGTCGGGGGGAGGCGAGGGGAGAGCGATCCGCCGGGTAAGTTGCGCAGAAGTGCTGGTTGTAGCGCGCGCGGGAGGCGGCGGCGGCGGCGAATGGGACGTGATGGATTCGGACTTTTCTTTTATTCATGAGGAGGGCAGGGGGCCAGGGCGGAAGGCAGCCGAGGACCAATAACGAGAAGAAATCTACGAATTTATTTTTTTTTTCCCCTCTGTTTTTTAATCCTCGACTCACCTCGCTTTGGGGGGAGCGTCTGAACCGCGCGTTAAAACAGAGGGAGCAAAGGGTGGGGGCGTGGTGGGGGCTGGGGGGTGCGAGGGAGAAGGGGAGGGGGCCCTTCAGTCCCGGTGTCTTCCCCTGACGGATGGGCCGGGTCGGCCGAGCCCACAGTCCCGCGGTCGCCCACAGCCCGGCTCTGCAGTCCGGCTGCATGGGAATGCCTGCCTCCCGTCGGTGGTTGCCTCGAATTCTCGCCTCAGCTCTAGCCTCCCAGAGTCGGAGCCCAGCTGGATCTCACGTCTTCTCCCTGGTCTCACTCACACATTCTGACATTTCTGCCATTGGGGTCCACCTGGAATAGGCCTAGGTGACCTGGGGGTGGGGGTATGACTTTGTCAAACTGCCTCTGAGCCCCGGTGTCCTGTTCTTGCCCGGCCTCCTGCAGCTCTGGGAAGCCCAGAAGGATGGCGGGGTCTGGGGCTTGGAAAGCCCTATGCTCAGTGTTAGGGACCCACCCCCTCCTCCCCTCCCCTCCCGGCCCCCCAGCCCTCACCCATCTCCAGCCAGGATTAAACTCCTGCCCCTGTTCAGGCCACACCCAGAAGCCCTCTCCAGCAGGTACTTCGCTGCCTTGTGGCGACCCGCAAGGAGGTGCCCAGGATCTGGGGGTCCAAAGGGCTGGGACGTGGGGAGGAGGGTACCCCCCGAGAACCCCAGCCCCGAGGTCCTCTGCTGGTGGGGAGGAGGGAGCCCCATTTAATCACTGAGTGTGGGAGAGAGGTCCTGCTGTTCTGCGCTCTCCCTACCTTCCCCAGGGCCGGAGTGACCGGACCCTTCTGCCAGGGGGATGCCGAGTCCTGGGGGCGAAACGCCCTCCCAGCGGGGCAGGACGCCACGACTGCGGGTCTTTTGTCTCCCCCGAGAAAGAGTGTCTCCGGCCCAGCGCTGGAGGCCAGATACAATAAAATAAACCCAGCCCCCAAACTCGCCCCCACCCCTAGCCTGCCCCCTGCCCGCCCTCTCCCCTTGCTGGGGTCAGCCCCCTCCGGGCCTGGCCTGGGAGCCTCCTCAGGCTGGCCCCGTGCGCCCCCTCCCCTCCCCCTTGCCTCACCTGTGACCTTTGCCCCTCTAAGCCTGTGACAGTCTCCTTCCTCTCCCCTCTATTCCAGGACTGGGGGCTCCTCCGGCCGGAGGTGGGGGTGGGTGGGTGGGGGAGACCCTCTAGAAATGGGGGCCTGCTGAAAAGCTGTTACACTCATGCCCCCCTCGGGGCCCCAGAATTGAGGGGGGAAGGCCACATAGCTTTAAAATTGGAAAGCCGGCCCCCCCACCAGTCCCTTTAGGAAACCAGGGTGCCCGGCTGCCTGAGTTACAGGGGCCCTGCAAGGTTTTCTGTGACCCTTTCCTTTCTGGAGATGCTGCCCCACTGAGAGTAGATGCTTGCCCCCAAGAGAGATGAGAAGGTGGCATTTTATGCCGCAGTGTGTGAGTCTGGGGACGATGAGTCAGCCTTGAGTCAGTCCCTTTTCCATCTCATCTCGCTGGAGGGTCTGGCCTGCCTTGACCTCCTGAGGTGGCTGCATATACACACACAGGTATACATACAGACATACCTATGTAACACACACACACGCATTGTTCATCCATTCATGCGCCCATCAGTACTTTCCATCATGGTGAGGAAGCATTTAAGCCTCCCCGCCTCTGCGTGTGTGGCCACCCATGGTGTGGTCCGTGTGTCTGTGTGTGGACAGGTTTGTGTCCACATCTGTGTGTAGGTCTGCGGTGGGTGTGTGGGTGTGTGCCCACTCTGTGTGTGCTTCTAAGTGAGGGTCAGAGCCAGGGTTTAGGCTCTGCCGTCTCTTCCGTGTCCTAGCGTAGCTCTAAGCACCCATCAGGAAGGTGTGAGTGGGATTTGGTCGATCCCCTGGGGTGAGAAGCCCTCTGGAGCGCGCTGAGCTCTGTCTCCCGCGCACTTCAGGGCCCCTACTGGTGGCTGCCAAGGACGTTGGAACCCCAGGCGGCCCACTCAGGGCCATCTAACTCTTGGCCTGGTCCCAGCCCTCCGCTGCTGCAGAAGACTCAGCGGGGTGGGTTCAGTCAGTCGCGAAGGAGACCCCTCAGCTGGCGCCCCTAAACCCTGGCGGCTCCAACTCTGGGTTTCCATGGCTGGGGGATCCCGTGGGCTCCCGCGGGGCGGGTGGAGGGGGAGAAAGAGGGGGGTGTCTGTCGGAATAAGCGTGGCCGTTCTCGCCTGTTGGAGACCAATTTCACAAATGATTTTTGCAACAATTAAGAAGTGTGTCGGGGTGAAATGGCGATTTCACATCCAGCAGGGGAAAGGGGGGTGGTTCACCTGGGCTCGGGCGGCACCGCTGAGCAGGGAGGGAACATCCCCTCCTCTTGGCCCCGAAAGTGTTCCCTCCAGCCCCTCACCCCAGTCTCTCTTTCCCTGTTTCTTCCGCTCCTCTTCCGCTGTCCCTCTCACACACTTCTCTGCCCCTCCCTGCCCCCGCAGTCTGTGTCACGGGTTCCTCTGTCTTCCCCCAGTCCCCTCTCCTTTCCCCTCGGCCTTTCTGACTTCTCCCGGGCTATCTCCTCCCCGCTTCTGCCCAGTTTGTCCGCCGCGTCCCCCATCGCCATGGTTTCCCGAAGTATGTATGGTCCTCCTTGGCTCTCTGAGCCTGAGTCCCAGGGCAGGGGGCCCTTTGGTTAGATGGGGATCCACAACGACCTTTGGGAAGACACCTTCCTCTGTTTGGCATCCACCTTAAACTCTCGAAAGGAGGTTGTCCAGGCCCGGCCCAGTGTGGTTGAGCACCCCATTCCCTGCAGGAACCAGTGTCTCCCAGACGTTCTAAAGGCTTCAACAGTGGTTCTCTACTGCCCCCTTGTCTGGTCTGAGAGCTCCTCCACCTCTTTATTAAGGGCCACAACAATGCTAAAATAAGGAATCCCCACTCCCCATGTTCCCAAATGGAACCTTCCAACCCCAATTAAAAGGGGAACGACAAAGGCCCAAGGGTTAGGGGCAAGACCTCAGGTTGACTTCAGCTGGGGAAGTTGGTCTTTGGCTGTGAATTGATGAGACGGTGAGATCAGTTGTGGCCACCACTGGGGCTCCTTTCCCCAGGGGGCCAGGGGTCTCTCCCCAGCCCAAGGGAGAGGACACTCTTTCAGATCCCTGCGCAATGAGCACTTTTTGAAGGCGATTACCCAATAAATCTTCCTTTAAAGGATGATAAATCCACCTTGAAAACCAAGGGTTTTGATTTTGGCTGGGCCTTTTGCATTTTCTAGGCTCCAGCCGAAGACATCGACAAATGGAATTATTCAGTCTTCAAATGTTTGATAATGAGGGAGGTGGGGGCGGGGAGAGAAATGGAATATCCGCGAACAAAGGCCCCTCCGGTGGCAGCCCCGGGCTCTCTCCAGGTTCCTGAGGCCAGAATTACTCAGGGCCGTTGGAAGAGGCACCTTTCCCCCCAACTCCCCAGAATCTTTTATTATTTTTTATTCCTCTTAAGAAGGAACACTCTTCTCAGAGTGACCTTGAAATATTTGTCCAAACCCGAGGAAGAAGAAAAGGAAAACGGGGGTGTTTCTGGGCTTGACATTTTAATTTCCCCCAGAAAAAACGAATGGGGTGCCTTGGATTCCAGTTCCCAAGGTAAAGACGGCAACACGCTCCTAAGGAGGCTTCTCCCAGGCCCGCTGTTCCTTCAGCTTCAGGCGGCCTCCTCCTTCCTTCCTTCTTCCTGGGGCTCAGTCCTCCTCCTCCTCCTCCTCCTCCCTCTCTTCTTTCTCCTTATTCTCAGGCTGGTCCTGAGGGCCTCCTGAAAACTTGGAAGGAAAGGCAGTGAGGCCGAGACGCCTGGGCCCCTCACTGGCTGGTGGCTTGGCCGCTGGGGCCCCCCTTGTCCTGTTCTTCCGCCTCTGGATGTCCCTGTCTTGTCACTGCCTTCCCACTGACTTTCAGAAGTGCAGTCCCCGTATCTGTACACACCTGTCCTCCGCCCGTGAGTCTCTCTTTCCTTGCCGTTTCTGGGGCGGGCAAAGGACCTCCCCAGGAAGAGGAAAGTGTCCCTCCGATCGGGTCCCAGTGGCCTAAGGAGCATGGAGTGGGTGTTGGTGACTGCGTGTCAGAGTGTGTGCGTGAGGACAAGTGAGCTGAGTGCGTGTATGAGAGCGCGTCGGGACGTCTGTATGTGGGCACATGTGCCTCTGTGTGCATGCACACACACAGATCCGAGGAGGTGGAAGTGAGTGTGCAACAGAAAGCCCTGTGCGCTGGATCCACGGAGGAGCCTGGGGAGGGACGTCTCCTCCCAAGCCCCTGGCTGCCTGAACAAAAGACCACGTGTCGGCTGAAGATGGGCTGCCATCACTGACCGCTTCAGTTCATTTCTCCAAGTTCAACTTGCCCTGAGTCCAGCGTTAACGGGTTGTCTACCATGCTCAGACAGTTACCTTATCACAGCTGAGCATCTGTGAAACCGGCAAAGCGTTTTCATTAAACATATTCAAAAGGGTTGGCAGCAGTCTGCTCCAGCCAGCCTGGAGCTTGTGGCTCTGCACACATTCCAGGGAAGCCCACAAGCCCAGGGAACTTTCCTTCCAGGCCCCCAGGCCTTGGAGGGCTGGGGTGGGACCGGACTGAGGATGCAAACATCAGACGCTGCTGGGGTCCCACCTCAGACGGGCTTGTTGCTAAGGGGAAGCTGGTGGAATTGAGTTCCTCGGGTGCCCAGGGTTTCTCTGTCCTCTCCTGGAGAAGGCCCCTCCTCTGCCACGTGGGGAGGGGTCTTCCTTCTCCTGCATGCAGGAGCACTTACTTGTATTTCCTGGTGTCAGCTAAGTTCCTTAGCGGATGTTCAGTAAATGCTCATTGGATAAATGGGTGGGTGAGTGAATGACTCTGGCACAAGCAGGGTGTCTGGCCTCGAGAAAAGGCTGGGAGGCCTGGGCTTGAATCTCGTGAGGCCAGTGATGTGTAGGGATATTGAACCTTTGGAGTGGCTTCTGTGCGCCAAGGCTTTCTCAGTCTCTTGGAGCGTGAGAAGGGTGACTAGCCACACGTGCAGAGAGAAAGAAGCCCAAATGGAGCTTGAAGCCTGGCTGATCCGTACCATTTTGAGCAGCAGTGGTGAGTTGGGTCCAAACACCCAGGCTGACGTTTGATCTGCAGTCGGCACTCAGCGGGTGGTGCTGGCTCCATTCCTTCCCGCTTCCTCCGTACAGTTGGCCGCTGGGTTCCTTTTGCGTTTATCTCTGGGGCTGAGCTAGAGCACAGGGTGCTCAAGAAAGGGCCAAACTGAGTGACCACGTTACTCGTTGACCATGAGCCCCAGTGTGAGTAACTACAGTGTTGAACGGTAGCCCCGTGCCAGGCACTCAGGAAAGCCTGTTTCATCTGAAAGCCACTCCTGGTGGTAGATGGCAGCGTCTGTGCTGTACAGAGGGGGAGGCTGAGTTTCAGGAGGTCCAAGGTCAGATTCTTTCCAGAGCTATTTTTCCTCTCTTCCCCAATGGTGTATTGGACGCCTGCTGACCTGGAGGGGCTCATCTGGTGTCATCTTTTTTGCCTTTTCAAACGAGTCAATCCTAAAGGAAACCAACACTGAATATTTACTGGAAGGACTGATGCTGAAGTTAAAGCTCCAATACTTTGGTCACTGGCTGTGAAGAGCTGACTCCTTGGAAAAGACCCTGATGCTGGGAAGGATTGAGGGCAGGAGGAGAAGGGGGTGGCAGAGGGTGAGACGGCTGGATGGCATCACCGACTCACTGGACGTGAGTTTGGGCAAACTCCAGGAGACAGTGAAGGACAGGGAAGCCTGATGTGCTGAGTCCATGGGGTCTTAAACAGTCGGACATGACTCAGCGATTGAACAACAGAGGTCAAACTGAGACTGGTTTCAGGTCAAGGAGCCATCAGGTGAAAGGGAAAGGATTTTAACTTAGTCCTCCTTGACTCTAAAGGCTGCTCTCTTTCTCGCTCCCATTTCTTTTCCTGCTGCCTCAGTTTCCCCTTTGGTAAACTGGATGATCGCCAGCTCTAAGCACAGAGACTGGTACTTGGCGGGTGTTCAGAGACGCTACTGAATGAATAAATGCATGAGATTGAAACATCCTAATGACCATAGGGCATTATGTCCCGTACGAGAGTCCATGGGGGTGAGGGGGGGTGGGGAGGGGATGGCAGGACCAGACCAGAGCATGCCAGAGCTGGGAGGAGTCTTTGAGATGACCTTGTCCATGCAATTCGCAGGTTCAGGAGACCAGCCCCTCCTGGGGGCCCTGGGAACCCGGAAGA
This sequence comes from Bos indicus x Bos taurus, assembly GCF_003369695.1. Lineage (NCBI taxonomy): Eukaryota > Metazoa > Chordata > Mammalia > Artiodactyla > Bovidae > Bos > Bos indicus x Bos taurus. The sequence goes on from NC_040077.1 coordinate 133,705,125, forward strand.
TGCTTAGACCAAGGGAGGAGGTGGCCAGTCTTGAGGGGGCGTTACTCTGCAGCCCTGGCAAGTGCCGGTCCTCACCGGAATGCATAGACGGAAGGGAGAGAGCACTGCATATTTGTCTAGGTGAATTAAAAGCACAATCCCCATTTCCCAGAGGGAGCGGTTGGTTCATATTTATACATTTAGTCTTACAGGTGTAAAATAGGTTTCCTTTATGCTTATATAATAATTTTTCATTTGAATTTCAAGGCTTTATTCCCTTCTTTGGATTCAAGTCTTCCACCTGAACCCAATTCTCTCCATAACCATTAATTCCTTCATCATAGAAATGAATTCCATCTAATTCTCTATAGTGGCAGTTAGAGGAGATCAAAAAGGGCCTTTGCACAGGGCCCCCCTCCCACCCCTGCCTCTACCACCGTGGTTTCAGCTCTCCTGCTCACCCCACCCCCACCAACGCTGGGTTTCAGAAACCAGAGCTTGGAGCAGAAAAACTTATTTCTCTCACTCAGTAAGAGTGTGTGTGTGTGTGTGTGTGTGTGTGTGTGTGTGTGTGTGCATGTGCCCATGAGTGTGCTGTAGAAAATGCTGCTCAGTTCCAGAAAGGCAACAACAGCAATAATAATAATGATGGCTTATGATGCACCAGACACCTGCTAGGCACTTCATAAACATGATACTTTTGAAAGCGCCTACACTCTCACGAAGGAGGGATCGATATCTTCATATTACAGAAGAGGAGATGAAAGCCCAGAAATGCGAAATAAATTGCCCAGGGTCACACTGCTCGGAGGTGGCAGGGTTTTAAATTTTTTTTAAAAAAATTATTAAGTATTTCACACAGATATAATAGAGTGGGCGCCTATAGACAAGTTCCTTATGCTCTCCTCTACCGAATTATTCCCCATCTTTCCCTTTAGAAGAAACGCAGTCATGACTGCTGTTATTTCTGTACACGCTGAAGGAGGCTGAATAACAGCCCCCAAAGATTGTTGTTGTTCATTCTCTCAGTCATGTCTGACTCTTTGTGAGCCCATGGACTGCAGCATGCCAGGCTTCCCTGTCTTTCACTATCTCCTGGAGTTTGCTCAAACTCACGTCCACTGAGTCAGTGATGCCATCCAACCATCTCACCCTCTGTCGTCCCCTTCTCCTCCTGCCTTCAATCTTTCCCAGCATCAGGGTCTTTTCCAATGAGTCGGCTCTTCACATCAGGTGGCCAAAGTAATGGAGCTCCAGCTTCAGCATCAGTCCTTCCAATAAATATTCAGGGTTGATTTTCTTTAGGATGGACTGGTTTGATCTCCTTGCGGTCCAGGGGATATCAGGTCCTAATTCCTGGAACCTGTAAATGTTACCTTAAAATCAAAAAGGATCTTTGCAGATGAGACTAAGCTAAGGATCTTGAGACAGAGAGATTATCCTGGATTTTCTAGGAGGGTCCTAAATGCCATACCATGTGTTCTTCAAAGAGAGGGCAAGAAAGAGATTTGACACAGACAGAGGAGGAAGGGTTGCTGTGACCGTGGAGACAGAGACTGGAGCGATACGGCCGTAAACCAAGGAACTCTGACAGCCACCGGAAGCCGAAGGAAGTAAGGGATGGATTCTCCCACAAAGCTTCCAGGGAGAACGGAGTTTATGACACCTTGGTTTCGGCCTGGTGGCCGTGTGATCCTCAGAACCATGAAAGAATAAATTCCTGTTGTCCTAAGCCACTAAGTCTGTAGAAATCTGTTACCACAATCACAGGGAAGCAAAATACATCCTTTTATAATCTTACAACCTTTTACATTGAAATATGTAGTCTTTACAGTTTATATAATGGTATGCTATAAGTAGGTTTCATCCTGAAACTTGCTTTTATTTCCCAACATAATGTTTTTGAAATTCATCCTTATTGACATAAGTAGTTGTCAGTAATTTTTGGTTTGGGGTGGCTGTGCTGACTCCTCATTGCTTTTGTCGTGCGGGCTTTTCTCTGGCTGTGGTGAGCGGGGCTGCTCTCCGCTGCAGTGCGTGGGCGTCTCATGCGGTGGTTTCTCCTGTTGATGAGGTTCTAGGACCCGAGGGCTCTGGGATGCGTGGGCTCAGCTGCTCCGAGGCACGTGGAATCTTCCCAGACCTTGGATCGAACCCGTGTCTCCTGCATTGCCAGGTGAATTCTTATCCCCTGCACCACCAAAGAAGTTCCAAATAGTGTTAGTTCAAAGACAGAGAAGCATCTAATATGCTGGGCAAATACACTTGGATCTGGAGTGGCCTGATTTTCGCCTCTGTGAAATGTTCTGCTGGGTAGAAGCTGAGATGTCTCTGGCTCCCGTGTTCTGTACGGCCAGGCCCACACTTGCCCTCCCTGTACCCTCAGGTAGGGGGACCCAGATGAACACAGGTTTGCCATGTGTTGGCAAGGCTGGGACCATTGCAGCAGGCAGAAGCTATGGGAACCTGATTTCAAGTGAACTTAAGGATTCCGTGCCTCTGAGACCTCAGAAGAGGCTATGTTCCCAGACATGAAGAGCAAGACACTCAACAGGAACACTCAAGTGGAGACAAGAATGTGTGTGCACGTGCGTGTGTGAGTGTGAGCTCCTTGAGGTCACAGATACAGTCTGCCTCCCCTACCACCCCGACCAGGACCTAGGAAACAGTGATTATTTGTTGAGCAAATGAATGAGTGTGATTGTGAGGGTAGGAACTGGCTGGATATCTGTCCTGTATGTTTATAGTATGTATGGTGAATTCAAGTTGATACATGTTGGTATAAATTGTAAGGTTGTGAGTAAGCGCTTCCGTGAAATTCATCTAGGATTTGCACCTCATTTGAACACTTTTACAATTTATGGAGTTTTCATGACCGTGTTTTAAAAACTTGATTCTCTGCTCAGAACCACCACCAGCGGGTGGGCTGAAGAGGATGGAGCAGCTTCCTGCCCGTCCCAGGCTTCTCGGGAGCTTGGGATCCAAGCTACATACCCTCGAATAAGAAAACCAGGAGACTGGCTCAAGACGGCAGAGTAGAAGGACGTGTGCTCATCTTCTCTGGCCAGAGAACCAAAATCACAACTGGCTGTTGAACAGCCATCGACGGGAAGACACTGGAAGCCACCACTTGATTCTCTCCTAATGTGGCGTGATACAGAGGCAGGCTTTTATTCTCCCGAGATGAGGAAAGCTGAGGATGAAGGCATGAAGCGACTTTCCTGGGGTCACAGAGCAAGCAGGTGGCAAAGTGAAAGTGAAGTGAAAGTGAAAGCCGCTCAGTCATGTCCGACTTTTTGCAACCCCACGGACTACACAGTCCATGGGATTCTCCAGGCCAGAATACTGGAGTGGGTAGCCTTTTCCTTCTCCAGGGGCTCTTCCCAACCCACGGATCGAACCCAGGACTCCCGCATTGCAGGTGGATTCTTTGCCAGCTGAGCCACAAGGGAAGCCCAAGAATACAGGAGTGGGTGGATTAATCCCTTCTCCAGCAGATCTTCCTGACTCAGGAATCGAACTGGGGCCTCTGGCGTTGAAGGCAGATTCTTTATCAACTGAGCTATGAGGGAAGCCAGTTTGCAGAATCCAGGTAGGTCCAGTGAGTGGGATTCTGCACGAGGACATAAGCTTTATATCTTGATGAGCTCCACTTTCATCTAGGTTTTGGTCCTCAGGAGCTGTGTTTCCTGGGGGAGTGACATAACCTTTCTGAACTTTGGTTTCTTCATTTTAAAAATGAGCACAGAAACACTTAGCTTGTGGGGATGCTGGGGAGAGAAGCCGGTCAGCAGGGCTTGGTAAGGGCGGCTCGCCTTGCCTTTTTCAACTGAATGGTTTTCCCTCTTTCAGTCCTGGGTTATAACCTACATTCCACCAAAAATCATCAGGGAAATTTAGAGACACAAGCCGCCAAACCAGTTGGCTGGCATCAACTGCTGTCACCAAGGGGCCTGAGTTATCCCTTTTTTGGGGATCACTGGGGCGTGATGACCTGTGACCTATGCAGCCAGCAGGGGTGGGAGCCCAGGAGATTTGGGGTCATCTAGGACTTCTGGAAAGATCTGAGAGACCACTTTCCAATCTGGGTTTTTTCATTATGTAGGGGGCAGTAAATCAAAGGGACTGCCCCAGGCTACAAACTTAAAAGGGCCCTAGGCTGACGGCACTGGGCAGGGAAGACGCCGATGGGGAGTAAACTATAGCCCCCTGGCTTGTTACCAAACGGATCCGAGGAGAACAAAGTAACACACAGGTGGGAAAACCCACCAAAAATCAAGCCAAGTAAATGACAAGCTGAAGGAAACACTGTCAACGTCTCTGCTGTTCTCGTCTTTGCTATACAAAGAGCTCCTACAAATCACTAAGGATGACGAACAGCCCCAGTCGACGGACACGGGCAGGCAATTTATTAGAGACATGCATGTGAGCTGTTAAGTGTCAGCTGCTCAGTCGTGTCTGACTCTTTGCGACCCCACGGACTGTACTGTCCATGGAATTCTCCAGACAAGAAACAATGGAGTGGGTAGCCATTTCCTTCTCTAGGGGATCTTCTGATCCAGGGATCAAACCTGGGTCTCCCACTTCGCAGGCAGATTCTTTCCTGTCTGAGCCATCAGTTGCTGGTCTTACCAGATACCCAGTCAGTTCAGTTCAGTTGCTCAGTTGTGTCCAACTCTTTGAGATCCCATGGACTACCAGATACCCAAGAAACGAAATTAAGAAGTTACCATGCTCACCCATCACAGTGGCAGCTGTGAGGGGGAAAATGATGCTGTCCAGGGTTACTGAGGGTTCTGGAAGCTGGGACTCACATGTACCTTTGTGGCAGACTGTACTGCTATCAGTTTTCTGAAGGACAACTTGGAAAGCATGTTTCTAAAGCTTTAGGAATGTTTAGAACCATCCTCTGGCTATCGCTTTATACTTTTAGGAATTTATCATGCATATGGGCAAAGATGTAAGTGTGTTCGTTTTTTTTTTTTTTTTTTACAATAGGAAAAACAGGAAAAGAAACTTCTAACAAGAGGATATTGCCAGTATGTTACGAAACATCTGTATAGTGGCACACTCTGGAACCATCACAGGCACACACGGTCAAGGGAGTAACATTTGCATATTTCTTTCACTCCACGCTAGCAACCCCTCTAAATGCTTAGCTCATTTAATACCTACAACTGTTTGAGACAGCTGCTAGCATTATCACCCCAGCTGAGGAAGAACGTGATGCACAGTGACATTAACTTTTCTTGGTCTCTTACCTGGTCAGCGGCAGACCTCCGTGTGAACTCAGGTCACCCGGAAGCAAGGTCTGTCTTAACTGAACTATGCTGCGTCTCAGAATTTTTAATAACTTGGCAAAACGTTTATGACATATTGAGTGAAAAAAGTCACTTCCAAAAAGGCGTGATACTACATTAAAAAAAAAAAAAAAAGCAAAACTTATGCATAGAAAAGTAACCCCAGAGGAATGTTGACCCAAATAATGAATATGTACTACTAAAGGGTAAGTCAGGAGCTTCGGCTCCCGGGCTTAGTTGCTCTGCGGCCTGTAGGGTCTTCCCAGATCAGGGATTGAACCCGTGTCTCCTGCATTGGCAGGTGGACTCTGCTGAGCCTCCAGGGAAGCCCCTCAGGTCACTCTTAATGTTCTCCTAGATGATGTTCCCCTAGACCCTTGTGCTGTGACTCCCTTCCTTTCCACGTAGGGAGTGGGGAAACACTTGCTTGATTCACCTCCACCCAGCAACCAAGACAGCACCCCAGTACCTCTTTCCCTGACACCCACGATATGCTGGCCCCAGACAGCAGGGAGCAGCGTGGACAGATGGTTCTCCTGCAGTTAGGGATGTCAGGTGCCAGAACCTCTGTTTGACTTGGAGTCTTTGGCCCGACCGCTGTGTTATTCGGCTCCCAGATAATAACATATTTCCCCGCCCCCACTCTTGTCTGGACTGTCCCAGCAGCTTCAGGAGCAGAGAACACTGGCTCTCCAAGCATGGTTCCCTGGACCAGCGGCATTAGATCACTTGTTAGCAATGCAACTTCTCGGGCTCCACACCAGACCTGCTCCATCAGAAGCTCTGGGTGGGTGGGTGTCTGGGGAGAGGGGTGGCAAGGATCTGTGCTTTAATAGCCTTCCAGATGATTCATTTAAAAGGTGAAGGTCACTAAGTCAGGACCGTGGTGCCGGGCTAGAGTATTTGGGGGAGTGAGGGGGGCCATGGTGCCAGTATTGGGGGACATGTATTTGGGGGTGTGAGAGGGATTTCTCATCTTTTTTAGATGCCCCCAAAGTGACTGGCTCTGCTAAACTCGTTTTTGAAATCCTGAAGCCAGGCTCTGGGAAATGAGTTAGTCTCCCCTCCCCTCCTTCTCCGTCCCTCAGAACGCTGCTGACAGCTGATTAATGGGGAATGACTCTCCAAAGATTTCTTTACATATATTAGGTTCAGAAAGGCTTTGAAAACTTTTTGTGGCAATTGTGCCTGCGAAGACTCCCTCCATTGGCTCTCCTCGGGGATGGGGAAGTGTATTCGTCTCCTTGCGATTTAGACAATGACCTTGGTTCTTGAACCTCTCTGGGCAGTGCTGGGCTGGGAGCCACGGGGCCTGGGGCCCACTTGGGCTCCAGCACAGATTCACGTGATGACCTTGGCCAAGTCACTTCCCCTCTGGGCCTCAGTGGGCTCCTCAGTTTAATTACAGGGTCTGAGGGTCCCTAGAAGCTTGTATCCAGGATTTGGAACCTGAAAGTTATTTTCTGCTCTGAATGTCCAGAGCTCGGTCTGGTTGAGAAGATTCACAGAGCTGTGTTCCTGTATTGACTAATTCTAGGGAAGAAACATGTAATTGTAAGGTGAGAATGTGTGTGTGTGGGCTTGTGTGTTTGCTGTTGTTCAGCAGCTAAGTGGTGTCTGACTCTTCATGGCCTCATGGACTACAGCACGCTAGGCTTCCGTCTTTCCTGGTCTCTTGGTGTTCGTCCAAGCTCATGTCCACTGAGTCAGTGCTGCCATCCAACCATCTCATCCTCTGTCGTCTCCTTCTCCTGCCCTCAGTCTTTCCCAGCATCAGGGTCTTTTCCAATGAGTTGACTCTTTGCATCAGGTGGCCAAAGTATTGGTGCTTCAACTTGAGCATCAGCCCTTCCAATGAATATTCAGGGCTGATTTCCTTTAGGATTGACTGGTTTGATCTCCTTGCTGTTCAAAGGACTCTCAACAATCTTCTCCAATACTACAGTTCAAAAGCATCAATTCTTTGGTGCTCAGTCTTTATGGCCCAACTCTCACATCCATACATGACTGCTTGAAAAACCTTTGTTGGCAAAGTGATGTCTCTGCTTTTTTAAGTGCTGCCTAGGTTTGTCATAGCTTTTCTTCTGAGGAGCAAGTGTCTTTTAATTTCATGGCTGCAGTGCATGTCTGTGCCCTGAAGACGGCTGTGGGCTGGAACTCATAGGAGATGTAGACAGATACAGATAAAAGGAAAAGACTTCAGTTGTCTTTATTCCCTGAAAGATACATTAACCAAAAAGTGTTGACTGATCCTGGGTTGGTTGCTGTGAGTTGCAAGACGTGAGCCATTCAAATGTGCTCACTGGAAAGTCAAACATTTCTTCAAGTGCTCATGGACACCGAAGCTTTTGTAGGAAAACTGGGAGTTGGCATGAAAGCAGAGCTTCCTTGGAAAGAACTGGGAGTCCTTTAAGAGCCCTCCAGAGGCAAATTCTTTATTTTCCCTTCAAGTGCAAAGTAAACCCTAGATGGCCGGAATGGGAGAGGGCAGCGGAGGGAGCTCCCTGAACCAAGCCTCCCACTCTGTGTACCAAGATCTGGATCCCCAAACCTGGGGGGCGAATGGGGGTGGCTGAGCCAGTTGCCTCCAGCTGCAAGCCGGATTCATCCCAGGTATTACCAGTCTCTGTGCATGCCATGATGTGTGAAAGGTTGGGAAGTGAACACCTACACTTTGTCAGCGGGGCACGTGCTTAGGCTGCAAAGTGAAGAGCGTCGTAGCTTGTCTTTGCCAACCCGCTGATGTCCGCTGACCTATAGCCGGGTCCCAGCATCCACCAGTCCACAGCAGGTGCTCGCTGCCGCCGGTCTCTGCTGAGCGATGGGAGACCCAAGGTACCAGCAGTGTTAGACCGGGGCACTGCTGCCCAGCTCGAAGCCAGAACCCGGGCTCAAGGTTTCCAGTGGCCTTACTGTCTGAACCTACCCAGGGCGGTCAGTATAGACAGCCCATTACCCATGGTCCTGTTTATTAATAGGGTGTATGTGTGTGTGTGTGTGTGTGTGTGTGCGCGCATGTGTGTGCTCAGTCGTGCCCGACTCTGTGTGACACCACGGACTGTAGCCTGCCAGGCTCCTCTGTCCATGGGATGTCCCAGGTAAGAATACTGGAGGAGATAACCATTTCCTCCTTCAGGGGATCTTCCCTATCTAGGGATTGAACCTGAGTCTCTTGCGTCTCTTGTATTGGCACGCAGGTTCGTAACCGCTGAGCCACCTATACAGATCCCAGCTGTAAATCCCAAGCCGTACAGCTAGTAAACTTCCGCACATCCAGCCCTCGGGTTCAGACACCCTGGCTCCCCAAGAGTGTGACCCTGGGTGCCGCTGTTTCTTCATCTCTTTGTCTGTGAAACGGGGCTGATAACCCACCTGATGAAACGTGAGACGAGGTGGTGCGCGAGAGGACTTAGCAAGGCCGCTGCACTCGTAGTTGCATAATAAATGTTTATTGTTATTAAAGATTCGTCACACATGTTTACTGAGCCAGATATGACATTTATTGCCAAGCCACACTGTAGCCAGAGGGACAGCGTGGGCACAAAAACGAGAAACAGTTCAAAGTGGCTTTGGCCCTGAGCCTAAGGTCTGTGTTCAAACCCCGACTCTGCCGTTTTCCAGCTGTGTGGCTTTCCTTGCTGGTAGAGGCCTGTCTGCCCCAGGGAGCTGTCCAGATAGGTGACTAGGTAGACCAGAGTGGCCTGAATGCAGGGTTAAAGTCCCAGGCAGGACTGGAGCGCTGAGGACGTGCTCATCTGAATCTCACTGAGATAACCTCGTTTATCTCTCTTCAGCATACTTGGGGGATTGGTTCCAGCAGCCCTCGTGGGCACCGAAACTGCGGATGCTCGAGTCCCTTATGTGAAATGGCACAGCGCAGCAGAGTACAGCTCACCCTCCGTACCCGTGGGTTCAGCACCCACGGCGACAGAGTGGGTTTCTCCTTTGCTTATTTATTTGGCCGCGTGGGGTCTTAGTTGCTCTGCTGGGGATCTTTGGTTGGCGCACGGGCTCTCTAGCTGTGGCCCGCATTCAGAGTGTGTGGGCTCACTTAGCTGCCCTGCAGCCCATGGGATCTTAGTTCCCCAACCAGGAATTGAACCCGAGTCCCCCGCATTGCAAGGATCACTGGACCACCGGGGAAGTCCCTGTATTTCCCGTCAATAGTGGTGATTCAAATGACTTGCTCAAGGACACAGGACCAGTTACGTGAAGGAGGGGTGGAGAGCACGCAAGAGAGAAGGCAGGATGGGAGGCGGAAGGGGAGGACCACCGTCGCTCAGGTGGAAGAGGATGGTGCTGGTTCTGAGAAGGAAGTGCACCAGGGGCGGAGCCAGGGAAGGGAGAGGGCCGCGTTCTCCTGGAGGGGCTGTGTGCCCCTCGCCTGCCCACCCCCCGCGCCCCAGCCCTCAAACACCGCGGCCTCCCTAGCACCTGTTCTCTCTGCCGCTCTCTGCCAAGGCAGCGTCTCTGGGAGGTGGCTTCTCCGCCTGTGATCTGAATCCCCCCCGCCGCTGCCGTGACAGGCGGGGAGCAGAGAGGAGTTTAGGCCATTTGCAAGCTGGAAACCATTTCAAAGGGAAGGCTGGTCCTTGATATTCCCTGAAAATGTTTGGAAAAAAATGGTTTTGGATTATAAAAGCAACACCAGCTCTTTGCGATGTAGGACAAAATAATGACTGCCCATCACGAAATCATTCACTGCGTTTCCTTCTTTCCACGTGTTTGTTTCCAGTAATTTCCCTGTACCTACATTTGCCATCCTACTCTGTGCTGTTTTACTCAAATCTATAGGAAAGTATATCTTCATGCTCACAGTTGCTTTTTCATCCAGACGGCATCACCTTCCATTGTATGGATATAGTGCAGTCCCATTAGCTATTCCCAGCTGACACTTCTGCGGTTGCTTCTCCCTTCCCCCAGGAGAAATAGGGCTGTGATGAGCCCCCCGGCACACCTGTTATATAAACCCTCCGCTCTCGGCCCCAGGGAAGAGCCCAGCCCCTTGCATCGTTTTCCCACCGCTTGGAGAGGGACCAACTGTCACTCCGACTCCAAATGCCTGAGGCCAGGTCCTTCAAAGAGAGGTCTCTCCCTCCTCTATTAATTGGGCAATTTGGAAACCTGGGCTTGAGTGAAAATATTATTTTTCCCCAGTCATTCTCAAATTGCTTATTCACCAAGTTAAGGCAGCCAGTCAAAGCGAGGGAAAAGCAAACAGAGCCCCAAACTTGGAACCAGCTGTGCCGTGCTGTGCAGACAAAATATCCCTCTGACAGACTGATCGCATCACCTCTTTGACCTGCTGATTCCCCATCCCGTCAGCGAGACTTCAGCTGCTCCGGTGGTTGGGCCGTTTGTTTCTCCCTTCTCCTTCTCTCCCCCCTCCTCCTCCGTTGATTCGTTTGTTGTACAAAGGACATTCCCAAACAGAAAGACGGAGGAGGAAGGAACAGCCGCCCACACATACTCCTGGCCCAGAGGAGCCAGACTAGTCCTGCCCTCCCTCTCTTCCTCCCTTCTTTCCTTCCTTTCTAAGTCTCTTTCTCCTCTTCCTCTTTCTTCCATTCTTTCTTTACATTTAAAACAATTGTGGGAACACGCATGTATATGAACCACGTAAGGGCTTCCCTGGTGGCTCAGCGGTGAAGAACCTGCCTGCCAAATGCAGGAGGTGTGGGTTCGATCCCTGGGCCAGGAAGAGCCCCTGGAGAAGGAAATGGCAAACCACTTCAGTATTCTTGTCTAGGAAATCCCATGGCAGAGGAGCCTGGCGGGCTACAGTCCATGAGCTGCGAAAGAGTTGGACATGACCTAGTGACTGAGCAGCAACAACATACAAAGTACGCCACGTTTAACCATTTTAAACTGGACAGTACGGCGGCGTTCAGGACATTCACAGCACTGCGTGACCATCACCACTGTATAGTTCTGGAATATTCTCCCTCCTCGGAAGGAAACCGCATACCCAGTAGCAGCCATCTCTCATTCCTCCCCTGACCGCAGCCCTTGTGTCTGTGCATACTAAGTCGCTCAGCCGTGTCCGACTGTGTGTGACCCCATGGACTGCAGCCCTCCAGGCTCCTCCGTCCATGGGATTCTCCAGGCCAGAATACTGGAGTGGTTGCCTTGCCGTCCTCCAGGGGATCTTCCCTCCGCAGGGATCGAACCCGCGTCTCTTACGTCTCCTAAGAGACAGACGGGTTCTTTACCACTGGTGCTCCCTGGGGAGCCTGACCCCAGCCCTTAGCAACCACTAATTGACTTTCCATATCTATAGGTTTGCCTACTGCAAATGCTTCCTCTCAGTGGAATCATACAGTATGTCTCCATTAGTGTCTGGCATCCCTCGCTTAGCATGACACTTTCCCAGTTCCTCTGTGTTGTAGCAGGAATCAGGACTTCAGTCCTTTTTATGGCTGAATAATATTCCATTGTACGGATACACTTACTTTGGCGGTTTTGAGTCTGGTGTTCCCATCAGGCAGCCTGGTGGCACGGAAGGGAGGGTGATGCTGGTGGAGGACTGTGATGACGGGGCTGGCTCATCAGAACTTTGCTCTGAGCTTCTTGGTGGCCAGTGCAAAAAGGGGAAGCAAGTGGGTTTAATCAGTCTGATGCAGGGTCTCTCAGCCTGGGCGGCAGTGGTGCGCTGGGCTGATCGCTCTTTGTTGTGAAGGGCTGTTCTGTGCTGTGTGGTGTCTTTAGCAGCACCCCCAGCCAGAAACAACCCCCACCCTCCACCCCCCTCAGTTGGGATAATTAGCAATATCTCCAGACAATGACAAATGTCTTTTGGGGGTTAAAACTGCCCTGGTTAGGTACTGATGATCTAGTGAAAGGAAACCATCCCTGATGTGGGTGGGGTCTTTGGAGAAAGGACTGGACAATGTGACCAGCAGAGGCTTCAGGATCAAGTCTCAAAGTCCACACATTTTTCAGCCTGTGCTGTTCCCAGCTGGCTCTGGTGACTTCCATCATTGATGTTAATCTCTGGGTGACGCACTCTGCTCCTCCCATCCTGGGACCATTTCCTTGGTGAAGCACATTTGCCAGCTGCCGGGCTAAGCTCCTCACGTACCCTTCACAGGTTTTATCTCATGGGCTCCTCAGTCAGTGTCCCTGTGTGTCTTTACCACCCACCTCTTACAGAGACTGGGCTTTAGAGAGGACAACCAAATGGGGTCCTCTCAGTGGCAGAGGGACAGCCGTGGCCCCTGTACTTTTAGCAACCGGAGCAATAGATCTCAACTGGGGCATGCTTTTGTTCCCCAAAGGGCATTCAGCAATACCTGAAAACATTTGCAGCTGTCACAATGATGGGGGCAGGGATAAGTGAGGGGAAGCCACTCGTGTCTCGTGGGCAGAGGCCAGAGATGCTGTTCAATGTCCTGCAACGTACCAGACAGCCTCCTCTAACGCAGCGTCGCCAGCCCAGTGGGTCTGTGGTTCTGAGCTGAGAAGCCCGCTCTAGATGCTGGTCCAGTGGGAGGAGAGGAGAGCCCGGTGGGATGGGGGCATCCTGGAGGAGGAGAGGAGATGGGGAGGGCGATACCACGACCCGTGGGCAGGTGGCGCTTCCGCTCACAGGGTTTGGGGGCCTTCTCTGAACCCTCCCACCTCCGAGAATGAAGACCCAGACCTGGAGTCCCCATCTTTCAGCTGATGTTTGCATAGGCAGGGCTCAGTGCCACCCGCCCAGGAAAGCCTCTGGAAGGCCTAGGGCAGGGCTCAGTGCCACCTGCCCAGGAAAGCCTCTGGAAGGCCTAGGGCAGGGCTCAGTGCCATCCGCCCAGGAAAGCCTCTGGAAGGCCTAAGATTCTAGACACATCTCTGTCTTTGTTTTTAATTGAGGAGGAAAAGTCGGAAGATAAATGGATCATCCTAGACCTGCAGAACTACCCAAGGTAGTTATACTGAGAGAGTCGTGAGACGGGGATTTGGAGTCAGGCAGGGTGGGCGCCTGGATATTGCCTGCCTGATGGCAAAGTGCCCTCTACCTCCTGGGCCACTGAACTTGCTGCTTCAGCTCTGCGCCCTCGTCTCAGGGATGAGGATAATAATGCCCAGCCCACCGTGTTGCTGGAGAATCCCATGAGATACTATAAAGTGACGGCACGGCACTGGCTCCCGGTCAGCTCTCACCGCGCGGCGCTTGTTACCACTGTTGTTACTGTTACTATTTAATGATTATTATGATCAGAATCGGGCTTCCCAGGTAGCACTTGTAAAGAACCTGCCTGCCAATGCAGGAGACATAAGAGACGTGGGTTAGGTCCCTGGGCCAGGAAGATCCCCTGGAGAAGGAAAGGGCAACCCACGCCAGTTTTCTTGCCTGGAGAATCCTGTGGACAGAGGAGCTTGGTGGGCTACAGTCCATGGGGTCACAAAGAGTCAGATACAACTGAGCGACTATCACAGATGTGTGAGTCAAATTCTGGAAGATGATGCTGTGAAAGTGCTGCACTCAATATGCCAGCAAATTTGGAAAACTCAGCAGTGGCCATAGGACTGGAAAAGGTCAGTTTTCATTCTAATCCCAAAGAAAGGCAATGCCAAAGAATGCTCAAACTACTGCACAATTGCACTCATCTCACACGCTAGTAAAGTGATGCTTAAAATTCTCTAAGCCAGGCTTCAGCAATACATGAACTGTGAACTTCCAGATGTTCAAGCTGGTTTTAGAAAAGGCAGAGGAAAGTGAAAGTGAAGTCGCTCAGTCGTATCCGACTCTTTGTGACCCCATGGACACCAGGCTCCTCTGTCCATGGGATTTTCTAGGCAAGAGTACTGGAGTGGGTTGCCATTTCCTTCTCCAGGGAACTTCCCAACCCAGGGATCGAACCCAGGTCTCCCACATTGTAGACAGAAGCTTTATCGTCTGAGCCAAAAAGGCAGAGGAACCAGAGATCAAATTGCCAACATCCGCTGGATCATGGAAAAAGCAAGAGAGTTCCAGAAAAACATCTATTTCTGCTTTATTGACTATGCCAAAGCCTTTGACTATGTGGATCACAATAAACTGTGGACAATTCTGAAAGAGATGGGAATACCAGACCACCTGACCTGCCTCTTGAGAAACCTATATGCAGGTCAGGAAGCAACAGTCAGAACTGGACATGGAACAACAGATTGGTTCAAATAGCAAAAGGAGTACATCAAGGCTGTATATTGTCACCCTGCTTATTTAACTTCTATGCAGAGTACATCATGAGAAACGCTGAGCTGGATGAAGCACAAGCTGGAATCAAGATTGCCGGGAGAAATATCAATAACCTCAGACATGCAGATGACACCACCCTTATGGCAGAAAGTGAAGAAGAACTAAAGAGCCTCTTGATGAAGGTGAAAGTGGAGAGTGAAAAAGTTGGCTTAAAGCTCAACATTCAGAAAACTAAGATCGTGGCATCTGGTCCCATCACTTCATGGAAAATAGATGGGAAACAGTGTCAGACTTTATTTTTCTGGGCTCCAAAATCACTGCAGATGGTGACTGCAGCCATGAAATTAAAAGACGCTTACTCCTTGGAAGAAAAGTTATGACCAACCTGGATAGAACATTGCAAAGCAGAGACATTACTTTGCCAACAAAGGTCCGTCTAGTCAAGGCTATGGTTTTTCCAGTGGTCATGTGTGGTTGTGAGTTGGACCATAAAGAAAGCTGAGCACCGAAGAATTGATGCTTTTGAACTGTGGTGTTGGAGAAGACTCTTGAGAGTTCTTTGGACTGCTAGGAGATCCAACCAGTCCATCCTAAAGGCGATCAGTCCTGGGTGTTCATTAGTAGGACTGATTTTGAAGCTGCAATTCCAATACTTTGGCCACCTGGTGCGAAGAGCTGATTCATTTGAAAAGACCCTGATGCTGGGAAAGATTGAGGGCTGGAGGAGAAGGGGACGACAGAGGAAGAGATGACTGGATGGCATCACTGACTCGATGGACGTGGGTTTGGGTGGACTGATGGACAGGGAGGCCTGGCATGCTGCGGTCCATGGGGTCACAAAGAGTCGGACACGACTGAGCGACTGGACTGAACTGAACTGAAGTGAACACAGACATGATCAGAGTCAGGAATACTGCTAGAGCCGATCTAATCCAACAGCTTGGCTGCCAGATGGGGAAAAGTGAGGCTCAGAGGGCCAGGGACCCACTGGACATCACCCAGCAAACAAAAGGAGAAGCTGTTCCCAGCCCAGTGCTTGCTCTGGGCCCGTCCTGACTGGAGTAGAGAATTCCCACCTGAGGTTGGGGCGGGCGGCTGGGGGGTAGTGGTGGTGGTGGTGGTGGGTGTGTGTGTAAATAACTTCTCCAGTCTTGCCCTCCCTGAACCAATTTGTAATGAATGGCTTGTGGCCACGCTTCTCCCCGCCTCCAGGGCAGACCTGTAAAACCTGTATGGGAAGGCGCTGTGGGCAGGGTGGCAGCGGCCAGCCTCCGTGTTCCGGTCCTTTGTCCGCAACCCCCCCTCCCCGGCCCCCGCTCTTCAGAAGGGGGCAGACGGGCCACCTCCCCTTCCTGCGTGCCCCACCAGCACTCCCCTGCTGGCCAGGAATCTGTGCTCGTCTGGGCTGTAATTTGCGGCTAGTACTGAGGCCATCCTGGGGTGTGGTACCCTGCTGGGGATGGGTGGGGAGACCCCGAGGGGCGGCAGCCCCCTGCGGCCGTCTGAAGAATTTGGGGTGCCCATGCCGGGGTGGGGCGGGGTGGACGGCCGTGGGGGCCGGGTCCAGTGGGCTCCCTGTTCCCCACGCCTCCGTGGGCCAGGCCACCGCTACCGCTGGAGCTCTGGGAGTTGGGGCGTCTCTGCTCTAGCTGCTGACTTTGGCAAAAAAGAAATCCTCCTACTTAATACACTCTCCTTCCAGACAGACGGGGGTTTGAAGTCGGCTCTGGGAAGGGAAGACAATCTCGTTGCTAATGCACCATAAAGTACAGTAAGTATTCTGCTGACAGCCTCCAAACCCAGGAAACAATTCTGAAACTCTAAAAAATAATAATAATCAAGACAGAGAACCCAAACCCTCCTGAAGCCTCTTTCTCTTTTTGTTAAGATGGGATGTGAAGTCACGCCTCCTCCCTGCCCACCCCTCCACCTGGCACCTCTCTTTTGGGTCAAGGTCTTCCTCCTGAGTCGAGGAGTGATGTCTGATGTTACAATTTTGAGGTCAGAGCATCCGGCCCGTGGGTCGGGACGCGGTGCCCTTACCCCAAACCCTCCAGATGGAGCAGGGCCTCCTCAGAACCAACCCAAGAAATGCCTCCCAGTCCTCTTCTCTCTCTCTCCTCCGCATCCCACAAGCACCCCTGGCTTCAAAATCGTCTCCATTTTTTCATTAAATCCGAGAGTCCTAGGGAGGGAATGACCTGGCTACTTCAATTAATTTTTTTTTTCCTCTTTCAAATCAGAAGATTCAATTTTCTTTGGAGGAGGTGGTATCTTGTAGGAGGTTGGGGGGGGGTTAGTTTAAAACGGAGGGCTGCATTTGAATGTTTGGTCTTGATAGCAGATAGGACCAGCATGGAAAATCATCTTTATCACCCCAATATGGAAGGGAGAGCGTGTGGCCTGGGCTGGCATACCAAACGGCCTGCCAGCCCTTATCGTAATCCCAGGAGTCGCCCCCCCCTCGTCACCTCTGCTATTTCAGGCAAGTGTCAGACGTCTTCCCTGCTGTAGGGAGCCAGATAGCAAGAGCTGGGCCGGCGCAGCGGGCATAATAAGAAGTGGAAATTGCTCCCAAGGAAAGTTTTCCGAGGAATTAACTTCTGATGGGTGGAGGAGGTGCGGTGGGGGTGGGTGGGCAAAGGCAGGGAGCACGCTGGCAGCGCTGGCCGCATCCGAGGAAGCAAGAGGGAAGAGCTTAGGTTCATCTGCAAGGGATGCGAGGCTCCAGTGGGAAAGCCTGGTGGGGCGGTCAGTCCTGGGCAAGGAGCAGTGGGCGGCGAGGGGCTCTGGGGCCCCCAGCCCCCGAGCTGCCCGCGGGGAGGGGCTCTGGGGCCCCAGCCCCCGAGCTGCCCACGGGGAGGGGCTTTGAGGTCCCCTCTGGCTGCAAATCTCGCTGCACGTTTGTCCCAGAAATCTCACCGCTTCGGGTGGGAGGCATCTCTGCTCTGATGATTCTGTTGACGGTCCCCCTCTGAGCAGGCTCATCCCCGTCCCAGCCTCCTTCCCTCGCTCAAGGCCAAGTCTAAGGTTCCCACCCCTGTGCAGAGGGCGCCCAGGAACATACAATGCTTCCTCTCAGCCTTTAGTCATAGTAAGGGGTTGGCCAACAAATTCGTTCGGGTTTGCCATAAGCCGGCATGGAAAACCCGAGTGAACTCTTTGGCCACCCCAGTGTTTGTTGAGCACCTACTATGTACCTTGGGCTTCCCTGGTGGCTCAGCTGCTAAAGAATCTGCCTGCAATGTGGGAGACCCGGGTTCAATCCCTGGGTTGGGAAGGTCCCCTGGAGAAGGGAAAGGCTACCCACTCTGGTATTCTGGCCTGGAAAATGCCATGGACTTCATAGTCCATGGGGTCACAAAGAGTCGGGCACGCTTGAGTGACTTTCACTTCCACGTCACTTTACTAGGCACCTGGCACAGTTCCTGGCACTGGGGGCACAGCAGGGAATAGGACGGGCGTGGGCAGATGAGGACGCAAAGTCAGGGCCAGCCAAAATAAACGCCTTCCAGCAAATGAACATGCGAACAGGTGAAGTGAGAGGAAGCCCTGTGAAGGGCGTGAGGGTGCGTGGGGCCGTAGACGATGGAGCGGTCGCCCTGCAGCTGTGAGACCAGGGGCGCGGGGACTGCTCCCTGCGCCTCAGATCCTGCACCTGTCAGCTGGCGATGAAGCGCCCCATTTTCCAGGAGGTGAGTTTGGTATAAAAGGGCGAGCGCTCAGCACAGAACCTGGTCCGCAGTAGAGGCTCAGTACAGCTTTGTTCATGTTTCATCAGCAAGGGTGAGTGCAAAGCTGGCAGCGGTTCTGGCGCGAAGTCCTGAGCACGGAACGTGGGGTGAACCGTGCGGGCCTGCTTCCCAGCGTGGGAACCTGGGCGAGGACGCGGCCTCAGCTTCCCCGTCCATAGACTGGGGACGCCGTTGGTAGGTACTTTATAGAGCTGCGGTGAGGATTAAATGTGTTGCTATGAGAGACTCTTGAAAGGTCTATGAAAGACCCTGATGCTGGGCAAGACTGAAGGCGGGAAGAGAAGGGGATGAGAGGATGAGGTGGTTGGATGGCATCACCGACGCCATGGACATGAGTTTGCGTGAATTCCGGGAGTTGGTGATGGACAGGGAGGCCTGGCGTGCTGCGGTCCATGGGGTCGTGAAGAGTCAGACACGACTGAGCGACTGGACTGACCTGAACGGATGAAAGGTACTCAGTGGCAGTGTGCTAAGTGAAAGGTATTCTGTCATAGATTCAGGGACCCATTTGACCATGTATCCTCAGGGGATGTCTAAGGTGGAGGGGTGGGGAAGGAACCTGGGCTGGGAGCCAGCTTCCCGGCTTCCATCCTGGGTGGACACCCAGGTACTACCTACGTGGCCTGGTCTAGCGCTATGGGGCCACCCGGGGGGCAGAGGAGCAGGCTCAGTGCATTACTGGCCTGTTCATTTGCAGGGACCCTCAGGGCAGGTAATGAGGCTAGACACCCAGAGAGGGTGTGGGCACTTCCTAGGGCCACAGAGCCTGCAGATGGGCACCTTTCTGCCCCTGCCTGGTCCTGGCCAGGGTGATGGAGGGGGTCCTGGAGCGGATGGCTCTTCCGGTTTTAGCTCCAGGAGAGCTGGAGTGATCATCCTGGAGTAATTGGGTGCTAATAGCATTATGCCTCCTATTTCATACTTTCCACATCCCCAGGGCCCTCTCTCCAAGGATCTCAAAGCCCTTTACATGACAATGCCGCCATTAACTCATAAATCCTCCCCGGCCTGCTGGGAGGAGAGGTGGGTGGTATGTGTGAGATGCTGAGGAATTAACCTCAATTATTTCCTCAGATGCAGACTTCCCCGAGTTGTCAGGTTGGTTCTGGGGTTTGGCGGGCCCCTGTCGGTGGTCGTGGGGCAGAGGCCGAGAGGCTGCGAGAGGCTGCTGGGGTTTGCTGAGCAGAGCTCTGTTCTCCGACTGAACTGGGGGTCCAGGATTTCACGTCCTAATGTTTAGAACAGCCTTGGGGGGTTTGGGAACAATATTCCCATTTTTGCAGTTGGAGAGATTCAGAGAGGGCAAGGATGCACTTAAGGTCACACAGCGAGCAAAGAGCAGGGCGGGAGTTTAACCCCCAGCCTGTGCTGGGTCGCCAAGCACAGGGTCGGTTCAGAGAGGGGCAGGCCTGAGGGAGGAGATGTCTGTCCGCCAACCACCAGGCTGTGTGGCTCAGGACCCTTGATGCCTGTCTCTGAGCAGGACCCATGAGCTGATGCTCCAAGGTCAGGGTCTTAGGTCTAGTTCTTGCCTCCAGATTTCAAGGGGTTACTTTGCCCCACGACTCTGAAAAAGCACAGGCCACCTAAGGGGACGAGGTGAGAAGGAAGGGCAGGGCATTCACGCATTCATTCATTCCCATTGCGTGTGCTCATCAGTTGGCTTTGCACTCCCACCGTACAGGGTGGAGGCTGATAGGATGCGTTGGAGTCAGGATGCCGGGGTTCACTGGATCCTCCCCCAGGCTTGAAAGACCGCAGTGAACAGCAGAGCGGAGGGTTGGCCACAGGCCCCGAGTGACCCCGTGGAGGAGGCAGACGGGCCCTGAGCAGGTAAATCTCTCACCATCAGGTGACGGCCACACTCGGGGGGTGTGAGGTGGTTGTGGGGATTAGGCTGGATAATCCTCACAGAACTCTTCGTGTGGGGTTTGGGGCCCGGAGTGTGTTTAACCGGTGTTAGTGGGGGTTTTGATGCACTGACCCTCCACTAGGGGCTGGGGGCAGGTGACGCACACGGGCGGGTCCATCAGAGCCCACCTGCCCACCGGAAAGTGAGGCAGAAGCGGTGAGAGGTGAGGGCTGTGCTCACTGGCCTGCCTGGACCGCTGCCTCAGCCAGCCTGCCGCCCCCTGCCCCGCGGCCCAGGCCCGCTCTGTGGCCTCCGGTCCTCGTCTCTCTGGCTGCCCTGACTCGCTCTGTCCTGTGTCTCTGCCCCCCTCTCTCTCTCTCCCCGTCCCCCTCTCCCACCTTGCCTCTCTGCCTTCCTTCCTTTCCAGCCCTCCCCTCTCTCCCTTCCCCTCCTTCTCTTCTCTCACTGCTGGGTCTGTTTATCCCTGAACCACTTCTCCTGCAGGGAGACGCTGGAAAGCCCTGGCTCCAAACCAGTGCGATCCTAATCTTCCCAGCAGACCGCCTGAAATGGAATTTATGAGCAAGCCTCTCCGGACTCCCAGCCGTCAGAGGGGCGGGGGGCACGGGAGTAGGGCTGGGGGCTGGCATCACCGGGTCACGGCACACGGTGCTCTATCTGCCCATCCAGGGGGAACTGGTCCAAAGCCGGGCTGGCGAAGCTCTTGACGTGGAACCAACTTCGGTTCTGGGTTTGCGGGACACAGTCACCCTTGAAGCAGCAATAGATTGCTCCCCTCCTGTGGGCGCAGCAGCGCTCGGGGGAAGAAGGGACACCTCGAGGAGGATGCAGGATCAGGCCAGGGCAGCGCGCTGCGGTCACTCATTCACGGATGCTCATTCGTGCTTCCTAAGCACCTCTCTAGGGCCACACCTGGGCCTGGGAGATGAGGCTACAATTTGCAGCTCAAAGAGACCAACTCCTTTCTTCCGGGAGCTAACACGTAGAGAGAGAGAGAGAGAGAGAGAGTGAGAGAGAGAGATATTAATCCAATAGTTACTTAAGAGGATGTCAGTGGGGTCCTTGAGATGGTGATAATGGAGAGGTACACCGTGCCTGGTGGTACAGGGTTGGACTGGGTTGACAGGGGAAGGCATTTATAGGGAGCCACACCCTCTTTTTTGAGTGATTAAACAAATACCATTAATTGTTTATAAAGACAACGGTGGGTGCTCAGTCATGTCTGACTCCTTGCGACGCCCATGGATGGCAGCCCACCAGGCTCCTCTGTCTGTGGAATTTTCCAAGCAAGAATACTGGCGTGTGTGGCTCAGTCGTGCCTGACTCTCCGCGATCCCGTGGCTTCTCCGGCCATGGGATTCTCCAGGTAAGAATATTGGAGTGGGTTTCTCCAAAAGACATGTCCTTCTCCAAAAGACAGCTAGGCGATCACAAACATAATTTCTGCTGCTTTGCCATCACGTTTGATCCCATTTTGATTTTACATGGGTTGACGTTAGCTACCCCTCCAAGCTGATGTGCTGAGGTTCTGATTGTCCCCTCATCCTCAGAAGTGCTTAAGCCCCTTGGACCCACAAACCATGGCAAGTAAAGGCAGCTTTTCCTACTTCCTCTGAGCCCACGGCTCACACCGCCACTGCTTTAGATTCCGGGAGGCGTGAGAGGATCAGAGGAGAGCAAGGCTCTGCTGGTGGAGGGTCTTGAGATCTTTCTACCTCCATTCTCACTGCTGTCTCAGACGGTAAAGCATCTGCCTGCGATGCAAGAGATGCAGATTCAGTCCCTGGGTTGGGAAGATCCCCTGGAGGAGGGCATGGCAACCCACTCCAGTATTCTTGCCTGGAGAATCCCCTGGACAGAGGAGCCTGGCTGGCTGCACTCCATGGGGTCACAACCCACTCCAGTATTCTTGCCTGGAGAATCCCCTGGACAGAGGAGCCTGGCGGGCCGCACTCCGTGGGGTCACAACGAGTCAGACATGACTGAGTGACTTTCACTTTTCTCCCCTGTAAAATGGACAGCTAGGGCCCCATAGGGTGATCTCACAGAATTTTCCATGAGTCAGTAGAAGCAATTGTGGTGAAAGGTTTCTACTGTTGTGGAAACCCCTGGATTAATCCCCACCCTCACTGCCATCGTCGCCATCCTTGAAGGCGCGCGGAGGGCCAGGGCGAGGTTTTGCTCCCTTCTCCCCGGACGGAAGCGCCAGCTCTTGGAAGCGGAGACCTAGCTTCTCAGCGGAGCAATGCTGACCCCTAGTGGTCACCCTGTGCCTTTCTCGTCTGGAAACCGAGGCTCAGCCAGACTTCAGTGGCCCCTCTACAAACAATGCCCCCGCCCTAAGCTCCCAGGGGTCAGGGCGTCTGTATCCAATCATTGGAGGGCAAATAGGAGCGAGCAGTGAAGGTGTAGGGCCCTCGCCCTTGTTGTTGATTGGTGTTCAGTCGCTCAGTCGTGTCTGACCCTTTTCGACCCCATGGACTGCAGCACGCCAGGCCTCCCTGTCCATCACCAACTCCTGGAGTTCACTCAAACTCAAGTCCATCGAGTCGGTGATGCCATCCAACCATCTCGTCCTCTTTGTCCCCTTCTCCTCCTGCCCCCAATCCCTCCCAGCATCAGGGTCTTTTCCAGTGAGTCAGCTCTTCACATCAGGTGGCCAAAGTATTGGAATTTCAGCTTCAGCATCAGTCCTTCCAATGAATATTCAGGACTGATGTCCTTTAGGATGGACTGGTTGGATCTCCTTGCAGTCCAAGGGACTCTCAAGAGTCTTCTCCAACTCCACAGTTCAAAAGCATCAATTCTTTGGTGCTCGGCTTTCTTTATGGTCCAACTCTCACATCCATACATGACCTCTGTCCTTAGAATAATTGCTCATTAGCTGGGACTCCATGGGGTGAGGGGAGAGTAGAGGTCTGAGGTTCCCAGACCTCAGCTGGACGTCAGCTGCTGGATGCTTGTCAGTGTCAAAGGCAAGAAACTCATTCCAGAGAGCTTGACTCTGCTTCTACTTCCCGCCTTTCTACAGTCTGTTCTCTCCATGGGTTCCAGGCTGATCCTTTGAAAGGTAATTCAGGTTAGGTCAGAGGATTTCCTGATAGCTCGCTTGGTAAAGAAGCCGCCCGCAATGCAGGAGGCCCTGGTTTGATTCCTGGGTCGGGAAGATCCACTGGAGAAGGGATAGCCTACCCACTCCAGTATTCTTGAGCTCCTCTTGTGGCTCAGCTGGTAAAGAATCTGCCTGCAATGCCAGAAACCTGGGTTCGATCACTTTCACTTTCTCTGCTCAAAATCCTTCAGGTTGCCATGCCCTCCTCCAGGGGAATCTTCCCGACCCGGGGATTGAACCCGCGCGTCTTATGTCTCCTGCATCGACAGGCAGATTCTTTACCACAAGTGTCCCCTGGAAAGCCCAACAGAGTGTACACTGTAATTTTATGTGTGACAACAGGAGGCGACGCCTCTCCCTTTGGAAGTTTTCTGATCTGAAGAGGGAGCTGTCGCTTGGGTCCTTTAAGAACTCCCAGTATGAGGTGGGAGAAGCAGCGTCTGCCACTGGGGGTCTCCGGCTCGGGGGCGGGGGAGACAGGCAGCGCCTTGTTGAGGTGGGAGCTGGAGCCCTGCAGAGCAACAGTGGAGGGAGGGGAGCCGCTGGGATGACTTGACAGGATGCTGAGGTGTGCCGTTGGCACGAGACGGCAGTTTTCTTCCAGCGGGTTTATGCTTTAACTTTTTACTTGATATTGGAGTATAGCTGACTAGCAGTGTTGTGATAGTTTTAGCTGGATGGCAAAGGGACTCAGCCATACGTATCCATTCTCCCTGAAACTCCCCTCCCGTCCAGGCTGCCACATAATATTGAGCAGAGTCCCCTGAGCTCTACAGTAGGTCCATTTTAAACACGGCGGAGTGTACATGTCTACCCCAAACTCCCTATCCATCCCTTCCCGCATCCTTCTCCCACCTCCCCCAAACCATGAGTTTGTTCTCTAAATCTGTGAGTTTGTATCTGTTATGTAAATGGATTCATTTGTATCATTTCTTTTCAGATTCCACATATGAGATGTCATACAATATTTCTCCTTCTCTGTCTGACTTCACTCAACAGGACAATCTCTAGGCCCGGCGATGCTGCTGCAAATGGCATTATTTCATTCTTTTTAATGGCTGAGTGATATCCCGTCATATCATACATACCACATCGTCTTTACCCATTCTTCTGTTGACGGGCATTTAGGTTGCCTCCATGTCTTGGCTACTGTAAACAGTGCTGCAGCGAACACTGGAGTTCATGCATCTTTTCGGACCACGTTTTTCTCTGGATACGTGGCCAGGAGTGGGATTGCAGGGTCATAGGGTAGTGCTATTGTTAGGTTTTAAGGACCCGCCATGCTCTTCTCCATAGTGGCTGTTCCAATTTACAGTCCACCAGCAGCGTAGGACGGAGATGGCAGTGGCACCCACTCCAGTGCTCTTGCCTGGAAAATCCATGGACGGAGGAGCCTGGTGGGCTGCAGTCCATGGGGTCGCTAAGAGTCGGACACGACTGAGCGACTTCACTTTCACTTTTCTCTTTCATGCATTGGAGAAGGAAATGACAACCCACTCCAGTGTTCTTGCCTGGAGAATCCCAGGGATGGCGGAGCCTGGTGGGCTGCTGTCTATGGGGTCGCACAGAGTCGGACACAACTGAAGCGACTTAGCATAGCATAGCATAGCATAGCATAGCATAGCATAGCAGTGTAGGAGGAGTCCCTTCTGAGAGGGCAATGTTCATTTGTCTTCCTGGAAACCATGCAAAAGGCGAACAAAGGTCTCCACAGACACCATCTGCAGCAGAGTTAGAAATCGGACCGTGCAGACTCACAATGCACGATGGCTGCCCACTGCAGCTCCGATTGGTAAGGTTGTGGGGGTGAAGGGTCATAGAAACCACACGGGATGTTCTAGATGCGAGATTGTTGGCTACTAGAGGGCTCAGAAAACATGAGCAAAAACACACTTCCTGCCAGCCAGGGACTCGCCCTGCAGGGAGAGCACCTCTCTCTCAAATATCGCAGGGGCAGGTGTTGCCTGCAGTCAGACCAGGAGAACACGACTCTTTCCCCAGTCTGTAATAAAGAGGGCCATGGGCCCCGGGGTCGGGAAGCCAGATCCCACCCAGCATCTCCTCTGCCCTCCCAAGCTGTGTTGCCGTCATTTGCGTGGCTGACGTGGGTCCCTGTGGATTCCAGAGAGAGGGAAGGGGGAGGGGAGCATGGAGGAGGTTGGCTTACTCTTTTGGAGCTTGGAAGGGACACACAGGGCCCTTAAATGAGTGCTTAGCATCACATGACTTATTTAACCACAAGGGAGGTTGGGAGATGTAGTCTCAGTATGTCCAGGAAAAGGGAAGGGATTTAAGTAGACAACTCATGGGGTAGAAATGAGTACCAGTACTTTGTTTATTTATTAAAAATATATGTGTTTATTTATTTGGCTGCCTCAGGTCTGTAAGCTGTGGCATGCAAGTTCTTTCTCTGCAGCACACACACTCTAGCTGGGACGCGTGGGCTTAGCTGCCCTGCAGTGTGTGGGATCTTAGTTCCCTGACCAGGGATTGGACCCACCTCCCCTGCACGGGAAGGCAGATTCTTAACCCTGGACCCGGGGGAGTCCCGAGTCCCAGTATTTCAGAAAACCATTGGCTGGTGTCTGGCAAAGCTCTCGAACACACGCCCTGTGGCCCAGCCACGCCTCTCCCTGGAGGGTCAACAGGAACGAGCCGGTACGTGTGCCAACGCACACAGGCTAGAGTCTTCAGAGCAACACTCGTCTGCATAGCCCGGAACTGGAAACGACCCAAACACCCACCAGGTGTGGAATGCGTGAGCGCAGCGAGAAACGACACAGGAACGAGACTGCACAGAGTTCTGCCGTGCAGAACGGCGGGAACGAATCTTGCCAACAAACTATTGAGCGAAAGAAGTCAGACGCCAAAGACCACAGGCCGTGCGATCTACATGGCGATGTTCAAAACCAGGAAAAGCACTCTTGAGGGTAGAGCTGGGGCAAGCGGCCCCTCCGCGGGAAACAGACGCAGAGACCCTGCTGCCGTTTCCGTTTCTCAGTCCGGAGGGAAGCTGCGTGGGGTGTTCTCTTTGTGAAAATGCACCCAGCTGTACCCCTAACGATTTGTGACTTTTCTGTATCCATGTTCTGTTTCAATACGTAGTTTAATTAACACAGCTCTTAAAAGACAGGATGTGAAAGAGTGGACAGATGCATCGTGTATGGGGAAGGAGACTCAGCACCATGAAGTTCTAATTCTTTCTAAGTGACTTGATAAATATACTTTGATCAACAGTTCTCAGTGAACTGGGTGTTTATCCCAAAGTGTGCATGAAAAATTAACCAGTGAGTATAGCCAAGGAAACCCTGGAAAAAAGGAGGGCCCTGAAGAAAAGACCCATATTATGTATGATGCTTCAGCCACTACGACAGTGTGATTTTGGCCCAGGAGTTTTCACATGGACCAACGAAACAGAACAGAAACCCAGAAATTGGCCTCAACTCAGACAGGTGTTATTTAACATTTGATCGTGTTACCACATCACCAATGGGGAAAGACTGAATTATTCAATAAATAGTACTGGGACGACTGGATGGCCATCTCAAAAACAATTTTTGGATCCTTACTCTTTCCCTGAACTAAATAACAAATGATGCCATTTACAGCAACATGGATGGTCCTAGAGATGATCATACTGAGTGAAGTAAGTCAAAGACAAATGTCCTATGCTGTCACTTATATGAGGAATCTAAAAGCCAGTACAAATTAACTTATTTGCAAAAGAGAAACAGACTCACAGACACAGAAAACAAACTTATGGTTACCAAAGGGGAAGGGAGGGAGGGGTGAGCTAGGTGTAAGGGATTAACCAGCACACACGTTAAATAGCTAAACAACCAGGATTTGCTAGGGAGTAGCATAGGGCACTGTGCGGCATCTTATAGTAACCTATAATGGGAAAGAACGGAGAAAAGATTGCATATAAATATTAAACTAAACCACTTTTCTGTACACCAGGAACTAACATAGTATTGTAAATCAACTTCAATTAAAAAAATTAAACAGAGCAAACAAACCCCAAGGGAATCAAAGATTTAAACGTGAAAATGAAACATAAACATTTTAGAAGGAAACATGGACGAATCCCTCTATAATTTTAAAGTGCAAGGACTTTCTTCTGCATTATTTTCTTTTCCTTTTTTACACTTAAATTTTTCTTCTTGTGCTGAGAACGTCGAAGACCTACTCCCTTAGCAACCTTCGATATGTAATACGGTATAGGGCTCAGATGGCAAAGCGTCTGCCTACAATGCGGGAGACCCGGATTTGATCCCTGGGTCAGGAAGATCCCCTGGAGAAGGCAATGGCAACCCACTCCAGTGTTCTTGCCTGGGAAACCCCATGGGCGGAGGAGCCTGGTTGGCTACTGCCCATGGGGTCACAAAGAGTTGGACACGACTGAGCGACTGAACTGAACTGAACTGATAATTAACTACAGTCATCTTGCTGTATATTACATCCTCGTGATTTATTTATAACTGGAAACTTGTACCTTTGACATCTTCATCCATTTTGCCTACTCCCTATCAATCTGTTCTCTCTGTGAGCTCAGGGTTGTTATTGTTTAAGATTCTACATGTAAGTGAGATCGTATGGTATTTGTCTTTCTCTGTCTGATTCACTTCACTTAGCATAATACGATGGACCCTTAAGGTCCATCCATGTGGCTTCAAATAGCAAGATTTCCTTCTTTTTTATGGCTGCGTACTAGTCCATGGGCTTCCCAGGTGGCTCAGTGGTTAAAGAATCCGCCTGCAATACAAGAGACGCAGGAGATGTCGGTTCGATCCCTGGGTTGGGAAGATCCTCTGGAGAAGGGCATGGCCACCCACCCCAGTATTCCTGCTGGAGAATCCCATGGACAGAGGAACCTGGCGAGCTATAGTCTGTGGAGTCACAAAGAGTCAGACAATGTGAAGCGAATGAGCACACACACAATCTACTTATATAAAAATAAAAAATATTCTGCATGCTGAAAAAATCTTATCATGAGCAAAGTCAAATGACAGTCGGGGGAAAATGTTTGTAATTCATATCAGAGGCAAAGGGCTAATCTCTCTCCAGAAGAACTTGCAGAAATTGATTAAAGTCAAACAACGCAGCATAAGGCAGATAATCGTATGAACAGACAGTTCAGAAAGGAAAGGAAGGGCAGAAAAGGAAGTCCTGATTTGCCTAAAGGTACACAGAGTTTAGCCTGCTTGTAGCAGGATCTGCATCCGTGGAGATGACACCCACAGGTTGCTTTCCCTCATCAACTTGCAAGACTCTGAAGGTAAGACCCCTTCTATCCGCGCGTCTGTGGGAGAAACGGACCCTCTCCACCGTTGCTGGTGGGCCAGTGTCTGAGTGTCTGGGCTCTGGGACAGCTTAGCAGTATCCATCAAAATTTCAAATGCATGGTCTCTGTGACCCAGAAATTCCTCCCCCTTTGGGGAAGTCCTCTTACAGAAATACTTGCAGGCACGTGAGATGGCAACTGTTTACAGAGATGCTCACTGCCGCATCGTTTACAGTAGCAAATAATTGGAAACAGTCTACACCCACCAATCAGAGGCTGGTTAATGAAATTATGGTCCATCCATACAAGGGAAAACCATGGTCAAGGGGGAAAATAAACTAGACACACAGCACGTTCAACAGTTTACATCTTGTATCAGAAGAGTCAAGACTGAGAGTGGACATTCTCATTTGCCTGGGCACGCAGAAGGAATGTTGGGAAGATACCTAAGAAGCTGTGATCAGTGGTTACCTGTGGGGGAAGGGGCTGCGGGGCGACAGATGCGGGCAGAGGTGGAAGACAGTGTACTGTGTACATTGTTACGGCTTTTGGTTTTTGAAGCAAGTTAATGAGATTGCTGTTCAAAAATTAAACTGAAATGAAATTTAAAATAAAACTGCCCAAGGACGCACATTATGTTTTATACACTAGTCTCAGTTCTCAGATGCACCCTCTCAGACTGAAGAAGAAAAACCTGGAGAGTGGTTTCTATCTGGCTCAGCCATCCTCTTCTCACGAATTGGAAATGCCCATTTATTCCAGGGAACCCTCCTGGATTAACCAGACACCTGGCTGTGGCCGGTTACGGCTGCTGCTTCTGCTTGCCCTCCATGCTTCGCTTTCCTGTTCCTCAGGGCCCCCAGCCTACTGTCTCCCTCCCCTGCCCTCCATTCCTAGGACCCTGCCCTTTAGTCCCAGCAGACAGGGGTACTTGAGACTGGCACCTGCCCAGACAGTGGTGTTGCCCCGTTAGGGAACGTAATGCCTTCCCTCTTGGGCTGGAGCAAAGACGCCTTCTTGCTGTGCAGGGCATGAACAAGGATGCCTACAGCTGCTGGCCTATCGCTGGCCACTCTTGGGACCACGTGGTGGCCAGCTTGTGGGGAAATCTCACCGCAAGAGGCAGAGAACAAGATGGAGAGAAACCAGCGTGGTGGTCGTATCTCTAAGCCGCTGTCGGATCAGAGCTCATCTGATCAGACAACCTGGGCGGCGGTTATGTGAGCCAATGGGTTCCCTTTATGGTCGAAGGCAGTGAGAGGTGGGTTTCCCGAAAGCCTCCTCAGAAAGCCGTCCCACATTCTCACCCCCATTTGCACATGAAGAACTGAAGCTCAGGGTGACCGGTGCATAGTGACCACTGAGGGGCCCTGTGCGAGCCCCGTGCCCAGGGCCGGCATGGGCTGTTCTACTGCCAGCGCTAAAGGTGGGGGTGCCCAGGAAGCACCGTCGTGCTGAACCTGGAGACAGCTGTGGCGTATCGGACAGGCCTCGGTGCCCCTTCTGTAACGTAAGGGGTGGGGCTAATTAACTTCAGGCTCCTCCTGAAACCCCAGGCTTTGTGGGTTGGGGTTGTGTGGGTCACGAGGGTCTGTAGGAACCTTCCTCAGATCACCTTGGTGCAGGGGGCATCTTTCTGTTCTTCTGGGCTGCTTAATACCACACTATTTACTTAAAGAGCTTTACTGAGATACAATGGACTTACCATGAATGCACATCTTTAACATTAATTCTTATTGGAGCGTAGTTGCTTTGGGGCCCCCCAGGTGGCGCTAGTGGTGAAGAACCCACTTACCGAGGCAGGAGACATAAGAGATGTGAGCTCGCTCCCTGGGTCAGGAAGACCCCCTGAAGGAGGAAAAGACTGCCCACTCCAGCATTCTTAAGTAGAGAATCCTGCGGACAGGGGAGCCTGGTGGGCTACAGCCCGTGGGGTCCCCAAAGCGTCGGACGAGACTGAGCGACTTGGCGCTTTACGACGTGTTAGCTTCTGCTGTGCAGCAAAGTGAAGCAACTCCACACACACATCCCCTTTTCTGGATTTCCTTCCTGTTGAGGTCACCACGGCGCAGAGTCGAATTCCCTGAGCTGTATAGCAGTTTCTCACTAGTTATCTGTTTTATGCAGAGTATCAGTAGGGTGTATGTGTCAGTTCCCATCTCCCCATTTAAAGCGTGCCACTTGGCAGGTTTTGCTATTTGTATACATTGTTGGGCTTCCCTGGTGGCTCCGACGGTAAAAGCGTCTGCCTGCAATGCGGGAGACCCGGGTCGGGAAGATCCTCTGGAGAAGGAAATGGCAACCCACTCCAGTATTCTTTCCTGGAGAATCTCATGGATGGAGCCTGGTAGGCTACAGTCCACAGGGTCGCAAAGAGTCAGACACGACTGAGCGACTTCACTTCACTTCACTTCATACACTGTTGAAACCATCGCCAGCCTCATGATGGTGAACACACAGTGAGGTGAGAGTCACTCAGGAGTGTCTGACTCTTTGCGACCCCATGCACTACACAGTCCATGGAATTCTCCAGGCCAGGATGGGTAGCCTTTCCCTCCTCCAGGGGCTCTCCCCAACCCAGGAATCGAACCAGGGTCTCCTGCATTGCAGGGGGTTTCTTTACCAGCTGAGCCACCAGGGAAGCCCGATGAACACACACGTCACCTCTGAAAGTTTCCCTGTGCCCCGGCCATCCTCCCCTGCCCCCACAGGCAACCACTAGTCTGCTCTGTCGTATTGATTAGTTCCCATGCCTTAGAATTTTATATAGATGGAATCATACAGGATTTTCTCTAGCTTATTTCTGTAGCATAATTACTTTGCAATTCACCCATGTCATCGTGTACATTAACAGTTTGTACCTTTATGCTGCCGAGTCTTCCACTCTCTGGATGCATCACAGTTCATCCATCACCTACTGGTGGATCTCCGGGTTGTCTCCAGTTTGGGGCCAGTTGTATAAAGCTTCAGTGAACATTTGCTTTCGTTTCTTGTAGGTAAACAGCAAGGATGAAATGGCCGGATCACATAGTAGGTGCTAATTTAACTTTTAAGCAACTGCCAGATGTTTCCAAAGTGACTGTGCCGTCTTGCCCTGCTCCCAGCAATGTCTGAGGGTCCGACCTCCCCTCCAGCACTCAGGATGGCTGGGCTTCTGATTCATAGTTGTTCTAATAGGTGTACAGTGGTATCTCATTGTAGTTTTAATTGCTGTTTCCTTAATGTCTAATGAGGTTGAGCGTCTTTTCATTTGCTTATCTCTTGTCTGTATGCCTTCTTTGGTGAAGCGTCATCTAAATCTTCTGCTGTTTTAAGAAGTTAGCATGAGAGAGGCTTCCCTGGTGTTCCGGTGGTAAAGTATCCACCTTCCAGCTGAGGGGACTTGGGTTCAACCCCACCTGCCACAGCACAATTAAGCCTGCATGCTGCAACTTGCGGAGAAGGCAATGGCACCCCACTCCAGTCCTCTTGCCTGGAGAATCCCATGGACGGAGGAGCCTGGAAGGCTGCAGTCCAAGGGGGTCGCTGAGGGTTGGACAGGACTGAGCGACTTCACTTTCACTTTTCACTTTCATGCATTGGAGAAGGAAATGGCAACCCACTCCAGTCCTCTTGCCTGGAGAATCCCATGGACGGAGGAGCCTGGAAGGCTGCAGTCCAAGGGGGTCGCTGAGGGTTGGACAGGACTGAGCGACTTCACTTTCACTTTTCACTTTCATGCATTGGAGAAGGAAATGGCAACCCACTCCAGTGTTCTTGCCTGGAGAATCCCAGGGACGGGGGAGCCTGGTGGGCTGCCGTCTATGGCATCACACAGAGTCGGACACGACTGAAGCGACTTAGCAGCAGCAGCTGCGACTAGAGAAGCCTGAGCACCATAACAAAGACTCAGAACAGCAGCCCCCCCAAAAAATTCAAAAAATAACTTAACATGAAATGATGTTAAACTTCTGGCAGATAGCTGCTGCAGGTCTAAGACTTCCTCAGCAAGGCTGCCTTTCCCTCCCTGCAATCCCTCCTCATCTCTCGTGCCAGCCTACCCCACCTCCACACCCTCCCTGTATCAGCTGGGTCTAGAGAAGACTGACCTTCCTGTGTTAATGTCCCTTCCCTGTCTTGTGGTCAGGAAGCCAGAACCTCAGCCCCCATTCTGGCCCTGGCCCCAGTGAGCAAGTTCCTGCCCGTCTCTGGGCCTTAGGGGTCATCTGTAATAGAGAGGTTAAATGGGGTCATTCCTTAGAACCTTCCTAGTTTCACCAGTACTGCCTGCGTGACTTCAGGCAAGTTACTTAGCCTCTCTGTGCTTCAGCTGCCTCATCTTAGCCTGAGGATGACAACATGTAAGCACCTGGCTCACACGGCTGCTGTGAGGACCAGATGATACCTGTGGAGCCTCTAGAAACAGCCAGCACACAGTTAAGTGCTCCGTAAAGCTTGGCTCTTCTCTGATGGTCTGAGATGGGCCCCTCAGCATCTCAACTGCCCGCTTTTGCACAGTCTGTACTAATCCCAGGGTTTGAGCTTTCACACGGGCTGTTCCTCCCTCCAGATGCTCGCCCTCATGCTTTCGGCCAGTCCTTACTTTCCTTTGCTCACAGCCTCCTGCTGTGATTGCCGCCCCCACAGAGCCGGCTGTGACTGATTCCAAACCCTCGTCAAACTCTCAACTCACACAGCCCAGCCTCCATTTTCTGGGCATCTATTTGCCTTTGTCTATCTGTAGCTTTTTAAAATGCTGTTTTCATCTTGTGGTCCTGCCTCCTTGAGGCTGAAGCTGCCAAAGGTGGAAGCTAGGTCTGTCCCACCTTCCTGGGGGCTCTGCTGGGGAAGGAGCCAGGCCATCCCATTTCATAAGGGCCTGGCCAACTCCTCTGCTGGCTAAAGGGTTCGCATGCCCCATTCCTGACGGCTTCGTTAGAGCTGGTACTGGGTCAGTCCCCAGGGGCCCCGCGGGAGGCCTGGGCAGAACTGCACTCACACCTGGCTCTGCCCCTCCCTGCCAGGCAGCCTGGCCCTGGGCTAACGAAAGCCAGCCTGCGTGCCCCAGGGCTCCCAAAGGAGGGGGCTTCAGCAGTGACAGAGCACTATGGAGCTGGCAATTAAATGTTCTCCAATCCAGGAACAAACCCATGTATTGACTGGAGGTCAGAAGAATGAGATCCCCCAGAAAGAGCAAAGGCTTGCCCCAGGGTCTCTAAATGGGCCAATCCATCTCTGCGATGGGGGCTGTGTGGGCGGCCTGGGAGGCAGTGATGGGCTTTGCCAGAACCCCACGGGCCTGGCGAGGTGAGGCAGGCGGCTTCCCTTGGCCCCTGCCTCTTTGGAGACAGAAGTCTCAGACTCAGAGACAGCGGGAGGGGACTAAATGGGCATGAAGCGCTGTGCTAGGGGCCAGAGGCTGGTTGACACTCCAGGGACAAGCTGAGTTTCCTTGGCGAAGTCGGGCTGAGAACGTTATTACCAGAAAAGACCTTGGAGATGACTCCATGCTGCTCTGTTACTGGCCGGCTGTGTGACTTTGGACAAGTCACTAAACCTCTCTGAGTTTATTTCCTCATTCGTAATACGGGAATAACAGCAGTGCTTGCTGTAAAGGGTTTATGTGAGGACAATGGAGGTTAGCTGTTACTATTGTACACTCTTACTATTTCACAGATGAGGAGACTGAGGTTCAGAGAGGGGCAATGACATGCTCAAATTTGCTCAGCAAGTTCGTGCTAAGTCAAGCATTACTTCCAGGTGTCCTGATTTAAGTCCACAAGAGTAAGCGTTGGGGCGCTAGTGAGAGGCAGCCTGGTGGAGAGCGAGGCCACAGACACCGAGTTTATGTGCCCATCCTGGCTCTGAACAGCTGCGCAACTGTGGGAAGGTAACTCAGCATCTCTGAAACTCAATGTCCTCGGCTTGGAAACGGGCATCCTGGGAGCAAAACTGCATGGTTACCAGGATGAAAGGGGCGTAGACCAAAAGCCCGTGGCAGTGCTGAGGATGTGGGTGAGTGAGTGAGGCTGGAGCTGAGGGCCAGGGACGCAAAGGAAGAAGGCTACATCTGCAGAAGTCCCACTCTGTGGGCAGGGAGCCAAGCTTCAAGGCGAAGACTAAGAACTCATGGGAAAGGCTCCCTTCCTGCCTCAGGGATCTTGCAAACGCTGGTCCTTCTGCCCAGAACACTCTTTCTTTCCCTCTTGACTCAGTTTTTTCTCTTCTTCCTTCAGGTCTCAAGTCCCCCTCCTCTGGGAAGCCCTCCTTAACTTCCCCAATCAGATCAAATCCCTTAAATGTGGACTTACCCAGTGTTTCCCATTTCCTCATAGCAAACGGATTTTATAATGCAATAACGTTAAGTCATAACTTTACCTTTGCGAGTCTTTGGTTAACGTCTGGCTCTGCTCCTGGACTGCAGGTTGGGGGAGGCCTGGGACCGTCCCTGGGGGTCGGGGAGGCGCTCCACCCTCTGCGATGGAACCAGCGCCAGCTGAGGTCAGCTCTGGATGGGGGCTGTTGTCCAACGTGCGAGGCGGGAGGCGATTTTATGAGGCACACGGAGACGGTTTTTGAAATTGTGGATTTAATATTTACTTTATAGCGTACTTGGAAAAAAGGCAGCGCACGAGACTTGGAGTCTGATGGATGAGGTTAAATGAAACACGTGGGTTGCTTTAAAGGACGACGTAGGGAATACAGCACAGTTCGGAGGGCACGCGGGCGAGCAGAAACCGGAGCCCGGCCGGGCGGGCGGCCGGGTGCGGGGCCGCGGAAGAGCACGAGGGGGCGCTCGGACCACGCCTGTCGCAGGTGCCCGGCCAACCGCGCCTCCTGGGGCCCCGATGCCCGCGCCCCTCGGGACGTCCCTCCTGCTGCCCTGGGGGGCGCTCCTGAGCGGCGGCGCCTCCGCTGGGGGTCAGCCGGGGGTGGGAGCAGAGCCAAACCCGTCCCTGGGGCTGGGGGTGGGGGCCGCCCAGCCAGCGCTCTCCCGGGGCCTCGCCCAGGAGCCAGTGGGGAGTCTCTGGGGATGAGCGGCCTAGACCCGGGAGAGGGGCCGGCCGTGCGGCCCCGTGGGTTCAGGATGGAAAGGCAGGAGTTCAAAGCCTCTCCCACCAGCCGGGTGCCGCGGGGGCAGCAAGCTCCTGAACCTTCGGTGCCTCAGTTTCCTACACCTCTCATGAAATTGCTGGGCGAGTTAAATGAGTGAACAGGAGCTTGGAATTGAGCCTGGCAGTGGAGAAAGTGCTGGGTGTTGGCAGAGCACACCACCAAGGCTGGCTGAGTGAGTGGGTGGGTAGCAGATACCCCAGGAAAAGCTGAAAATTCAGTCCCAGCTGGATTCTGGTGCCGACTGCTGTGGGTCCCTGCAACCAGGGTGTCAGAGTCACGCCGGGGGCAGGATGCCATCTGGGTGGTGTGCCCTGGTGCACACATGCGTGTCGGGGCCACATCACGCTGTTTACCCACCCGGGCACCGAGGGCTGGGGAACACGCGTGGATCAGAGGGCAGGGTCAGGGGCACCGACTCCGGAGCCGTGGGCGAGTCGCTTCAGTGGCCTGACCTTCAGTCTGTCCATCGCTCTTACTCCCACAAGGGCTGTGACGTTGCCCTCACCTGGAAGCTGGGATGACCACAGGTAGTGCCTGGCGCCTCGAAGGTGTAAATTGCCAGATGTGAATTTCCTTCCTTTATCCTCTCCCTTGCCCTCACCAGGGGGGTTTCTTGGAGAGTGAGGGAGGAGAAATAGAGACAGGAGGCAGGAATAGGGAATGGAGCATGGCCACGGGCGGACCCCTTGGCCAGGGCTGGAGGGGAAGGAAGAAGGGACGCGGTCCTGCCCCCGCTCAGAGACACCCCAGAAGCTCGCTGCCTCTTTCCCCGGGAAAGCCCATTCATTCTCAGCTAAAGGAGGCAGGGATGTGTGGCCATGAACTCGGCGTTTTTATGAGTTTATAAACTGCTGAGGACACGGCTGCTCTGAGCGCTGGGCCATTAATGGCCCATCAATTCATGCTCCAGCTGGCTTTATGGGGTGCTGGGCAGGCAGGTGTCAGCCCCCTTCACCGCCCTCTGCCCGAGGCCCCAAGCTCATCTCTGGGGCTTCTGAACACAAGAAACACCACTTACTGCAGAGCCATACTGGGCTGCCCTCTCCCCGAGTGAACCTCGGCCTCAGTCAACTCAACTCTAAAATGGGAGCAATCACATTCATTTGCAGGGGGAATGGAAAGCTAAAATCAAATCATATTCGATCTGTCGTGGGACCCTGGTCAGCGCTCCATCGTCAGAGCACACCCGGCCACCACTGCTTTTTCCGCCCCGCCGGGACCGCTCTATCCTGGCCAGCAGCGTCTCACCCGTGCTGCTGGGCAGCATCCTCACTGTGCTCCCTACTTCCACCTTCCAAGCATGCCCTTGACGGAGCAGTCAGGGAAACTATTTAAGAATGAGCCAGATCTCGGCACAGCTCTGCTCAACACGCAGCAGTGGCCCCAATGTCCAGCCAAAGCCCCTCCAAACTTCTGCCACCTACTAAGTTCCTCCTGCTCCGGCCGCTCCGGCCTTTTTGTGTTCTGGAACTTGTCTGTGTCTTCCTGCCAGTGTCCCGTGGACACACGGCTTCATGTTGACAGTGACGCTGACACTGATGAGAGGATGGTGGAGATGATGAGACGAGGCGGTGATGGTGACGGGGATGATGATGAAGAGGATGGTGGTGGTGATGCTGGTGGAGAAGGTGACGAAAATGCCCGTGGTGCTGGGGACGCTGATGACAGCGGGTTTCTGTTTTGTGCTTACCGTGTGGATTTGAATCCTGGCTCTTTTTTTCTTTTTTTTTAACCAGCTAAGCTTGGGGCAAGTTACTTATCCCCTCTATACCTTGGCTTCCTCACTGTGAATTGGGAGTGCTTGCCTGGGAAATCTGCCTCCTCAGCTGTAAATCTGAGGACTTCCGAGGGCTGCCATGATGATGTTAGCAAGATGCTGCTCACGGGACGCTGAGCAGGCTGCCCAGCCCTGGGCGTGCGCTCAGCACTTGCTTATTAGTGGGTCCCAGGTACTCAGTGCACCCACACAGCCCCTCATTTAACCCCCACAACTACTCAGGCTCTGCAGGGTTACCCCACACAGAGACAGGCTCAGAGAGGCTAAGTGAGAAGCCCAAGGACACACAGCTGCCAAGGGGAGGGGGCGGCTTTGCTTTGTGTATCCGTCTCTACATAACAAGCCACCCCCACGCCTAGTGGCTTAAAAAGTTCTGCCACTGCTATCTGTCGTGACGTGGGCTGCCTGGGCTCAGGTGCCGCCCCTGGCGTCAGCCAGCCCTGCCCCCGCGTGGAGGCAGTGCTGCTGCGTCCGCGACGGCTGTGCCCGCGGCTGGACGCTGGCTGGCTGAGGGCTCAGCTGGGGCTGGCTGCGGAGCGCCTTTGTCTTCCTTCGTGTGGCCTCCTCGCCGGGTAACATGGCCACCGGGTTCCTAGGAGCGTCCTAGAGACGAAGGGGAGAGCTACGCCCAGCCTTGGGGCTTGCAGGGTATCACTTCTGCCTCACTCTACCGGCCAGAACCGGTCCAGAGACGGACCGAGTCCAGGGGAGGGACATGGACTCCACCCCGGGGTGGCAGACGCAGCGAGGATTTGCTGCCCTTTGATTTACCATGCACACCCTCGCCCAAGCGTTGTCCTGCCCCCGCCCCCACTGGCCAGCTTCTGCTCTTCCCACGGGAGCGCTTTCCGTGTGTGCGTGTGTGTAACCGTAGAAGGAGGAGGCAAACCTCCATCTCTGCCCGTGATTCCCTCATCTCCACTCCTGGTCCCTCTCTCCCCATATCCTTGCTCCTGCGGCCCGTCCCTGGACCAGCCGACAGCTGAATCAGAGTCCTGGAGCTGGAGACTGAAGCCAGCGGCCACCAGGGGGCAGCAGAGCCAAAGGCTTGGGCACAGCCCCGTCCCAAGGCCATGGTCACGGCCGGGAGCGGAGAGGGGCAGCCGGGAGGGCCGAGGCAGGACGAGGCGGCGACCCCGTGCTTGCCAGGCTGCGCACGCCCAGCCGTTCATTCGGAGCGGAGTGCTGCACCCTCTATTTTGGGGTGTCCTGAGGGGGTCAGGAGCCTTGAGTGCCAGTCCTGTCTCTCTGCGTGGGCTTGGACGCCACCCCCCCAGGCCTCCTGGGGCTTGGTGTCCCTTCTGGGCAGGAAGCGGTGGATTGGTGAGTTTTTGAACTGCACTCGTCTCTGAGGGGAGGCAAGGCTGTAGGGCTCCCCCTCCATCTAGGGCTGGGCCCCCACACCCTCTATTATTACTGTTGTTGCTGTTTTAGTTGATAAGTCGTGTCCACCCTTTGTGACCCCATGGACTGTAGCCTGCCAGGCTCCTCTGTCCATGGGATTTCTCAGGCAAGAATACTAGAGCGGGTTGCCATTTTCTTCTCCAAGGGATCTTCCCAACCCAGGGATCGAACCCAGGGTCTCTTGGCAGGGAGAGTCTTTACCACATGGGACGTTAAAACGAGGAACTCTTGGAACAAACCCCTCAGGCCCTGTGCAGCCTGATGGAGGGAAGCCCTCCCCACCCAGGCCCGGGAGGTCCCACGAGCCAGGGGCAGGATGAAGGCTTCGCCCATCTCTCTTCCCTTTGTCCAGGAGACCCCCGCCACTCTCCGAGGGGACCCTGGGCTTCTGCAGAGAGGGGAGGGCGGCCTCTGGGCCCCTGGGCACCCCGGGCGGGGAGGGGCTGAGCCACAGCGTCAGCTCTCGGGAGAGACGAGAGGAGCTCGGGGTGCAGGTGGGGGTGACAGGTTTGAGCACGTGTGCTGTCCCAGGGCGGGTTTGAGGTCCTCACCTCTGTCTGCCGTGACCCTCACCACACTCATCGCAGCTCTCCCGTGTTCTGCTGTGGGTCCAGGACTGTCCCGCGGGGAGTGTCCAGGTCCTCTCTGTATGCCCAGGGCCCAGCTGGCACCTCGTGGGGTGCTGGTGAGAGCAGTGTGCACTCCATGGGCCAGGGACTGCGGGGCTGCTCGCTGGGTTAACTCCCCTGCAGGGCAGCCCCTCCACTCTGCAGGAGGTACCATTGTGTTCCCATTTGCTGATGGGTGAACTGAGGCCCAGAGAACAAAGCAAACTCTTGAGAACCGTGCTCCCAGTGGGTAGCAGAGGCAGGATTTGAACCCAGGTCCACAGGGCTAATCACTTCACCACTTTCCTCTGAGCAGACGTTGAATGAACGCATGGGTTCCCCGGCCCGGTGCCTTAGTGTCTGGCAAAGGCTGGGTACGCAGGGTAGAGATGGTCAAGATGTCTGGCTCTCTGGAGCCCGAGTCACTGTGAACTTTGTCCCCTGCAGTTTAGCTTCTCTCTTCTCTTGGAGGCAAACTCAGGGGGACAGGGCAAGTGTTTCCTGACCGACTATTTGACCGGCTGGGTGATACCCATTAGCGCTCTGGGATACTGGCTTTGAGTCTTCACGTGGCTCTGGAATGGTGCCTCTTCAAAAAACACACACCCTTCCTTAGTGATTAATTGTTCAATCGACTGATTGATTTATGCAGTGAGTATTTACTGAGTGCCTGCTCTGTGCCGGAAGAACGCGGTGTGGCTCGTGCCTTAAGCAAACGAGACGGGGGTATCCCTGGTGGTCCAGTGGTTGAGAATCCACCTGCCAGTGCAGGGGCCACGGGTTCGGTTTCTGGTCCGGGAAGAGCCCACGTGCTGAGGGGCAGCTAAGCCCGTTGCCACAACTACAGAGACGGCACCACCCCAGAGCCCGCAAGCCACAACTGCTGAGCCTGCGAGCTGCAAGTACTGAAGCCTTTGCCCCTGAAGTCGGTGCTCCATGACAAGAGAAGCCACCGCAGTGAGAAGCCCGCAGACTGCAGCTAGAGAGCAGCCCCGACTCGCTGCAACTGTGGAAAGCTTGTGAGCAGCAACGAAGACCCAGCGCAACCAAAGAGATAGATAAATAAAGTTTAAGGGAAAAAAGGAATCAGCTCAAAATAAGAAAGGAAATGAAACACATAAGAAGCAAGGAAACAGATCTCTGGGGGCTGGGGGACATAAATGTCAGCACAGACACAGGATAGGGAATAACCACTGAGAGAGGCACTGGACTTCAGGCAGACAGACCAGAAGGTGCATAGGCCCTGGGGCAGAAACGGTGGGATGGACTGGAAACACAGAAAGGAGGCCTGTGTGGCTGAGGTGGTAGGAGCTGTCCCAGTGGGAGGTGCTGATGGTTTGCACCAGGGCAAGTGCTGAAGAAACAGGGGCATGACTGGGGCAAGATGGGGAGGAAGTGGAGTCACAGCTTTGTGGGCACAGCCTCTCTCCTCTGCAGGACTCCCCAAGGAGGGAGATGGAAGGAGGGTCCCTGGAGGAGGAGGGCTTCCACCAGGCTGGGGGATGGCGAGGCCTCTGAAGGAGGGCTAAGAGAGAGCACTGCCAGGAACCACATGGGTGTGCGTGGCTGAGGAGGGCGGGGGATGAAGGGGTGAACGGGCAGCATGGCATTGTGCAGGGTTCAGATGGGCTGCTTCAATGGCAGGCACATCTGGCCCAGTGGCTTGCTAGCTCTGTAGCCTCAGGAAAGTTATTTAAGCTTGCTAGGCCTCAGTTTTCTCATCTGTAAAATGGGCATACAGTTCCTTCTTGCTTAAGGTTGTTGTGGGGACCGAGTGGGATCATGGGTGTAAAGCCTGGTGCAGGGGTGAGGACTCCAAACCTCATCATCACAGCAGGGTCCTCGCTCCAGCGCTTGGGTTTCTCTGCAGATGGGGAAGGCTGGGACCTGAGCACAGGACTGTCCATGCCACCCCAAGGACCTCAGACCACAGGGGCTGACCGGGGTCAGGGCCAGTGTCCTAACCCTGCCCCTGGCCCACCCTGGTTTCTCTGGGCGTTCTCCCACCCCCACTCAGCTGCCACTGGGAGGGACCCAGGTTACAGTAGAGCTTCCCACAGACAGCCAGTACTCAGAGAGGTATCCCAGAGATGGGTGTCACGGACGCAGCCCTGTGATGTTTGCGTTGTCATTTGCATTTTATTTGCAAGCACCAGTTTATACCTTACCCTCCTTCTCAAGCGAGGACCCTGAGAGAGGCCTCAGTCCTGGCATCCAAGAGGGGAACAGGCAGCGCTTGAAACTCCCGAGTCCCAGGTTCAGATGCTCCTCCCTGGAACCCAGTCCCCGTCTGCAGTGGGAAGACCCCTTACCTCCTCCCTGAGGCAGTCTCTCCTTCAGCGAGTGTTTGCTGTGCTTCTACCACCGGGCAGCTGCAGATCTACGCCCTGGGGACCCTGTGTGACGAGGCAGGCCCCGGGCCGACTCTCGTGGAAACCACTGCTGTGTGCAAGTAGACAGTTATTGTGACCCCGTGGACTGTAGCCACCAGGCTCCTCTGTCCGTGGGACTCTCCACGCGAGGATCCTGGAGCGGGTTGCCATTGCCTCTCCAGGGTTAGCAAGTCAGCCAGTCTATAAATAAGATAACTAAGGACCACAGGATGTGCTGGGAAGGGAAGAAGCGGATGGCGTGGGCGAGCCTGGCCTCAGCAATGCGCATTTGTCGTCCTCGCTCTTGGGCCAGGTTGGCAGCAGGTGGGTGAGCCCATAGACCCATCCACCCCCAGGGCTGCATCGAGATGGTGGCAGTGGCCTCCGCCCCATCACCAAGGCCTTGAGGTCTGGGCTGGGGCTGCATCGAGATGGTAGCAGTGGCCTCCGCCCCTTGAGCTCTGGGCCGGAGGTAGGGAATGGACGGTCAGAGCAGCAGGGGAGGGCCCTGGCCGGTCCGGAGGTGGGCGAATGTGGGGATGAGAATGAGTGTGGAGGGCCCTGCTGCCCGGGGCTGCCCTGCACGTTCCCCGGGGAGCCGAGTCCAGCTAGCGAGGGGCGGGGGACAGGCCAGCGCACCCTTGAGGGCTCGGCTTTAGCAGCACAGGACGCTCGGCTCAGATCTGGACTGCGCCCTTTCCGGGTGGGGACCTTGGCAGTGGAGGAACACTGACACCCATCTCCTCCCCTGGGGATGCCCACGGAAACAGTGAACCTTAAGACCCTCAGGACACATCGTGCCTGGCATCCAGTAGGCGCCTAATAAATAATGGAGTGCTCCTGCCGTCATTCCTCAGCCCACCCTTCTGGGCCATGGGGTGGGACTGAGGCAGGGTGAAGCCGACAAAAATTTAAGGAGACACTCGCTCTCATGGTTGGTTAGTAAGGGCCTCCTTAAAATTTACACCCCAGGGGACTCACTTGTTCAGCCTAGTCCCAGGGTAATTTTTTTTTTTTTTGCAAGATCACGGTAACCCCCACCTGCTAATACCTAGTATGTGCCAGATGCCTGGTGGCAAGAGTGCCCGCCTCTCACCAGTGATGCCCAGGAATAGCCCCATTGGACAGATGAGGAGACTGAGGCCCAAGGGGAGGAAGGATCTGTCCAGGTCACATGGCTGGAGAATGGACCCTGGGGTTTGGCTCCGGCCTGGCCTCATTTCAAATGTGGGCAGTCTGCCCCTGACACAGTGGGGACCCTGGTGGGCTGCAGGGTCAGGGAGTGAAAGCGCTGAGACCCTTCAAGGACCCTCAGGAGCAATTTCATCTCAGAGCATCAGCTTAGACAGTGGAACAAACATTATCTGCTGGTTCCTGCATCCTCCTTACATCTCAGTGACCGGGAGGGCCTGGGGTGACCCCGCCTGTTCTGTGGATGTGGAAATGCGGACTTTGTGTGGGGTGCTGGGGCCACATGGCCAGGCCATGACAGAAGAGCCCTCCACGTGTGGCCTAGGACCCTCCCTTCCGCTCAGCCGCTCCTGCACCCTTGGCAGGGGCTTCTCCCACTCCAAGGGGCTGGAGCCCAGACCTGGCTGTTTGCTCTCCAACCCCGGTCGGGTTCCAGGTCTGGAACTCTGGGTGCAGATGCCGATAAAGCCACTTGAGACACTTTAAGTCTCTATTGACATGTAGGTGGGAGCGGCTTGCTGGAACCCTTGTCTCTCAAGGTTCAGAGAGAAATAAAAATAGATGGGGGACA
Source organism: Bos indicus x Bos taurus (assembly GCF_003369695.1). Taxonomy (NCBI): domain Eukaryota; kingdom Metazoa; phylum Chordata; class Mammalia; order Artiodactyla; family Bovidae; genus Bos; species Bos indicus x Bos taurus. The sequence goes on from NC_040077.1 coordinate 133,748,609, forward strand.
GGGAAAGCTACCATCTCCTTCCTGTTGTCAAGCTCCCAATCCATCATGCTGCCACCCGGCTCCAAAGGGCTGCTGGCTGCAGGGGCACCTGTCCAGGGCTGTGTGCAGGTTGCGGAAGTGATGGAAGGGCTGGCTCCCGCCTCGACTGGAAGTGGTCTTGGGGGGGTCCATCAGCAGCTTCCATTTGCAGAGGTGGAGAAAACGCTCAGCACTGGCCTCTGAAGCATCTGTTGGCAACTTCCCACCTGCATGTCAAGAGACCCTCAGAGGCACAGGAGCTTGCCTAGTCTCACTCACTCACTCATTCACTCATTCATTTATTTAGTCCTTGGCCCACTTACTCATTCATTCACTCACTCATCCACTCACTCACCCACTCATTCATTCACTCATTCATTCAATCATTCATTCAATCATTTAATCATTCGCTTACTCACTTATCCACTCACTCATTCACTCATCCACTCACTCACTCACCCATTCATTCATTCAATCACTCACTATTTATTCATTCATTGACTCACTGATTCATTCACTCACTCATTATCACCGCATCTGTTAAATAGAGATAACTGGTCTGCCCTCTCCACTTCACTGTAAACTTTACCAAGATCATAGAGTTGTTGAGAAAGTAAACTTTGCGAGTGAGTTGATACACCTATGTCCCTTACAACCATGTCTGGGTACTCCAGGAAAATTTTTTTTTTTTTTACAAAGCATCTTATCCCTCCCAGATGACCACTGTAATTCACTTAGGTCCATCTTTATTTGATATACATTCTTGCAAAAAGTGCATTGCTGTTTCCTGTGCAGGTAAGTTTTTATTTTTCACTTTGTTTATCTTAATTTAAATTTAGTTTCGTTTTGGCCACACTGTGCAGCTTGTGGGATCTTACATCCCTGATCAGGGATTGAACCCAGGCCCTTGGAGTGAAAGCATGGAGTCTTAACCACTGGACCACCAGGGAACTAATTTCAGTAAATATTCCGAGGAATAACATACCCGTGGAAGAACGCACGTGAGGACTTTTCTGGAAGTGGACTCACCCACGTAACCGGCCTTAGATCAGGAAGCTGACCGTGCGGAGCAGCCCCACCACGCCCCTTTCCTGAACGTGCGTGTAGTTTTGACTTCCCAGCGGTGGCTGAGTTACAGCTCCCTTCCGCCTCTTACCCGGCACCGTGTGTGTCTGTGCTGCTGTTCTGACAACGCCCCCAGCTCCAGAGTCTTCTGCTGTGCGTGTCTGCTGAGTGCCACCTCGCCATTCCCTCTTCTCCTGCTTCGATTCCCTGGTGGGCCAGGGCTGTGCTGACACCAGGGCCTTTGCACCTGCTATTCCCCCCACCTTCACATGGCTCACTCCTTTCCTCAGATAACCTCCTCTCCCTTGCCTCCCAACCTATTCTGGTATCACATCACTGCTTCTTTTCTTAATCTATTAAGCTCTGAAATTCCCTTGATGCGCAATCTGCCTCCCTGTTCAGCATCCCATTTTGGCCGAATGCTCTAGGAGGGCAAGGTCTGTGGCTTCTGGCCTTGTCAGTGCTCCCCAACGCCCTGGGCAGGGCCTGGACCAGCCGAGGGGCTCAGTAAATACTTGCTAAGTGGAGAACCATGCTCAGCAAGCCGCTGTCTCAGCATGCCCCAGCTTGCGCTGGCCCACATCGCCGCTAACCCATCTCTCTGTGTGTCTTTTTCTATATCCAGCTTGCAAGCTCCCTGGGGGCCGGGCCAGGCCCGTCTTCAGCTCCTGCTCATTGGTCCCCGGATCAGTGGACCTGCCTAACAGGTGTTTTGTTAACCTTATTTTGAACCAGACACACTGGAGAGAAATGCATTTTAAAACCACGTGCAATTTAAAGAGAATTTAATCTGTATGTCTGGGATTCATTAACACGTAGATCATCAAATTAGGGTTTGCTCACAGCTGTTTGACATTCGAAAGGCCTTCTGAATATCTTTAATAAGGGCCTTGAAATATTATTTTTTCGCATAATCTCAGGGCTGGGCTTTGAGCCTGTCGTTCTTTGAATGGAAACGTGGCACAGGAGATTGGGGGATGGCAGGGCCTGGTCCTGCAAGAGTGTTGCTGGCCGGTGAGGAGGTCAGCACGGGGCCGCCCACTCTCTCCTGCCCTTTCTGCTCACTGGAGGGCTCTGGCCCAGGGCAGTACATCCCCTGTGTCTGTGGTGGGCTCTCTGGCTGCACCACCTCTCTGGGAATTGCACTCTGATGCCCATCCCCTCCCTCCCCAGGGGTCCGCGTGGGAGTTGGGCTTGACTGATTAAAGATCGGCCTCCCTCGGCCACTGTAACCAGCCTCAGTGTGTCTCCATGGCCAGATTCGAGGAATTGAGATGGGAGGAGTCACACGCTGGGGCTATCGGGAGCTCTCTTTTCTGCAGGTACTTCAGACCTTGAGCTACAGGCCTGGAGCATCTTCTCATCATGCAGGGTCTGAGAGCGACTCAAACACAGAAAAGCAAGCTGATGATGCCCATGGCCACGGCTGGATTAACCCTGGTATGGGTTAGATTGCCCCCCACCCCCAAGTTCATGCATTGAAGTCCTAACCTCCAGAACCTCAGAATTTGAACTTATCTGGAAAGAGGGTTGTTGCAGAGGTAAATTTGCTCAGTTGCTAAGTCATGTCCAACTCTTTTGCAATCCCACGGAGTGTAGCTCGCCCAGCTCCCCTGTCCATGGAATTTTCTAGGCAAGACTACTGGAGTGAGTTGTCATGCCCTCCTCCAAGGGATCTTCCTAACTCAAATGTAACTAGCTGAGGTCATATTGGAGGAGTGAGGACCCTTAGTCAACCCAGCAGGACGAGTGTCCCTATAAAAGGGGGCATTTGGACATGGAGACGCACATAGAGGGAAGATGACATGATGACACGGAGATGTCAGCCACCTATAAGCCAAGGAGAAAGATCTAGAACAGACCCTCCCTCGCAGCCTGGAGACGGAACCGGCCCTGCCAACACCTTGATCTTGGACTTCGAGCCTCCAGACTGAGGCAGTAGATTTCAGTTGTCTGAGCTCCTGGTCTGTGGTGCTTTGTTATGGCAACCTGAGCAAAGTAATACAACCGCCCCTTTGAACTTTTCAGTCTGAAGACCATTATATCTTTCTTCTTCTTCTTTTTTTTAAACTGAGGAATCTTTTAAAAATACTTATTTTATTATTGTTTTTTTCTTTTTTGGCCGTGCCACACAGCACGCAGGATCCTAGGTCCCCAACCAGGGATCAAACCCACGCCTCTTGCAGTGAAACGCAAAGTTTTAGCCGCTGGACACCAGGGAAATCCCTCTTTTTTTCCCTTAAGCCAATCTGTGTTGAGTCTTTCATTGTTGTCATTGTTCAGTCTCTAAGTCGTGTCTTCTCTCTGTGACCCCATGAACTGCAGCCCGCCAGGCTTCCCCGTCCTTCACCACCTCCTGGAATTTGCTCAAATTCACGTCCACTGAGTCGGTGCTGCCATCCAACCATCTCATCCTCAGTCACCCCCTTCTCCTCACGCCTTCAATCTTTCCCAGCATCAGGGTCTTTTCCAGGGAGTCAGTTCTTCGAATCAGGTGGCCAAAGTATTGGAGCTTCAGCTTCAACATCAGTCCTTCCAATGAATATTGAGGGTTAATTTCCTTCGGGACTGACTTTCATTGTATGTAAGTGTTAAAGACTTACTTGAACATCACTGTTCTGCTAAAATCCTTTTTAGGGACCACATTTCAGGTATCTGGTGCTGTATAACAAACCACTCTGGACTTAGCAGCATGAAACAAGAGCACTCGTTAGAGTCGCTCGCAAGATGCAGTTAGGCGGGACGTGGTGGGGATGGCTTGTGTCTGCTCAATAAGGCATCCGTGGGAAACTCGACTGGGTCAGAAGACCCTAGTTTCAAGATGGACCACTCACGTGGCTGGCGGGTTGTTTCTGGTTGTTGTCTGGGAGTTCAGCCAGAGCTGTGATTCCTCTCATATGAGCTTCTCCACAGGCTGCTTGAGCTTCCTCCCGGCGTGGTGGCTGGGTTCTAAGAGCGAGTGACCCAGGAGAGCACATGCTTGGGATTTTCATGATCTACTCGGGGGTCACACAAAATCTTTCCCACTATATGCTTTGAGTCAAGGTTGTGGCAGAGTCCATCCCGAATCCAGCGGAGGGGCACAGCCCCCACTGCTCTACGGCGGAGGGTCAGTGTCACACGGTGAGAAGTGGAATGGGGAACGTCATCGCGGCCATATCTGGAACATGCCATCTGCTGTGGGTCACGTACTCCATGACCCCCTTTATACGAAAGTCAAGAGAAGGCAGGACTGATTGATGGCGACAGAAGGCGGAATAGTGTTGTCTTGGCTTGAAAGGGGCATACAGGGTGCTTTTGGGGTGCTGGAAATGAGCTATGCCTTGATAGAAGGTGGAAATTACACAGACGCAGATGTGTGAGAAGGTCACTGAGCTGTTCACTTGAGTTCCACACCCGCCCTTATGCATTTTATATCTCAATTAAAATATTTTTAAAGAACAGGACAAAGAAAATTCAACTTCAGTTACACAGGGCACAAACATCCTTGACTGGGTCCTGATCGTCCGAGCAGCTGGGCGGGCACATGAGGCCCATCCGGACCCAGCCCTCTAGTCTTCTCTGGTTCAAGTTCTTGACCTCCTTGCACTGACCACTGCACTGCAGACTCATGAAAGTCTCCAGCTGGAGGGAAGATGGTGCAAGAGTGTTCCAGGAGGAGCGAGCGGCAAGCGTAGAGACCCTGAGCGCAGGAACTTCCCCGGTGGTCCAGTGGTTAACAATCTGCCTTCCACTGCAGGGGTCGTGGGTTCGATCCCTGTTTGGGGAACTAAGGCCCCCACGTGCCGTGGGGCAGTTAAACCCGTGCAATGCAACTAGAGAGCCCATGTGCTCTAGAGCCCGTACTCCATGAGAGATGCCTGTACGCCGCAGTGAAGACCCAATAAAGCTCAGCCAAAATAAAAATAAAAGAAAGAGCCTGTGTGCAGATAGGCTGATGGGCCGGCCTGAGGATGGGAGAAAGGGGAGATGAGGCAGGAGAAACGGGTGGAGCCCAGAGAAAGGCTCCGAGTAGGGATGTGATACTGCCAGGCTTCCCTCAGAATCCCAGAGCTGCCCATCTGGCTGGGTGGCCTTGGGCAAGCCTCTGTTTTCTCATCTGTGAAATGGGCTCCCCAAGGCCTGGCCTCTCAGGATTGCCAAGAGGAGTTGGGGACGTGCAGCCGGTGAGACCCCCAGCCCTGGGCATCTGGCCCTCTCTCCGTTGGGGCTGCTCAGCCTCCCTCCCAGCCCTGCAGGGATCTGAGCCCTGGCAGGTAAGTCCTCCTGTGTCTGAGTCATGCTCTGAGCTCTCCCTGGGCCCCGGGCCCCTTCTGGACCATGCTCACCCCCGCCCCCCATCAGACCTCTGGAGCCACCTGTGTGGAAGACGGATGGCGCTCATAATTGGCGCAGTCTAAAGGTTAATTCAAAGGGCAGCCAGGACGGTGACCTCCGCTTGGCTCCAGCTCGCAGACTGAAGTGGGTGAGCAGGCAGCCAGAGCCTCTTCATCCACGTAGCCAAGTAGCCACTCCTCCGGTGGCTGTCTGACCCCTCCTGTCCCTGGCCTGGTCTCCTGCATCTCCCTCCCTGCCCTGTCTGTGTCAGAGCTCACTTCATGGCCATGGGCAGGTTCCTCCTGTCTTTGAGCCTCTATTTTCCCATCTGTGTATCTGGACTGTGGGACCCAGTGATCCTTAGGAGTCCTTCTGACTTAGAGGTCCCAGGGCTGCATCTCTCCACTCAGCCTCCAGGTTCGCCTGCCTCCCACCTCAGCACTTTGCTCTGCTCTGCCTCTGGGGTTCTGCATCCCCCGTGTGCCCCACCTGGGACTCTTCCCTCTGCCAGCCCACACGGCCTCCATCCTGGGGCTCTCTGGTGCCCGTGGTCTTAGTGTTCGTGGGATTCCCCTGCACGTTTTTGTGCATTGCTTTGCAAGGAAGGGTTGAGGGCAGGAGGAGAAGGGGGCGACAGAGGACGAGATGGCTGGATGGCATCACTGACTCAATGGACATGAGTTTGAGCAAACCCCAGGAGATGGTGAAGGACAGGGAGGCTGGCGTGCTGCAGTCCACGGGGTCACAAAGAGTCAGATCCGACTTATTGACTGAACAGCAACAAAAACTGAAAGGATCTGGAACTTTGTCCTTTCCCGCTTCTCCCATCAGCACCAGGGGGTTCCCAAGGGCAGAGCTATGTCTCCACCACCAGACTGACAGGTCCCCTAGGGCAAGGGATTGAGTCTTCTTTGAAAATGTTCTTCTTCACAACCCGTTGGACCTCAGAGGCCTGACTGACTCCAGCTTGCAGAATGTTCTGTTTGCTTCATCCAATATTTTTTTGAAAAAACGATGAATTAGTTACCAACACTTAGAGATCAGGCAGTTCACATGAAAGTTTAGATTTTCATTTCTGAAAAATACGAGGACTGGCTGCACCAGTGTGCCTTTCCTCCGGCGATGATTGACAGACAGGAGCTGCTCTGCGGCGGGGAGGGTCTGACCCAGTCCTCACCTGGCCGCGCTCACTTCCAGCGCCTGCCCAGCCTTGGAGGTTTCTCGGCTTGCCATCCCGGCTTTGGGGCCTGAGGAGCTTTCTGGCTGCGGTAGCCGTCAGCCCCGCCATAGCTGCGGGGAGTCAAGTCCAGAGCGGGGCGCAGGGACCAAGGCTTCTCTCGTCTCTGCCTCATTAAGCCTTGAACAGTCTGGATCGATGTTTTTTAAAAATCTGCTGCATATCTTGCATCAGGAACAATCTGTGCCCACATAGAACTCTTCTCTAATCAAAAGCTTGCCTTTGGGAGAATTACTTGAAGGGGATGGAAGGAGAGGCGCCTTCCTTCAGTAATTATTTATAGGGGGCTGACTGTGTGCCGGGCCTTGAGCCGGGGGCTACGCGTACAGCTGTGAAAAGAAGCCCAGTTATCTTGTACCACTTAGAGTCATGTCAGCACTGTTTCTCAGATGAGGTAGCAGAGGCCCAGAGACGGCAGACAGGGTCCTCAGCATCACACAGCGGAGGTGGAGGAAAAGCTGCACGGCTCCTCGAGTCTCCTGCTTGGTCCTTCTCCAGCTGCATGGGTCCCTCCCAGCAACCCCCCACCCCCCCACCCCCACTCCATGGAGCCCGAAGCATACTGGCCGCTTCCCCCTCCATCTCCCCCTCAAGTTCTGTCACTCTATCTTTGATTTTGACTGATGGCCAGAGTTGGGACACACCCTGGTGGGATCGGGGGTCTGCCCAGAGCAGGGAATTGGCCCTTCTCTGGCTGTTCCCGTGCTGCCCCGCCAACATATCAAGGATGAGTGCAGGATCACTTACGGACCTTGGCAGCATCTCGCACCTGATCGCCCCAACTGGAGCATTCCACAGCAAGGCCGCAGCTCGGCTGGTTGATGGCTCTGTTAAAGGGACAGCTTGGGAGCAGGGCCCCTGAGCTGTCAGCACCAGCCTGCCTTTTCTGCAGATGTAGGCTGAGGGCCACGCTAGCTGCCTCAGGGGCTCAGCCAGGCTTGATTTTTGCCTGCGGCCACAGACCCTTATTCTGAAAAGGAAGAGCTGAAATTCCATCATCCACCTGGCTGCTCTGCAGATGAGCAGGAAACAGCTGGGCTTCCTGCACACAGCCTTGCATGCACCCTTCGGTCCAGAGGTGGTCCCCGAAGAGCCGTCCGGGCTGGATTTGAGCCTCCAGAGGCCTTGCAAATAACCAGCAGTGAAATGCAACTGACTCTTCCAAGAGCTTTGGCCTTCAAACTCCTGGATAAAGTGAAACCAGCCAGCAAGATTTTGGCCAACAGCCTCTGAGTTTGAAGCTGGCTGACTGCAACTGGCTCAGAAACAGTGTTCTTACCCAAACCTAATAATAAATGATGACAGCTGCTGTTCCTTAAGCGTCTGTCATGTGCCAGGCAGGTCTCTGCACCAGCGCCTTGGGAAGCGGAGGCCCAGAGAGGTCAGCTCACCTGCTCATGGTGACACAGCTCGCCACTGGAGCGCCCAGATTCGGTCCTGGGTCTCTATGGTGCCTCCCACCCCTGCCCTCCCCTCCAGGGGGTGCTCCGGGGGCCAGCCTGAGGCTCTGCACCCCCGGCTCACCCCACCCCTCACTGCTTCCTTCCCTGGGTCTTGGCACAGCCCCCCGTACCCTGACACAGAGAGGGCCCCCGACTACACCTGGCTCATGTCAGAGGACAGCAAGATTGTGTCCGATGAAGGGACGGTCTTCATCTGCTCCAGGCTTTGATCTACTTCAAAAGAGACGGGAGAGCTCCTTTCCCTTCACAGACTTGATCCGAAAGCCCCAAGGCATAGCCCTGGAGGAAATGTCCTAGCTCAGAAGGTCCTTTTAGTCGAAGAAAGGAAGGATTAAAAATTAACGACTCGTGTGGACAGCATCTGCTTTACGTCAGGGATCTTACATCTGTTACTGGTGTGACGCATAGGCCCAGCCCATAGCCTCTGGAGCTAGACGGCCTGAGTTCCTAAGCCTGATTTTGCTACTTACCAGCTGTGTGCCTTGGGCATATCACTTAGCCTCCTAGGGCCTCAGTTTTCTCCTCCATAAAGTGGGCAGAATAATAGTATCCACTTCACTGGGTTATTGTAGAAAGAAATTAGAAAACATATAAAGTTTATGGCACAGAGCTTGGCAGGTAGCCAGTGCCCTAAAATGGCAGATGTTATCTTCATGTTATTTATAAAAAATCTAGTGGTAAAGAGGGGCCTCCCTGGAGTGCAGTGGTAAAGTGTCTGCCTGCAATGCAGGAGACTGGGGTTCAATCTCTGGGTTGGGAAGATCCCCTGCAGGAGGGCATGGCAACACACTCCAGTATTCTTGCCTGGAGAATCCCAGGGACAGAGGAGCCTGGTGGGCTGCAGTCCACGGGGTCACAAGAGTCGGACACGACTGAGCGACTCGGCAGCACGGGTGCCCCGTGGGCAGGGCTATTGTCCTCATTTTACTGATGAGGAAACAGGTTAAGAGAGGTTTGGTCACTTGCCCAAAGTTGCACAGCAAGTCACAGAGCTGGAGTTGAAATCTCGGTGTGCTCCTTAACACCAGTTGCTGAGGCAAGAATCCTGAGAGCTGATTCTGTCAAGGGCAGAGATGTGATCTCTCAGTCAGGGGCTGGGTCACCCGGAGGCCACTTTCTCTGGCTGGCACAGGATTTTGTTTTATTTTCTTTCTGTTTTAGTTGATTTTTTAACACCTGTAGACTGAAAGTACAGAAAAGAAACCAAGGCCAGAAAGGCACTGGGCCTGCCCATGACACTGGCCATGCTGAAACCCCAGGGCCCTTCCCGTGTCCACGTGGACTCTCCCAGTGGAAAGAGTCCAATGTCCATGCTGACTCTCCCCTCGGAAAGGCTCCCATGTCCATGCTGACTCTCCCTGTGGAAAGGCTCCCGTGTCCACATTGACTCTCCCCCTGGACAGGCTCCTGTGTCCATGCTAACTCTCCCCTTAGAAAGGCTCCTGTGCCCACGCTAACTCTCCCCGTGGACAGGCTCCCGTGTCCACACTGTCTCTCCCCGTGGAAAGGCTCCTGTGTCCACGCTGACTCTCCCCGTGGAAAGGTTCCCATGTCCACGCTGTCTCTCCCCGTGGAAAGGCTCCTGTGTCCACGCTGACTCTCCCCGTGGAAAGGCTCCTGTGTCCACGCTGACTCTCCCCGTGGACAGGCTCCTGTGTCCATGCTGACTCTCTCTTCAGAAAGGCTCCCATGTCCACGCTGACTCTCCCCGTGGAAAGGCTCCTGTGTCCACGCTGACTCTCCCCGTGGACAGGCTCTCATGTCCATGCTGACTCTCCCCAGGGAAAGGCTCCTGTGTCCACGCTGACTCTCCCGGTGGAAAGGTTCCCGTGTCCACGCTGTCTCTCCCTGTGGAAAGCTTCCCATGTCCATGCTGACTTTCCCCGTGGAAAGGCTCCTGTGTCCACGCTGACTCTCCCGTGGACAAGCTCTCATGTCCACGCTGTCTCTCCCCGTGGAGAGGGTCCCGTGTCCATGCTGACTCTCCCCGTGGAAAGGCTCCCCCTGGCCCTTCTCCCGAGGGAGTTTGCTGGAAGGAGACGGGTGAGCAGAGGACTGGTGATGAATTCTCTCGGGGATAAGTGCTGGTCATCGCTCTGTTGACTGATGGTCGAGGGAGGTCACAGCACAGCCAGGCTCCGGAGAGGCGCCGGCCTGAGACATCTGTCAGCTGGAGCCACGTCACTCTTGAGCTGGGAGGCATGTGGGAGGGATGGGGGTCAGGAAAGGTGCTTCGTGCTTCTTTTCTCATGGGAGAGTCTGTTTCTGCAGGCAGAGGGGTCCTCCGGAGTGGGGTCCAGGATGCTCAGAGCTGACAGGATGCGGGGGTGTGCTGGCGGGTCTGGTTCAGGGCTGAGGGGCCCCTTGGAGGCCTTTCCTGGACTGAGCTCTGGACTGTCCCCTTCCACAGCCCTTCCAACTGCTCTGGGATGGGGTCTCAGGGCCTTCACATTTCCAGCAAGGAACAGAGGCTCAGAGAGGGCAGGTCGTTTGCCTGGAGTCACACAGCTTGAAAGTGGTGGGGTTCCTGGGCCCTGGGTCTCCTCTCCGACTCACAGTCTGGGGTGCTTTCTCGTGCTCACACACACACACATGCGTGCACTCTCTCACAACCATATGCATTTGCCTTTGGGGGGATACCTAAAAGAGCTGGATAACAGCAGTTTCATGAGGTTCTGCCAAGTATAAATCACAGATTTGATAAAATATAGATATGTATCTTTTATCTATTAAGTAATCCATCTAACTTGCACATGAAATCTCCCTTATATACATGTGTGTATATGCATGTATACATATTTATATGTATATAACATACATACGCCCATGCTGCTGCTGCTGCTAAGTCGCTTCAGTCGTGTCCGACTCTGTGTGACCCCAGAGACGGCAGCCCACCAGGCCCCCCCGTCCCTGGGATTCTCCAGGCAAGAACACTGGAGTGGGTTGCCATTTCCTTCTCCAGTGCATTAAAGTGAAAAGTGAAAGTGAGTCGCTGTCGTATCTGACTCTTCGTGACCCCATGGACTGTAGCCTACCAGGCTCCTCCATCCATGGGATTTTCCAGGCAGGAGTACTGCAGTGGGTTGCCATTGCCTTCTCTACATACACACATACACGTAGATATAGTCTATCTGAGATGTGTACAATTAGCAGACTCATCATATACCATGTATAATGAGTGGTGTACTGGTAAATCAACTCTGAAAAAAAAGTAAGACCTGACTTGTGTATTTCTATGGTGTAAACATTCCCACGAAGACTGATTTCAAGTAACCAACATGTTATCATAGAACCGAATTAGGGAAAAATGTGTCTAATTGACTCCTTCTAGCTGGTACGAACTGATTCTAGCCTACCACAGCATTTAATCACCTACCTAAAACATGATCTGTGCATCTTGAAAGTATGCTGAGCTATATGATATAACAATAAATACACGTCTAAGGATACACAGTGGAGGAGGAAGTGGCAGCCCACTCCAGTAGTCTCGCCTGGAGCATCCCATGGACAGAGGTCCATGGGGTCGCAGAGACTCGGACACGACTGAGTGACTTGGCACACGGATATGCACTCTCCTCCCCGTCTCTGATAGGTCTCTGATAGTTACCTGTCCTAATCTCTGGCTCCCTATTTGAATTCCACCCACGTGTCCACTCGCCCCTCCGTCTGCTCCATCTGTGTGCTGACTCAGATCCAGGCCGGGCCTGCACAGTGCTTTTCACCACCGCGTTGCGCCCTTTCCTCTCTGTGTGTGACGGAGGAGGGGTCACTGGGCTGGCGGGCTGGCTGGGCGCAACGCCGGCTTGCTCTCCTCTGGGTCACTGGCACGGCTGCTCTCTGGGTGGGCAGGCTGTGTTAACCGTATGACCGTAGGCGCGGAGCCCCCGACTCGGGGTGTGGTCTTCCTGATCAGCCACCACGCGGTGCTGGCCAGCAGAAGCTGATGTCAGCGTCTCTGGTCTGTCCTGGCTGCGCTGTCGGGGCCACCCAAGCAGTTAGCGCAGGCGGGCTGGTGCCTACTGTCTTCCTTCCAGCTCCCCGCAACCTCTCAGGTCGCCTGGTCACTGGTCATGGGCTCTCAGGGGCTCAGGGGCCAACCTGCTGCCTTGGGAGACAGCCCTAGAGATGGGTCACCTCTGCTCTCTGGGCTGGGCCTCAGTTTGCTCATCTGTGTAACGGTACATTGCTCTCAGGCAGTTAGAAGAAGCTAACAACTTCTGTTAAAGTCTTGATTTTCCCTGGAAAATGCACGTTCGTTTTGCCTTGTACTCCTGTCATCAACTCGTGTCTGTTTTGGTACAAAAATACTGTGTTGGGGAACTTATCAGTTAAATTACTTAGCATCTTTCTCCCAAATCATCTAGCAAAATGGGAGCTCCAGGAAGAAGTGTCATTTTTTAACCCCCCTCAGCCCCACCGAGGAGGCAGTGGTTAATAGTTCCCCATGGATTCAGGAAGCAGACGGCCTGGATTTGAATCCTGGCCCACCACTTAACCTCTGGGCCTTCCAGGACAAGACATTTCTCAGCTCTGAGCCTCCGTTTGAAGTGAAGTGAAATTGCTCAGTCGTGTCTGATTCTTTGCGACCGCATGGACTATAGCCTACCACCCTCCTCCATCCATAGGATTTTCCAGCCAAGAGTACTGGAGTGGGTTGCCATTTCTTTCTCCAGAGGATCTTCCCGACCCAGGGATCGAACCTGGGTCTCCCGCATTGAAGGCAGATGTTTTACTGTCTGAGCCACCAGGGAAGTTCTGAGCCTCCCTTTACTCGTTGGTAAAATGGGAGACTGACCTCTCTTACGGGGCTGTCGTGTGGATGAGAAGAGAGTTTCATCGAGCTAAAACGGTGCCCGGTCCAGAGGCAGGTTGCGCGGCTGTTAGCCAGCAGCATGCCAGCACGCCGGGGTGCACTCTCACCTTGGTTTGAGAATCTGGAAAGCAGTTTCTAAATGTCTCCTTCATGCTATGATTCTAGGATATATTCAGGCTGTGGGATGCCCATGTCTGCTCAAGGACAAAGTCCCCTGGTCACCAATCCAGGCCTGCAGCCTTCGGATGTGTGAGAAACTCATCCTGAGCTTTCCGTAGCACAAAGACACACTTCCAGCTACTCTGACGTTCTTTCTGCTCCTTGAAGATGCCAAGCGAGAGTCAGCTCCTGGGGGTTTGTCCCTCCTGAGTCCTCTTCCTGGAACACCTTCTCGGGCCTGGCCTGGCGGTTGGCCCTTCCATGGCTATACACACCCCTGCTCAGCGCCCAGCTGTGTCTGGCTCCCTGTGACCCCGGGCACTGTAGCCCACCAGGCTCCTCTGCCCGTGGGACTTCCTAGGCAAGAACACTGGAGTGGACTGCCATTTCCTCCTCCAGGGGATCTCCCCCACCCAGGGGTTGAACTTGAGTCTCCTGTGTCTCCTGCGTTGCAGGTGGATTCTTTCACCACTGCGCTATGTGGGAAGCCCTCCATGGTTGGCTCAGCAAAGATGAAAAACGTGAAGGTGTTAGTGACCCAGTCGTGTCCTGCTCTTTGTGGCCCTGTGGACCATAGCCCGCCAGGCTCCTCTGTCCACGGGATTCCCCAGGCCAGAATACTGCAGTGGGCTGCCATTCCCGTCTCCAGGGGATCTTCCCCACCCCGGGATTGAACCTGAGCCTCCTGCATCGCAGGCAGATTCTTTACCGTCTGAGCCACCAGGGAAGCCCAAATACTCTCCCTCCAAAGAGGTTTTCCCCGGTCACCTTGCCCCACACCCCTCGGTCACTCTACCTGCCATTCTGTTTCACTTTCTTCACCCCGTTTATCGCCGGCGGGACCGGTCTGATGCATGTAGTTACTAGTTGCTTTGCCAGTTTCCCCGTCAGCTCTGCAAGGACAGGAGTCTGTTGTCTCATTTGCTGTAGGATACCCTGTGCCCAGAACATACCTGGCGTGAACAAGTGGAAGGATGTGAGAGGTGTGATTCAACAGTGTAAAAACGCATGAAGTCAAGACGGGAGAAAAGGTCACCCAACTCGACTTCTTTGTTATCTGTTTCTTGGACTCTGGGAAGAGCGTGTCTTAATTTCGTAATCAGGGAAAAAAAAGAAGAGCTAAGCCTTATGAAGACAGAGCTTGGCTGCAAGTCTGTTCAAGATCACTCTGGGTTTGGCTGAGGCTCATTTAACTCCTGCTCCTGTGGTTCTCCTTGGAATTTAAAGACAAACTGCAATTGCCCCCTTAGGAGAAACTTCTGTAGGAGTCAGCAACCAGCCGCTACCTTCCATTTCTGCTTTGTTTGCTTCTTGGCCTTGAGTTCATTCAAGATATTTTATTTTGACTGTTCATTCGGGGGCATTTTCCTCTTCTGGAAGCCTCCTGGGACACATTCAGGAAGGAGGGCAGGTAACAGTGGTGATGCTGGGGATGCTGGTGCTGGAGGAGGACATCCGCCACCAGATTGGAGCTTCCCAGGAAGGGGTTGTGTTTCCTCCATCAGACTCCCACATGCTTCCTGCTCTGGAAGCAGCCCCTTCTTTCTTTTCCTCCCTCTTCTCATCTTTTTTTCCTTCTCTTCCTTTTCCTCAGATCCTTTTGGGAGCCTTTCCCCTCTGTGCTGGGTGAAGCCCAGCCCTGGCACGCAGGGGTCCATCTGTTTCCTTGGCAGAAGCATCCACAGCCTCCATGCACAGAAGGGCAGGGTGGTGACCCCTGGATGTCCTCACCCCCGGCCCCCTCGCTCCCCCTCACCCAGCCCTTCCAAACACAGGAGGAGCCTCGCTTGCCCTTGACTAGGCGGCCCCGGGAGATACCTCCCGGGGGGCTCCTGGCCCTTGCCTTGCGTTCCGTCTGCGGGGCACTTGGCGATGCTGAGTCTACCCCAGCCAGCCCCTTCCCAGCAGAGTCGTTGCAGGAGGAGGAAAGACTTTGCGTTCTCCGCTCGAAACATGGTTGCTTGTCCTTCAGAGAAGCCCCCTGTGAGGGCCGAGGGCTCCTTCAAGAGAAGCTGGCGGGACATTTCTGGAAAGTGACATCAGAACCGGGTAACATTCACGCCTTAATAACCGGGCTGACGACCCACAGCCAACGCCTGTCGAGTGATTTCTTTGTGCCAGGCTGGTGCTTCCATGTCGCCCTCCACTTGTCTGGCAATCGGGTCACGCTACTTGGCCGCTGGGACCGATTTCCCATCAAACTCTGAATAAAAGGTTCGTAGCCTTGGTCCTGGATTGTCTCCCTACCCTCCTTCCCCTACTTGTCTGCCCTGGCTCTCTGCAGGACCCTCCTCCCCCTGCTTGTCTGCCCTGGCTCTCAGCAGGACCCTCCTCCCCCTGCTTGTCTGCCCTGGCTCTCAGCAGGACCCTCCTCCCCCTGCTTGTCTGCCCTGGCTCTCAGCAGGACCCTCCTCCCCCTGCTTGTCTGCCCCGGCTCTCAGCAGGCACGTTCCCGCCTCAGGGCCTTGGCAGGTGTTTTTCCGGCTGCAGAGATTGCACTTCTCCAAGATATGACTCTAAGATATGACTTCAAAATACGGTTTCCCTGGTGGCTCAGATGGTGAAGCGTCTGCCTGCAATGCGGGAGACCCAGGTTCCATCCCTGGGTCGGGAAGATCCCTTGGAGAAGGAAATGGCAACCCACTCCAGTACCCTTGCCTGGAAAATCCCATGGACAGAGGAGCCTGGTGGGCTACAGTCCACGGGGTCGCAGAGTCAGACATGACTGAGCGACTTCGCTTTCTTTCTTTCTTTCAAGATGCTGCCTTGCTCGCCCCCCACCTCCACCAGGACTTTACCGAACTGTCATTTTACCAGGGAAGACTCTTATGACCAAACTATTTAAAGTATCTACTTTGCCCGCCTCCTATTTTCATCATCGCCATATGACGCTCTATGCTTTGTGCTCATTTATTCTTATGTCTTGCCTGTCACCCTCTGCGGGAATGTCGGTTGCAGGAGAGTTTTGTTGGCTTTGTTCTCAGCTGTGAATGCAGGGCTAGATCCAAGCCTAGCACGTAGTACAGTCTCAATAAACAGTTGCTGAGTGAACATTAAATAATCTGTTTTACAGATTAGGAGGTTAAATGACCAGCCCATCATTATGTATCCAGGGTCTTTTAGCACTTACTGTGTGCTAGGTCTAGGGCACAGAGATGGCGCCTTGCCTTTGAGAAGTTTCCTGAATGCTGCGGGAGACACATCAGCAGATGTGCATGACCCACTGGGTTGTGTGCAGGGCTGGAGTCAGGCATGGTGTCTTGTGGGAACATGCGACATAGTCTGGAGCATCAGGGAAGGCTTCCTGGAGGAGGTGATACCTGAGCTGGGTCTCAGGGGACGAGTAGACGTTTGTCAAGTTGGGGGAGGCAGTGGCTGAGGAGGAAGGTGTTGTCCAAGCTACATAAAGTACCAGGACATGCAATTCCTTTCCTAAAGAATGGGGCACTTTTGCTTATCTGGAAATTGTTCATTCTGGCTGGGGTGGAGAGGAGAGTGCCTGGGAAGTAGGGAGCTGGGGGTGGTGAGATACATAATGTTGAAAGGTCAGGAGTGAGAGAGTGGGAGCAGGTAGATCACCCTGGCCTCGGGGGCCATAGTGAGGAATCTGGGCGTCACCCCTGGGGCGTGGGAAGCCAGTGGTAAGGTTTGGAGTCTAGACTGAGCTACCTGGAGACTGTGGAGAGGCCAGACCAGACTGCGGATGGTGGGAGGCAGGCAGATGGGCCAAGAAGGAGGGGATTCGGGGGAGTGAGGCCGAGGCCTGAACCAAGGCGGGCAAGGCACCCAGGCTGCTGGCGTTGCTGTTCAGTTGCTAAGTGTGTCTGGCCCTCTGTGACCCCGTGGACTGTAGCCCACCAGGCTCCTCTGTCCAGGGGATTCTCCAGGCAAGAACACTGGAGTGGGCTGCCACTGTCTTCTCTGGGGATCGTCCCCACCCAGGGATAGAACCAGTGTCTCACGTCTCCTGCTCTGGCAGGCAGCTTCTTTACCACCAGCACCACCTGGTTAACCCCATGTATTCATTTATACATATATAGTTTTTTTCAGATTATTTTTCACTATAGGTTATCACAGATGTTGAATATTGTTCCCTGTGTTATATCGTAAATCTTTGTTGCTTATCTGTTTTGTATACACCGGTGTGTATCTTTTAATCCCATACTCCTAATTTATCCTTCCCCTTCTCTCTTTCCCCTTTGGTCAACATAAATTTGTTTCTATGTCTGTGAATCTCTCAAGAGATGAATGGATAAGGAAGGTGCGGTACATACACACAGAGGAATATTAGTTAGCCGTGAATAAGGAAGGTGCGGTACATACACACAGAGGAATATTAGTTAGCCGTGAATAAGGAAGGAGCGGTACATACACACAGAGGAATATTAGTTAGCCGTGAATAAGGAAGGTGCAGTACATACACACAGAGGAATAATAGTTAGCCGTGAATAAGGAAGGTGCGGTACATACACACAGAGGAATATTAGTTAGCCGTGAATAAGGAAGGTGCGGTACATACACACAGAGGAATATTAGTTAGCCGTGAAAAAGAAAGAAAGAATGCCATTTGCACAACATAGATGGAGCTAGAGCCCATCGTACTAAGTGAAGTAAGCCAGACACGGAAAGACAAATATTATATGACGTCCTACGTATACATGGAATCTAGAAAGTAATGCAGATGAATCTACTTACAACACAAACTTCCAGCTGCAGCTCATTTTTGACCCGAGGCAGAGACTTCCAACTTGCCGGCCCTCATGGCCCAGAAGATTCTAGCTTTAGTGACTCCTGGACGACTCTGAAGATCAGCCTCACTTCCTTTAGAGGTGGATGTTAAGGTTGGCCAAAGGCGTGAGATGTAGGTTCCTAGGGACCCTCCCAAAATACAGGCCAAGATACCCCAGGCACTGCCAGCATCGCTATGGCACACGATGTGAGCTGAAGTTAGAGACCCTGGTGCTGGCCTGAGTCCAGGTTCTCTATCTCTGACTCTGAACCCCTGCTTCCTGGGTGTAAACTGGACCCATTTATTCATAGTGCTAGCATGGGGATCAAATGAGATGATGTGGAAAGCTCTTGGCACTTTGCCTGGCACTTAGTAAGTGATTAATAAACGATCACTTTAATCTCGCCTTTCAGCTATTATCATGGCCATGATTAGTATTATTTGGGGGAGGATATTTACTTTTGGGGGGCTTCTCTGATGGCTTAAGCGGTAAAGAATCCACTTGCAATGCAAGAGACTTAAGAGGTGTGGGTTCGGTCCCTGGGTCGGGAAGATCCCCTGGAGAAGGAAATGGCAGCCCACTCCAGTATTCTTGCCTGGAGAATCTCATGGACAGAGGAGCCTGGTGGGCTATAGTCCATGGGGTTGCAAAGAGCCAGACACAACTGAATGGATGGATTTACTTAAAAAAATTTTTTTTATTATGGAGAATTTTGAATTTTCATGGAAATGGGTTCTAAGGAAGCCTCATCTACCCAAACCCAGCCCTTCTAACCACCAGGCCCTGACCAGTCCTGCCTCACCTACATCCCCATCCGCTCCCCTTCATCCCTTATTCATTTAAAGCAAACCTCAATCATCACATCATCCACCCATAAATATTTCACCGCTCGCTCTATTAATAATCTACAAGGTGACTGCTCTGAGAGGAACAGCTCCGTTCAGGAAGCACTCACGGCTGATCGGCCCCTCTGGTCCAGGCTTGTGGAGGGCTCCTTCAGTACCAGGGAAGACACAGCCCTTGACCTCCAGGAGCTCTCTCTGGGAGGCTGTGGGCGGCACAGGGGACAGAGGCAAACAGCTCTGCATACACCAGAGACACTGCGATCTCCATGCACAAAGGGAAGTTTGCATCCGGAATCGGGATGGGGGCAGGCGGCACATTTCAGAGACGCTTTGTATGTCTGCTTTAAACAAAACAACAACAACCAGCCAGCCACGTGTAGGGTGTGGCGGGCAACGAGAGAGGCGTGAGGTGTGAGGTCAAAGAGGCACGGGCTGAATTCCAGCCAGAGCCCAGCCACTCCTCCTGGTGCACGTGGAGGAAGTCCCTTTGTCTCTGGACCTCTGGTTCAGCTCGGTTCAGTTCAGTCGCTCAGTCGTGTCTGACTCTGTGACCCCATGGACTGCAGCACGCCAGGCCTCCCTGTCCTTCACCAACTCCCAGAGTCCACCCAAACCCATGTCCCTTGAGTTCGTGACGCCATCCAACCATCTCATCCTCTGCCACTCCCTTCTCCTCCCGCCCTCAATCTTTCCCATCATCAGGGTCTTTTCCGATGAGTCAGCTCTTCACATCGGGTGACCTCAGTTTCCTCCCTTGTCAAATACCTACCCCTGGGAAGGGCTAAGGAACCCTGCCGCGTTGCATGATGCTGGAGAATCAGTTGGTATTCACAGCCAAGCTGCTGCCCATGACTTTAGGTGGAACTGCTGACCTGGCAAATTAAGTTGTAGCTGAATGGGAAAGGAAAATGTGTCTTTTGCGGCCAATTACACAATAGATGGCTTGGGACATGGTTTGCTTAATGAAATCCATAACCGATTGTGGATCTATCGCTGTGTATGACGCTACTCTAATTGGAGCCAGTCATCAATGTCAGGTGTGTGTCGGGGGAGGTCACTAGAATATTCTCTGCCCCGGAGGCCTGGGGGAGCACCCAGGGGCTGCTGCATCACACCCCCATATCCTAGCTGTGTCTCTGAGGACAAGTCCCTGGTCCTCCCTGAGCCTCGGTTTCCCTGCATAATTCCTGCCCAGCTTCTTTTTTAAACATTTACTTTATACTTTTTAATATGATCACTTTTTTCCCCCCTGCTGTTTGGTATCGTCATTGCTGCACACAGGCTTTCTCTAGTTTTGGAGAGCAAGGGCAGGCAACTCTCTAGCTGCGGTGCGTGGGTTCCTCACTGTGGCGGCTTCTCTTGCTGTGGAGCGTGGGCTTAGTTATCCCGCAGCATGTGGAGTCTTCCTGGACAAAGGACTGAACTCACGTCTGCTGCATGGGCAGCCGGCTTCTTAACCCGAGCCACCAGGGAAGTCCCCTACCCCCAGGTGACCCCCAGAGAGCTCTGAGAGTGGTCCTAACTCATTCTTCATCTAACAAGGGTTTGCTGGCTGCCCACTGTGGGCTAAGCATTGGGTACCACAACGAGGAATAAGACAGATGGAGCTCTTGACCTCCCGGAGCCCTCAGTCCAGGGGGCGAGGCAGGCATTTTTTGAATTAATTCATGGGAAAGAAGGCCTTGGAGAAGTTGCAAGACAGGGTTGTTTAACTGAGTCTGGAGGTGAGACCTCTGTCTCTACCAAAGATAAGTAGCAGTGAGCCCCCGAAACTGGAGGTGAGGAGGCAGGCAAAGGGGGATTATCATGTGCAAAGGCCCTGAGGCAGGAGACGGCCTGGCTGAAGGGGACTCTGTGTGTGGCCAGCAAGTGGTAGGTGTCTTAGGATGGTAAGCCCATGGGCATGGGTGCAGACAGACCTCAGCAGGGCCTCAGAAGCCACATCGTGGCTCAGGGAGCCACTGACGTGGGAAGAAGCTGGCTGGCCCTTGGTTTCCATAACAGCCCTCTGACTGCTCAGTGGAGAAGGGGCTGCAGGGAGGGCGAGAGGGGGTCTTTGCAGTGTCGGAGAGGCCGAGGATGGTGGCTCAGCTGAGGTGGGGACTGTCGTGATGGAGCAGGTGACTCCAGCACGCTTCTGGAGGCTGAGATGGCAGAGCCAGCTAAAGGGGTGAGTGGGGCACGCCGAGGGCGTGGGAGCATCGCGCAGGGCTCCTGGGCTTCCAGACAGAGTTCTGGGTGGCAGGAGAAGCCGTCCTTGAGAGGAGGTGCCTCCAGGGGTCGGGAGAAGGTGGAGAGCTCTGGGGTTGGCCAGCCAGTTCGAGGTGCTTGGAGGCATCTGGGTGGGACCGGGAAGCAGGCGGAATGCCTGCGCCTGTGGCTCAGAAGTGATGGGGCAGAGATGAAAGGCATCCTTAGTCAGCAAGTGGTAGCAAAAGCCACGTGGTGGATGAAATCATCAAAGGGGAAAGTGGGTCAGAGAAGACATTCCAGACCCAGTCCTGAGGACCCCTCCTTAGGGGCTGGATGGAGGTGGTAGGGGGAGATGGAGCGAGGAAGCAGGGGCAAGCAGAAGATTTAGTCCCAGAACCCCCGCAGAGACCGTCTCCAGGGCAGAGAATGCCACCCGCGCTGGAGACCCACAGGCACAGAAGGGTTCCTCTTAGATCTGGCAACATGGGAACCATTCAGACTTCGGCAAGGGCTGCTTGTCGGAAATGTGGAAGACGGAAGAGGTGAGGAGAGGCAGAGAGATGGGACATGGAGGTCCAGGAAGGTGTTTGTTGCGTGAGAGAAAGTGGAGAATTTCAGGCAGGAGCAGAAGGGGATGACAGAGGATGAGATGGTTGGATGGCATCACCGACTCGATGGACTTGAGTTTGAATAAACTCCGGGAGCTGGTGATGGACAGGGAGGCCTGGCGTGCTGCAGTCCATGGAGTCGCAAAGAGTTGGACACGCCTGAGCGACTGAACAGCAGCAAATGGGACGGGTCCAGGAAAGGGAGAGGCTGGAGATGCAAGGGAGACAGGGCGCAGAGCAGCTCCTGGGGGGACCCAGGGTCCAAGCACAGAGACGGGGGTTCGTGTGTCGGGGGGAAGCTTCCTCCTCGGACAGGAGGGATTAGGGGAGAGGGCAAGTGCCGGGGGGAGAAATGCTGTGAGACACAAGAGAATTCGAGTCTGATGGCCTCTGGATTCTTTGAGACGTGAGAGGCAAGGCCACCAGCTGAGAGGCAGTGGGCATGGTGGGTTGAGTCAAAGATGGAGGAGAGAAAATACAAAAAGGTCTTAGGGAGGAGAAGGTGCTCTGCAGATGAAATAAGGCGCAGCCTTTGTGGGTAGTTGACGTCCTGAGGCTTAACCACTGTCCTCGTGACCTGCTCATCCCTCAGAGGCCACCCGGGCCTCTCCCTGGACAGCTGTGCCTCAGCTTTCAGCTGTTTTCTTAAGCAGCGAACAGTCTCTTCAAATGATACCTGACACAGAGCCAACATATGTGACCAGGCCAAAGCAGAGCCGTCCTGACGGTGAGAGCAGCCTGTGGGCACCATGCTTCTTCCCTGAGGTGACCCCGCAGCGTCTCCGTGAAGTCTGGGGCTCCTCTGGACCCAGGGTGGAGCCTACTGCTGTAGGAGCCAGATTCTAGTCCTCTCTTTGCCCCGTGCTAGGGCAGAGCCCTGGGCCTTGACTTACTTGTCTGTAAAATAGGAATAATCTTACCAAAGTGGAGACAGAAGACAGGACCAGATGACCTGTATGTGTGTGTGTGTGTGTGTGTGCATGAGTGTGTGGGTATATGAGTCTGTGAGTGTGTATGAGTGTGTGGGTGCTATCCCCCTCTCAGAATTCTGTGATTTTATGAGCTTCCAGAGCATCGCTCTTTGATTCTCTATTTGGTGGTCACGCATCAGCTCTCTTAGGTTATTTCAGAACTGGGATTTAACTGCTCTGACTCTAAGGCCTGAATGAGACCAAGCGTTTTACCTTCCACCGGGTACAGCGGCCCATGGAGCTGGATGCCAGAGCTGTTTGTGGGGACAGATGGACGGGAAAGGGCACAAGAGGTGGATTTGCACAGGGCGCTCCTTGCAGCAACAGAGGCAGGCCCAGCTGGCCAGTTGCAATGTCTGGGTAGCATCTTCCTTCCGTGGAGGGTTGTGTGAGAGCATGGACATTATGAGAACCTGTCTCCTGAATTTGCCAGTGAGGATTTCTCTACCTGTCTCCACCCGGGCTTGCCCTGAGATGAATACCTCTTGGAGACGTGGAACATGGGCTTTGGGGTCTGACGGACTTTCGTTCAAGTCCCATCTTGGCTTTTTACCAGTTGGGTAACCTTCTACGGACGTTAGTTCCCCATCTGTAAAATGGTGGCGAAAAGATCATTAAGTGCCCAGCTGGTGCCTGGCACACGGCAAGAATGCTGTAAAAGCTGGTCCTCTGGCTTCTGCCCTCTCTTTCAACCCCACACCAAAGGCGTCGCTGCCTCTTCAGGCGTGTGTGGGCGTCCTCCGGAGTCTTATTTGCTGAGAAGACTCTTCTGCTTCGTGGTTTCTTTGCTGTTTCTGGGCTTGGATTTTGAGTTTTTATTTATTTATGGCTGCCCCGGGTCTTCGCTGGCGCTTGCGGGCTTTCTGGAGTTGCAGGCGCGGGGCCTTCTCTCTAGTCGTGGAGGCTTGTCTTGCTGCAGAGCAGGGACGTGTGGAATCATCCCGGGTCAGGGATCGAACCTGCGTCCCCTGCACTGGCACGTGGATTCCCAACCACAACCACCAGGGAAGTCCTGGTGCGAATTTTGGGTGGAGTGGCAGGGTACCCAGACGGGTACCAGCGCAGACCTCAGATACACAGAGCTGCCCTTGAGCCCTGGTTCTCCCACCTATTCACGTGGTGACCTTGGAGTCAGGGCCAGGTCACCTCACTCCTTTGGGCTTCAATTTCCTCACCTTTAAATGGCAAGAATCACAGCATGACCTCAACTCGTTTTTGTGAGGACTCGAGGCATGTTAGGAAAACAAAAGCTGCCTTTACACCCTTTGAAGCCAGCTGTAGCCACAGCTGTGTGGAATTTGTGTTTGGGGGAGAATCAGTCTTTACACTGACGCCTTCACCCCTGTGGAACCTGCCGCCCCAGAGCCAAGCTCAACAAATCTGCGTCTGGGCCTCCCTTGGTGCTCCAGAGGTTAAGAACCAGTCTTGCGAAGTAAGGGAGGTGGGTTCGACCCTTCAAGACCACAGACTCAGGGGTTCCTCCTGGGCTCTGGGCTGTGAAAGGTAAAGATGTGAGTTGTTTAGCAGAGCCCCTGAGTGAGTTTTTGGATACTAAAGGCAGCCTGAGGGAACTCTAGGAAGGGCCAGGATGAGAGGCGAGCAGGTGGCTCCTGGGGGTTGGAGGCCAGTGGAGGAGGGAGGGGAGGAAGCCGGAGAGGTGGAGAGGCCGAGGCAGGCAGGCAGAGGGGCGGAGGGAGTGATGATGGGAGGGTGGAGAGAGCCGGCAGAGAGCCTCCGTCCCGGGAGTGATCCACAACAGAGCTGCTGTGTTTTCCATTTTAAGACAGTGCAATTTTACTCCATTACCGCTCTCCCAAGCCTTCAGCAAACCTCGGATATACACGTGTGTCTTGTCCCCGTGGAACCTGGGAAGGACCAAGGCAAAGGACTTGCTGTGTCTGACAGTTTGGACTGGCACAAGTCAGGGAGGCGGGAAGGACCCGTAGGAGGAACTCTGAATGACAGCAAGACTTTCCCAGCACCGGGACTCGGAGCGGGAAGTCACCTGTCTGTGCTCGGAGTCACTGTATTAAATAAGACAGGGCAGGTGGATCCATAAAGCTGGAAGCTTTGGTTGCGCCGTCCACTTACCCTGGGACATTTATTGAGCACGGGTACATGCCCCACACTCTGCCAGGGACACAGATGAGCAAAACGGAGGAGGCAGGTGTCCAGGTGGGTGACCTGAGCCCCATATGTGAGGCTTACGCAGTGCTTGGCACCCCGAACGTGCTGTGAGTTTGTCTTTTTAAGAGGGTGGGGTCCGTCTTGTGGGGAGTGGTGGCTGCGGGGTGTTCATTCTGCTGGACAAGTGTGGTGACAGCACAGGCCCTGGGGGGCCAGGGGCTCCCTGCTAATGCATTCCTGTTTCTCCAGCTGGGGGTGACGGCTGTGATGCAATTAGCACCGAGAGCTGGACCAGAGCTGCCGCGTCTCCAGCAGGCTCGCCTCGTCCCGCTTACGAGGACGGCGTGACTCTGGACTCTACACCTTTCTTTTCCAATAAAGACACCTGGAGAGTGCACGGCACTTTCCTTCTCACCACACACACAACTTGACAGATTTTCAGATCAGATTCACTCTCACTGTCTACTCCCCCGAGAGCTGAGGACGGAGGTGGCTGCAGCATTCAGGAAAAATACAGGAAAAAAAAAGGGGTGCAGCGAAGACAGCAGAACGCCTGGGGCTACTGGGTGGGGCTGCTCCTTGAATTCCTCCTCTGGGTAGTCCAGCCCCTGAGCCAGCTCCCCAGAGGGAGAAGCCCTGAGCTCGGACCCCAGCTCCACTCCTTACCGGTGTGTGGTCATAGCCGGACACGTCACCTGTCTGAGCCCCGACACCCTTGACTGTCAGCTGCCCCAACACACGCCTCCCACGGAAGGTGCAAGGATGAATGGCATGCTGCTGGGGGATTATCAGTGTGCTGCCCAGCCCCGAGTCTGTCCTGTTAGGAGTGACCCTAACAGGCAAGTCCCCAAACATCAACGCAGTCCCCAAACATTTCCGGCTTCTCCTTTGAACGCATGCAGGACGATACATCTGGTCCCTTGGGGTTGGGCGAAGATGTGGATTGCATCTTATTAATGAGCTGGGAGGGCTTCTCTAGTAGCTCGTCTGGTAAAGAATCCACCTGCAACGCAGGAGACCTTGGTTCGATTCCTGGGTCAGAAAGATCCCCTGGAGAAGGGATAGGCTATCCACTCCAGTACTCTTTGGCTTCCCTGGTGGCTCAGATGATAAAAGAATCTGCCTGCAATGTGGGACACCTGGGTTCGATTCCTGATTTGGGAAGATCCCCTGGAGGAGGGCATGGAAACCCACTCCAGTGTTCTTGCCTGGAGAATCCCACGGACAGAGGAGCCTGGCGGGCTACAGTCCATGGGGTTGCAAAGAGCTGGACACGTCTGAGCGACTGAGCACAGCAATGAGCTGGGAAGTAACCAGATGTCACGATTGCCCCTCTGAGACCCTCTAGGGGCTTTCTCGCCATGAAGACTGGCTGCTGGGGCCTGGGTTCTCAAGGAGGCAGGGGATGCGGAGCAGACCCCCAGAGCACCTGCCATGGACAAGTTGGTGAAGTAAGAAGTAAGCGCACCCGCCGACATCTTGGCGTTGCTCGTTTCCGCAGCAAGCGTGTTTGCAGGTGGATGCAGAGAAGCCCTTCCTACCTCTGGATCTCAGTTTCCTTATCTGGAGGATGACAGGTTGGACGAGACGGTCCATCTCCTCCAGGTTCCCTTCATCCCAAAGAGGGATCAGGAGGATTCTGTCCATATTCCCCCAGGGACCCCTGCCTCATTCTCCCTGCTCCCCACAAGCCAATGGGTCCCATCCTTCCTCCAGCTGGGCAGAGCTCAGGGGATAGGGTGAGCTGGTGATGGCTGGGGGTTGTTCTCCAGGCATTTCAAGCTCAGCAGACCCTGAACAGAATTCCTCCTCCCCACTGGTTCCTGCTTCTGGCTTCCCTACCTCAGTGGGGGCTCCAGGACCCATCCAGTTGCACAGAATAGAACCCTGGATGCCTCCTCCATTTGCCATCCCCCAAATCCTCCCCCTCCCACCCCTCAGTATCTCTCAAAACCATTCCCTCTGCCCATCTTATCTCCTGCAACAGCTGCCTCCTCGTGTTCTCTCTGCCAGTCATGCCAAAGCCCCTCCCTCCCACCCCTCACACCACTGCTGCCAGCTGCGAGCCATCACACTCTTCTGTGCTGGAAATACACCAAGCAACGTGTGAGTCCCCCCAAAACTTTGCCCACGCCATTCCCTTTCCCCAGAACCGTCTTTATCCCATAGCTGCCTGAAAAAGCCTTATTCCTCCTCCAAAACTCACCTCAAATGCCGCTTCCTACGGAAAGACTTCTCTGATGTCCTCAGGACCCCCAAGTGCTGTGTTCATGCCTCTGCTACCAAACTTAAAGCTAGGGGTTCACCCGAGTGGTTCCTTCCAGGCTGTGAGCTCCCAGATGGGGGAACTATGTCACTGTATTTTCTCTAGATGTTCCTAGCACAGCCGGGGTACAGTAAGCACTCAGCACACGTTTCTCCAGCTCGCCCACCCGCTCTGGTACCCAGCAGGGTTCTAGGCATTGGGAATGCGGTAGGAAGTGTGACGCTTGCTTTCTACAAGAGTGAAGATTCCACAATAAGTGAATAATAGAGCAAACACAGCTGATTTTAGAAGGAAGCAAGGGCTGAGAAGGCCATTCAACCTGGGATGTGGGAGGAGATCTGCTCTAATTAGACTGTCAGGAAAGATGTCTTTAATTTTTTTTTTTCTAATTTTATTTTATTTTTAAACTTTACATAATTGTATTAGTTTTGCCAAATATCAAAATGAATCCGCCACAGGGAAAGATGTCTTTAAAGAGGTAGCATTTGAGGGACTTCCCTGGTGATCTGTGATTAGATAAGATAAGATAGATTAGATAAGCCTCTGTGATTCCAATGCAGGGGTTTCAAGGTCAATCCCTGGTTGGGGGACTAAGGTCTTATATGCCCCATGGCACGGATCGCCGCCCCCCCCCCCCCCACCGCCCATCCCCGACCCCGCTGCCCGAAAAAAAAAAAGAGAGAGAGAGAGGTAGGATTTGAATTGGGGCCAGAATGGTGAAAAGGGTCTTTCCTGTGGACACCTGAAGAGAAAGGTGTTCCAGCCAGTGGGAACAGTATGTGCAAAGACCCTGAGGAGAGAAGACCTCAGTGCTTATTGAACTGACGGATGGATGGATGGATGGATGGACGGATGGACGGACGGACGGATGGACGGATGGAGGGATGGATGGATGGATGGATGGACAGATGATGGATGGACAGATGGGTGGACAGATGGATGGACGGCTGGGTGGATGGATGGATGGGTGGATGGGTAGATGGATGGATGGATGGGTGGATGGGTGGATGGATGGATGGGTGGATGGATGGATGGATGGATGGGTGGATGGACGGACGGACAGATGGATGGACGGATGGATGGATGGACAGACGGATGGATGGATGGATGGATGAACGAAGGGTAGCCACTCTCTCTTCTGTCCCCTCCTGGTGTCTGGATGCTGAACGGCCTAGGTGGCAGAGCCGCTTGTCTCTACTTTCCAAGATGATAGCTTTTCGTTTACAGCAGGTGCTGGAACCTGCCCCGGGTCTTCATAATCACGGGTCAGGAACTGAAACACTTGTTCTTGGAAGCCCCTTGGACAGCGCAGGAGTGTGTTGGCGACCTGGGCTAGTGGTACCCCAAGAAGACGCACTTTGTCTATTGGCCAACATCTCCTTGAGCCGCGGCTCTGGGGATGCTGTGGGCACCTAGAACAAGTATCTCTGTTGGTAATTCCCTGAGCTTTCTCATTCAGATTCACTGCAGCTGGAGGGGGTGCACTTGCCCAGACCACGTGCTGGTGAGGCCCTGGCCTCTTCCCTTCCCCCCACCCCTGTCGCCGTCTTCTGTTTCTGCAGCTCTCTGGAGGAGTTGGCACCTTTAATTTGATGTTGCAGCTTCCCTGCTGATGCCCATCATGTACACACACATATATGTGTCTCATCTCAGTGAGATGCTCTAATGAGGCGGTGCCAATTAGTGAGCTGGAGGGCAGCGGTGGGGCTCAGAGCACTCAGCCCGGCAGCCACACTCTCGCCATCAGTGCTGGGGGAGCCAAACCATGGTGCCCGATGCTTGAGGCTGGGGCCGGATGTCCTCGGGCCGCCCCCTCCTGCTCCTGAGCCAGCAATCAACCTGGGACCAGTGCCTTTCCCTGGGGAGGGTGGGCTGGAGCTTCCGCAGTCAGGCTGGTAGTCTCTACAGCAGAAGTTCACGACTGCCAGGGAGGAAGGTGTGAAGGCTGGGCTCTCACGGCCGAGGTGCCCAGTGGTGTTCTGGGCCACAGGCTTCCTGCATGGGGCTACCTGGAGGGGCTTCCCTGCAAAGCCCTCGAAGATGTAGCTTGTTTCCAAGCTGGGGGTTTTCTAGTCAGGTGCTACTGCAATGTTTAAAAACTAGCTTTCAGGGAAAAAAACAGATAAATTCTGATTTATAGCATTTGCCGATTTCCACTGCATAAAGACTCAGGAAAGCCACTCTTAAGCTGCTACGAAACTGGGGAGAGAGATCCATAAGGCTGCCTCAGGATCAGGTGTAGACCACCCCGGCACAGCCTGGGCCCCTCCCTGGGCTTCTGGCAATCTGAACCCACCCCTTGCCCTCTCCTACATCAGCCTTGCATGCGTGGCTCAGGGAAGGCAGATTTTGCACCCTGTTCCCAGAGAGCCTTGTGTTGGGGGTTTAGCCAGGGATGGTCTCACAGCTGGCTTCAGGGACTGGCTGCTGGAGATGTGGGAGGCAGATGGTCCCAGAGATTATACCCTCTTTTCAAAGGTGGTAGACCCTCTTGGAGAATGTGAAAATAATCGGACGTTTAACCAGGGAAGGGAAAAGGCACATCTGCAGGGCCGTTTGTCACAGCTGTGGGATTCCTGGCCCTCTCCAGCAGCCAGGGGACACTGTCAGGGTCTCAGGGGCTGGAGTGGGGAGGGGGTGGGAGATGAGGGTCTCATCTGGGGTCAGGATGACTGATTAGGCTCTCTGAACAACGTTTCAGATTTCAAAGCACTCTCCTCCCCATCACTGGATGGTCACTGCGTGGCCCATCCTTGGGGACCGTGTGATCCCAGTCATCATTCCCCAGGTTAGGAATGGAGGCCCAGAGAAGAAAGATACCCCCCAAGAGCCTTCTGTCAGTGACACCACAGCCAGCACCTTTGACTCCTCCTATGGTTTTTTTTTGACCCCTCCTACGTGCCAGTTTTTTTTTTTTTTGTATTATTATCATTAGTCACAGATGTTTACTGAACACTTACGCTGTGCCAGGCAGGTTTAGACACCTGAGGGCACTGGTGAGGGCTCCCCAGGTGGCTTAGTGGTTAAGAACCCACTTGCCAGTGCAGGAGACGCAAGAGATGCGGGTTCCGTCCCCGGGCTGGGAAGAGCCTCTGGAGGAGGGCATGGCAACCCACTCCAGTCTTCTTGCCTGGAGAATCCCATGGACAGAGGAGCCCGGGGGCTACAGTCCATGGGGTTGCAAAGAGTCGGAAGTGACTTGCCACACACGTACATCAGTGAGCAAAATAAAGAAGCCCATCTTCGTGGGACTCGCATCCTAGTCAAAGGAGACAAATAATTTGCTCAGTGGATCTGCTGGAGAAGTTTCAGATGCTTCACATAGAAATTCAGGACTTCTTAAAGTGGGGCTCTGGAGTCTCACATGGCCACTGCTGGTCTTTTGAGGTTTGTGCCATCTGAACGCTGAAGTCTATCCTGTGCCAAGTGTTTTCATAAATATTTCTCATCTTTCCAACCCTGCAGAGCTGATGCAATTGTTTTCTGCAGCTGCTGTAACAAATGATCACAACTTTGTCGTTTAAATACCAGAAGCTCATCCTCTCACAGTTTTGGAGGCTGAAATCAGTATCACAGGGACAAAATCAAGGTGTCATCAGGGCCACACTCCCTGCAGACATTTTGGGAGAGAATCTCTTTGAGTGCTGATGGCTGCAGGCTTTCTTTAGCTTGTGGCCACATCACTCCAGTCTTTGAGGCCAGCATCTCTGCTCCTGGTGGCTCAGCTGCTAAAGAATCCACCTGCAATGTGGGAGACCTGGGTTCGATCTCTGGGTTGGGAAGATCCCCTGGAGAAGGAAATGGCAACCTACTCCAGCATATTAAAAAGCAGAGTCATTACTTTGCCGACCAAGATCCATCTAGTCAAAGCTATGGTTTTTCTAGTAGTCATGTATAGATGTGAGAGTTGGCCATAAAGAAAGATGAGCACTGAAAAATTGATGCTTTTGAACTGTGGTGTTGGAGAAGACTCTTGAGAGTCCCTTGGACTGCAAGGAGAGCCAACCAGTCCATCCTAAAGGAGACCAGTCCTGGATGTTCATTGGAAGGACTGATGCTAAAGCTGAAACTCCAGTACTTTGGCCACCTGATGCAAAGAACTGACTCATTGGAAAAGACCCTGATGCTGGGAAAGACTGAAGGTGGAAGGAGAAGGGGATGACAGAGGATGAGGTGGTTGGATGGCATCATCAACTCAATGGACATGAGTGGGTGATGGACAGGGAATCCTGACATGCTGCAGTGCATGGAGTCACAAAGAGTTGGATACGACTGAGCAACTGAACTGAACTGAAATGACCCCTCCAGTATTCTGGCCTGGAGATTTCCACAGGCTGTGTAGTCCATGGGGTCACAAAGAGTTGCAATCTGCTGAGCAACTTTCACCTTCACCGTCTCTGCTCCATCCTCATGTCACCATCTCCTCTGCGTGTCCCATCTCCACCTGCCTCATTCTGTCCTCATCACAAGGAGACCCGTGGTCACACACAGGGCCCACCCAGATAGTCCAGGGTAATCTTCCCATCTCAGCATCCTTCACTGAATCACATCTGAATCAGACTCTTCTCTGATTTGCTATATAAGGCAGCATTCACAAGCTCCAGGATTGGGGTGTGGATAAATTTTAGAGGGTGCTTTTCAATTAATCAGTGTTTGGCTGTGGTGGGTCTCTTTGCCGGGCGGCCTTTCTCCAGTCGCCGTGGGTGGGGCTCCTCTCGGCTGCGGTGCAGGGGTTCCTCACTGCAGCGTTTTCCTTGGTTGTGGGGCACCGGCTCTAGGGCGTGCGGGCTCGGTGGTTGCGGCTCCCAGGCTCTAGAGCACAGGCTCGGTAGTTGCGGCTCACAGGCTTAGTCGCTCCGCATCATGTGGGATCTTCCTGGACCGCGGATGGAACCCATGTCTCCTGCGATGGCAGGTGGATTCTTTATCACTGAGCTGCCAGGGAAGCCCTCGAGGGCGCCTTTCTCAGCCCACCATAGCAGGGCATCACCTCCCCTTTCCTAGATGAGGTTAACTCTTGTCCAGTGACTCACAGTGAGGAGGTGGCATGCCAGGGATTCAAACCCCAATCTTCACGTTCTTTTCACCACTGAGAGCCACATGGAAAGTGCATGATCTACAGATGAGCCAAACGGAGCTCCGTGAACTGACGTGACTGGTCCAAGGTCACTGGCTTCTGCGGGCTTTCCTCGCCCTGAATCCTCTCCCAGGGGGACAAATTAGGGTCTGTCCGTTCCATCCTCAGCCAAGTCTGTGTGCTCTGAGCTGGCACGGGGCCTCACTTGCCGTCAGAGGACGCGCTGACAGAGGGGGAGGCTGAGAACTCCCCTCTGTTTCTGCATTTACCAGCTTTTAGCTTTCAAACGGAGTCAGCCCGCAGGCTAATTTTCTGCAGCTTCCAGTAGTTCAGCTCCATTTATTGTGCCTGACACTGTGAAAGCTTTCTCCATTGATTCTGGGATGTATTAACTCCCCCCGCCCCGTTTCCCCCCCAACCCCAGTTCTCCAGCAGTTTTCGGTCCAGCAATTAGGCGTTGGCGGGGACAGTGTGGGGTGGCTGCCGCTGCCTCTCAATTACCGTCACAGTAAGTACAACTTGCTCTCCGTCCCCAGAGTCCCTGCCACACTCGGAAAGAGGAGAAGACTGCTTAAACGACTCCCCTCTCCTGCTCGACGCTCTGCCACTTGAGCTGATCAATAAGCAGATCAGCTTGTGGGGCTCCCCCGAGACCACCCAACTCTGCTAATTGGCTCTGGGAGGTGGCGGGCTGGTAGGGAGTATGTGTGAGTGTGTGTGTGTGCGTGTGTGTCTGGGGGAAGGTTGCGGAGCTCCTGGTTTCTCCACGCCCTAGGTCCTTAGGAACGGCAGCGCCCCCTTCAGCAAGGGTGGGAGGGCGAGGGTCTCTGGCTTCAGATGAAGGCATCTGAGTTTCGGGTCTGCGATGCGTCCAGGTTCAGTTTGTCAGGAAGGAGCAGGACACAGAAGGTGTTTCCACGTAGTGGCTGAGCACACGTGTTGAAATCAGACCAATGCGAGTTCTGACCTGGGCTTTTCCACTAACTTGCTGTGTGGCCCTGGGCGAGGCCTGTAGCCTCTCTACGCCTCGGTGTCCTCATCTGTAGATGAGTCCAGTGTCCCCAGTCCTAGAGGGCTGGTGCAAGGGCCAAGTGAAATGACGGGGCTATAGGCCCACCGGTAAGTGGCAGCTCCAGTCACAGTGCTCAGAGGAGCTGAGATGCTGCACGGGCGGGGTGAGGCCTGGAGGGCGGGCAGACCAGAGCTTGGCTCCTGGACCTGCCCCTCGGTTTTTTGTTTTTTTTTTTTAATATTTATGGAAGGTGGGCAGACCAGAGCTTGGCTCCTGGACCTGCCCCTCGGTTTTGTTTTTTTTTAATATTTATGTATTTGGCTGCGTTGAGTCTTTGGTGCAGCACATGGAATATTTATTGCATCACGTGGGACGGTGCCTGGACTCTCTAGTTGGGGCCAGTGGGCTTAGGTGCCCCGTGGCATGTGTGATCTTAGTCCCTAACCAGGGATGGAACCCACATCCCCGGCATCAAAAGGCAGATTCATAATAACCACTGGACTACCAGGGAAGTCCCCGGGCTTGCCTCTGGGTAGCTATATGACCTCAAGCAAGTCACTCTCCGTGCCTCTGTTTCCTCTTTGATGAAATGGGGGAAATATTACCTGCTGTATTTGGCCAACTAGTGTGTGCCCTGAAATCTCAGGATGTGACTTTACTTGGAAATAATGCCTTTGCAGACGAAATCTAGTTCAGAGGAGGTCACACTGGATAGGGTGGGCCCTGTGTCTTTGCAAAATCACTGCAGCCATGAAATTAAGAGACGCCTGCTCCTTGGAAAAAAATCTATGACCAACCTAGACAGCGTATTAAAAAGCAGAGACATTATTTCGCCAACAAAGGTCCATCTAGTCAAAGCTATGGTTTTTCTAGTAGTCATGTATGGATGTGAGAGTTGGACTATAAAGAAAGCTGAGCGCTGAAGAGTTGATGCTTTTGAACTGTGGTGTTGAAGACTCTTGACAGTCCTTTGGACTGCAAGGATATCCAACCAGTCCATCCTAAAGGAGATCAGTCCTGAATATTCATTGGAAGGACTGATGCTGAAGCTGAAACTCCAATTCTTTGGCCACCTGATGCGAAGAGCTGACTCATTTGAAAGGACCCTGATGCTGGGAAAGATTGAAGGCGGGAGAAGAAGGGGAGGACAGAGGATGAGATGGTTGGATGGCATCGCTGACTCAATGGACATGAGTTTGAGCAAGCTCCAGGAGTTGGTGATGGACAGGGAGGCCTGGTGTGCTGCAGTGCATGGGATCACAAAGAGCTGGACGTGACTGAGCGACTGAACTGAACTGTGTCTTTGTAAGAAGGCCGTGTGAAGACACACACAAGGAAGAAGGTTCTGTGACCAAGAAGATAAAGATTGAGAGGATACGGCCACAAGCCAGCCACCACCAGAAGCCAGGAGGAAGCTGCCACTTGTCATGGGGAGCCCCCATCCGGGTGTAAGCCCAGTTCCCCCAGGGTGGAACTTCTCATACCCACAGAGCTGGCTCCTGGCTCCCTGAGACAGTGGTGAAACTCATCCCTCTTCCTCTCCAGGGGCCCCAGGCAGTGAAGGGGGCCTTGCTGGGGCAGGACCGTGAGCAGTGGCTGAGACATGTGTGAGGTTGCATCAGCCCCCAGGGAGTCCGAAAGCTGGGCTGAGGAGGGTGGCCTTTATCCTGGGGGCTCAGAGAGGTTTTGCTTCAGAAGAGGCATGATCCTAAGACAGCCTGCCGTCAGAGGTGGATCAACCCGGTGGGTGAGCTGGCTGGAGACGGCTGGGAGGCTGTGTTAGCTTGTTCAGGCTGACGTAACAGAGTACCCCAGACCGGAGGCTGAAACGGCAGAAACTGATTTCCTCCCAGTTCTGGAGCCGGAAGGCCAAAGTGCTGGGCTGGTCTCCTCTGAGGCTTCTCTCTGTGGCTTAGAGGCTGCCGCCGCCCCTTCAGTCCACACACTGCTTTCCCTCAGAATCTGTGTCCTAATCCCCCCTCCTTATAAGGACCCCAGTTAGGTTGGAGTGGGGCTCAGTGGAACGGCCTCGGGTCTGTGTGAGTGCTGAGTCGCCTCAGCCGTGTCCCACTCTGTGTGATCCACAGACTGTAGCCCACCTGGCTCCCCTGGCCATGGGATGCCCCAGGCAGAACACTGGGGCGGGTCGCCGTGCCCTCCTCCAGGGCATCTTCCCGACCCAGGGACTGACCCTGCGTCTCTTACACCTCCTGCACTGGCAGGCGGGTTCTTGACCACTAGCGCCACGTGGGAAGCCCTGGGATGACCTCATTTCAGCCAAATTCCTGCTTTAAAGATCCTGTCTCTAACTCCAGTCACATTCTGAGCTCCTGGGGTTGGGACTTCAACATATGAACGGGAGTGGGAGGAACAGTCCAGCCCACAGCAGAGGGGATGAGGCTGGAGGCCAGGAGGCTGTTAGGAGGCTGGGGCGCAATCCCACCCCAGAGAAGACAGGCCCGAGGGAGGGCCACAGAGGGGAGGTGGAAGAGAGGGTGAGGGCAAGCCGCCCCAGTTCCTTGCCCACCTCTAAGTGCTGTTAAGTGCCCTGTCCTGTGGGACTCAGAGAAAAGCCATCCCAATTGCAGGGGCCGCCACGTGCTGTGCTGGGACCCTGACCTGCGCGACCCTCAAATCCGGCGGGGGAGGAACTACCATCACGCTCATTTTACAGTGAGGAAACTGAGGCACAGAGAGGGTAGGCGATCTGCCCAAGGTCACACAGTTAGGGCAGTAGCAGAGAGGGCTTTACCCTCATGCCTGGATCTCAACCGCTCCCCCGTGCTTTTATTGAAGGAAACTCATTTTTAGCATATCCTAAGTGAGTGAAAGTCGCTCAGTCATGTCCGACTCTTTGCAACCCCATGGACTGTACAGTCCACGGAATTCTCCAGGCCAGAATACTGGAGTGGGTAGCCTTTCCCTTCTCCAAGGGATCTTCCCAACCCAGGGATCAAACCCTGGTCTCTCGCATTGCAGGTGGATTCTTTACCAGCTGAGCCACCAGGGAAGCCCAAGAATACTGGAGTGGGTAGCCTTTCCCTTCTCCCAGGGATCTTCATGACTCGGAAATCAAACTGAGGTCTCCTGCATTGCAGGTGGATTCTTTACCAACTGAGCCATCAGGGAATATCCTAGGCTGGTAATTATTAATGTTGTTCTTATTATTGTTACTGTTATTTGTTTCCCACAATAGCCTGAAGACTAAGCACAGAGCCTGGCACATGGGAGCTCTGAATAAGTGTTTGCTGAACACATAAAGAAAGACGAGGGGACTTCCCTGGGGGTCTGGTGGTTGAGAATCCACCTTGCAATGCAGGGGACACGAGTTTGCTCCCTGGTCAGGGAGCAAAGATTCTGCAAACTGCAGAGCAGCTAAGCCCATGAGCCGCAAGGACTGAGCCCTTGTGACACAGCCAGGGAGTCCCTGTGCCGTAAGAAGGTCTGATGCGGCCAAAGAAGTAAGTATTTAAAAAATAAAGGTAGGGAATTGCACTCTTTTCTAAGATATTCATTTTATTTATTTGTCTGGCTGTGCTGGGTCTTAGCTTCAGCTCACAGGATCTTTAGCTCTGGCATATGAGATCTAGTTCCCTGACCAGGGATCGAAGCCGGGCCCCGTGCATCAGGACCGTGGAGACTTAGCCACTGGACCACGAGGGAAGTCCCTGCACTCTTGTTTTGATGAAGAGCAAAACTACATGCTGGAAGGCCAGGGGGCTTGACCACGGCTGGCCTCACGGAGGGCAGGGCCTGGCGTGGACCTTGCCTCCCCAGCTCGGAGTCCAGGCCTCCACCTGGCTCTCAGTGGTGGGGAACGGACGGGGGGAGGTGACTTACCTGAGGTGGCAGCCTGGGTGCGGCTCTCCCCAGGTCCCCTGGTTAGGGAGGTGGCGGGGTGCACTGCAGGCCGGGGCGTCAGCCCCCACGGGAGGCCGCCTTAACCTCGCATCTGCACTCCCTCCTGAAGGCGAAGGCCTCTCCCACAGGCCTGGGGCCTCCTGAGACCTGCAGGACCAGGGTTCCTCCCACGGCACGTCCCCCAGTGTGACTCTCTCCGCAGGGACGGGGTCAGCAGGACTGATGCCGCTGAACGTGCCATGGCGGCCCAGGGGCAGGGAACTGGCAGGTGCCCCAGAAAGGGGCTGAAGGCTTGAGGGTCCAAGGCTCTTGCCTTTTTCCTCCCTAAGAGGGCACTCGTGGGTCAGAACTGCCTTTCAGCATCCTGGAGGTTTGGTCTGGGTGCCTCAATCCCATCCGGCTGTGGTCAGACCAGGAGGGTGTCCAGCTCCTTGGCTCATCTCGCTGCATCTCCCCAGCTCCTGCTGCCACGCGAAGCATCTTCTGATTTCTCTGCCTTGATACCTAGAAACTGCATGCCCTGGGGGAGTCACGTGGCCTCGCTGAGGCTCAGCTTTCTCTTCTGCAGTGTAAGGATCCTAATAGTTAATCTCTCATAGCTCTGCTGTGCAGATAGAAGAACTGAAATCCACAATCAGTACAGTGCAGTGTCGGGACCCACCCAGTGGTCTGGCGATGAAGACTCTGTACTTCCACATGCCATGCAGCGCAGCCAAAGACAAAGAAGCAGAAGTGAACAAAACCCTGTAGAGCGGTGGGTTGCACGTGGCATGCACCTGGTGTCAGCCAGGCAGAGGATGATGAAGGCGACGAAGGAGGAGGAGAAACGTTTAGTGCCGTGCCTGGCGCAGGGTAGCTCGGTTGTTATTATCATTGTTACTCTTGTTTTAAAACAGCCTTAAGGCGTGGGAGCCTGGCACGAAGCCTAGCACATAGTAGCTGCTCATTAAATATTTAATACCTAAGAAGTAAGCAGGAAGGAAATTGCACCCTCGTTTTGAAGAGGAGCAAAATGAGATGCCGAGAGATGGGGAGTCTTGACCAGGCTGCGCAGCGTCGTAGCGGGGGCTGGAGGGGGTTAAGGAGAAGGGCATAAGGCTTCTTGGAGAAGCATTTTTAAAAGCAGAGACCCTGGAAAAAGGAAGAAGGCAATCAAGTCAGGAGGAGAGCTGGCCCCTCAGCTTGGCCAGGCCAGGTCTCTGCACCCCTGGTCCTGGAGCAGGGTGAAGGAGGCGGTGCTGAGGAGCGCAGGCCCCCTGGGCGGGCGTCCGAGGGCCGCAGCTGAGTGCTCTCAGGGCGGCTGGGCCCTGGGCTCTGAGTCCTTCCAGGCTGTGTGCTTGGGGCGTTGTCCCGGCTCTGCTGGAGTGATCAGCGGGGCTAGATAGCAGTAGGTCTCCACACTCAAAGCAAAATAGTGAGGCCTCCCAGGGGCTGTTCAAGAAAACAAAACACGGAGCAAACCATAATTCCGGGAATATTAGGCCAGTACATCAATGTGCCGCAGCAGGAGGCTGATGGCGCGCCCGGGGGCCAGTGGGGATCACGCCCCCCGGAGAGGCCAGGGATCTGGGGCTGATGCAGCAGGCTGTGCGCGGGGAGGCGCTGGCCCTGCGAGGGCCGTCGTACCCAGCCGGGGGTTTCTGGGTCACCCTGGGACCAAGGCGAGGAAAGGCAGAGAGGGGAGCGTGAAGCCAGCACGCGCTCTCAGCACCCACTGGGCTCTCAGCTGAGAAGGATGCTTAGACTGTAGCTTCCTGTTGGTCCCCAGGTGTAGCAGTGGGAAGCTCACAGTCCTGCTCAGAGGGGTGGGGGGACCCCACCAGATGCAGAGCCCAGGAGGTGGGGGGAGGAAATGACCTCATCCCACTTCTGCACCCCCGATCCTCAAAGCCTCCCTTGAGGGCTCCCCCATCCCCTCCTCCATTACAAGCTCTGACGTGTGGGACACCCCCTCCAATGACAGTGACCAACCATCCTGGGATACCTGGGACTAGGGGAGGCTCCCGGGACAGCTTTAAATTTCTGTGTTTATTTTTGGCTGCTCTGCCCGGTATGTGGGATCTTCGTTCCCCGACCAGGGATCGAACCCCACACCTCCTCCATTGGAAACACCGAGTCTTGACCACTGGACTGCCAGGGAAGTCCTCCAGGACAATTCTGATGGCCGAACAGTCTGGGGAAAATTGGATTGAGGGCTGGGCAGGAAGGGCCTCACCCCAATTCACCAGAACACACCTCTCGACCGTCATTACTGCTTCAGATTAGAATTCTTTTTGCTTTTAAAATGTGGGTCAGTTTTGCTTTTAAAATGTGGGCTTTGGAGCAGCTTATTTATGTTGTGGTTCTTCCAGTGGTCATGTATGGATGTGAGAGTTGGGACTATAAAGAAAGCTGAGTGCCGAAGAACTGATCCTTTTGAACTGTGGTGTTGGAGAAGACTCTTAAGAGTCCCTTGGACTGCAAGGAGATCCAACCAGTCCATCCTAAAGGAAATCAGTCCTGAATATTCACTGGAAGGACTGATGCTGAAGCTGAAGCTCCAATACTTTGGCCACCTGATGTGAAGAGCTGACTCATTGGAAAAGACCCTGATGCTGGGAAAGATTGAGGGCAGGAGGAGAAGGGGATGACAGAGGATGAGATGGTTGGATGGCATCACGGACTCAATGGTCATGGGTTTGAGTGGACTCCAGGAGTTGGTGATGGACAGGGAGGCCTGGCGTGCTGTGGTTCATGGGGTCCCAAAGAGTCGGACATGACTGAGCGACTGAGCTGAGCTGATTCATGACAGTGCAGGGCCGGGCACAGAGCACCCGAGTCTGATGAATTATCGCCCACCTGCCTGACTCGCCAGAAGGGCAGGACTGAGTGAGGGAGGGAGGGAGTGAGTTAGGAGATGAAGCTCCTTCTAGCTCCTGAGTATCTCAGGGCAGAAAGCTTCTCATCTTTCGTTTGTTCATGTTTTCTTCCCCTTGTTCCTGAGGCTCTGGGGTGTTTTCTGCTTACAGCCTTTTGGGATGGGGTCCACATGCCCTTCAAGGCCAGAGTGGCCCTGGCGGTCTCAGGGCACCGAGTGAGGAGGCCAGGCCTGGGCTCTAGCAGGAGTCTCTGTCTGGACCCGAGTGTAGCCCATTTCTGGATCCCAGCTGTCAGAGCTGGGCAGGCCTTCAGAGGTCATCCTGTTCAACCACGCATTCTGCAGATGGGGAAACTGAGGCACAGGGTGGACTTGGGGCCACCAGAGGCTCCAGCCTCCACGCCCCCTGCTCTCTCCCTGGTCCAAGCAACCCTGCTTCTGGGAGCGGTCAGACTCACCCTCTGCTGATGGGGCCTGTCTTACTGTGGGTCTCAGTCATCTCTGGCTTTTTGTTGTTCAGTTGCTAAGTCATGTCCAACTCTGTGGCCCCATGGACTGCAGCATGACACACTTCCCTGTCCTTCACTATGTACCAGAGTTTGCTCAGACTCATGTCTGTTGAGTTGATGATGCCATCCAACCATCTCATCCTCTTTTGCCCGTTTCTCTTCCTGGCCTCCCCTTCCCAGCATCAGGGTCTTTTCCAACGAGTCAGCTCTTTGCATTAGGTGGTCAAAGTATTGGGGCTTCAGCATCAGTCCTTCCAATGAGTATTCAGGGTTGATTTCCTTTAGGAATGACTGGTTTGATCTCCTTGCAGCACAAGGGGCTCTCAAGAGTCTTCTTCAGCACCGTAATTCAAAAGCATCCATTCTTCGGCGCCCAGCCTTCTCTACGGCCCAGCTCTCACATCCCCTATAATTGCTGGACCTGCCCTCTGCCCTCTCCCACGTCTGTCCGCCTCTATCCGCCACTGACATGGCCCCTCTCCACACCCCGGAAGTCCTCTGCAGCTTGGTGGGCCCCCCAACATTAAGTCCTCTTTCTAGGGAGCTGGGAGCAGCTCAGAGTCACCCAAGTTTCTACCAGATCAGTCCCTGTGCTGTCTCTGTCTGTCCCTCCTTCTGTGACCATTCATTGTTGCCTGGTCTCTGCCAGACCCTAGAGGTACTGAGCTAAGCTCCCAGTCGGGTGAGACAGGTGAACACGTAGACAAATTCTGATGCACTGGGGTGAGGAGGAGGGTCTGGGCAGGGGTCAGGAACACCTGGGTGCTGTGAGCTCCAAGCAGGGACGTCTCTCTCTGCTCCTGCTGCACCCCCGCCGCGGCCGACCTCTCCCCAGAGCCCAGGCAGGGTGCTCTCTGCTGAGTGGCCATCGTGCGTTGGCCTCCTGACTCACTCAGCGAAACGGCCTCCTTGAGGGTAGCCGCAGTGACACAAGCATTTCTTGAGCACTTATTGTGAGCGGGCAGCACATGCTCCATGCCTGTCTCAGGCAATGCTCCTGACTCTGTGAGACGGAGCGATTAATATCATCGTTTCATAAACAAGAAAGCCGAGGTCTGTGCCCTCCTGGGTTACTCACCTTCCCAGTGGCGGGGCTGGGAAGGGAGCCAGGTGCGAGGACCCACGGCTGCCAGGCTGCTTCCCCAGGGCTCTACCTGTTGGCCAAGTACCCAGATGAACCCACCTCCCCTGGGCCATCCCAAAGTGAAGCGACTGCTCAGGAGGCCGTGAGCCTTCTCTCAGCTCACTCCTCCGCCTCTGTGTTCGGCTGTCACACGCTCGTTCCACTGATGAGCACCAGGTGTGACCCCCACAGAAGCACCCTCTCCTCCCTCAGGAGGCTCCGGCTACACTGAGATGGGCCTGAGGTTCCCATCTGCACTCCGCTAACAGACAGCTCTCTATCGCTGC
Organism: Bos indicus x Bos taurus; assembly: GCF_003369695.1. Taxonomy (NCBI): domain Eukaryota; kingdom Metazoa; phylum Chordata; class Mammalia; order Artiodactyla; family Bovidae; genus Bos; species Bos indicus x Bos taurus. The sequence goes on from NC_040077.1 coordinate 133,790,147, forward strand.
AGGCGACATGGCTCGAACACTTTTAATTGACATCATTGTCAACTTTGCTAAATATCTACGCTGCGGTTGACAGCGTCGTCCATTTACCAGAAGAGGCAGCAGTTAAAGGGAAGGAGTTTTGAAATCAAGATGCCATTACTTATTGAAACAGATAGGACTGCATTTAGATGCAAGAGACAGGAAACCCAACAAACAGGGGTTTATTTTCCCCAACAACTGTAGAGCCAGAATCCAGCAGTCCAGGTGCAGCTTAGGAAACTCCTTGAGACTGCAGCCCCATTCGGTCTTTCCGCTCGGCCATCCTGGGCACGTGACTTTCATCGTCTTGGTTACAAGGTGGCTGCTGCCCCACCAGACACTGTGTCCACTTCCTAGGCAGGAAGACACAGGAGGAAGGGGGCAGTGCCTGTATCAGGAAAGGATAAACATTCTCACCAATTCCCAGCAGACTTCTATTTGCATCTTACGGGCTATAATTACATCTCATGTCCACTTTGGCTTGCAAAGGAGGCTGGAGAATTAACTGTCCTGATTAATCGAAGAAGAAAGAAAAGCAGGGAATCGGATGGACAGCTTGAAGTGTCCTCTCTCACTTATATAGCAGAATTTAAAAGTGCAACTGTCAACTTAACATCTGGCCTTGGAGTTCCCTTAGGGAAAAAAACAATTTTTGTTTTGGAGGATCGTTTGATAATCTTCCGAGGGTGGAAGATAAAGCTCAGAGAGCATGAAGCGTCTGGAAGTGGCAGATAGCTAAACTAGCAGTCCATGATTTGCATGGGAACCTCGGAGGCACGGGAATTTGGGAACAGAGGCCAGGGGAAGGGAGCGGGAAATCGGCAGATTGAAGCTGAAGAAGAACGCTGTTGGGGGGACGACCAAATATGATTTAGAAACAGAGATTTCTAGTGCCCAAACCTAAGACCTTTGACATCCTGTGACTGGAAACCCCTGCCTCCAGAGCTCCTCAGACCTTCCGTAACCCTAACCTTGACCACTTGCTGGCTATATGTGTGCATGCTAAGCTGCTTCAGTCTGGTTCGACTCTGTGCAGCCCTATGGACTGCAGCCCCCCAGGCTCCTCTGCCCATGGGATTCTCCAGGCAAGAGTACTGGCGTGGGTTGCTGTGCCCTTCTCCAGGGGCCCTTCCCGACCCACGGGTGGAGCCCAGGTCCGCACTGGCGGACAGGTTCTTTACCACCAGTGGCCCCGGGAAGCCCTCAGGAAAGTCTGACCCATACACAAAAGCCCTGTAAGTTATTCGGAGGATATCAGGAGAAAAAGATGGCTTTCAGGTTTGGGAAGGGAACAGTGAGGGGAGAAAGATGGGGGCCAGATGGAGGGGTTAGAGGAAACAGGATGTTGGACCCCAAAGTGGACGGGAATTTGTAGGAAACTGAGAGACTTCACGGATTTCTTAGGAATGTGTATCAGTTATCTGTTGCTGCGTAACAAACAACAACCCCCACTCGCTGCCCGACTCAGCATCTTAAAACGACAAAAATCATTTACTCTGAAGCTCTGCTGTGCTGGGTACTTCCACGTCGTGATGGCAGTGACATTTCTCATCGTCAGCAGAAACGGCAGCTGTGGGATGGGCAGCGCGTGGGATGGCTGCCTGGTTTTTCTCAAGGCAGGTGTCTTTAATTCTCTCTCTCTCTTTTTGCAGAAAGATTACGAAGTCACACTGGATTCCTGGAGCATCAGAGCCTCCCGTATTCCCCAAGAACAGAAACGTGTTCTGAAGCCAAATATAAATGCATTTTTTAATTATCTGCGCCACTGCTCCTTCCCATTAGCATGGGAAACCAGGAGTTGAGTGCGCAGTATTTACAATAATAATCCCAGGCACGGCATTTTACTTGAGAAACAACTCCTCATCTAGTCTTGCATTTGCTGTGCACGAGTGTGCTTGGAGAGAGGGCTTGGGCTGGTTTGGATGGCCTCTTCATTTTGGGCATGATAAATGGAAACTCAGAGTGGAAGGATTGCTGGAGATGGAGTAGGGGAGAGGCTGCAAAGGCTGATCCCAGGGGAGCCCTCCTTATTAAAGGGAGAAGCGATCTTTCCCAGGCCAGGACTGGGGGTCAGAGGTGAGTGCAGACATCAATAGACTTGCAACAAGCAGATCTGGTCAAATCCCAACTTGACCGCTTGCTGGCTGTATGTGTGCGTGCTAAGTCGCTTCAGTTGTGTCCCACTCTTTGTGACCCTATGGACTGTAGCCCTCCAGGCTCCTCCGTCCATGGGATTCTCCAGGCAAGAATCCTGGAGTGGGTTGCCATGCCCTCCTCCAGGGGATCTTCCTGATCCAGGGATGGAACCCATATCTCCTACATCTTCTGCATTGCAGGTAGAGTCTTTACCGCTGAGCCACCAGGGAAGCCCTGCTAGTTGTATAACCTTGAGCTCAGCTCTTTGCCTCTCTGAGCCTCAGTTTCCCTGACGGTGAAATAGGAATAGGACCACGTGTCCTGCAGGGATGCTGGGGGCTTGCCGGGGGTCTCGAGTGACAGCAGGCAGCCTGTGTGTGGGATGTGGCAGGGTGGTTATGCTGTCCTCCCTGTCTTTGCCTCTCCTGGTGAGTCCAGCTGGCAAGGTTAGGTCCTCTCTGGCGTCATCCTCTGCGTGACCCAGGACTGTCCTTCTTCATAAACCTCCGATTGGAGCAGCAGGAAGGGAAGGAGGAGACGAAGAGGCAGGGGCCAGGAGCTTCTGCAGTGACCCGTCAGCGGGCGGGCTGCACACCTAGGAGCACTGAAGCCATGGAGCCGGGCGCTTTTGGAGAACTCCCTGCTACCACTTGCTGGGTTTTCCAAGGAGGATATGCTGGGGAAGAATCCACTCCTGAGCATGTTTCGCTCCTGCAAGGGGGTAGGAGGGGTGTGCCAGGATCTCCTGCGGCCCCAAGCAAGAGGCATAGGCAGGCCAGGTGGGAACTCGCTCAGGTGGGCTGGTTTCCCCTCAACTGCGGAGGGCTGCTCAGCCTCATTGCTCCCAGACGACCTCAGCCTCCTCCGGCTTCACTGTGGGGAACCTACTTTCTCTTCCAGGAGAGGGCTGGGGACTGGGATGGGCCAGTGGTGTGACCTTGGCAAGTTACTTCTCTTCTCTGAGCCTCAGTTTCATCACTGATGAACCTGTATTAGGTTCCTGCAACTGCTGTAATGAATCACCACAAACCCCATGCCTTAGAAAAGCGCACATTTATTCTCTCACAGTTTTGGAGTCCCAAAGCCCCGAATTGGTGCCTCAGAGCTGAAATTGAGGTGTCACTAGGGCTGCACTCCCTCCAGAGGCTCAAGAAGAGAATCTGTCCCTGGCCTCTTGCAGTTCCTGGCAGCTGTGGGTGTCCCTTGACTCGTGGCTGCATCGGTCCAGCCTTCAAGGCCAGCGTCTTTAAATCTCTCTCTGCTCCATCCTCATATTACCTGCTCCTCTGTGTATCAAATCCCCCTCTCCCTAGCTCTTATAAGGACACTCATGACGGCATGGAGGTCCCACCCAGATAATCCAGGATAATCTGCCCATCTCAAAATCCTTAACTTAATCACACCAGTAAAAAACCCTTTTCCAAAGAAGGCAACATAGTCAAGGCTATGGTTTTTCCAGTGGTCATGTGTAGATGTGAGAGTTGGACCATAAAGAAAGCTGAGCACTGCAGAATTGAACCATAGTGTTGGAAAGGACTCGTGAGAGTCCCTTGGACTGCAAGAAGATGCAACCAGTCCATCCTAAAAGAAATCAGTCCTGAATATTCACTGGAAGGACTGATGCTGAAGCTGAAGCTCCAATACTTTGGCCACCTGATGTGAAGAGCTGACTCATTGGCAAAGACCCTGATGCTGGGAAAGATTGAAGGCGGGAGGAGAAGGGGACGACAGAGGATGAGATGGTTGGATGGCATCACCGACTCGATGGACACGGGTTTGAGTAAGCTCTGGGAGTTGGTGATGGACAATGGTGTCGCAGAGAATCGGACACAACAGAGCAATTGAACTGAACTGAAAGAAGGTGACATTTACGCTTCCAGAGATTAAGGTCTGATATCACTGGGAGCCATAATCAGCCTCCTGGAAGCCTGTTAACTATTCATAAAATACGCAACAAATAGTGTCAGGGGCAGTAGTGCCGACTCTGAAGCCAGTCTGCTGGGCTTCCATCCTCCCAACTGGGATATAGACCTCAGGAGAGAGGAAGGGACTCTAGCAAAGGACACAACAGCGTGAGGAGGATTCAACTGGTCAGGGAGTTCAGGGAAGGCTTCCTGGAGGAGGTGATGGCTAGGATATCAGGAGTTGTCTGGGTGGAATGGTGCACAGGGTGTGCTGGGCAGAATGGACAGCCTGACCAGGGACAGCCTGGCACGGTGGTCGGTGAGAGTGGAGAAGGGCAGGGTGGGTTAGGGAGATTCAAGGGGCTGCTGGGAGGTGGTGAGGGGCAAGCTCTGTTCCTGACCCTGAGGACTGTGGGCTGCGTTTTAGGAGCAATGGGAAGCCAGTGAGGGATTTTAAATGGGACTGACGTGATCTGATGTGCTTTGTGTCTTGGCGAAATTGTTCTGTGCAGGATGAAGGAAAGCTAGAAGAACCAGAGCTGATGTGAGGAGCTGAGATGGAATTTCTCACAGTGGTCCACACGGGAGGAAGAAGCCCATCAGGAAAGAGGGAGTAGAGAGATGTGAGGGCTTCAAGAGCTAGTTAGGAGGTAAATTAACAGCACTTGGTGATGGATTTGTTATGGAAATGAGCTTGGGGTAGGGGTGAAAGTGACTCGTGAGGTTGTGAACTGAGCAATTGGGTGGCGTTGCCATTCCCTGAGACAGGAAACACAGCCAGAGGGTGGGAGGAGAGGCTGAAGGAGACTGCGGTGAGGGTCATCTCAAAAACGTTGAGTGTGAGTACCCAGGAACTTCTGGAAGAGTCTGGGCACCAAGAAGTTGTTGGGGCTGTAGATGCTGACCTCACAGAGGAAGAATTAGGCAAGACAGATCTCGAGTGTTGTGCACAATGCCTGGCATCTAGAAGGGCTTTGAAAGAGGATAGCCGCCTCATTCTTATCTTATGAGTAAGAACTTCCAGGAGTCCAGGGGAAGGTAGCTCACTCCTCAGGGAGGTACCCTGGTGGGCCCTGGGGACCATTGTCCATCCAAGCTCAGAGACAATCAGTCCTGCTATCAGGGCTGGGTAACTGGAGGACCACCGGCTGTTGGTGGAGACCCAACAAAGCTGGAATTTGTTCAACCCTAAGACCTTGATGCTGGGAAAGACTGAGGGCAGAAGGAGAAGGGGGTGGCAGAGGATGAGATGGTTGGATGGGATCACTGTCTCGGTGGATATGAGTTTGAGCAAACACCGGGAAATATAGTGAAGGGTGGGAAAGACTGGCATGCCGCAGTCCATGGGGTTGCAGAGAGTCAGACATGACCCAGTGACTGAACAGTAACAATCTGACTCACGTGTGACTGGATTGGACCTCAAGGGGAAAGAGATGTTCACGGGCTGAGTGTGCTGGGCTCTGAAAGATAAGCATCTACTCACCCCCTACTGATTCTGCTCACTCAGGAGGGTGACCTGGGGCAGGGCCAGCCCGGACCAGTGTTTTCAGGCAGCATCAGAACCTGACCTTTGGATGGTCTTTATCCAGTAAGTACATTGCTTTGGGGGCTATGCACAGACCAGGTCTGGTTGGGTCAGGGCTCCCCTCTGCATTCCCCCCAAACCTTGGCCAAATCCAGTGTGTGATTAACATCCCAGGACCAGAAACCCCAGGCCACTGTTGCTTCTCCCAGTCTTCCTCCTCCTCCTCCTCCTCGCTCTTCTACCTCTCCCCCCACCCCTCTTTCTCTTCCTCCTTCCTGGAGCAACTGTCTTGTTTTACCTGCACAAGCCCTGGGAATCCAGCTATTGAATATATTTGCCCTTCTTGCTTTGGCTACTAGGAAGCTCGAACTCAGAAAGTGATCCAACTCAAGCAGATCGTAAAGGACGCAGCATTTCATAACTTAGTAGCCCCTCATTTACTCTTGCTTTTCCTTTATCCAGACTCTACATCTATGTTTTGTTTCTGGTTACATGTATTGAGAAAATTGCCTCAAGCCTTTTTTTTTTTTTTTTTTTTGGCAGAATGAGACTGTACATAAAAACAAATCAGCAAAATCAATAGGCCCAACATGTGTGGGTTGATTTTAAAGTAGACTATTTCTGTGTTGCGCTGGCACTGAAAGGAGTTTCTGTTGGGAGAATTTTGTGGTTAATCCTCCTGCAAGAGGAACAATTATCCCTTAGTTTATCTGCTGAACCAGTTCGGATTTTTGTCCAGCCCTTAGCAAATCAGCCAGAAGTGACTTGAGGGCATACAGTAAAAAAAATCCCATAAAGGGTGTACGTCAGTTGGGCAAATGTGTTATGGATAACAGACCAGTGAGGGGTCAGAGTGGTGAGTGAGGGGCGATTGGTGGTGAGTGGTGATTACAGGTGGGGAGTCCTACCTGGTGGGTTGGGTAGTTGCCACTCTCCCAATTAGCCAGGGGAAGTTTTAGGAGGGGCTGGGGCAAGGAGGAACGCTGCAGTTGGCATCCAGTTCAGGTCTTTGGGGGTGAGGTCTATGAGCCCAGCTGTCAGAGAGCTGACCACGCTCTCACAGCTGCTGCGTGAACAGCACTCACCCTGCTGACTGCAGCCTCGCCACTGCCGATTGGCTGTCCCTGGGTGGGCCCTGTTGTTGGCACCTGGCCTTGGCACATGCTGCTTGCTGCAGAGACTGTTCTGCAGCACATGTGGAGGCCGGGAGTACAGAAACTGGAACCAGATCCTGGCCACACTGCAACTGTCTCCATGAACTTGGACAAGTTCTTCAGCCTTCCTCTGCCCCAGATTCTTCACTGTTTGATGGAAATTACTGGGGTAACTGCCTCATTGAGTTGTTTGTGAAAATTGGGGAATTAACTTGGATAATGTTTAGTAAAGTCCCTGCCACAGTGTTCACTGCTGTTTCATTATCTTTTCTGAAGGCTTTTCCTAACTGGTTTCTGTTCTGCCAGCATCGAGCATCTTCCAGAAGCTCTCCCTGACCACCCCCTGCCCAAGGCTAGGTAAGAGGTTCCCCTCTGGGCTGCTGCAGCCAATCTTGCAAACATCTGTCTTTGTTGGCTGTTTCTGCATCCTCTCCTAGACCTTGAAACGCTTTAGACTGAGGGTGAGTCTGGTACATCTCTGTGTGTCTGGTGCCCAGCCTCGCAGCATGGCCTGGGGATGCAGGATGCCAACAATAAAGAAGAAATACAGCCAAGAGCGGAGGGTACTGCTGGCATCCCTGGAGCCTGTGCCCTTCTGCCCGCAGCCCCCCAAGGTAAAGAGTGAAGCATCTCCCTCATCAAAGAGGCTGCCCTGGGTATGGGGCTGTGACGATGCTTTTCTGGCTGCTCCTCTTAGTGGGACTATTTCCAAACTCAATTTCATCTGGATATCCTCCAGGTGAGCTAATGGCACCTGCCATATGGAGACCATGAATAGGAGAGATGCTTGTAATCTATCCTAGGGAGGCCGTGTGCCATAGTGGCGAGGGCTCAGGCACCAGAGGCAGGGGCTGCTGGGGTCTAGGTTTGTAAGCTCCCTGTGCCTCAGTTTCTTCAACTGAAAAATGGAGTTAATAATATTACCCATCTCCTAGGACTTCTATGAGGAGTAAAGAGTTAATATAAAGCTCTGGCACAGTGCCAGCCACAAAGTAGTCATTCAATAAATGGTAGGCAGTATTATCATTCTTATCATCATTCTATATATTTTTTTAATTAAAAAATTCTTTTGGCTCCTCTGCGCAGCATGTGGGATATTAATTCCCTCACCAGGGATTGAGCTCGTGCTCCCTGCATTGGAAGCTCAAAGTCTTACCGTTTGGACCACCAGGGAAGTCCCCATTCTATATTCTTAATGACGGCCTTCAGAAGGAACTGAAGCTGTGAATGATGGTGACTCCTTTGGTCCTGTCCCCTCCAAGCGTGAGATCTGATCCGTTTGCTGGGGTGCCACGTGGGAAAGCCACTGACAAAAGCATCCACTTGCTGCCCCTTCCTTCATGTCCTTTTGGTGCCGTCTTCCTGTCATTACCGTCAGTTCTCATCCCCTGAATGACCGCGTGTCCTGTGCTTTTTATATGCTATCTTATCAGGTCTTCATGGTCCCTCTGTAAAAACACAAGTGAGGGCCAGAGAGGTGAAGGGGCTTGCCCAGGGTCACATAGCTTGGAAATGAGAGGATTCGAAGACCATTTGGCCTGGCTCCAAATCTCTCGCTCTTTTCAGCAGGCTGTGCTGGTTCATTGTCTGCGGTGGAGTGTGATACACAGCAGGCACTTTGGAGGGAGTAGGTGTGTGTTAAGCAAAGAGATTTACTGTGTTGGACTCTGAGTATGGGAAGGGGGACAGGATGTGGATCATGGTCCTACAGCCCAGTGGGCTTGAATGTGTTGGCCATTCGATACCCCCAGGATCCAGCGGGCATTTATCTCTGAAGGCTGCCGTGGCACATCGTCATGGTTGCTTACCCCAGAGCGATCACTGCCTTCCTCTTTAACAGCAGAACTTCCCTGCCTGTCTAGTTCTGGCTAATGAGATGGAAGAGGAGGTCTGAAGGGGAGAGAGCTTCCTCCTTGACAAGAGAGGAACCAGCCAGAAAAGGTCTCCGTCTCTTGCCTGCTCCTGTGTGCTGCCTCCTGTGTGTGGTCATGGGGTGTCTTAGTCCTGAGGCCTGCCATATTGTGACCCCAAGAGCCAGGCCCAAGAACCACAGCACTTCCTGCCCCTTGATTGTCCGTGACCCCTAACCCAGTCCCACAATGCCTCACCGCTGGAGTTCTGAGAAGCTACGTGGGAAGGCAGGGAAAAAACACACCTTCATGGGCTTCAGCCACTGTTGGAGACTCTCTTCAGTTCACTTCAGTCGCTCAGTCGTGTCCCACTCTGCGACCCCATGAATTGCAGCACACCAGGCCTCCCTGTCCATCACCAACTCCCGGAGTTCACTCAGACTCACGTCCATCAAGTCAGTGATGCCTTCCAGCCATCTCATCCTCTGTCGTCCCCTTCTCCTCCTGCGCCCAATCCCTCCCAGTGTCAGAGTCCTTTCCAATGAGTCAGCTCTTCGCATGAGGTGGCCAAAGTACTGGAGTTTCAGCTTTAGCATCATTCCTTCCAAAGAAATCCCAGGGCTGATCTCCTTCAGAATGGACTGGTTGGATCTCCTTGCAGTCCAAGGGACTCTCAAGAGTCTTCTCCAACACCACAGTTCAAAAGCATCAATTCTTCGGCGCTCAGCCTTCTTCACAGTCCAACTCTCACATCCATACATGACCACTGGAAAAACCATAGCCTTGACTAGATGAAACGTTGTTGGCAAAGTAATGTTTCTGCTTTTCAATATGCTATCTAGGCTGGCCATAACTTTCCTTCCAAGGAGTAAGCATCTTTTAATTTCATGGCTGCAGTCACCATGTCTTACTTGCAGCCAAAAGCATTCCCAACAGATACCGGAGCTTCCTGGAAGTGGGAAAAGCAGGGAATCAGACTTAAGAAGACCTGGCTGGACCCTCATCTCTATTATGTAACCAGCATTTTGGGGCCAGTCATTAAGTGATGTGAATTTCAGTTTCCTGATACATAAAAGAGGGCTTGTTGTGAGGCTACAGCGAGACCAACACAGGAATCCCCCGGCTGGGTGTAGAGGGACCCTGTGGTTGTGTTTGGTTGTCTGATGAGCACCTAGTGTGGACAGAGGGTCCCTTCGAGTATTGAAAATGAGGCCTTTGCTTTTAAAGAATATTATTTAGTTAGTTATTTTTGGCTGTGCTGGGTCTTCATTGCTTTACGCGGGCTTCCTGTAGTTGAGGAGAGTGGGGCTTTGCGTTGGCGGGTTTTCTTGCTGTGGAGCATGGGCTCCAGGCACGTGGGCTTTGGCAGCTGCAGCGCGTGGGGCTCAGTCGTTGTGGCCTGCAGTCTCTAGAGTAGTTGTGGCACCCAGGCTTAGTTGCTCTGAGGCAGGTGGGGTCTTTGCAGACCAGGGATCAAACCACTGTCCCCTGCGTTGTAAGGTACACTGTTAACCACCGGACCACAAGGGAAGCTCTAAAGGTGCTTCTAAAAAACAAAAGGACCCATGCACACCAGAGGCAGGGCCATCCTCCTGGAGTGGGGCTGGACCAAGGAGAGCCATTAGTTAAGGTGCTGCAGGTGGCAAGGATGTACTGGAGCCCCGAGGACCAAGGGCTTGGGTGGGAAGACTAGACCAAAATCCCAGGCAGGAGGATTAGGAGAAGGAGATTAAAGGACTTGGAGGAAAGTCGAGAAGATCAAAGGCAGAATAGGATCAGGATGGAAGACAGCGAGAGGCAGTGGCTCTCAAAGTGAAGGCCCAGGACAGCAGCAGCATCTGGGGGCTTACTGGGAATGCAGGATCTCAGGCTCCACACCCAGAGCTGTTGAATCACAGGCTCGGAGGGTGGGGGCCCACACTCTGCTTTAACAGGCCCTCCGGGTGGTTCTGATGCACGCTGAAGTTTGAGAGCAGCTGGGGTTGCGTTAAGACTTGGGCTGTGATCAGTAGTAGGTGGGCACTCAAACGCCCCCTTGGCAAAGTGCCTCTACTGGGGGGACAGCGAGGTAGATGTAAGGAAGTCATACCAGTTTGAGGAGAGTATTAAGCTAATTTCTAGATGAGGCCCATATCCCTGTGTTCTCTCTGCTGTGTAGGGAGCTGAGCCCAGGGATTTGGACTAGAACTTGAGCCAGTGAATGCTGATCCAGCTTTCTAAGAAAGAATAAGAGAAAGGAATGTGTGTGTGTGTGTGTGTGTGTGGTTATGTGGGTGTGTGGGTGTCTTGCAGAGGTAGCTGGGGAGGCCCGCTGGCATCCTGCCACAGCTTGAGGCAGCCCCTAATTGGGATTCATTCCTCTGTCTCCACTGCTGGCTCAGCTCAGCAGAGAAGTGACATGCTGACAGCAGCCGGCCTGCCGGGCCCTGTCCCCGCTCTGGTTGAGGTGCAGGCTGTGTGTAGGATATCGATGCCAGCTGGGCAGCCTGCCCACTGACGAATGAAGCTGTAAGGATCCTTACATCCTTGTTGGGGACCAGCTCTCTGCCCCGTACCTGGCTCTGGAGTTCCTGAATGCCTGGGTTGCTGCTCTGGCATGGAGGGCTCTCCTGGGAACTCATTAGCAGCAACGTGCTCAGAAGAGAGCAAGTTCCTAAATGCTCAGTGTTATGGATGCCTAGTTCCCAAGTGGGGCAGTCCCGTTGGTGGGATGAGAAAGCAGATGCATTTAGGCTGCAAACGGTTCCAATTAGTTTCCTTCTCTCGGTCTTCATTCATATTGCATGAGATGTGGAGGCAGAGGCCCTTCTCTGGTTTCCCGGCCTCTGCTCCTTCCTCCCCTCCTCTCCCCTGCGTCCTTCCTCTTCCACGAGGACTCTCTGTGTTCGCTCTGGTCCTGGCTCCCCAGCGTCCTTTTCACCTGGCCCAGACTTCCCATCACCACGGCGACTGTGTCGGTACCTGCCCCAGTGACTGTGGTGATGCCTCCTGCGTAGTCTCCCTGTGTCTCCTGCCCAGGGCTGACTTTCCCACTAGGCACAGTGCCTAGGACTGACTCACGATACTCCTAGGGGGCCCATGAAGATGCTTTAATTTCTTTCAAAATCAGAAGAAAAAAGTTAACTTTTAGGTCAAAGAAAATGTTTTAATATATAATAGTAACACATTTGGTTTTATACCAACATGGTGGTAAAACAGAATTTTTAGTATTTTTTATGGAAGAAGGGGCCCATGAAGGCAAGAGCAGGAGTCATAATGGGGCCCTGCTCCCTTCCCTCAGGCCATCTTTTACTTTATGCCAGGCTTTAAAAATACAAGCCTGGGGACTTCCCTGGACTTCCCAGTGGTTAAGACTCTGTACTTCCACTGCAGGGGACGCAGATTTGATCCCTGGTCGGGGAACTAAGATCCCACAAGCCATGCAGTGTGGCCAGAAAACAAAGAAACAAAATAAAAATCCCGGCCATGGCCCTTTGCTGCTTGCAGTGCGGTCTGCAGAATGACCCGAAGTGACCCTGGTGACGGACTCTGAGCTAGCCGCACAGTCAACCGGAGAAGACTGAGTCCCTTCACCCCACTATTCCTGGTGGAGGTCTGCACCTTAGCTCAGTTTTCCGTGGGATTAGGGACTTTCTCCTTTTTGGTAGAGGAGCTGAAATCCCTCTGGGTCACTGTGGTCTTCAGGCACTGGGTAGCTGGTGAGCGGGGGCAGCCCCTGCCAGTCGCTGGCTTCTCTATGTGGTCGCTCAGTGCCAAGTGGCCCACTGTAACCCTCACTGACATGGTTTCTTGAGCTGGCACTTTAAGAAGAAAGAGGATCCCTCCCCTGGAATGGCATACCCGGCTTAACCCACTCCAAGTGGTGTGGAATTTGTTCTGTCTTGGAGAGTGGCAGGCGGAGACCAAAATGTCCTGGCTTGTAGGATGCTTTTACCCTGAGTCTCTGGTGCCCACGAGGTCAGATCTGTGCCCCTTAGTCTGGCTCACCAGTCCCTCCTGGATCTGGCCCTGGACACTATTCTTGCTTCTCTCCTCCACCTCCTTGCCTATTTTGCTGATCAGTCCTGAACATGCAGGTCATTTAAAGTCTCTGAACTTTTGCACACACTCTCCTCTCTACCTGGAGGTCCACTGTCCACCTTTCTTCCTGGTCCACAGAGGGGAACTCCCACTCATTCATCAAAACCCCGTTAAAGTATCACCTCTTCATGGAAGGTTTTCTGGAGCCTCCTGATCCTTATTTCAAAATATTAGGATATGTAAGAGAAGGAGTTCAGAAAAAATAGCTTACTTTTAGCTCTGAATTCTCCTCCCCTATGTGGAGGATGGAGAAGCCGGTAGTATCTATTTGTATTAGAAAGAAAAGATGGAAGGGAGGGAGAGAAGGGAGAGTCTTCCTTCTACCTACATCTCTGAATTCGTGAATGTTAACCCTGCCCTATGTGATTCACGTCCATTTGTAAATGAAGAGAACTTTAAAAAAGACCAATAAACCTGAAGTCCCTTTGTTCCCCTCCTAGTCCCAATTCTTCCTCATTCCTCAGAGGCAGTCACGATCAGGACTTGTTTTTCAGTCCTTGCTGTTCGTGATTTTACATGAACATTTTCTGTATGTGTCTGTCATTAAAACAATAGGTATGGATTTTGCGTGTTTGAAGACATTGCATGACTGCCATGTTGTACTTAACCTTCTGGAGTTTGCCACGTTCACCCAATACCGTGTGTGAGCTCTGTCTATGCTGACGCCCAGGCCTAGTTCACTCGTGCTAAGTCTCCACCCCATGTATATAACACGAGTCATATAAGGATGCTCCCCCACTGAAGAGCGCTGCTCTGGCCTTTTCTCTTCACTTTCAGTCAACATGGTTCGTGGATTCCTAGGCTTATACACACCTCACAGGAAAAGTGCTGGGTCATAGAACAGGTGAATGTTTGACTGTATTAGGTGCAGCAACAATGTTTTCCAGGGTGATTTTCCCAGGCACAGTCAGTCCGAATTGCATGAGAGATCCTGCTTGGATGAGGAGGACAGGCCTACATTTTTTTTTGAGGGATGGGGCGGGGGCAGTATAATTTGTATGCATTGAATTCAATTTTATTTTCAAAATGCTATTTCTCGGGTTAGTAGTGAAGTTGCCTATTTAGCATATGTTTTTCAGCCCTTTGCGTTTTCTTCTGTATTTTCTATTTGTATTTCTTTAGCATTTTCTTTTATTCAGTTTTTAAAGACGAGATTGTTTGCCTTTTGCTTTTTGAATTTTAAGACTATTATGTATTCTGAATACCATTTCTATCCTTTCGCAACCATCTTCTCCAAATGTGTTGCTGGGTTTCAACTTTTGTTTTGTGTGGTTTTAGCATACTGGAAATTTGAGTGATAGAGTCAAATTTAATTTTTTTCATTATGATCTCTATCTTTTGCTATTGGTTTAGGAAATCTTTTCCTAGCTCCATATCATGAAGACACTCAACTGTATTTCCTCACACTAATTTTAGAGTTTTGCTTTTGATCCATTCAGGCTTTATTTTTAATGTGGTGTGGGGTAAGGATCCGATTAAAAAGTTCCATGTAAAGGTACCAATTGTCTGATACCATCTATGGAATAATCCTTCTTTCCTCAATGATATATGCATGTATAAAGCTACCTCTGACATAGACTAACTCCTCATAAATACAGAGAACTGCCTCAGAACTCTGGTCTGTTCCCCTGATAGGCTGTCTATCCTGCATGCCTCTCCCATTATTTTAATTTCACATGGCTTTATATTAATAGTTAGTCCTCATATCTACTTGGGAAAGTTCCATCCCCATTTTCTTCATCTTGGCTCTTTTTTTCCTTAACCATTTCCAATTAATGTTAGGATCAGTTTGTCAAGCTCTGAGAAAAGCTCCCTTGGGATTTGGTTTGGAATTGCAATGAATTTATAGATTAATTTTGGGAAGAGCTGACATCTGTACAATACTGAATCTTCCCATGCATGAACATGTTATATTTCTCCATTTTTTTCAGATCTTCTCTTATGTCCTTCAGTAACTTTTTATAATTTTGTCCTTAAAGGTCTCTCTCATCTTTTGTTAGATTTATTCTCAAGTAACTTGTAGTTTTTCTTACCTTTATGACTGGGAACTTTCTTCCTGTTACATTTTCTAGTTGACTGTTGCAGACATATAGGCACACTATTGAATTTTGAATCCAGAAACTTGAGCTGTCTTTCTAGTTCCAACTTTTCATAGATTATTTTGGATTTCCTCTGTAAACAATCATACCATCCAGCAAAAATACTTCCTTCCTTCTTTCCTCTTTCCTTCCCTCTTGTTCCTTATCTAATTTTTCTTGTTTTATTTTGCTAGCTAGGGTCTTTAGCACACTTCTGCCTAAATAGATAAGCTGTATTTAGTCACTCAGTTGTGTCCGACTCTTTGAGATCCCTTGGACTATAGCCTACCAGGCTCCTCTGTCCATGGAATTCTCCAGGCAAGAATACTGGAGTGGGTGGCCATGCCCACCTCCAGGAGGTCTTCCCAACCCAGGGATCAAACCCTGGTCTCCTGAGTTGCAGGAGGATTTTTAACGTCTGGGCCACCAGGATAGGTATAGCAAGCATATTTATTTTATATTTGACTGCAATTATAACATTTTAACAATTTTATCATTGCACATACAATGCCTACTTTAGATTAAACATTATAGTATGTGCGTGTGTGCTCAGTCACTAAGTTATGCATGATTTTCTGTGCCCCATGGACTGTATGTAGCCCACCAGGCTCCTCTGTCCATGGGACTTTCCAGACAAGATTACTGGAGTGGGCCATCATTTAAAAGTGGACATTTAATTTCCAAATACACTGGATTTAAAAAAATATATTTGATAGTAATTTCTCACTTAGATGCTTTCTTCTCTGCAATCAACCTCTGTGTTTTTTCAGTCTAACTTTATGAGGCTTTCGGGGGTTAAGTTGAAGACCTCTCTTGGTCAATGTCACATTGCACTTGTGTTGGGGGCCAGAGTGAGGTACTCCGCCCGTGACAAAGGTCATGAGGAAGGAGGCTCGACATACGCAAAGGCGGGATCGAGCCTCAGGAGTCCCCCTGGAAATCCTCGAGCGTCTACCCCCATAACCAGAGCCTGCCTACTTTACTACTTTGTGCTCTCACCTACATCTCTGACTTTACGGGGGGCTGTCCCCTACCACCTCTTTCGGAGAAGGAGTTAACCTAGAGCTCCAGTTAATAATAATTCCTGGGCGTGATAAGAGTGTTTTAACCTACAAACTCCTCTGAAGGTTCTCTGGCCTGCCTGACAGGCTCGTCCGGCCACATGTGATTGCTCACAGCCTCCCAACCGTGAGAGGCACGAGATGCTTTAAACCTTCTAAAAACAGGTTCCTTAGAAAAGTTAGAAAACTATTAGTATAAGTATAATGGGCTGATTAGAAATTGTATTGGTGAAGGGTTTTTCATTTGTTGAGCCAATGTTTGTTGCTAAGTCTCCACATCCCCTGCCCTTACACACATTAATGAATATATAGAAGAAATAAGTATTAACCTTTGATATTAATCACGTTAGACCTTAGGCTAAGTAAATTCTTTCCTTAACTAAAACCCACTACACCCTCACCCTGTAGGGATGTAACTTTATTTGGGTGGCGTCTGTTTTGAGAATAATCAGCCCTGGAGAAATAAGTGTCCTGATTGACTGACCGCTGTCACAAGGAGAGGGTCGTAAATTGTCAGCAGGCCCCCCTGGCCAGAAGATGATGTAACACCCCTAAGACCTCTGTATACATTTGTATGAAGCACCTGACTTTGATAAAAGTCAGGACTGCTGTCCCCACGTGACTTTTGTATAACATCGCAGTGTATAAAAACAGACTCTGGAAAATAAAGAATTGGGATCAGTTTCTCGAAATACTGGTCTCCCCATGTCGCTCTCTCTCTCACTCTGGCTGAGTCTCCATCTGGAGCGCGGAACCCACCATGCTTACTAATTATGCCTGGGCTTCTAAGATCCGACCGGGGAGGCCTCAGTGTCTCCTCTCCTTCGGGAGAACGGAAGGACGCCTGCGGCCCACGTAAGTGGTGCAAACTTCTTGTCTTGAAGTTTTATTGGTCTCCCGCGTAAACCAAGCTACTCAGCCTCTTTTCTCCACTGAATTTTCCTACTGAGCTATCCTTATTCTATTACTCTTTATATCTTTAATTAATATCTAATTGAAGCTATTGTATCCTGATCCTCGCCTATGCCGTCTCTCCTTCGAATACCCTGGATCAGCCGGGGCTGGTCCCCGGCACACTTGAAAATATGTGGGTTAATTTCAAATATCTTTTGATACGGATTTTAAACATACTTCCACAGTGATAAAGCCTTTGACTGGGTGGATCACAATAAACTTGGAAATTCTCAAAGAGATGGGAATCCCAGACCACCTGACCTGCCTCCTGAGAAACCTGTATGCAGGTCAGGAAGCAACGGTCAGAACTGGACATGGAACAACAGACTGGTTCCAAATAGGAGAAGGAGTACGTCAAGGCTGTATATTGTCACCCTGATTATTTAACTTATATGCAGAGTACATCATGAGAAACTCTGGACTGGAAGAAGCACAAGCTGGAATCAAGATTGCTGGGAGAAATCTCAATAACCTCAGATATGCAGATGACACCACCCTTATGGCAGAAAGTGAAGAAGAACTAAGGAGCCTCTTGATGAAAGTGAAAGAGGAGAGTGAAAAGGTTGGCTTAAAGCTCAACATTCAGAAAACCAAGATTATGGCATCTGGTCTCATCACTTGATGGGAAATAGATGGGGAAACAGTGGAAACAGTGGCTGACTTTATTTTTCTGGGCTCCAAAATCCCTGCAGATGGTGACTTCAGCCATGAAATTGAAAGACACTTACTCCTTGGAAGAAAAGCTAGGACCAACCTAGAGAGTACATTAAAAAGCAGAGACATTACTTTGCCAACAAAGGTCCGTCTAGTCAAAGCTACGGTTTTTCCAGTAGTTATGTATGAATGTGAGAGTTGGACTATAAAGAAAGCTGAGCACCGAAGAATTGATGCTTTTGAACTGTGGTGTTGGAGAAGACTCTTGAGAGCCCCTTGGACTGCAAGGAGATCCAACCAGTCCATCCTAAAGGAGATCAGTCCTGGGTGTTCATTGAAAGGACTGATATTGAAGCTGAAACTCCAATACTTTGGCCAATACTTTGAGTCAAATGCAAAGAGTTGACTCATTTGAAAAGACCCTGATGCTGGGAAAGATTGAAAGCGGGAGGAGAAGGGGACGACACAGGATGAGATGGGTGGATGGCATCACCTACTCAATGGACATGGGTTTGGGTGAACTCCGGGAGTTGGTGATGGACAGGGAGGCCTGGCATGCTGCGTTTCATGGGGTCGCAAAGAGTCGGACACGGCTGAGCGACTGAAGTGAGTGACAGTGATAAGAAAACAGACTCTGTGTGATTTCAGCACTTTTAGACCATGAATTTTTGCACCTTGTTTTATGTCCCTGTATATGTTCCAATGTCTCCTGTTAACAGTTTATAGTCTATGGGAACTTGAATAGAATGTATATCCTGCTGTTGTATAAAAGTTGTATAAATCTTAATTATGTTGAATTGGGCCATAGTACTTTTTAGGCCTACTGTAGGAATCAGGGAACTCAAATGGACTGGAATGGGTGAATTTAACTCAGATGACCATTATATCTACTACTGTGGGCAGGAATCCCTCAGAAGAAATGGAGTGGCCATCATGGTCAACAAGAGTTTGAAATGCAGTACTTGGATGCAATCTCAAAAATGACAGAATGATCTCTGTTCGTTTCCAAGGCAAACCATTCAATATCACAGTAATCCAAGTCTATGCCCCAACCAGTAACACTGAAGAAGCTGAAGTTGAATGGTTCTATGAAGACCTTTTAGAACTAACACCCAAAAAAGATGTCCTTTTCATTATAGGGGACTGGAATGCAAAAGTAGGAAGTCAAGAAACACCTGGAGTAACAGGCAAATTTGGCCTTGGAATACGGAATGAAGCAGGGCAAAGACTAATAGAGTTTTGCCAAGAAAATGCACTGGTCATAGCAAACACCCTCTTCCAACAACACAAGAGAAGACTCTACACATGGACATCACCAGATGGTCAACACTGAAATCAGATTGAAGATGGAGAAGCTCTATACAGTCAGCAAAAACAAGACCAGGAGCTGACTGTGGCTCAGACCATGAACTCCTTATTGCCAAATTCAGACTTAAATTGAAGAAAGTAGGAAAAACCACTAGACCATTCAGGTATGACCTAAATCCAACCCCTTATGATTATACAGTGGAAGTGAGAAATAGATTTAAGGGCCTAGATCTGATAGAGTGCCTGATGAACTATGGACTGAGGTTCGTGACATTGTACAGGAGACAGGGATCAAGACCATTCCCATGGAAAAGAAATGCAAAAAAGCAAAATGGCTGTCTGAGGAGGCCTTACAAATAGCTATGAAAAGAAAAGAAGTGAAAAGCAAAGGAGAAAAGGAAAGATATAAGCATCTGAATGCAGAGTTCCAAAGAATAGCAAGAAGAGATAAGAAAGCCTTCTTCAGCAATCAATGCAAAGAAATAGAGGAAAACAACAGAATGGGAAAGACTAGAGATCTCTTCAAGAAAATCAGAGATACCAAAGGAATATTTCATGCAAAGATGAGCTCGATAAAGGAAAGAAATGGTACGGACCTAACAGAAGCAGAAGATATTAAGAAGAGATGGCAAGAATACACAGAAGAACTGTACAAAAAAGATCTTCATGACCCAGATAATCACGATGGTGTGATCACTCACCTAGAGCCAGACATCCTGGAATGTGAAGTCAAGTGGGCCTTGGGAAGCATCACTATGAACAAAGCTAGTGGAGGGGATGGAATTCCAGTTGAGCTATTTCAAATCCTGAAAGATGATGCTGTGAAAGTGCTGCACTCAATGTGCCAGCAAATTTGGAAAACTCAGCAGTGGCCACAGGACTGGAAAAAGTCAGTTTTCATTCTAATCCCAAAGAACCATGAACTTCCAGATGTTCAAACTGGATTTAGAAAGAAAGGCAATGCCAAAGAATGCTCAAACTACTGCACAATTGCACTCATCTCACACGCTAGTAAAGCATCTCACATGCTCAAAATTCTCCAAGCCAGGCTTCAGCAATATGTGAACCGTGAACTTCCAGATGTTCCAGCTGGTTTTAGAAAAGGCAGAGGAACCAGAGATCCGCTGGATCATAGAAAAAGCAAGAGAGTTCCAGAAAAACATTTATTTCTGCTTTATTGACTATGCCAAAGCCTTTGACTGTGTGGATCACAATAAACTGTGGAAAATTCTGAAAGAGATGGGAATACCAGAACACCTGATCTGCCTCTTGAGAAATTTGTATGCAGGTAAGGAAGCAACAGTTAGAACTGGACATGGAACAACAGACTGGTTCCAAATAGGAAAAGGAGTTCGTCAAGGCTGTATATTGTCACCCTGTTTATTGAACTTATATGCAGAGTACATCATGAGAAACACTGGGCTGGAAGAAACACAAACTGGAATCAAGATTGCTGGGAGAAATATCAATAACCTCAGATATGCAGATGACACCACTGTTATGGCAGAAAGTGAAGAGGAACTAAAAAGCCTCTTGATGAAAGTGAAAGTGGAGAATCAAAAAGTTGGCTTAAAGCTCAACATTCAGAAAACGAAGATCATGGCATCCGGTCCTACAAGTTCATGGGAAATAGATGGGGAAACAGTGGAAACAGAGTCAGACTTTATTTTTCTGGGCTCCAAAATCACTACAGATGGTGACTGCAGCCATGAAATTGAAAGACACTTACTCCTTGGAAGAAAAGCTAGGACCAACCTAGATAGCATATTAAAAAGCAGAGACATTACTTTGCCAACAAAGGTCCATCTAGTCAAGGCTATGGTTTTTCCAGTAGTCATGTATGGAAGTGAGAGTTGGACTTTAAAGAAAGCTGAGCACCGAAGAATTGATGCTTTTGAACTGTGGTGTTGGAGAAGACTCTTGAGAGCCCCTTGGACTGCAAGGAGATCCAACCAGTCCATCCTAAAGGAGATCAGTCCTGGGTGTTCATTGAAAGGACTGATGTTGAAGCTGAAACTCCAATACTTTGGCCAATACTTTGAGTCAAATGCGAAGAGTTGACTCATTTGAAAAGACCCTGATGCTGGGAAAGATTGAAAGCGGGAGGAGAAGGGGACAACAGAGAATGACATGGCTGGATGGAATCACCTACTCAATGACATGGGTTTGGGTGGACTCCGGGAGTTGGTGATGGACTGGGAGGCCTGGTGTGCTGCGTTTCATGGGGTCACAAAGAGTCGGACACGACTGAGCGACTGAAGTGAGTGACAGTGATAAGAAAACAGACTCTGTGTGACTTCAGCACTTTTAGACCATGAATTTTTGCACCTTGTTTTATGTCCCTGTATATGTTCCAATGTCTCCTGTTAATAGTTTATAGTCTATGGGAACTTGAATAGAATGTATATCCTGCTGTTGTATAAAAGTTGCATAAATCTTAATTATGTTGAATTTGGCCATAGCACTTTTTAGGCCTATTATATCCTTCTACTTTTCTGTATAATCATTGTACTAATTTTTGAGAATTTGATATTGAAACTCCAACTGAAAATCTTAATTTATCTACTTAAAAATAATTACAATATATAGTGGAATTATATGTAAACTTGTTCTGTATTTTCCAAGTCTCCTGTAAATGTATTATCATGTTTTTATAATTTCAAAAGCAAAAACTAAATAAAAAGTAACAATAAATAAATAAAAGGGTACCTAAAAAAAAAAAAAAGAATACTAGAGTGTGTTGTCATTTCCTGTATCTCCTGCGTTGGCAATTGGCTTCTTTACCACTGAGCCACCTGGAAAGCCCCATTACAGAATGCAGGTAGGTATGATTTTATCAAGTGAAGGAATTTTCCTCTATTTCTATTTTACTATTTGTTTAAATAATAGCTTTATTGAGATAAAAATAATATAGTCAAATCTACGATTTTAAAGAATACAATCCAGTAAGTTTCAGGATATTCGCAGTGTTGTATACAGCCATCGCCATTATCTAATCTTGGAGCGGTTTCATGACTCCTTAAAGGCATCCCACGCATCACCTCTCCCCAACCCTGTATAATCACTGCTTTACTTCCTGTCTCTGTGTGCTCTCTATTCCGCACACTTGGTATAAATGGAGTCATCCGGCATGTGTGGGCTTTGGTGTCTGGCCTCTTCCACTTACTACGATGCTTTCAAGCTTCATCTGTCTTGTTGGCCTGTGTCAGAACTTCCTTCTTCTTTTCAGCTGAATAACATTTCCTTGTACGGGTGTATCGGGTACCACAGTTTATTTATCCATTCACCCTTTGCTGGACATGTGCGTTGTTTTTGCTTTTTTGGCTATTGTGAATAATGCTGCCATGAACATTTGTGTGCAAGTTTTTGTATTAACATAGGTTTTCAATTCTCCCGAGTATCTCAAATGAAATTTCTGGGTCATATTGTAAGTGTTAACTTTTTGAGGAATTGCCAAACTGTTTTCCAAAATGGCTATACCATTTTAAATTCTCATTAGTAGTGTAGGAAGGTTCCAGATTTTTTTTCAATTATAATCTTCCTAGTGGGTGTGAAGTGCTATCTCACTGTGGTTTTGATTTGCCTCTTCCTAAACAACAAAGATCCATCTAGTCAAGGCTATGGTTTTTCCTGTGGTCATGTATGGATGTGACAGTTGGACTCTGAAGAAGGCTGAGCGCCGAAGAATTGATGCTTTTGAACTGTGATGTTGGAGAAGACTCTTGAGAGTCCCTTGGACTGAGAGGAGATCCAATCAGTCCTTCCTAAAGGAGATCATTCCTGGGAGTTTAATGGAAGGACTGATGCTGAAGCTGAAACTCCAATACTTTGGCCACCTAATGTGAAGAACTGACTGATTTGAAAAGACCCTGATGCTGGGAAAGATTGAGGGCAGGAGGAGAAGGGGACGACAGAGGATGAGATGGCTGGATGGCATCACTGACTCGATGGATGTGAGTCTGAGTGAACTCCGGGAGTTGCTGATGGACAGGGAAGCCTGGCGTGCTGCGATTCATGGGGTCACAAAGAGTCGGACACGACTGAGCAACTGAGCTGAATTGAACTGAATGACTAATGATGTTGAGCATCTTTTCATGCTCTCATTGCCTATATCTATATCTCTCTCTATATATATATTGAAAATTGTTTACTTGAGTCCTTTGTCCATTAAAAAGAAATTGGTTATTTGTCTTTTTGTTATGGAGTAATAAGACTTTGTCATATATTCTGGATTTAAGTCCCTTATTAGACATATGACTTTCAAATATTGTCTTCTCTTTGGAAGATTATCTCTTCACTTTCTTAGTGGTGTTCTTTGATGCACAAAATTTTTAATTTTCTTCTGTGCTTTAAGTGTAATATCTAAGATACCATTGCCTAATCTGAGATCCTGATGTTTTATACCTGTTTCCTCGAAAAAATGGCATAGTTATAGCCTTTGCATTTAGGCCTTGGATCAGTTTGGGGTTAATTTTGTTTATCATGTTATGTCCAAATTCATTGTTTTGCATGTGGATATTAATGCCATTTGTTGAAGAGATTCTTACTGCCCATTCAATTGTCTTGACAACAGTTGATGATAGGTGTTTATTCTTGACTCTTCCTTCTGTTCCATTGAACAACATCTGTTCTTACACCAGTACCTCACTGCTTTCACAACTGTAGCTTTGTAGGAGGTGTTGACACTGGAAGGTGCGAGTCTTCAAACTTTGTTCTTCTTTATCAAGATTCTTTTGGCCACTTTGGATCCCTTTTATTGCCCCACAAATTTTAGGATCAGCTTGTCAATACGGACTGACAAAAGGTAGGGAGATTCTGATAGGATTAAATTGAATTTGTAGCTCAGTTTGAAGAGGTTTGCTTTTTAAAAAAATTAAATTAAATCTTGCAATCCAATATGGAATGTCTTTACATTAATGTAGGCATTTTAAAATTAATTTCAACAATATTTTTAGTTTTCATTATACAAATCTTGTACTTCTTGTTTAATTTATTCCTAAGCATTTTATTCTTTCTGATGCTATTGTAAATGGAATTGTATATATAGTTTCATTTATGTGTTTGAATGCAAAGTGGGTCTTTAATAGGCAGCATAATATTGAATAATTAGAACTTATTTTTCTAATGTTTGCCTTTTGATTCAGTGTTTAATCTGTGTACATGTAATTACTGATAAGGTAGGATTTACATTTCCCATTTTGCTATTTGTTTTCTGTATGTCTTACTTTTTTGTCCCTCTATTTCTCTGTAGTGCTTTATTTTGTGTTAAGTGGATATTATCTTGTGAGCTATCTTCATTCCTCTGTTGTTTTTTGGTTACTTATATATTTTTAGTTATTTTCTCAGTATTGCTCTGGGTACTAAAATTAACATTTTTAATGAACATAATCCAGTTTAGATTAATATTAGCCTATTTTAAAAACTATGCAAAAATTTAGTCCAATACAGTTCCACCTCGCCTTTCTCCTTCGTGCTATTGCATGCACGCCAAGTCCCTTCAGTCAGGTCTGACTCTTTGCAACCCTCTGGACTGTATGTAGCCCACTAGGTTTCTCTGTCCATGGAATTCTTCAGGGGAGAATACTGGTGTGGGTGGCCATACCTCCTCCAGGGGAATTCCCGACCCAGGGATCGAATCTGCACCTCTTATGACTCCTGCACTGGCAGGCGGGTACTCTACGGCTCGTGTGACCTGGAAGCATACAGATTGCGTATTTATACGTGATAATCTCTTTAACGTGGCTTTACAACTACTGCTTTCTACGGTTGCCTTTTAAATCAGATAGAAGAGGAGGTAAAAGGAAAGAGAGGTAACAAAAACGCATTTATACTGTCTTATGTTTACTTACTGTCCCTCCTCTTGGTTTCTTTGTGTGCAGCCTGGTTACTCTCCAACATCCTTTTATTTCACCCTGAAGGACTCTCTTCCTTTAGTATTTTGTCTCCAAGTGACAAGTTTCCTCCACTTAAATTCATCTGGAAATCTCTCAATTTATCTTTCATTTTTGAAGGACACTTTTTGTGAGTACAGAATTTCGGGTGTACAGTCTTCTTCTGTCGGCAGTTTGAGTATGTCCTCCATTGCCTCCTGGCCTCCATGGTTTCTGATGAGAATTCCTCTGTTAATCTTATTGAGGATCACTGTATGCGATTGGTTGCTTCTCTTTTGCTGCTTTCAAGATCCTCTTTTTATATTTGTCTTTTGATAGATTGACTATAATGCATTTAATGACATGATGGAATTCCAGTTGAGCTATTCCAAATCTTTAAAGATGATGCTGTGAAACTGCTGCACTCAATATGCCAGAAAATTTGGAAAACTCAGCAGTAGCCACAGGACTGGAAAAGGTCACTTTTCATTCCAATCCCAAAGAAAGGCAATGCCAAAGAATGTTCAAACTACTGCACAATTGTACTCATCTCACACGCTAGCAAAGTAATGCTCAAAATTCTCCAAGCCGGGCTTCAACAGTACGTGAACTGTGGACTTCCAGATGTTCAAGCTGGGTTTAGAAAAGGCAGAGGAATCAGAGATCAAATTGCCAACCTCCGTTGAAACATCAAAAAAGCAAGAGAGTTCCAGAAAAACATCTACTTCTGCTTTATTGACTACACCGAAACCTTTGTATGGATCACAACAAACTGGAAAATTCTTAAAGAGATAGAAATACCAGACCACCTTACCTGCCTCCTGAGAAATCCGTATGCAGGTCAAGAAGCAACAGTTAGAACTGGACATAGAACAACAGACTGGTTCCAAATAGGGAAAGGAGTACGTCAAGGCTGTATATTGTCACCCTGCTTATTTAACTTATATGTAGAGTACGTCATGAGAAACGCTGGGCTGGAAGAAGCACAAGCTGGAATTAAGATTGCCGGGAGAAATATCAATAACCTCAGACATGCAGATGACACCACCTTTATGGCAGAAAGTGAAGAAGAACTAAGGAGCCTCTTGATGAAAGTGAAAGAGGAGAGTGAAAAAGTTGGCTTAAAACTCAGCATTCAGAAAACTAAGATCATGGCATCTGGTCCCATCACTTCATGGCAAATAGATGGGGAAACAATGGAAACAGTGACAGACTTTATTTTCTTGGGCTCCAAAATCACTGCAGATGGTGACTGCAGCCATGAAATTAAAAGACGCTGCTCCTTGGAAGAAAAGCTAAGACCAACCTAGACAGCATGCTAAAAAACAAAGACATTACTTTGCCAACAAAGGTCCATCTAGTCAAAGCTATGGTTTTTCCAGTAGTCATGTATGGATGTGAGAGTTTGACTGTCAAGAAAGCTGAGCACTGAAGAATTGATGCTTTTGAACTGTGGTGTTGGAGAAGACTCTTGAGAGTCCCTTGGACTGCAAGCAGATCTAACCAGTCCCTCCTAAAGGAAGTCAGTCCTGAATATTCATTGGAAGGACTGATGCTGAAGCTGAAATTCCAATACTTTGGCCACCTGATGCGAAGAACTGACTCATTTGAAAAGACCCTGATGCTAGGAAAGATTGAAGGCAGGAGGAGCAGAGGATGACAGAGGATGAGATGTTTGGGTGGCATCACTGACTCAACGGACATGAGTTTGAGTGAGCTCTGGGAGTTGGTGATGGGCAGTTGGTGATGGACAGTTAGTGATGGACAGCGAAGCCTTGTGTGCTGGAGTCCATGGGGTTGCAAAGAGTCGGACATGAATGCCTGAGTGAGCTGAACTGGACTGACGATGCATTTTACTGTGGATCTGCTTGAGTTTATACTGCCTGGAGTTGCTGGACTTCTTAACAGTGTATGCAGCTGTTTTTTAAAAAGTCAAATTTGAGAGGTTTTCTACCATTATTTCTTCAAGCAGTGTATCTGCTCCTTTCTCTCCACGTGTCTTTCAGATTCCTATTACTCACGCATTGATATATTCGGTAGTGTCCTGTAGGTCTCAGATGCTCTGCTTATATATCTCCTATTTTTTCCCTTTCTATTCCACAGAAGAGGTAAATTCAATTGACCTATCTCCAAGTTTGCTGATTCTTTCTTCTGTCAATGCACATCTGCTACTAAGCCTTCCTAGTAAACTTTTCCGTGTGGGCTGTGTGTGCCCTTTTCTTGTAGTGGGAGTGATTGCTGCAGGTGTTCTAGGGGGCAGGGCAGGCCCCTGGCACTAATAGACCAGAGGAAGGATCCCCAGGTGGTGCCAGGCAGTGCCAGTGCCAGCATGTAGATCAAGATGGCAACATGGCTGCGACCAGCGTCTCAGTCCCCGAAGGGCATCCCAGCTGTCTCCTGCTCTCCAGCTGGCTCTCCAAGATCAGCAAGTTAGGTCTGACCCAGGTGCCCTTCAGACTGCAGCCTCTGTGCCAGGACTTAAAGTGAGTGAGGTTTCACATGTACCCTTTAAGAGCAGTGTCGGTTCTTTATAGCCCTCTGGCTGTCCTGAACATAAGCCCCACTGGTTTTCAAAGACAGACACTTGAGGGGCTTGTCTTCTGAGTGCAGGGCCCCAGGCTGGGGGTCCTGATGTAAGGCTCAGACTCCGTGCTCTTTTGGGAGAAGCTTCACTGTTGTGATTTCCCTCCCACTTCTGGTTGCCACACAGGGAGTGTGGATCCTGATTAGACCACAACTCTGCTGCCCCATGCCCCTCACCACGCTTGTCTCACTGTGGCTCCTTCTTTACATTTAGCTCTGGACAGTCTTTCCTGCTGGTCTTCAGGTTGTTCTCAGAGATAGCTGCTCTGTGAAAAGTTGTCGTTTTGCTGTGTGCGTGGGAGGAGGTGAGCTCCGTGTCTACCTATTCCACCATCTTGCTCCCAATCCCCTTCTTCAATTGTTTAGACATAATTTCATTTAACTTTCAAAACATATTTATGTAGGCTAATTTAAAGATTTTTTTCCCTAGTAAGCCCAACATCTAGGTATCTTCAAAGATAGTTCCTATTGATTTGTTTTTCTGTGTATAGTCCCTACTTTCCAGTTTCTCTGTGTGTCTTGAAATTTTTTGTTGAACGCTGGACATTTTTAATGGCATAATGTGGCATCTCTAGAAATCAGATCCACCCCACCTTCCCAGAGTTTATTGTTATTGTTGTGTTTCCCCCATTCTCCCGTTTGTTTATTTAGTGACTTTCCTGGACTAACTATTTGACATCTGTTCCCTGTCATCTGCAGCCACTCAAGGCTTTCCCTGTTTATCTTTGTGCTCAGATAATAATTGGGCAGAGACTTTCTTAAATGCCTTGGATCAATAAATCTACCCTTTGCCAAGGGACTCTTTGGATGTGTTCAACACTCTGGCATTTTACAGCTGTGCATGAGCCTTGGCTTTCTGCTTGTTCGGGTTCCACGGTCATGCAGAGGGAAAGAGAAGGACCTTCTCTGGTCTCATCTGATCGTGTGCACAGTCATGCACACGTGTGTGGTATTACAGATTCCTAGGGATACACTGGAGGCTTTTGAGGCCCCACACGGGCATCTCATTCCTCAGATTTTCATTTAAGATTTTTGACCAGGCTTTTATTTGCTTCAGTTGGTGTCACCACCTCAGGCATCTGTGATGTTAAACAATTGCCCCCAAACTTTTCTGACAAATGCTCTGGCTTAGGGCTCTTCCCACTGAGTAGGCTTTGAGTCAGGTCAAATAATAACAAGTCTTGAAAATAGGACTTTTGCAGGGAGCTGTAAGACAAGTGAAATAGTAACACTTTTCTGGGGATTGGAGCTTTTTGAGGAGATCCAAACCCATTGTGCCTCCTGCAGTGACTGATTTTTATAGCTACTGTGGTTCTATGGCTGCTGGTTTTCAAAGATATGGAACTAGGAAGAAAAACATTGGAACAGAGAAAGCTAAAATGCCATGAACCTCACTGATACTTTCAGGAGTCAGCTCTTCTTCTTAAATAAATGCTCCTTGGATTATCATAGCTTTCTTTAATTTATAGCTCTGAAAAAGGTGATTTTGATAAATTTTTGCCAGTGTTTCCATTGCTTTATGGACAAGTGGATTCTCAGAGGTTAGAACCAGGTTTTTTTTTTTTTTTAATGATAGACTAGTTTCAAAATTTTTTCAGATGATTTATGAAACTATTGGGATGAGAAAATGATTATTCTTCTTAGACTGTTATTGTGATAAATTCTTAGACAGGTTTTCTATTGCTGAAGTATCTGACTTTCTAGGGCAAGCTGCTTACATTCTCTGTATTTCAGTTTCCTTTCAAACTGGAGAACATGAGGGTATATTCTCATTGATTCTAAGTATCGATATTAGAAAGGCATGTAATAAGCTTTTTTAAAAAAATTATTTCACAGTGGAGCACAGTTGATTACAATGTTGTGTAAGTTTCAGGTGTGCAGCAAAGTCATTAGGTTATTCTTTCTGGAATTATTTTCCTATCTATTATTACAGACTACTGAGCAGAACTCCCTGTGCTGTATGGTAGGTCCTTGTTGGTTTTTTAATATAGTAGTGTGCACATGTCAATCCCAAATTCCTCACCCACCCTTCTTTCCCCGCCTTTTCCCTGTAGTGAGCCTTTAATGAAGGTCAGCTTTTGTTATTGTCGTGACATTTCAAAGATAAAGCCTACTTAATTATCAGTTCAGTTCAGTTTATGGTGTACTGCTATTTTAAACATATTGCTAAATTCCATTGACCAACATTTTACTTAGACTTTCCTG
Organism: Bos indicus x Bos taurus; assembly: GCF_003369695.1. NCBI lineage: Eukaryota > Metazoa > Chordata > Mammalia > Artiodactyla > Bovidae > Bos > Bos indicus x Bos taurus. The sequence continues at coordinate 133,819,527 of NC_040077.1, forward strand.
TGTCCACGATCATAAATGTTTCCTATCTTTTACTGTCCTTGTCTGGTTTGGGTGTCAGGTTTTTATTTATTTGTATATATATATTTATTTAAACAATAGGAATTTATTTTTCACGGTTCTGGAGGCTGGGAAGTCCAAGATCAAAGAAACCAGCCAATTTAGTTTCCTGTTGAGGACTCTCCTCCTGGTTATCAGATGGCCGCCTTCTTGCTGTGCTCTCACATGGAGAGAGAAACCAGGGTTATTCTTGCCTCAGCCAAACAGTTGGGGGTATTGTATTTCTAACGCCCCTTTGTGGAGATATCTTCAAGGGAAAGGCAATGAGTAGATGAGAGAGAGGAGGTGGCAATGGCTTGGTAGGAGAAGTTTGGAGAATTTCCCTCAGGGCTGGGAATGGCACAGAGGTTGTTATGGAAACCCAAGGAGTGAGTACCAGAACCCCAGCCCCTTACAGTCACCCCAGCAAGAAGGCAGACGTGTAGAGAGTGGCTGCCCAGAGCCTCCGTCTTACTGGCTTCATTGAGGCCACCGTGCCCAGGTGTGGTGTGGAGACACTGGCCTGAAAGAAAAGTGGGGAAGCCTGGGACGCTGCAATCCATTGGGCCACGAAGACTCAGCCATGGCTTAGTGACTGAGCAGCGACAGCAACAAAATGCAATCAGTTACTTCCTCTACAAAGTTCTGGGCTGTTAAGACCCTGGGACCTCGACTGAACCCTTGGGGACAAGCAATAGGGTCTCAGAAAGAGTTGAAATTGTATTTCTTGCCCACCCAGCAGGGTAGAGATTTGAAAAAGGTTTTCTGATTTATAAAGATATAAAAGCTGTAGCATATCATACACCCCGTGATACAGAATCAGCTTCATCCCCACTGTCTCTGCTGTCTTTTCCAGCTTACTTTCTGTTTGTTTCCATCCATCTTTACTTTTTAGAAGGTAATTTCTTTCTTATTATTATTTTGGCTGAGCTAGGTCTTCACGGTGGCACACGCGCTTCTCTAGTCATGGCGTGTGGGCCCCAGAGCACGCCAGCTCTGTAGCTGTGGCATGCGGGCTTAGCAGGAGCATGCGGGAGCTAGCTCCCTGAGCAGGAATCAAACCGGGGCCCCCTGCATTGGGAGCGTGGAGGCTTATCCACTGGACCACCAAGAAATCCTTGCTTTCTTCTTTAGACTATGAGCTCAGAGAGGATGGGAGACTGGCTTTACTCCTCTCCGTAGATACAGCTCTCATCACGGGGCTAGCACAGTGCAGTTCTAAGTCCTTGGTGAAACTGAACTGACATGGAGAGAAACATTCCCTCAGTGAGTCAAAAGCACATTTCTGAGAGAGGCTTTCAGGAAAAGAATTACTCAGGTCTGAAAAGATTGGCTGTGGCATGGATGATATGGATTTATTTGTTCAACATTGATTCCAGCATCCTTTGAGCGTGTTCCTGAACTATGGAGGCTGGGAAAATAAAAACTGATTTCCCAGACTCCCTCACAGCCAGTGTTTCAGATGTGACTTAGGCTCCACCCATCACAGTCTCCTGTGCAAGACTTGGGTTTGGAACTGAGTTAAAGGGAAGGGGTAGGGCACGAGACGTCTCGTTTTGTCGGCATGGGTCATGAAAAGATAGCACCATTAAGCAGCTTCCTAAATTGTTGGTTTCCTTAGCAATGGAGGAGGAAGCTTTTCTGATCACAGCAGAGATAGAAGGGTTCTGGAAACTGGAGGGTTTTTTCCTCTGAGCTCAGCTCAGAGCCTGCTTCTCTTGCTCTTCCAGTGCTCCATAAGCCTCTTAGTGCTTGATGCTAGGTCTCCTCCTGCCTACCTTGAGTGTGTGTAATTCCTATCAACAACATCTATAACTGAATCCTAGTGTACAATCCTAGGCTGTACACTGCAGATTGTCAAGGAATGGAAATCTCGGGGGTGGGCTGCCTGACACGGTTGTATTTGCAGGCAGCGAGGATCCAGTTGGCAAGAAGGATAGGGTGTGGAAAAAATGGTCTCCTGATGGCAAGCCTTGGCAGACCAGCAGTCTGCTGTGACAACCCAGCAGAGCAAGAGTGAGGAAAATGAGCACTGTCAGTTGCGTTGGCTGTTCTAACTGTATAACAGCACGATTTAAACAGAGAAGATGAGAAGCTCAGGGTTCTGCACTTGTGTCTCCAAGTCTGGGGAGAGGATGAGGGGCCTTGTACGGCCGCCTTAGAAGTAATTGCTCGTCCCTGTTAGCCACAGGTGAAGCGTCGCTGAAAGCAGTTGCATTGCTCAAACCTGCAGGTCTTTGAACTACAATGCATCCGGGTTGAATTCACAGCCTCAGCAGGCTCTCTAAGTGGGAGCTGGGACACGTTTAAAAGAGTGGGGATTGAGATTTCCCACTCTTACAAGAGTCCTGGAATTGAGTTGTTTTTTTCTTTTTAAATAGCTTTTAAGGACCGATATATCTTCTACCCTGAAATTCCCTGAACATACCCTGTCAGTGAATCCTGCCTTGTTTGGAAATTGTGGAAGGACCTCCACTTTACAAAGGGAAGCCATGTTTCCTCCTGACTGCCTTCATCACACCGCTGCCTCGAGGGCGGTGATTAAAGTTAGACCCACGCATCTCATGCACCCGAAGAATGGAAATGTTTTAGCAATTCACAATAGCAGAAAGTGTGGAGATGAGCGGGCATGGACTCTGAAGGCATTAAACCAGGGAGGGAGAAATGTGACTTTAAATCACATTTCTGACTTAATAGTGGATTAAATGCATTGAGGTGAACTCACCACAGTGTTTGAAATGAATGTATTAGCTTGAACAGCTGGGTTTTCTTACTATTTTATGTGTGTGGTCAATAGTCTTTGAAGATGGCCACCATGAACCATGGCTTCCTGCATCCACGGCCTTGTGTGATTTCATTCCATGTTGGTTTGAGGCCATCCCAGTGACTGACTTTAGCCAGTAGAAGGACAGGAAGCTTTTGCTTTTGTACTTTTTTGAGCCCCAAGTAGCTGGAGAGAGAGGTCACATGAGGAATTTGATGTGCCAGGCACGTGCACGAAGTAGCCAACTTGGATGTTGCAGCCCACATATGCGGGCTCTTTGGTTAACCACCACCCCTCCCCAAACTGAGACTTCTCTCCCAAGAGCTATAACTGGGAGGTCTGGATTTGGTCTGATGGAGGGAGGAGGTATGTCCTTTAAGATATCCATGCATGATTACTCAGCCATGACAGAGAAAAACTGTGGATGGGACAGATTCCGGCAGAGGGATTCAGAGCATCTGGTGCCCATCAGAGCCCACCTGTCTCTATGCGGTCCAAACCCACTCAAAGCCCCAGCCAGCAGGAGAACAGTTTCTCCTGGCCTCTGAAGAGGCTGTGCTGGGAGTGCTGCCCTCAGGTGCCCACTGTAGTGGAAGGGACTCTGGAGACAAACACACGGAACACACCCCACTCAAGGGTCTGATGAGCATTCCTGAGTCACCAGCACGGCCAGCAAAGGCAAGAAGCCTGAGCTTCCTTTCCCGTTCCACCTGTTCTGAGAACAGATGAACAATGGAAAGGTAGGGAGTAATGGAGACGTGGGCTCTGGGATGGAAAGACGGGGATTTGGGCCTGGTTTTGCCCCTTTCGAGCTAGACTGGTCTCTGGGGTTGACTCCCCAGCATCCATGCTTCCACCACCACCCACGAGATTGTTTAAGCTGAGTGACCAACCCCTTCAGCCCTCGAGAGAGCTAGGCTTGGGTGGGGTCATCAGAGCTCTCGGGATGGCTCCCTAGAGGGGGGCACAAATAGCAATTTTTGTGTGTGAAGCACCAGCTTACACGAGGTGCCCTCACTAGTGACGTTCTTAGGAGTGGACATACAGTTCAATCCTGGCCAAAGTAAAGTGAAAGTGAGTGGAAGTCTGTTGGGCAGAGAGGAGGCTGCCAGGAAAAGTCTTCATTCTTCAAGAAGGACGTCCAGGCGGCGGTGGCCCTTTTCCTTCCTCCGAGTGTTGTGTCCAGGTGTGATGCCTTGGACAAAGCGAGTAATCTCTAAGATCCCTCCCTGTGGTGAGAATAGAGATGACCCAACCCCTGTGCACGCGTTCACTCAGAAAATGATGGTTATTCCCGCTTGCGTTGCTCTAATGAGATAATACTACTTGAAAATGATACAGCTCAGCTTCTCGTCTCAAAGATGGCTATCATCTGTTCCTCCCCTCCAACACATGCCTCCTGTCACATCAAAAGGTGAAGCTTATTCCCCTTCTCTTTGAATGTACGTGGGCCGATTTTGGGACCTCTTTGGTCAATAGAATGTGGTAGATGCGATGTTCTGTGACTCCTGAGTCCAGGTGTTAAGAAAACTGGCTGCCTCTTCTTTCTCTCTTTTGTAATGTTCGCCTTTGAGAGTCTCCCTTTTAGAACCCAGCTGCCCCACTGTGAGAAAAGCCCAAGCTTCTTAGAGAGGCCACGAAGAGGAGACCCAAGGCTCTCCAGCCAACATCCCAGCCAACAGCCAGCCGTGGAGTGCGCCATCTTGGATATTTCTGCTTAGTCTGCCCCCAGAGGGCTGCAGCCCAGTTGACATAGCTTAGGGCAGAAGAATTGCCTTTGTCCTCCTGACTTCCCAAACTGTGAGAAACAATAAAACGTGGTTATTTTGAGCCATTAAATGTCAGGATAGTTTATCATACAGCAAGTGATGACGGAAACCATTTCTTTAAATGTATTCTGCATTTTCATTGAGCTCGTATCAACTTCCCATCTCTCCTGCAGGCTGGTGAAGTGAGCACGAGATGTCACCAGCCCACTCTCTTTCTGTCTCAAATCTCTGTCTCTTGATGTCTTTCGCTGATAGAGTCCGTGTGCTGAAACTACCCCCAGTCAGTGTCATCAACTTCTCTCCATACTCCCTGAAGTGCTTGGAAGGAAATATTTCTGCACAGGAAGAACAGCAGATTTGCCATCGCTAAGGCTCAAGTTCAAGACCTGGCTGTTTCACTTAAGACTGTGGGATCTTAGGCAAGGTTCTTAATCTTTTGGGTCTCATTTTTTTTCCCTCTGGTAAGTGAAGTCGCTCAGTTGTGTCTGACTCTTTGCAATCCCATGGGACTGTAGCCTACCAGGCTCCTCTGTGCATGGGATTTTCCAGACAAGAACTGGAGTGGGAAGCCAGTTCCCTTCTCCAGGGGATCTTCCCAACCCAGGGATTGAACCCAGGTCTTCTGCACTGCAGGTGAATTCCTTATCATCTGAGCCTGTAGGGAAGCCCCAAAAGTGAAAGTGAAAGTTGCTTAGTCGTGTCCAACTCTTGGTGACCCCAGGGACTATACAGTCCATGGAAGTCTCCAGGCCAGGATACTGGAGTGGGTAGCCTTTCCCTTCTCCAGGGGATCTTCCCAGCCCAGGGATGGAACCCAGGTCTCCCTCGTTGCTTTACCGTCTGAGTCCCCAGGGAAGCACTTTCACCAGTAAACTGAGGGTAGTAATAGTAACTTCCTCACAGAGCAGAGAAGCAGGGCGCGCGAGGTAACATGTTAAAATCCTTTGAAGATGCATTCCCTGCTCACGGTAATTATCATCGTCTGGGGTCGTTGTGCAGTGAGCACCAGTGCGGGGGTGCCTCAGCCAACAGCTCCTCTTACGTTCTGTTGTTTAGGTCTCCTGCCCTGGAAAACAATATTACGAGAGAGAAGCACATACTATTCTCACCCTCATCATCATTGTCACGGCTATCATCAGCATCACCGTCATCATCGTCATCGTCACGGCTATCATCAGCATCACCGTCATCATCGTCATCGTCACGGCTATCATCAACATCACCGTCATCATCGTCATCGTCACGGCTATCATCAGCATCACCGTCATCATCGTCATCGTCATCGTCACGGCTATCATCAGCATCACCGTCATCATCGTCATCGTCACGGCTATCATCAGCATCACCGTCATCATCGTCATCGTCACGGCTATCATCAGCATCACCGTCATCATCGTCATCGTCATCGTCACGGCTATCATCAGCATCACCGTCATCATCGTCATCGTCACGGCTATCATCAGCATCACCGTCATCATCGTCATCGTCATCGTCACGGCTATCATCAGCATCACCGTCACTCTCATGGTGATTGTCACCATCGCCTCATACCACCGAGCATCTACAAGCCGCGTCCTTGTCAAAGATTCTCACAACGATTTTTCAGGGTGTTTGTGTTATTAAACTCTTTTACAGTGAGGAAAACAAGGATAGTCCTGGTTACTCTCTTGGCTCGTTGAGAAGATCATAGAGAAGGGAAGTTGGCTTCCTGGAAAATTGAGAATCAGATAAAAAGGGTATTTGTTGCTGCATGCATGTTTTTCCTTTTCCCATCAACCTCAGAGAACTAATGACTCTTTTAGAGTGGCTCTGGGGGTATTTGGGATGTCAACAACATTATTAAGCTGCAGTCCAAATGCTGTGATGCAAATGGCACTTTTTTTGGGGAAAAATACCCTTTGGCATCGGAATAGCAGCAATGAAGGTTGAATTTGAAGCTGTTGACAACCTGAAAGCCCACGAGCTGGAGCTAAGGGGAGGCTAAGCATCCTGTTTGTTTGCCGTGTGCAGCCATCTCTAGGAAGCTGGGAAGGCACTAATTAGATAGCGACTTGGAAAGTGACTACCCCTAACTGGATGCCATCCAAATTGCTTTCTTTGCTCCAGAAGCTTCGGGGGAGGGTGTCCCCCTCCTTCCCTAACTGTCCTCCCACCCCATCCTTGCTTGCCAAACCCCAGGGGCCACAAATGCAGCTAATTATGTCAGCTTGGCTTGGCATTGGTTTTCCAGATAGCATCTTTCATTAGCGTTGCCCTTCCGGTGGCCTGTCTGCTGTACCCGCGGGGGTTGGGGTGATAATGTTGGTTACCCTGGTTACATAGGAAAGGGACAGAGAGGGAGGTGGGAGGTGTGAATGACATCTAAAATAGGCCCCCAGGCCACGTGTCCTCTTTCCCCCATGCGTCCTGTGCTTCCGCAGTGTGGCAAACCCCTCTGGGGATGCCAGGAGGACCTGTTGTCAATTTGCTGGTTGTCTCAACCTTGAGCGTCTTAAAGGCACTTTGCTGTGTCCAGAGGTGAGTTTTGGAGGGCAGTCACTTGAAGCGACTTAGCAGCAGCAGCAGAAGCACTGCGTTTTATTTATTATCCCTGAACCTCTCCACCCCCCCACACACACTCACACACACATGAACGCACATTGCCCGCCCAGCCCTAGCAGTTGAAGGCTCTTAGGCAGTGTGTGTGGAATTTAACTGCACCATTTATGCACCAGTGGCATGGGCCGGAGGCGGGGGGTAGTGACTGATCTCCGCAAGAGAACAAATTGTTTGCAGCTTCTTTAACACAGCGCTCACGCTGCATTCTGAGCCCGGGAGTCACACTGAATGGATCGGGCACAGAGATTTTGAGAAGGGTTTTGTTTACTAAATTCCTTCTCTCCTGGATCTTTCCAACCCAGGAATCAAACTGGGATCTCTGGCATTGCAGGCGATTCTTTACCAACTGAGCCATCTGGGAAGCCCCAGATTCTACACAAAGCAGGGAATTATGTGACCCTTTATGAGGTAAAAGCTCTATGCAGCAGAGTACAGAAACAAGTGTGACATTGTTTTCTAGACTTTCTGATACTACTTCTGAGCGGGTGAGTTTTGCCTTTTGACAGGCACATCTATACCTTGGCCCTAATCCCAGTCCCAAAGTAGCCAGGTGGGCAGCTGACCACAGAAAGCACAGAGAGGCTTATATGTACTGCAGCCCCTCGATCATCCATAAATCCTGGCCAGTGGGAGAGTGAATAACATTTTATTTTTTGCTCTTTCAAAAATATTTTTTTATTCTTAGTGTGACCAAAGCCACAAGGAGAAGTCAGTTGCAAACCTCCTGCTTTTTGTCCGGGAACCACGAAACCACCAGGATCCAACACCATCTAGCTTCTTGCTCATTAGGTTTTGGGGCAAGGGGAACATATCACAAATCTAGACCAGCCAGTGGTGAGGCCCGGTTCTCATCTGAATTAGTCATTTCAACAGGAATTGTAAAATAAATCCTTTATTTACACAGACAATAATTTTAACAGCATTGAGAAAAAGATTTGGAATTATGACTGAGACTCCCCCAAACCCACAAAGTGTGAGAGCCAGTAGTGACCTGTATGAAATACATAGCCCTAAAGGCAGAATGGCTCCTGCAGAGAAGTGAAAAAAATATTCCTTTTTCATTTCTAGCCCAGAAACTTTGGCCAGCGTCCCAGCTGGCTGCACTATATCGAAGTCAGTTCAGATATAGATTTTCCCCTTCCTTTGTTTGTGAGAGTTACTTGCAAAAAATCACCCAACAAACCAGGCAGCCAGATGAGTTTCCCTTTCTTTATTCGATCAGAGAAAGTGTTCCACATCGCAGAGTCCATGTAGTAATTAATTCATGTGCTGGATGCCAAAGAGAAACTTGAATTGCTGGTCTGATAATATCAACTGTGCCAAGAAGGGCCAAAAACAGAAGGTCCTGCTCAGGCCTCAATGATGACAAGTTCTCCAGCAGGTCAGCAGTAAAGCCTCAGCCTAGTGGCAAGACTCAGTTCAGTTCAGTCGCTCAGTCGTGTCTGACTCTTTGCAACCCCGTGGACAGCAGCACGCCAGGCCTCCCTGTCCATGACCAACTCCCGGACTTCACTCAAACCCATGTCTGTTGAATTGGTGATGCCATCCAACCATCTCATCCTCTGTCCTCCCCCCTTCTCCTCCTGCCTTCAATCTTTCCCAACATCAGGGTCTTTTCAAATGAGTCAGCTCTTCACATCAGGTGGCTAAAATATTGGAGTTTCAACTTCAGCATCAGCCTTATCAATGAACACCAAGGACTGATCTCCTTTAGGATGGACTGGTTGGATCTCCTTGCAGTCCAAGGCACTCTCAAGAGTCTTCTCCAACACCACAGTTCAAAAGCATCAATTCCTTGGTGCTCAGCTTTCTTTATAGTCCAACTCTCACATCCATACATGACCACTGGAAAACCATAACCTTGACTTGTTGGCAAAGTAATGTCTCTGCTTTTGAATATGCTATCTAGGTTGGTCATAACTTTCCTTCCAAGGAGTAAGCGTCTTTTAATTTCATGGCTGCAGTCACCATCTGCAGTGATTTTGGAGCCCCCCAAAATAAAGTCTGACACTGTTTCCACTGTTTCCCCATCTATTTCCCATGAAGTGATGAGACCAGATGCCATGATCTTCATTTTCTGAATGTTGAGCTTTAAGCCAACTTTTTCACTCTCCTCTTTCACTTTCATCAAGAGGCTTTTTAGTTCCTCTTCACTTTCTGCCATAAGGGTGGTGTCATCTGCATATCTGAGGTGATTGATATTTCTCCCCGCAATCTTGATTCCAGCTTGTGCTTCTTCCAGTCCAGCGTTTCTCATGATGTACTCTGCATAAAAGTTAAATAAGCAGGGTGACGATATACAGCCTTGATGAACTCCTTTTCCTATTTGGAACCAGTCTGTTGTTCCATGTCCAGTTCTAACTGTTGCTTCCTGACCTGCATACAGGTTTCTCAAGAGGCAGATCAGCTGGTCTGGTATTCCCGTCTGTTTCAGAATTTTCCACAGTTTGTTGTGATCCACACAGTCAAAGGCTTTGGCATAGTCAATAAAGCAGAAATAGATGTTTTTCTGGAACTCTCTTGCTTTTTCCATGATCCAGTGGATATTGGCAATTTGATCTCTGGTTCCTCTGCCTTTTCTAAAACCAGCTTGAACATCTTGAAGTTCATGGTTCACGTACTGTTGAAGCCTGGCTTGGAGAATTTTGAGCATTACTTTGCTAGAGTGTGAGATGAGTGCAATTGTGCAGTAGTTTGAGCATTCTTTGGCATTGCCTGTCTTTGGGATCAGAATGAAAACTGACCTTTTCCATTCCTGTGGCCACTGCTGAGTTTTCCAAATTTGCTGGCATATTGAGTGCAGCACTTTCACAGCATCATCTTTCAGGATTTGAAATAGCTCCACTGGAATTCCATCACCTCCACTAGCTTTGTTCGTAGTGATGCTTTCTAAGGCCCACTTGGCTTCATGTTCCAGGACTTCTGGCTCTAGGTGAGTGATCACACCATCGTGATTATCTGGGTTGTGAAGATCTTTTTTGTACAGTTCTTCTGTGTGTTCTTGCCACCTCTTCTTAATATCTTCTGCTTCTGTTGGGTCCACACCATTTCTGTCCTTTATCGAGCCCATCTTTGCATGACATGTTCCCTTGGTGCATTTCACGTGCCCACCGCTAGACTGGTGCCTCCTCTTTCTACTACTGAGGATGCTCAGTGAACATTGTTCACGTGCTGGGCTCGGGTCTGAGTCACCATCTTGTTTAATCTTACAACTGCCTCTGGAGGGGTCGTCTTCATTCATGTCCCAGACAAATCTCTAAAGGTCAGAGAAGAGCGAGCAAGAGAGAAACTTATCTGAAGTGACAGAGCCGGGGAATGAGGAAGCCAAAACTTGAATCTAGATTTCCTTGGACCCTCGGACTTAGCCTGTAACATATCGATTACTTCAGGAGTTAAGTGTTGGAAGCACTGAGGCTCATAAGGCTGAGACTTAACACCTGATCTATCTTCTTGCAGGATTTGGGGGTCAAGGATCCAAGCTGCCTGGTCCAACCCAAGGCAACGGCAGGGGCCCGAGTCGCACAGAGTCATTCCTGCTCAGCTGAAATGCCTTGATTGTGAACGTCCCTGTTGCGATAGCATTTTGGTGTTAAGTCTAAGCTCCTTCCCTGCCCCCTGCCTTGTTTTAATGATAAGGAAGGAAGTGTTGTTACTTTTATTCTAGGCAGCTATGAAAGGAGAAGGCAGCTTAGGTTGAATGGGGGAAGAAACCACAGAAACAGGCTGGTCACACAAGACGGGTGGTCTGCACGAGGAGCCGGGAGGGCTGGAGCCACAGGGCTGCCAGGTCTCAAAGGACGCTCCCTGTAGGCCGTGCAGAAGACTGACCACCCTGAAAGTGGCCGCGGTCACTGTGACGTGTTTAGACTGGCATGCAGAACGATCACTCAAATGAGAGTTCTCGTTTCTGATTACCCAGAAACTAGTCTTTCCCGGGTCCTGTTGTTCCCACCAGGGCAGCTGGAGACATGAGTGTGTCTTGGGTAGGCTAACAGTTTTGTGCTCCTTTAAGGGACGTTAGTTCAGTATCTGTTCACCCTTTCTTTCAGAGAGCAGCCAAACTCTAGGGGAGGCAGAAGGCGATTCCTGGTGGTGGAGCTCAGTCTGTGTACCGAACAACTGGCTCGGGCCTCACATTTGCAAAGCCTGTTCAACAAAGTCAAAGTCATGCAGAACAAACCCGCCTTCTTAGGAGCTGATCATAGTCAAATCATTTACCAGAATCTGCTTCTTGGGTCTTCATCTGCAAATTTAGATAGTTCATTGTGGGAACTTCCCTGGGGTCCAGTGGTTAAGACTCCGTGCTACTGATGCAGAGGTCGTGGGTTCCGTCCCTGGTTGGGGAACTGAGATCCTGCATGCCATGCTACTTGGCCCAGAAAAGTTTATTGTGCTGGGGTTTTTTAAAAAATTGAACTGCAGTTGATTTACAATATTGTGTTAATTTTAGGTGTACAGCAAAGTGATTCAGAAATACATAAATACACATGTTTATAGACACACACACTCCTTTTCAGATTATTTTCCATTATAGGTTATTACAAGATATTAAATATAAATCCCTGTGCTACACACTAAATCCTTGCTATTTATCTGTTTTATAGGTAGCGGTGTGTATCTGTTAATCCCATACTCCCAATTGACCTATCCCCTTGGAGGGGCTTCTCAGGTGGCTCTCGTGGTAAAGAATCTGCCTGCCAATGCAAGAGACTCAAGAGAGGTGGGCTCAATTTCTGGGTCAGGAAGATTGCCTGAAGTAGGAAATGGTGCCCCACTCCAGGATTCTTGCTTGAAGCCTCCATGGGCAGAGGCACACTGCAGGCTACAGTCCACAGGGCCACGGAGGGCGGGACACAGCCCAGCATACGCCCTCCCCTTGGTGTTCTTCTTTTTCTGTGAGTCTGTTTCTGCTTTGTGAATAACTTTATTTGCATTGTTTTAAAATGCTAGATATAAGTGATATCGTAAGAAAATACTGCTGCTGCTGCTGCTGCTGCTGCTAAGTCGCTTCAGTTGTGTCCGACTCTGTGTGACCCCATAGACGGCAGCCCACCAGGCTCCCCCATCCCTGGGATTCTCCAGGCAAGAACACTGGAGTGGGTTTCCATTTCCTTCTCCAATGCATGAAAGTGAAAAGTGAAAGTGAAGTCACTCAGTCGTGTCCAACTCTTCACGACCCCATGGACTGCAGCCCACCAGGCTCCTCTGTCCATGGGATTTTCCAGGCAAGAGTACTGGAGTAGGTTGCCATTGCCTTCTGCCAACAAAATGGACAATCTAGAAGAAAAAGACAAGCTTTCAGGACATACAGCCTGCTGAAACTGAATGAAGAAAAACAGATAATTTGAACAGACACATCACTAAAAATGAAATAGAATCTGTAATAAAAAAAAAAAACTCTCTGCAAAACAATTCCAGGGTTGGATGACTCCATGGGAAGTCTACCAAACAGAATAACTTACATTGATTCTTCTCGAACTCTTCCAAAAGACTGAAGAGGAGGGAATGCTCCCAAAGTCATTCTATGAAGTCACCATCACCCTGATAGCAAAACCAGACGAAGACAATACCAAAAAAAAAAAAAAAAATTACAGGCCAACATCTTTGATTGATATAGACGCAAAAATTCTCAGCAAGATAGTAGCAAACTGAATCTAAAAATACATAAAAAAATCATACACCACTATCAAGTTGGAGTCATTGCAGAGTCACCAAGGGTGATTGAACACACACAAATCAATCAATGTGACACACCACAACAAAATACAAAAGCTATATGATCATCTCAACAGATACAGAAAAAAACATTTGATAAAATTTCAGCATAAAAGCTCTTACCAAAGTGGCTATAGAGAGAACATATGTCAATATGACAAAAGCTATTTATGACAAAGCCACAGCCAATGTAATACTCAATGGTGAAAAGCTGAGAGCGTTTCTGCTACAATTGGGAGCAAGGCAAGGATGCCCACTCTCACCACTTTTATTCAACAAAGTATTGGAAGTCCTGGCCATCGCCATCAGACAAGAAAAAAGAGATCCACACTGAAGGGGATGAGGTGAAACTGTCATTATATGCAGATGATACTCTATATAGAAAACCCTTGAGACCCCACTCAAAAATGATTAGAATTGATAAATGAATTCAGGAAGGTTGCAAGATATAAGGTTAATGCACAGAAATCTGTTGGGTTCCTTTGCACTAACAATAGCTACCAGAAAGAGAAAGTAAAAACTGCGCTGGCCTTAAAACCTGTTTGAATTCTGCTTCAGGCCATAATGGAAAATAAGAATGAAGTTCCCCTCCATCTTAAACAACTAGAAAATCAGACAAAACATGTGAAGCTATGGATTTTCAGGTACAGGAAAAGGCGGCATGGACCGCCATGGGAGGAAAGGGAAGTCAGTGAGGCAAGTCTTACAGTACCTGAATTGAAAAAGAATACTGCTGAGATTAAAAGCAGATTAGAGCCTACAGATGAGGCATCCCAAGTGGTGCTAGGAGTAAAGAACCCACCTGCCGATGCAGGAGACACAAGATACCTGGATTTAATCCCTGGGTCGGGAAGACCCCCTGGAGGAGGGCATGGCCACCCACTCCAGTATTCTTGCCTGGAGAATCCCATGGACAGAGAAGCCTGGCGGGCTACAGTGCACGGGGCTGCAAAGAGTTGGACACGACTGACAAGGCTTAGCGTGCATGCCTGCAAAGCCTACAGAGGAAAAGATCGATGGATTTGAAAACATCAGTTGAAGCTGTCAATAACAAAATACATATGCAGAAAAAATAGTAGAAAAAAAAACTTTGACCTTTGGGACAATATCAAATGGTCTAACATCTGAGAGTATGGTTTCAGTGTGTTTGCCCTCTGATGCCCTCTTGCAACACCTACCATCTTACTTGGGTTTCTCTTACCTTGGGTATGGGGTATCTCTTCACGGCTGCTCCAGCAAAGCACAGCCATTGCTCCTTACCTTGGACAAGGGGTATCTCCTCACCGCTGCACTTCCTGACCTCCAACGTGGGATAGCTCCTCTAGGCCCTCCTGCGCCCATGCAGCCTTGGCTCCTTGGACGTGGGGTTGGTCCTCCCAGCCACTGCCCCTGGCCTCGGGCATGGGTTGCTCCTCCCGGCTGCCATACTCACAGAAAACTAGTCAATCTAATCACACTAGGACCACAGCCTTATCTAACTCAATGAAACTAAGCCATGCCCGTGGGGCAACCCAAGATGGGCAGGTCATGGTGGAGAGATCTGACAGAATGTGGTCCACTCAGAAGAGAATGGCAAACCACTTCATTATTCTTGCCTTGAGAACCCCATGAACAGTATGAAAAGGCAAAATGATAGGATACTGAGAGAGAAACTCCCCAGGTCAGTAGGTGCCCAATATGCTACTGGAGATCAGTGGAGAAATAACTCCAGAAAGAATGAAGGGATGGAGCCAAAGCAAAAAGAATACCCAGCTGTGGATGTGACTGGTGATAGAAGCAAGGTCTGATGCTGTAAAGAGCAATATTGCATAGGAACCTGGAATGTCAGGTCCATGAATCAAGGCAAATTGGAAGTGGTCAAACGAGATGGCAAGAGTGAATGTTGACATTCTAGGAATCAGCAAACTGAAATGGACTGGAATGGGTAAATTTAACTCAGATGACCATTATATCTACTACTGTGGGCAGGAATCCCTCAGAAGAAATGGAGTAGCCATCATGGTGAACAAAAGAGTCCGAAATGCAGTACTTGGATGCAATCTCAAAAACGACAGAATGATCTCTGTTCATTTCCAAGGCAAACCATTCAATACCACAGTAATCCAAGTCTATGCCCCAACCAGTAACGCTGAAGATGCTGAAGGTGAACGGTTCTATGAAGACCTACAAGACCTTCTAGAACTAACACCCAAAAAAGATGTCCTTTTCATTATAGGGGACTGGAATAAAAAGTAGGAAGTCAAGAAACACCTGGAGTAACAGGCAAATTTGGCCTTGGAATACGGAATGAAGCAGGGCAAAGACTAATAGGGTTTTGCCAAGAAAATGCACTGGTTATAACAAACACCCTCTTCCAACAACACAAGAGAAGACTCTACACATGGACATCACCAGATGGTCAACACCAACATCAGATTGATTATATTCTTTGCAGCCAAAGATGGAGAAGCTCTATACAGTCAGCAAAAACAAGACCAGGAGCTGACTGTGGCTCAGATCATGAACTCCTTATTGCCAAATTCAGACTTAAATTGAAGAAAGTAGGGAAAACCACTAGACCATTCAGGTATGACCTAAATCAAATCCCTTATGATTATACAGTGGAAGTGAGAAATAGATTTAAGGGCCTAGATCTGATAGAGTGCCTGATGAACTATGGACTGAGGTTCATGACATTGTACAGGAGACAGGGATCAAGACCATTCCCATGGAAAAGAAATGCAAAAAAGCAAAATGGCTGTCTGGGGAGGCCTTACACATAGCTGAGGAAAGAAAAGAAGGAAAAAGCAAAGGAGAAAAGGAAAGATATAAACATCTGTATGCAGAGTTCCAAAGAACAGCAAGAAGAGATAAGAAAGCCTTCCCCAGTGATCAGTGCAAATAAATAGAGGAAAACAACAGAATGGGAAAGAATAGAGATCTCTTCAAGAAAATCAGAGATACCAAAGAACATTTCATACAAAGGTGGGCTCGATAAAGGACAGAAATGGTATGGACCTAACAGAAGCAGAAGATATTAAGAAGAGATGGCAAGAATACACAGAACTGTACAAAAAAGATCTTCACAACCCAGACAATCACGATGGTGTGATCACTGACCTAGAGCCAGACATCCTGGAATGTGAAGTCAAGTGCGCCTTAGAAAGCATCACTATGAACAAAGCTAGTGGAGGTGATGGAATTCCAGTGGAGCTATTCCAAATCCTGAATGATGATGCTGTGAAAGTGCTGCACTCAATATGCCAGCAAATTTGGAAAACTCAGCAGTGGCCACAGGACTGGAAAAGGTCAGTTTTCATTCCAATCCCAAAGAAAGGCAATGCCAAAGAATGCTCAAACTACCACACAATTGCACTCATCTCACA
The DNA here is from genome assembly GCF_003369695.1 of Bos indicus x Bos taurus. NCBI lineage: Eukaryota > Metazoa > Chordata > Mammalia > Artiodactyla > Bovidae > Bos > Bos indicus x Bos taurus. Next base: position 133,835,774 of record NC_040077.1, read on the forward strand.
CGCTAGTAAAGCATCTCACATGCTCAAAATTCTCCAAGCCAGGCTTCAGCAATATGTGAACCGTGAACTTCCTGATGTTCAAGCTGGTTTTAGAAAAGGCAGAGGAACCAGAGATCAAATTGCCAACATCTGCTGGATCACAGAAAAAGCAAGAGAGTTCCAGAAAAACATCTATTTCTGCTTTATTGACTATGCCAAAGCCTTTGACTGTGTGGATCACAAGAAACTGTGGAAAATTCTGAAAGAGATGGGAATACCAGACCAGCTGATCTGCCTCTTGAGAAATTTGTATGCAGGTAAGGAAGCAACAGTTAGAACTGGACATGGAACAACAGACTGGTTCCAAATAGGAAAAGGAGTACGTCAAGGCTGTATATTGTCACCCTGTTTATTTAACTTACATGCAGAGTACATCATGAGAAACGCTGGGCTGGAAGAAACACAAGCTGGAATCAAGATTGCTGGGAGAAATATCAATAACCTCAGAAATGCAGATGACACCACCCTTATGGCAGAAAGTGAAGAGGAACTCAAAAGCCTCTTGATGAAAGTGAAAGAGGAGAGTGAAAAAGTTGGCTTAAAGCTCAACATTCAGAAAATGAAGATCATGGCATCTGGTCCCATCACTTCATGGGAAATAGATGGGGAAACAGTGGAAACAGTGTCAGACTTTATTTTTGGGGGCTCCAAAATCACTGCAGATGGTGATTGCAGCCATGAAATTAAAAGACGCTTACTCCTTGGAAGCAAAGTTATGACCAACCTAGATAGCATATTGAAAGGCAGAGACATTACTTTGCCAACAAAGGTTCATCTAGTCAAGGCTATGGTTTTTTCCAGTAGTCATGTATGGATGTGAGAGTTGGACTGTGAAGAAGGCTGAGCGCTGAAAAATTGATGCTTTTGAACTGTGGTGTTGGAGAAGACTCTTAAGAGTCCCTTGGACTGCAAGGAGATCCAACCAGTCCATTCTGAAGGAGATCAGCCCTGGGATTTCTTTGGAAGGAATGATGCTAAAGCTGAAACTCCAGTACTTTGGCCACCTCATGCGAAGAGTTGACTCATTGGAAAAGACCCTGATGCTGGGAGGGATTGGGGGCAGGAGGAGAAGGGGACGACAGAGGATGAGATGGCTGGATGGCATCACTGACTCGATGGATGTGAGTGTGAGTGAAGTCCGGGAGTTGGTGATGGACAGGGAGGCCTGGCGTGCTGTGATTCATGGGGTGGCAAAGAGTCGGACACAACTGAGCGACTGATCTGATCTGATCTGAACATCTGAGACCCAGAAGGAGGGGAAGAGGATAAAAAGTAATTTAAAGAAACAACAGCCATAATGCTCTCAAAGTTGTTGAAAATTATAAACCCACAGTTTCAAGAAGCTCAATAAGCTTTCCATGAAGGAAAGCACATTTCCCTAAGGACTAACGATACTAAACATCTTTTCATGTGCCTATTGGTTATTTATATATTTCCTTTGGAGAAAGGCTTATTGGAAATCTTTGCCCAACCTTAAATTAGGTTATTTTGCTTTTTATTGTTGAGATGTAAGAGTTCTTTATATATTCAGGCTTCTAGACCCTTCTCAGATATATGATCAGCCCCATTCTGTACTATCTTGAGAGTGTCTGTATCAGCCAGAGTATCCAGAGAAGCAGAAGCAATAAAAGCAACAAAGAAGAGATTTATTTTGAGAAACTGGCTCATGAAATCGTGGGACCTGACAAGCCTGAAATTCACAGGGCAGGACTGCAGGCTGGAAACTCAGGCAGGATAGATAATGTATTCTTGGGGCAGAATTTCCTTTTCCCCAGAAGCCTCAGGTTTTGCTCTTATGGCCTTCAACTAAGTGGATGAGGCTTACCCACAGTTGGAGGGTGCTCTCCTTTAACTAAAGTTGACTGATTATGGATGTTAAATACATCTACAGAATGCCTTCACAGCAACATCCAGACGGGTGCTTGCTTAAATAACTACAATTTGGGGGAACAAGAGTAGCCATCACTGTGCCACTAGACACACAAAAGTTTTAAATTTTGATGAAGTTTGATGTAGCTTTTTTTTTTTTTATGCTCCCATTTTAGGGGTCATGTATAAGAAACCCTTGCTTAATGCAAGGTCGCAAAGACTCACACCCGTATTTTCTTGATACCTTTATAGTTTTAACCTTTGCATTTAAGACTTTGAGCCATTTAGAATCAGTTTCTGCATATGGTGTGAGGCAGGGGTTGTGTTCATACTTTTGCGTGAGCTTTTCTCGTTGTTTTAAAGCCACTCACTTTGGCTTTCTCCTTTATCTTTCTGTTCCAGGGCTTTGCTCAGGCCTCTTAGAGAGTTCAGGCCCTTGTCTAACCAGCTTGCCCCTTAATCCAGCTGCAGATCCCAAACTGGGGGAAATGTAGAGCTCTGGATCTCCTTTCCCTGAATCCCTCTCAGACAGTCCCGCTTAGGCCTTGAAAGGCAATAGTAAGAGCTGCAACAAATGAACCTTGCTGTTTTAGAGATACATCACACATTTTGTAACTGTTCACCCCAAAGTGCCTGGATATTTTGGGGCTCGTAGCTTGGCAGGAGAGTGTGCAGGTTTCCACAAATTGTGGCCTGAAGGCAAAATATAGCCCTCTGTTTTTATAAATATGGTTTTATAGGGTCACAAGCACACCCATTCATTTACATGATCTCTTTGCTGGCTTGAGGGCTAGAAGGTTAGAGTTAAGTAATTATGGTAGAGACTCTACGGTCTTCAGAGTCTGAAATATTTGTGATCCAGGCTCTAGAGAGCAAACGTTGTTGACCCTTGTCACACATTCTTAGTGTGTCCAGAATGGAAGCCTTGGTTTCCTTTAAAGTAAGAGAAAATGGATGTGTGGCAGAGGCTGCTGCTGCCCCACAAAGACCTTTCTCTTTCCTGATGAGGTTGCTCATCCCAGGCCCGTCTGCGAGTGGATCAAGCTGCGACTGTCTCTCCTCTGGTGTGGCTCCTTCGCTTTTCTCCCTCCTGCCTCTCTTGCCGCCTTGCTAACCTCCTTTGGGAGCATTTCCTCAGGAAGTCACGCACATGTGCTTTCTGCTCTCAGGCACTGTTTGTAGAGAACCCAACCTCAGACAGGCTGCACCGCCAGAAGTCGACTTCCAGCTCACACCTTCCTTCTTTCTATCTGTCCTTCTGAAAAATGGAGTTCGAATGCTATTGGGTTGAGACGAGCAAGGTAGACATTTGCATTGAGGGTCAAGGGGCTTGTGGTCTGGCTGCTGGTGGGAGGTGTTTGGGCTGGAGCAGAGGGGAGGGTGTTTGTGTGGGAGAGGACGCGGAGAGGGGGCTTGGTGGGGGAAGTGCCCTGGCAGGATGCAGAGGACAACTGCATGCATGGGCAGTAGTAGCAATGGAGATTATTACGTGGGGAGGATTGATCCAGTCATTAGCTACATTGAGGATAATGGGAACCAGGTTTCTCATTGTCTCATATTTGTAACAGGGGTTACAAATATGGAAAGGGAAAAAAACTAGAATAAATCCTGGGTTATTGGATTGGATCTGGAGGTATCAGGGTGAACTCATATTTTTCATAGGTAGATGGAGATGAAAAATAGATACAGAAGTAATTGTTTGTGATCACTGAGATGGTCTGGAAGCACCAACACCCCAAAGCAATAAACACCTTTAACACCCAGATCTTTGTTTGGAAATATTTTTCTCCACTAAAAGGAATAAGGAGTCCTTGAAGAAATGGCTGATTCCAAGCTGGAGCAGAGCATGTACAAGATAAGCTAGCATATCTTTTTGTGCTGGGAAGTCAGGGACTGCTCAAAGAAGGATGAGAAAGTGTCGAAAAAGACACAGATGCTAGCTTGAAGGGGCTCCCATTGTCCAGATTTGGGAGAATTTGAGCATCAAAATAGGTGCTGTTAGTAACAGATTCGGAGAAGGCAATGGCACTCCACTCCAGTACTCTTGCCTGGAAAGTCCCATGGACGGAGGAGCCTGGTGGGCTGCAGTCCATGGGGTCGCTAAGGGTCGGACACGACTGAGCGACTTTACTTTCACTTTTCACTTTCATGCATTGGAGAAGGAAATGGCAACCCACTCCAGTGTTCTTGCCTGGAGAATCCCAGGGACGGGAGAGCCTGGTGGGCTGCCATCTATGGGGTCGCACAGAGTCGGACACGACTGAAGTGACTTAGCAGCAGCAGCAGCAGCAGCAATAACAGATTACAATCCACTGAATTAAACAGGAATTAAAGCATGAGTCTCCATTGATATAAATAAGTGAATGAATAAACAAGTGGGGAGAGGAGAAAGGTCTTACAGTAGAAATCCAGCTAATAAATGTAGAAGGAATGATAAGGTTAGAAAATCACAATTTGGCAACTGTCATAGTAATAACTAATTCTGCCAAGAAATATCAATGAGTGTAAAATCCAGTGGGTGAAAGTTTGATGAAGAAAAGGACATTTACATAGGCTCAGAGTGCCTCACCACCGCGTATTTATTAATTACAAAGGGAAAAAGAGTAACTTTACATGGAGAAACTTGGCAGCCACCACCTTAATCAAATGATGCAATCACCAGAAATAAAACAAATCAGAATTGTGTACCATTGATAGGATGCAATGAGAAAAGCTTCACAGCACTCCTGTGGCATTCCTGCCAAAACGCATAATGTTAATTACTGGGAAACGTCAGACAAGCCGCACATGAGGGGCATTCTATGAAATAACTGACTTAAAATTGTCAAAAGGGTCAAGAGAGCTTCAGTGATGTGGGATCCTTGTTAGATCTCCCTGCCATAAAGGACAGCATTAAGACTACTGGGCTCTGTGGGTGGATGGTTGTAATGTATCTGTATTAATTTCCTGATTTGGGTAGTGGTATTGAGGTTAGGTTGGGCTTCCCTGATAGCTCATTTGGTAAAGAATCTGCCTGCAATGCAGGAGACCTGGTTCGATTCCTAGGTTGGGAAGATCCCCTGGAGAAGGGAAAGGCTACGCACTCCAGTATTCTGGTCTGGAGAATTTCATGGACTGTATAGTCCATGGGGTCGCAAAGCGTCAGACACGACTGAGTGACTTTCACTTTCATTGTGGTTAGGCAGGAGAATGTCTTTCTTTGCAGGGAATAAATACTAACGAATTTGGGAGTGATGAAGCGTCCTGTCACCAAGCTATTCTAGAGTACAAGTTTAAGGGGGAAGAAAGCATGTCATACTATTCTTGCAGGTCTTCTGTAAATCTGAAATGTCTTTGAAAGAAAAAGAGAAAACAGAATCTTATGGCTCACCCTCACCCTCAACCCCTAAAAAAAAATTCCAGCGCACTTAGTAGTTGAAAACCGCTGAGTGTGCAACCGCCTGCTCTCTGCAGGACGCCGTGGCTTCTCTGCACAGAGCCCTTCCTTCAGTTTCAGCCACTTCATTGTGTGTTGGTCTGACTTCCAACTGCCCCCTCCTTTGGCTGCCTGAGGCTCTGTCTGTGAGCCAGTGCAGCTCTGTCCACGTGCAGTTGAAAGTGTCAGGGAATTTCCTTGCTTTCCTCCCTGAAAGTGAAAGTCACTCAGTCATGTCTGACTCTTTGCAATCCCACGGACTGTAGCCCACCAGGCTCCTCTGTCCATGGGATTCTCCAGGCAAAAGTACGGGAGTGGGTGGCCATTCTCTTCTCCACGGGATCTTCCCAACCCGGGGATTGAACCCAAGTCTCCTGCACTGTAGGCAGATTCTTTACCATCTGAGCTACCAGGTTCTTCCCTGAAATCAACCCCCAAACAGTGATTGATAAGAGTTGGTGGATAAATACTCCAGTCTCCTCTCCTTTCAGGTGGGACTGAGGCATGCCCTGAAAGGCTGAGGCATGCCCTGAATGGCTGAGGCGTGCCCTGAATGGCTCTCTGAATTTGCCAACAGGATTGAACCTTGTACAACCCCTTTACTGATTTTCCTCCCTTCCTTGGCTCACTCCCCTATCCATGTTTCCAGGAATTACTTCTTTAATGAACTTATTTGTGCTAAAATCCTTTCCTCTGAATAGACTTCTCAGAAACATAAAGACCCTTTCTATCACAGCACTCTATTTTATTGACTTCATAGCAGTTCTTACCATCTGAAATCATTCTGTTCATTTAGTTATTTATTTGCAATGCCTAAGACAATGTTCATTGGAAGGACTGATGCTGAAACTGAAGCTCCAATACTTTGGCCACCTGATGCAAAGAGCTGACTCTCTGGAAAAGACCTGGATGCTAGGGAGGATTGAAGGCAAAAGGAGAAGGGGCAGGAGAGTATGAATTGCTTAGATGGCATCACCAACTCCATAGACATGAATTTGAGCAAACTTTGGGAGATAGTGGGGCTTCCCTGGTGGCTCAGATGGTAAAGAATCCACCTGTGATGCCGGAGATGGGGGTTCAATCCCTAGGTTGGGAAGATCCCCAGAGGATGGCATGGCAACCCACTCCAGTATCCTTGCCTGGAGAATCTCCATGGACAAAGGAGCCTGGCAGGCTGCAGTTCATGGAGTCACAAATAGTCAGACATGATGGAGTGACTAAGCACACACATGGGAGATAGTGGAGGTCAGAGGAGCCTGGCATGCTGCAGTCCGTGGGGTTGCAGAGTCAGACACAGCTTAGCGACTGAAGAACAATAACGAAGAAGACAGTATCTTGCATGCGTGCTCAGCAAATGTTCTTGGGATGAATGAAGGCGGAGGGGATATTTTTCCATCTGGCTTCTCAGATGTTCCCTGGCTTCAAGGTCCCATGGCTAGGAGAGCTCAGCTGGAGGGCTTTCTGGGATGGAGCCCCTCAACACTACAGACGCATCTGAGTCCATTCTTGCTGTGGTTCCACTCGGAACTGAAGGGGAGCAGAAGACGCCTCTGGAGTATGCCACCTTGACATGTGGTTGTTTTGCACTGGAGGCAGTCGAGAATCACCAGATGTAAGAAGAGTTCTCTGCCCTCCCTTTATCTGCCTAAAAATTGGATATAAACTCCCCTTCGAGGAAGATCTCTCCTTCCACCAGTACCGAGGAGAGAGGAGCAACGCTCAAAGATGGCTAATGGACACCAAGATAAGTTTTTGTAAACACACCTTATTAACATAGCTCTCATTTCCCATCAGTTTCCCCCACATGTTTCTTAGTCACTTTCCCACAATTCATTGTCCCTTGAAGACTAAACCCTTTTTTCTTTGTTAAAAGAACATCAAACGGTCTAACTGCCTCTTTGAGTTTTTGTTCTTTTCTATGAACTCCCATGTACATACATATATATTAATAAAGATTGTGTGCCTTTTATTCTGTTAAAGTTTTTTGTTAGTTTAATTTGTGGGTCCTCAGGAACACCCCTAAAAGGACAGAGGAAACGCGTTTCCTCCCTGACAGAATATAAGCAGGCAAAGATATTTATTGTTTTTTAGAGTTTAAAACCACAAAGCTAATTCATCTACTTCATTTGACAGAGGAGAAAGGCTTGGTCCCAAGTGGCCCAGCTGGTTGGTAGTGGAGCTCGGACTGAAGGTTGATGCTGTTTTCTTCTTGTAAACACAAGGTCTGCTGAATCGAGACTCAGCAGGTTGCCTGGTTGTCCCCATCAGCACCTGAGCCAGGAATCTGTCTGCTCATTTGACCAAATTTGGGGAAAGGCCAGAGTGAATTTAGCTGCTATTTATGGGCATAAATGCACTCAATAACTCCTCACAACAGCCCTATGAAGAAGCGCATGTGTGTGTGCTAAGTGGCTTCAGTCGAGTCCGACTCTTTGCGACCCTGTGGACTGTAGCCCACCAGGCTCCTCTGTCCATGGGATTCTCCAGGCAAGAATACTGGAGTGGGTTGCTAGGCCTTCCTCCAGGGAATCTTCCCAACTCAGAGATTGAACCCAGGTCTCCTACATTGCAGGTGGATTCTTTACCATCTGAGCCACCAGGGAAGCCCTCACCCCCATTTTACAGATGCCAACGTTAAGGCTTGGTGACTATTACTGAGAATGACTTAGAAATCTGAATAGAGCGGATTGCTTTCAGTGAATTGTGACATTATTCCTTGCAGGAACATGTGGTGATACTAACTAACCGTTGGCAAAGTGTTGCTAATGTGGGTCCTGCTGGATCCCTCTTCAAAGCAGAAATAAGGCTTATCTGCAATTAGCTCATTCATTGTGTGCAAACAGTACTAATTGCTTGAGAACAGCGTGTTCTCTTAAGTAGGTTAAACGTTCCCTTCTGAAATCTTGTTTGTACTATTAATTTGAGCAACAAACCTTTCCTTTATGGAGGAAGGCACGCTCCAGCCAGGCCAGGCAGGGAGAAAGACGACAAATTCTCACTCGTGAGAACTGGGATATGGATGTTGATGGCCCTGCGCTTGCCAAACTCACTATTTCAAGCCTATTGCATGGAGGCCCAGCCAAATTCTGCAGTCACCTGAATTATTAAACATTTGACGGGGAATGAAATGCCTTCTTTTCTAGTACCAGAGAACCTCCAACTTTCTGCCAACCCTGTCTTGCCAACTGGAGGGTCTGCTGGGCTTACTTTCATGAACAGATAAGACTCAGTTTTAATTAGCACAGTAATTGTTTCCACGCAAATGGATGTGGGGGAAGAACGTGCAAACAATTTATTTCCTCAAGTGGGTTTCCAAGGCGCGCCCCACAGGCCCGTCGCTGGCGCCCCATGACGCAGCCAACTGCTTTGTTTACTTGTTTACTCGGGAGCAGAAATCTGGCTCGGCAATCGTGTGCTGGGCTCCCTGTGAGAGTCAGAGGGCGGTGGAATGGTTTCCTCCAGAGCCCAGTATACAGGTTGTCAGCCACAAATCAGCATGTGCCGTGGGAGCTTGCCATCTACCTCCACGGAGATTAAATCACGTGCTCCTGACCTGCAACACCCCTGAAAGAGTTCAGGGTGGAGAGCAGGAATGAGGGGCTCTGTGCTCTGGGAAAATTGGCAGGACAGGTCTTCAGATGGTTAGATGTTCTCAGGAGCTGGTTTTATGAGCCCAGTCCTTGTATCTCCTTGTATCTAGAAGAGCACTAAACTTCTCCATGGTGACACTGTTCCTCATGACTAGTAAAGGTTTTACAAGATGAGTAGAAACCTTCTGGAAAAAAAATATGTTCTTGATTGCATGTATTTTCCACTCACCAAAAACCACATATATACCGAGCTTTTTCCCCTGCCTCCTCGGGGCAGTTTCTCTATCTGAAGTGCTGTCTCCTGGGTTTTGCCCCAAATAAAACTTAACTTGCAACTCTCATGCTGTGCATTTTTTTAAGTCGACAAGGTCAGGGGCGGAACTTGCTAGGCTCTATGGGTTAGGGTTCCTGGTTGTAAGCAATAGAAACCAGTTCAGGAAAAGTGAAGAGAAAGGACACGTATTGGAAGGGTTGACCGGTAGAGATAGGCTGGGCTGGGGGCTGAAGGGGGCTGGCCAGGGGAGCAAGCTGGTGGTGTATTGTCGTCAGTCAGTCAGTTCCGTCGCTCAGTCGTGCCTGATTCTTTGAGACCCCCTGGACTGCAGCACGCCAGGCCTCCCTGTCCAAAACCAACTCCCGGAGTTCACTCAAACTCATATCCATCGAGTCAGTGATGTCAGCCAACCATCTCATCCTCTGTTATCCCCTTCTCCTCCCGCCTTCAGTCTTTCCCAGCATCAGGATCTTTTCCAGTGAGTCAGTTCTTCACATCAGGTGGCCAAAGGATTGGAGTTTCAGCTTCAGCATCAGTCCTTCCAATAAATACTCAGGACTGATTTCCTTTACGATGGACTGGTTGGATCTCCTTGCAGTCCAAGGGACTCTCAAGAGTCTTCTCCAACACCACAGTTCAAAAGCATCAACATTCTTTGGCACTCAGCCTTCTTTATAGTCCAACTCTCACATCCATACATGACCAATGGAAAAACCAAAGCCTTGACTAGACGGACTGTCATCACTTGAACCCATCTCTAGCTGACCTTGAATCCCTGTGTAGCTCAGGCCATTGTCTCCATCAGGGAAGAAAAACCTCTTAGGCTCAGTCCCTGAGGGCGTGCAAATTAAACTCACAAATGCTAGATTCGCAAGAAGCAAAAAAAACCAACTAAATTGATTCATATGTGTATTGGAGCTCACAAAACAAATAGTTTGCCCAACTGCTGAAGTTTAGGAAAAAGAGGAGAGAACAGAGGCTTCGATATGAAGAACAAGTGAGTTTCAAGGGGGACAAACAAGAAATTAGAACGTTGGTGATATGTTTGTTTATGCAGGTGCAAGTCATCTTTCCCATCTTTCTCACGGCCATGTGATTCCTTCAGAGAAGGGAGTTTACCATAGTTTCACCCTCAGAATTTTTTGCTTTTAAAGAGATAAAGTTCTGAGACTTCTTCTTCCTGCATCTGTTTATCTCATATGTCTTTAGTTTAACATAATCTCCATACTGGGGCTTCCCTGGTGGCTCAGACAGTAAAGAATCTGCCTACAGTGCAGGAGATCTGGGTTTGGTACCTGGGTGGGGAAGATCCCCTGGAGAAGGGAATGGCAACCCACTCCAGTGTTCTTGCCTGGAGAATCCCATGGACAGAGGAGTCTGGCAGGCTACAGTCCATAGGGTCATGAAGAGCTGGACACGACTGAGCAACCAACAGTTTCTTTCGGTCTCCATATTAACTCTGAGGCTCCAGTGGGTCCCCACACGTCTCACCCGAATGACTGTGATGTCCTCCTAACCAGAATCAGTTTCTCTCTGGCCACCACCAAGAGGCTGTCTCCATAGCACCCAGTGGAATGCATTTAGAATGGAAATCAGATAATGGCACGCTGGCGCCTAAAAGCCTCTGTGCCCCAGTGCCCAGATGTTGGCTTCTAATACCATTCTCTAATAAGAGGGACTAGGGCTCCGTGGAGAAATGGCGGATCTCCAAGCGAGAGGATTGGGCAGGGAGAATATTAGATGTGTATGAAGCATCTGGTAGTGACAGAAAATAAGGAAATGCTCAAGAATCAGAGTAATGGGGATGCATCGAGGGACACAGGGTCAGCGGAAAGAGCTCCTAGCAGCCAAGGCTGGGCTGATTTGTGTAAGAAAGTAAGTAGGCATTGTAAAGTGATTATTGTTGTCTAGTCACTAAGTTGTGCCTGTCTCTTTTGCGACTCTCTGGGCTGTTGCCCACCAGGCTCCTCTGCCCGTGGAATTTTTCAGGTAAGAATACTGCATTGGATTGCCGTTTCCTACTCCAGGGGATCTTCCCGATTCAGGGATTGAGCCTGCATTTCCTGCACTGGCAGGCGGATTCTTCGCCCACTGCGCCACCTGGGAAGCCCCCAGAGCAATGGCATTCCAACTAAAAATAAATGAAAAAAGAAAAGAAACATAGCTTTAAAATATAACCCATAATACAAAGTAAAAAAGGGCCTCTGAGTCTATACTGACATAGATAATTGAATAAGTAAATAAATGGGGAAGAAGAATGTATAGCAGAATTCCAAATAGTTTATGGAGCCTCCCATGAAGGAGGTGCAGCATAGCTTCCTGTCCTGGGAGTGTGGGCTGCACGCAGTGACTCCTTCTGAAGAGCAGAGCATGAAAGGAAGGGAAAGAGAGAGCCTTGACAGCAGAGAAGCTGGGCAAATGCCACCTCAGCCAGGTGGCCAAGGACAACGTCAACAGTGACCAACGTATGGATTGCACGTGCCCTTGATGTGATGTGATGAAAGTGGGCTTTGCCTCTGTGGTCTTCCTCCCATGACCTGCAACCCCAGGCGAGCAACCCACAACCCAGGAGAAAACACCAGACAAGACCAAACTGAGGACGGTCTGCAGAACACCTGACCACTTCTCCCAACTGTCAAGGTCAGCCCAAACAAGGAAGGTCTGGGAAGCCGTCACTGCTCAGAGGACCCTCAGGAGATGGGCCATCCAAAAGCAAGGTAGCATCTTCCGCACCCCCTTGTTCGTAGCAGTGCCGTTCACCGTGGCCAGGACACAGAAACAAGCCAAATGCCCATCTGCAGACGAACGGATAAGGATGTGGCCACAGTCTACCACGGGACACACTCAGCCATAAAAAAGAATGAAAGAATGCCATGTGCAGCGATATGGGTGGGCCTAGAGAAGGCAATGGCACCCCACTGCAGTGTTCTTGCCTGGAGAATCCCAGGGACGGCGGAGCCTGGTGGGCTGCCGTCTGTGGGGTCGCACAGAGTCAGACGCAACTTGGCAGCAGCGGCAGCAGAGACTATCATGCTAGCTGAAGTAAGTCAGACAGAGAAAGACAAACCCCACACGGGTCACTTACGTGTGCAATCTAAAAAATGACACAAGTAAATGCATCTGCAAGACAGAAACGAGCTCAGAGCCATAGAGGACAGACTTGTGCTCGCTGAGGAGGAGAGGAGGGCAGGAGAGGGACAGGTGGGAGACTGTTAGCAGTCGCACACTGTTACAGAGTGGATGAGCAGCGAGGTCCCGCGGTACACCACAGGGAGCTACATTCGATATCCTGGGATCAACTATAATGAAAAAGAACATAAAAAAGAATGTGTGTGTAACCGAACCTCTTAGCGATACAGCAGAAGTTAACACAGCATGGTAAATCAACTACACTTCAACTTGAGAGAAAAAGATAAAAAATAACCTTTTATTTTTTAAGCATCTTGGGTGGAACCCTGGAACAGAAAGAAGACATGGAGGAAAAACACAAGAAGCCTGAATAAAGTGTAGACTTACGTTAGTGACCATGTATCAGTGTTGGTTCCTTAGCTGTGATCAAAGGACAGTGTTAATGTGAGACCTTCACAACAGTGGATATATGGGGATTCTCTGTATTATCCTTGCAACTTTATGTCTAAAAACTTTGCTGAAATAAAAAGCGTATTGACAAACAGAAAGAAAAATTATCTGAAGGTTTCTCATTGGGCTGAAGATAGAATCCAGCCTTCTTTCTCCAGCTGACAGGTGCAGGCGCCCCCCGTGGCCGGGCTGCCCTGCCTCCCGCGCCTCCGCAGCCACGCCGGCCTTCACTGGCGCGGACACAGGGCCCTTGTTCTTGGCCGCCCCTCCTCTTTTCCCGGTCCTCGTTTTTCTGCCGCCCTCCCGGCTAAGTCCTTCTCATCTTTCATGCACAGCTTCACTGCCGCCTCCTCTGAGAAGCCAGCTGGATCACAGCGAGCCCCGTCGCTCCTGCCCTTCTCCGGCTCTCTCCTCTCGCTTCCTGCACTGAGCTTACGCCGGCCTGCCTCCACTTCATGAGGTGGCTCACCTGTGCACTCCTGGCTTCCCCAGGAGAATGCATCCAACCTGTTCACAACCAGGACCCCAGCACCATGCAGGGATGGACATTTAATAAGCATCCATGTTTGTTTGTTTGTTTTTACTTTATTTATTTTAATTGGAGGCTAATTATTTTACAATCTTGTAGTGGCTGTTGCCATACACTGACATGAGTCAGCGATGGGTGTACGTGTGTCCCCCATCCTGAACCCCCCTCCCACCTCCCTCCCCATCCCATCCCTCAGGGTCGTCCCAGTGCACCAGCCCTGAGCACCCTGTCTCATGCATTGAACCTGGACTGGCGATCTGTTTCACATATGGTAATATCCATGTTTCAATGCTATTCTCTCAGATCATCCCATCGCCTTCTCCCACAGAGTCCAAAAGTCTGTTCTTTACATCTCTGTCTCTTTTGCTGTCTCTCATATAGTCATTGTTACCATCTTTGTAAATTCTGTATATATGTGTTAATATACTATATTGGTGTTTTTCTTTCTGAGTTACTTTACTCTGTATAATAGGTTCCAGTTTCATCCACCTCATTGCTGCTGCTGCTGCTGCTGCTAAGTCGCTTCAGTCGTGTCCGACTCTGTGCGACCCCATAGACGGAAGCCCACCAGGCTCCCCAGTCCCTGGGACTCTCCAGACAAGATACTGGAGTGGTTGCCATTTCCTTCTCCAATGCATGAAAGTGAAAAGTGAAAGGGAAGTCGCTTAGTCATGTCTGACTCTTAGCGGACCCAGAACTACAGCCCACCAGGCTCCTCCATCCATGGGATTTCCAGGCAAGAGTACTGGAGTGGGGTGCCATTGCCTTCTCCAATCCACCTCATTAGAACGATTCAAATGCATTCTTTTTAATGGCTGAGTAATACTCCATTGTGTACATGTACCACAGCTTTCTTATCCATTCATCTGCCGATGGGCATCTAGGTCGCTTCCATGTCCAGGCTATTGTAAGCAATGCTGCGATGAACTTTGGGGTACACGTGTCTCTTTCAATTCTGGTTTCCTTGGTGTGTATGCTCAGCAGTGGGAATAAGCATCCATCTTAAGGGCACATAATTGCATAATTAGGACCCACAACGTAATACAATAATTAATATGTTTTATTCCTTGACCTTCTCCCAACTACAGTTCTGTTAAAGCACTCAAAGCAACGAGTGTAGTGTGAGGATGGAGCAAGTTCACAGGGAACAGAGAGATCACTTTTCCGTTTGTCTTTTGCCATGGAAATGAGGAACGGGCCGTGCCATCTTTGATAAATAAGCTATTGATTATTTTGCCCCAGAGTATCCCACTGAGCTGGGCTCTGCGTAGTTTGTGGAACTTTCCAGAATGAATGAAGCCCAGTGTGTTTTTGTGCTTAAGGCACATTTCTAATCATCTGTGCTGATGGAGCAGAGAACTTCCTTATTCTTGTAAGGGACGTTTTCCAAAGTCAAAGGCACCTTTCACTTACCAGGGGCGGGGGTGGGGAGCGGGGAATGGGCCTTAGGGTTTAACGAGCACGGAGTTCCGGTTTGGAATGAAGAAGTTCAGGGGGTGGCTGATGGGGATGGGTGCACGACCACGGAAGCACACTTACTGCCTCTGAACTGCACACTTGAAAAAAACGGCCAAATCGGTGAGTTTTAGATTATCTATATTTTACCACAATGAAAAGAAATCCAGTGACACACCCTTCAAGCTTGAAAGCAGTCACGATATTCTGATAGCAGAAAAGGTCAATTATACAGTAAATACAGAGTAAGATGCTGCTTTTAATTATTTTAATAAGAGCCTAGAAATAAAGATGTCAGAAACAGTGATGGATTATTTTGGAGTGGGGCTGACCTCTACTGCCTTCTTTGGGCTTCTCTGTATTTTCCCATTCGTATATTCTGCAATAACTTTTTTTGTTTGCTTTTGAAGAACTGAAAAGAGTGTATACTGATTTATTTTTGGCTGCACTGGGCCTTCGTTGCTATGCGTGGGCTTTCTCTGGTTGCGACGAGCAGGGGCTATGCTCTACTTAGGGTGCACAGGTTTCTAGGCTCTGGAGCGTGGCTCACGGGCTTAGACGCTCCGCGGCACGTGGAAACTTCCCAGACCAGGGGTCAAACCCGTGGCCCTGGCATTGGCAGGTGGATTCTTAACTCCTGGACCACAGGGACGTCCGTACCTGTTTGTCAGCACAATAAATGTTTGTATACCTTTTGTAACCAGATAAAACATAGACACACGACACCCAGAAAGTACTTGAAGCCATTGAATCGTACATTTTCAAGTGGTTCCATGTATATTTTACCCCAGTTAAAATGCTTTTTTAAAGACAGCTTAAAGATATGATGTTCCTGGTTTCCTTGAGGTTGGTATTGCCCTAATTTGCCATCATTCCTCACAAACCTACCCCACTGTGTAGTCCAGGGGAGACAGACCAGGCTTGGAAAGTGACATCAGGGGGCTGAAAGATACCAGGCAGGGGTTTAAAGGGTTCTATGTACAAAATCCAACATTTTTGCTCCTTCAGATAAGACAGAAAGTGTTCTGTAAGAGCAGGCATTTTTCTTTTTTTAAAGAGTTCACTCAGAATTTGTTATGATTCAAATTGAGGGCAAGTGAAAGCTAACCCTCCTATTTTCTACAAAGTCAAGATTGCTAAGTGTGATAGTATAAACATGATTGCAGGAGAAACAATCACAAAGCTTCAGAACATAAACTGTTTTCAGGAGCGCAGAGCTGCCACATCACTTTGACACTCATTACAAATCAGGACACATTATATTTGTGTAGTGTTTTTAACCTTCTAGAGCGTATTCGTGCTTTTAATTTATTGCACCATCCAGTGAGTCATGTAAAAGTGGCTTTTCTTTTTAGATGAGAGATGCCAGAGCTTGTTTGAAACAGGGGTGGCGGTTGGTGCCAGGGCTGTGAAGGCCTAAAGAAGGTAAGAGGGAGTGGGTAGGGGGAAGGAGAGTGTGCCTCCGCTACAGTCCCTGGGAGGTAGGAGGAGCAGGCTGCAATGTCAATACACTGGACAGGAGTGACTTTGTTAAGGGCTGTTGTCTAGGAGCCAGTGTACAGACCGAGCCTGAGTTCCCACCTGGGGCTGAGGGAGCTGGGGTGTTTATATACCACCTCCTGCCAGTCAGGCCCTCCAGGGTTGGGGGGAGTGGTACCTCCCCTGGCGGTGCGGCTTGCCCTTCTTGTGGGCAGAGGACAGGAGCTGACACTTGCGGCAGAACCTCTGTGCTCCGGACTGTAGGAGCTGAGAAGCCCCTCTGCCCTGATACTGCATGCCAACAGGAAGGGTGTTTCAGGAAAGGGCAGAAGGTATGACACAGTGCTTCTTGGAGACAGCGAATGAGCCCATCTGGGCAGTGCTGCACAGCCAGCCACAGGACTTGACGATGCATTTCAAACCAGGATGCAGCTCAGCTTCCTGTGAGCCAAGTGGTGGGGCTGCTTCAGGCTGGTGCCAAGGATGGAGGCAGATGAGACATTCTCGCTCCCGTGGGGAGCTCCCTGGGGTCAGACCGAGGCTGAAGCACTGGAGGGTCAAGCGTGTGGCGTGAGGTGCCCTGATTGACCCGTGGGGAGCTCCCTGGGGGCAGACCGAGGCTGAAGCGCTGGAGGGTCAAGCGTGTGGCGTGAGGTGCCCTGATTGACCCGTGGGGAACAACCTGGCCAGGGATGCTGAGACCACACGCTCAGGCTGAGAGATGGAATGCTTCCTGCCATGTAAGTAAACCAGGATGTAACCAGCAATCGCAGCCACCATGGATGTTGAGCTGGTGAGCCCTGGGGAAGCTCAGGAAGGAAAGGATACCTGCCATCCAGCAGCCACCAGACTGCAGCCACTCTCCACGGTGAGCCCTGAGGACACTCAGGATGTGAAAACACAGGATACTGGCTGCAGATAGCTGAGGTGTGTATCAAAGGAATGATTTCAGTGAGCCAGAATCTTGCATCATCTCATACATAGTTCAGTTCAGTTGTTCAGTCATGTCCAACCCTTTGCAACCCCATGGACTGCAGCATGCCAGGCCTCCCTGTCCATCACCAATTCCCAGAGCCTACTCAAACCCATGCCATCCAACCATCTCATCCTCTGTTGTCCCCTTCTCCCCCCACCTTCGATCTTTCCCAGCATCAGGGTCTTTTCCAATGAGTCAGGTTTTCCCTTAAAGTGGCCAAAGTATTGGAGTTTCAGCTTCAGCATCAGTCCTTCCAATGAATATTCAGGACTGATTTCCTTTAGGATTGACTGGTTGGATCTCCTTGCAGTCCAAGGGACTCTCAAGAGTCTTCTCCAACACCACAGTTCAAAAGCATCAATTCCTCGTCGCTCAGCTTTCTTTGTAGTCCAAGTAAGTCTCACATCCATACATGACTACAGGAAAAGCCATAGCTTTGACTAGAGGGACCTTTGTTGGCAAAGTGCTAATTTTAACTTGAGATACCTGGCTTCTTTAACAACAATCTTTTGTTGTTCCCAACTACCTGCCTTTGTGGCAAAACTCCTACATATATTGTAGCTCCTCTGCCCACCTCCTTGGAGCGGTTTCTCAGAGCTATCTGAAATGCTGTCTCCCGCGCTCAGGTTCTCATTTTGTCCCCGATAAAGCTTAACTGGCAACTCTCACATTGCACATTTTTTTAAGGTCTACATGGGAAAGTCAGGTCATTTTCTTGAACTTTAGGTTCCTTTGCTATAAAATAGTGATAAGTGTGTGTCTCACAGCAGTGCTGTATCGCTTGCGTATTGCTGAGTTCCAACCACTCCAGTATGTAGTGGTTTAAACCCGCAGCCTGATGTTTTGTTCATGCATCAGTAAATTGGCCCTGTTGTCTAAAAGAAAAACAAAGACCCTGAAAGTTGAGGCTAAGCTGTGCTGTTCTCAGCTGTGTCTGATTCTTCCCACCCCAAGGGCTGCATTCTGCTAGACTCCTCTGTCCATGGAATTTTCCAGGCAAGAAAACTAGAGTGGGTTGCCATTTCCCACTCCAGGGGATCTTTCCAACCCAGGGATTGAACCTGCATCTCCTACATCTCTTGCATTGGCAGGTGGCTTCTTTACCACTGAGCCACCTGAGAAGCCTGTTATGTTTTATGTAATGGACAAACTGAGGACTTAAGCCCAGGACACAGCATCTCAGATAACTCTGAGGGACTGCTCCCAAGAGGTAAGGGAGGGAGTTCAGGAAGTATAGGAGGTTTTGCCACAAAAACCAGGTAGTCACAACACCAAAAGATTACTGTTAATTAAGGAACATTAGCTATCTCAAGTTACGGCATTTGGTGCTTTAGGGTCGGGCTCACTGTCAGTCCTTTGACATGTGCCTCCACTGTCTGGGGCCACTACGCGCTGTGTCCTGCCCTGGATCTCCTCCATGCGCACCTCTGTGGGTGGCTTCAGGGGCTGGCTGCTGGATGAGGGAGCATCCTGCCTCCACCCAGTGCTCCCTCAGGGCTCGCTGTCCCGAGAGCTACAACGATGGCTTGAGGGTGGCAACGCTCTTTGTTTACTGACATGGCCGGCAATACTTTTCATTCACATCACTCTGGGCTGGGTTCAGCCAGGTGGTCTGCTGGTCTTGGCTGGGCTTGCTCGCTGGGGTGTCTGTGGTCAGTGGCTCTTGTGTTTGGCTGACTGTGGACTGGGGGAACTGATAAGCAGACCACGTGTCTCCCACGTGTCCAGGAGGCTAGCCCAGGCTTGTGCCCATGGTGGAAATCTCAGGGTTTTTAAGAGCAAGAGGGTAAACCCAGCGTCCAAGCTATTAAAAGCAAGTATTGG
Source organism: Bos indicus x Bos taurus (assembly GCF_003369695.1). NCBI lineage: Eukaryota > Metazoa > Chordata > Mammalia > Artiodactyla > Bovidae > Bos > Bos indicus x Bos taurus. The sequence goes on from NC_040077.1 coordinate 133,854,803, forward strand.
GGACTCCCTGGCAGTCCAGTGGTTAAGACTCAGCGTTTTCATTGTGGTGGCCCAGGTTCAACCGCTAGTCAGGGAATTAAAATCCCAGAAGCTGAATGGTGCAGCTAAAACATAGGAGAACATTATATTAAATGGAAAAAAGTAAGTGTAGAAGAATACATACATATTTAAAAAAAAAAAAAAGGAAGTCTCATGGCCAGATCAAGGGTGGAGAAATTGATGGGAAGGGGAGAATTTGGCTCATTTTGCCATCTACTGGGTGGTTTTGAGAATAAAATGAAATCATATAAGCACAGCCTACATGTGTGCATGTGAAGTCACTTCAGTCGTGTCCAACTCTGTGTGACCCTATGACATAGCCCACCGGGCTCCTCTGTCCATGGGATTCTCCAGGCAAGAATTCTGGAGTTGGTTGCCATGCCCTCCTCAAGGGGATCTTCGCAAACTAGGTATTGAATCCACATCTCTTGTGTCCCCTGCGTTGGCGGGTGGGTTCTTTACCCCTAACGCCATTAGTACTCAATAAATGTATTTTCAGTGATTGATTTCTCTCCTCCAGTTTTTTAATAACAAAGGCAGATTTTAGAATAGGTCTCAAATAATAACTTTCAATGTTGTGAAACGTCCTGCCTCCGTTTCCTCCCCTGTATTATGAGGATAATCACTTCCTGGCAGAGGTGTTCCAGGAAGGATTTGATGAGGGAATGACGGTTAAGGGTTTGCACAGAGCCCAGAGCGGGGGAATATGGTTGTCATCATTGTTGGGACAAGATCCGTGTCTCCACTGCCTCCCTGCACACACAGAAAAAGGCGACCAAGACTCCATCACTTTTTCATTTTTGTTTTATTTTGACCCACATCCCACTTGTCAAAAACCTGAGTCTGCCTGGGAGCTGTTTGTAGAGACTCGCCCTGCGGCGGTCCTCTCTTCTGGTTCCCCAGCTGCCTGTCGCCTCATCTCCTACCCCTGGGGGCACCGCCTCCTTTTGCGTTTCAGCCCCCTTTGTCCACTCCTCCTCCACTGCAGCCTCCTGTCTGCCTGGGGGGCTCCTTCTAGCTGGAGCCACAGCCTCAGGGGACTCCGAGGATAACCCTGGGGCCCCAAGTGCCTTCCAGGTAAGGATGACAAAGATGGGGCGTGCTGGGCGCCTGGCTGTGGCTTTGATTATCTGCAGGCCAGACAGCACGTGGGTCTCCCAGGTACTCTTAGGGGCTCCTACCCTCCCATCTGTACCATTGTGCACCTTCTCAAGGTTTCCAGGGGCTCTGAGCAGCCTCTGAAGCTCTTCACTGCTGTCGGATGCCCTGGGGAAATGCCTAACGCTTTGAGTCTGAGAAACTCAGGTCAGCCAGTCTCTCATCCTGTTGAAGGACTGCAGAGGTTCATCTCAAAGCCTGGATGGTCTATGCATAGCTCAAGCCTCCTCCCCCAGTCCCTAGACTTTGTTAAACAAGATGGGGCACCTGGAGCTTAAAAGTCAGATGACCTCCTTCCACGGGACCAGGCCACTACGAAAGGGCAGTGGGAGTATGAGGGATCCCTCCCCTGAGCTGGGTTAGGGCAGCCTCCCTGCAGAAGACGATGCTGCTTCTGGGACGGACCGTGGAGCAGCTCCGGGACCAGTCCTTACAGCTCCGCTCGAGGCTGGCAGTAGCAAACCCATTTGATAGATGCAGGTGTGGAGGATTGGGGAGCTTAGGACAGTTTCTTTTGAGTTCCAGTTTCAAGGATAGAGCATCATCGGCCGGTGGGGGATGGACAGGGATGAGGGGCAGGAGACAGCGGATGCCACATCCTTGGCTCTGTGCCTCACGGTAGAGGAAGGGAAAGAACGGCGTGCTGAGTGGGCAGGCCAGGGTCAAGGAAGCTTTTCAGGAGACTGAAGGTCTTTAGCAAGTGTCCTTGTGTTCACTGAGCCTCACTCTTCTCACTTGTAAAATGGGCTTGTGAGGGGAGGCGTAAAAAGCGAGCGCTCAGTGCCTGGCGTGCAGGGCGGGAACCCTTGTCTTACATTCTAGCTCCAGGAATCCCCAGGGCAGCAGGGCCTCCGGCTTCGCCCTTCCCACTGGCCATTCTCAAGGGCAGCTCTGAGCCCTGCAGTAAGAGCGGGGCCCAGGCCCCAGGCAGGCAACTGCTGCGGTGCTATGGTTGTTTCAGCAACCTGGTTCTTCCAGACAGAACTGCTTCTCTTGTAAATATTGATGGAGGCCTCAGACAGAGAGGAACGCGAAAACAAAGGGTGCTTTATTTATGACGGAAAAAGAAACCCACAGGGAAAAAAAAATATCTACAGGCCTGACGGAGGGGGAATGTTTAAATAAACCATGGCAGGTCCACTGGATGGAATATTGTGCAACTATTGAAATGATGTTTACCGAGGGTTTGTAATAACACGGGAAAATGCTTATTCTATAACGCTAAGTTAAAAAAAAAGGGAAGCAACTGAATTGTATATTCAGCATAATCACACCGAGGCAAAAATCAAGCCAAAGAAAAATCACACACAGGAAAACAGACCAGAGGGACCCACACCACAGCGGGGGTTTGTCTTTGGGTGGAAAATTGGGGAGTTTTTTTAATACCTTTCTCTATTTTCCAGTTTTTTTCTATAATGGCATGGTTGGCCTAATGTGCAAAACAACTCGAACTTAAGGTTTTTGTTTTCCTAAAGAAGAAAGAACTCACATTAGGAAAGAAGGACAGATGAGCCATGGAGAAAGCCAAGCGACACACAGGCCACTCTGAGGCCGAGGGCGAGAGGACAGCGGGCACGGCTACTGAAGAGGCCAGTGGAGATCCTGGACTCTGCCAGCACGGAGCCACACGGGCTGGCTGACGTATTCAGATGGGGCATCGTGTGTTATTCTGACCCTCTCTCCTAAATGCGTATACTTCCCCGGTGGCTCAGACGGTAGTGTCTGCCTGCAATGTGGGAGACCTGGGTTTGAGCCCTGGGTTGGGAAGATCCCCTGGAGGAGGAAATGACGACCCACTCCAGTGCTCTTGCCTGGAAAATTCCATGGACGGAGGGGCCTGGTGGGCTACAGTCCATGGGGTCGCAAAGAGACGAACACGACTGAGCGACTTCAGTACCTAAATGTGTAAACTCTGCTTCTCTCTGGGGAATGTAGCTTACCTCCAGCCAAGGCCCCTCTCTCAAGAATGTCAGTGTAACGGGACTCTCTCCTTTATAGGTAAAGATGGAAGCAGAAGAGCTGAGCTCCTGCCCTCCTCACGCACCAAGATGGAGCGCCTGGGAGACAGTCCTGCTCTCCGCCCCCACTGGCATGGCAAAGCCCTTCAGGAGGCAGGCCAGCCCTCCTGGCCCGGAGCCCTGGTCTCTGCAGGATGCCCCCTCAGGGCTCTGCACAGCCTCGACTGGTCAGGGAGCCTGCTCGCACCACCCCACTGCCCCTCCTTCTCTCCTCTGCCGACTGTGTGCAGCATGGCTGCTGTTTGTTTCTTTATGTACTTGCTTTTTTTTTTTTTAACTGCCTGTTCTCCATAGCCAGAGTGCGAGCTCCACGAGGACAGGGATGTGCTGTGTCTCTAACACCCGGAGTAGCGCCTGGTTTAAACATTCTGTAAATGAATCCTGGGGCTTCCCCGGTGGCTCAGTGCTAAAGAATCTGCCTGCCAATGCAGGAGACATGGGTCTGATCCTGGGTGGAGAAGATCCTCTGGAGAAGGAAATGGCAACCCACTCCAGAATTCTTGCCTAGGAAATCCCATGGGCAGAGGAGCCTGGCGGGCTACAGTCCATGGGGTCGCAAAGAGTCAGACACGACTGAGCAACAACAAAATGAACCCTAACTGTCACAGCCCCAGGTGGTCTTTGCAGGCCCCCGGACTACCTTGCCCTGACAGCTTTCATCCCTAAATCCAGCTCTGGAGACCCAGGCCAGGAACGCACTAGCCCTGATCTGCTGGTAATGACTTCCTGGGCCCCGTGCTGAAATAGCTCTGAGGCCATGGAAAGAGCTCAACAAGAAAGGACACGGCGATCGGTCAGGGATGTCTGCCGTGGGAGCGCGGGAGGCAGACGAGACGCGCGGCACCACTCTGTCTCAGCCTCGGCCCGAGTCTCAGCTCTCCCTTGGTCACGAAGAACACGGCCACCACCACTGGTCTGGAGCCAGCTTTGCTGCTCAACCCCTTGATCCGTTTCCCTAGTCCCTGCGGTATGTATGTGACGGGCTTCTGAAGGTTTTCCCAGAGCGAGCCCTAGCTCTCACCCTTGGCTTGGAGCCTTCCCCCATGCCCTACCCAGCTCGGCTGAGGTCTTGTCCTCTGCCTGGCTCCTTATCGGAGGCCTGCCTCTGGCCTGGATCTGGTTCTACCTGTTCCGGCTCCCAGATGGGGCTCTCCACCCTTTCCCCTGCCGGGCATCACGTCTCCCCTCCCCTCCGGGTCCCTGGGAGGTCCATGAACACATGCTGACTATGAACTTGAGCATGGCCTTGGTGGTCGAGTGGCTTTGGAGAGGCAGTCACTCTCCCAGACTCCAGCCATAGTCTCAGCTATCTTTCCTCCCCCAGCTTCCAGCCTAGAAATAAACTAAGCTGCCTCACCTCCCAAGCCCTAGAATAGGAAAGGTGGGCTTCTGAGGTCCAAGGAAAGGTTTCATCTCTACACCAACCTCCTCTGGTTCTTTGTTCCAATCCCTCCTCTTCCAAAAAGACCCCCAGCTCAGTCCCAGCAGCTGCAGGGACACAAGCTCCTGCCAGGTGCTCACCTTTATCCCCCAGGCAGAGCAGGACACAGATTGTCCTTCCCGTTTTCAAGACAGGGATGCCAAAGTCTGAGCACTCCCACCTCCCCACCTGTCAGGCCCACCGAGGCGCACCTGCCTTCTCTTCCTCTTTCCTGATGCCGCCGCTCACTTCAGAAGTAGTCCCGGGTCTCCTGGCTTCCGGCTGGTACCAAGAGCATGACTGCTTTCCTGTCGGTATATGCATCTCCCTTGGAGATGGATCAGCGCCATGGTAATAGATTGGACTAGTCTCTCTCCCTTCCTTCTGGGAAGAAGAGGTAACTTCCCAAGGGTGGAAGCTTTCCTCCCTTTGAGAATTTGCCAAACCTGCTGTGAAAGGAGGACCCAGTCTCTCGGTGCAGCAGGAGAACTTGCTGGTCCCTCAGCTCCACCGTGGGCCTGCCCCTCCCTGGCCTGCTCCTGTCTGATGAGGCAGACCAGGCGACCACAGGCTCAGGGAAGGCAAAGGATGCTATCACCTCTCACCCCCTGGAAGGGCTGCCCCCAGCTCCCAAGGTGAGGGCTGAGTCGCATCAGTGGCTGTACTGTGAAGGGTTCTGAGATCTGGGGAGAGAGTGTGGTGGTCAAATAACAATGGGCCCAGCAGGAGGGTGGCCCTTGGATCACATTTATTTTTTCCTTGCCATCAACTGTATTCTCAGTAGACCCTGCAAGCAGATGTCCCTTTATAAATGGATGCTAAACGTGGAGGCTTCTCCTCTTTCCAGTATACTGGAATTCCATGTAATGAGGAAAAGCAAAGTGGGCTTCGGTCAATTCACTCTGCATGCAAGAGTTCCCGTGGGCGGCTTCAACTGGCGCTCTGCTGCTCCTCCAGCCATCGCTCCCTCTGGCTAGGCCCCTTGGGGCTCCCCGGGCTTGTCCTAGTCCTGCTGAACAGCCCCCCTCAATTTTCTCCACCTGTGTGTGTTCCAGGGGCTTCTGGAGGTTGGGGCTCAGTGGCCAATGGTTAGGAAGAGGCCCTGGTGGCTTAGAGAGGGCTGGCCCAGATCCAGCAGGGTCAGCTTGAGGGGTCACTGGGAGTCAAAAAACCTCTGGAACCGTGCCTGTGATAAGGCTGTGCTCCTGAACTTTGCTAGGATCCTGGTACCCCCCTCCCCACCAAATTCAGACCTCAAGCAAGGTGGTGGTCAACCCTGCAGACGTGGGCACCCTGGGCCTCAGAACATCAGTCCTCTGTTTCATTTTCACACTAGGGTGGCTGCCCAAAGAGGGCAAAGACGCAGCTAAGAAGCCCAGACTGTGGAGGAGGTGGGACTGAAATTCACCTCTTGCCGGCCAGATTCCCCTGCGCCCCGATCTCCCAGAAATGGCCCATGCCGCGATGGGTAGGGGGTGTTTTTCCGTCTAGTCTTGCAGAAGGAGCCCAGCAGACGGGCTACTAGACCCTGGTCTGGGGCACATCAGGACCGGGCAAGGTCAGGACGGTGGGCAGGAGGGTGCCCTGCGGGGAGGGGAAGGCCTGCCGCATTTCGGGCACAAACCTGGGCGAGATGCTGTCGGCCAGGAAGCGCAGCGTGCGCCGGCGCCCCACGCAGTAGACGAGCTCGTCCACCACGGCGCACTGGAAGGCCTCGGGGTACGGCGTCCGGTACGTGGCGCACTCGTACCAGAGGCGGGCGCTGGCGCTGCAGCGGTACACGCTGATGCCCAGGCTGCGGTTGAGGTCGAAGCGATAGAGGAAGCCTCTGACCGCCACCATCTCGGCCGTGCGGTCCCTGCCGCCCCCGGTGGGCGCGGCGCGCCAGCGCTGCTCCCGGACAGAGAAGCGCAGCAGCAGGTAGCGCAGCGAGCCCCCGGTGACGAAGAGCTCGCCCCCGCTCGCCGCCGCCGTGTGCGCCAGGGCGAAGGTGTCCTTGGGCAGCGGCGGCGCAAAGCTCCAGCGGTCCAGGCGAGGGTCGTAGCGTTCCACCGTGTTCAGACACTCGCCCCCGACGGCGTACAGCTGTCCGTCCAGGGCCACCAGCCGGCAGTGCGGCCGCGCCTGGTTCAGGGGGCACACCTCGCTCCAGATGTCCGTCAGCGGGTTGTAGCAGAAGACACGGTTGGAGGGCTGGAGCCCGGAGCCCTGGCAGCCGGACACCAGGAAGAGGTAATTGAAGAGACTGCAGATGGCACAGCCCCGGGACACAGCCTCGGGCGGCAGGCGGGCCAGCGGGCGCCAGGCGTCCCGCTCATCGTCGTAGCAGCAGAGGCGGCCGGAGCCGTCCTGGGGGCACACGTCGGCCACCACGAGGTGCTCGCGCCCCCGGAGCCGGCGCTGGAGGATCAGCTCCCGCTCCGCCCCGCTCAGGCGCCCGTAGATGTCGGGGCTCCGCAGGACCTGGAGGTAGTTGTCCCTCATCACCTTGTAGGCGGCCTCCTTCAGGGGCTCCAGTTTCTTCCTCTTGGCAAAGGCCAGCGCCTGGTAGCAATTGCCCAGATCCAGGTGGACCTCTAGGGCTGATCCAGGGCTGAGCGGGGGGTGGAAGAAACTGGTGCCAGCCACAGAGTGCACGTGGGGCTTCCCGCGGCTTCCGGCTGAGCTGGACTCAGGAGAATCCTGGGACGTGGGGCGGGTGGGCGCGGCTCTCTGGTCTGGGCAGGATGGAGCAGCGTCCCCAAAGCTATCGAGCTGTAGCTGAAACTCCGGGTTCTCCAGGATCTGAAGGAGGCTCTCCTTGCGGCTGAAGCCTCGCGTGGAGCCGGAGGGGTCAGACCCGGGGGAGGCAGCGGTCTCCTGTCGGCCTTCTCCGTCACCAGCAGGCCGTCCAGACGCTATCCTTGTTCCCGGGGGGCCTGACACTGACTCAGGGGCTGGAGCCCCTGCCGAGGCGGCTGTTCTGGGGGCCAGCCTGCTCCTGGAGGTGGCCTGAGAGGTGTACTCCACGTGGTAATCGTACACCTTGCCCTTCAGCCTGGGCCTGATCCCCTCCACCTTCTCCGGTATGAAATTCTCCTCTACTCGAACCCGGGCCATGGACGAGAAGGTGTAGGAAGCGTCGGAGGCGCCCTCCCGCTGACGCAGGGCCAGGCCCAGGTCTGAGGCAGCCTGGAGGGCCGCTGCCTCCTCCCTGTGGACCCCTGACGCGTGGGTAAAGACCCAGCTGTTGTTCATGTCGCACTGGCCTTCACGGTGGGCCACCTCACCTTCATGGGGGGATTCCTGCTCCCCGCTCCCTGGATGCTTGGGGGGTCCACTGTCCTGCCTGGGAGTGAGCTCACCACCCACACGGCCGCTCTCCATGGCAGGGAGGCCAGCTGGGGGGCTTGGGGGTTCGCTGCACTGATGGGGGCGATGGGGCAGCTCGGGCTTACCGTCCACAGCTGTTCCGGCTTCCTGGTCTCCGCACCGAGGAGCTGGCAGGTCAGAGTCCGGGCACTGCCCAGCGTGCTCCTCTCCAGCATGTTTCCTCCCAGCTTTCCCAGCCTCTCCAGCTTCTGAGGTTGCAGATGAAGCTCCGGTGGCCGGGACTCTGGAGGCCTCCGTCCTCTCCCAGCTGCAGCCTGGCGGTCCTGTGGTCCCCTTGCTTCCCCTTCGGCGTCTCAGGTCCCACCATGGTGCCCCGGGAACAGCCTCCTGGGCGGCAGGCTGCCCGGAGCCCCCTGCCTCCGCCTCAGCCTCGGCCTTGGCGTCCGCCCCCCGCGGCAGGGCCTGGGCTGGCCTGGACTTGTACAGCTTGTAGGCTGCGGTCAGCAGGAGCAGGGCAGCGGCAGACAGCACCAGCTGGCCCGTCAGCTGCATGTCCAGATGCCAGTCCTGGGCCTCTGCTCCTCCTCCTCTGGGGAGCATGTTCCCAAGCAGACCTGGGGCAGAGGAATGTCAAGAATCCGATTAATGATTGCCCAATAGGGGACGGTTCCTGGTTCCTGCCGGCCTGAGTGGGAGGGGGTTTGGGGCGAGCTCTGGCTGGGCCGGTGAAGAATTGAAGCAAAGGTGACTTTTGAGCTGGCAGAGTTGGCCACCGAGGCCCGGGGCTGGCAGAGTGAGGTGGCTGGCCTCCCTGGGATCCTTCGGTGCTTTTCCCTGGGGGTGGGAGGCATCTGCCCGGAGGAGGCTGAGCTTGTGATCACCACCCACGCCAGCTGCGGCCGGAGGGGGCTGGGCACGTCCAGCGGGCACTCGAAGAGGGAGGAAGCTCTCGGTCAAACAGTCACCCGATGCTAGGGAACACTCGGGGTGGGAGATTGTTTGTGTCTGTCCTGTTTTCTCTTTTGCAAATCCGCTGGGCTGGGAGGTTGGGTGTGGTGAGCTGTGGAGCAGGTGGCGCCACGGCAGGTGTGGTGAGAGATCCTTCTGGGTCTGCGCTCTTCCTGTTGAGGTCGGTGGGTCCCCACGGCGGGGTCGGTCTGCAGTCAGCAGCCAGGGAGGCGGAGCCGGGAGCTGGGCCAAGCCCCCTGACCTGGCTCCTGAATGACTCTGCCCTCCTTCCCTGCCTGATGAGGTGCCTGAGAAAACCAGCCTTGGGGTTGGAGTTGGGGGGAAACACGGTGTTTGTACCTAGATCAGGGACAAACATGAGGCTCATCCTCATGCTTGGAACCAGACAGCCTCACACAGTCAGAGGCTGCGGGAGCCTCACTCGCCTCCCGTCGCAGCAGTGCCTGGCTCTGCCGCCAAGCTGTGTGACCTCAGGCAAGTCAGTCCACCTCTCTCTGCCTCCGTTTCTTCATCTGAAAAGATGGGGCTAACAGCCCCTCGTAGGTTGTGGTGAGAGCAAGACGGGTCGGTGCGTGTAAAGGGTGCAGGGCCGAGCTCCCGTGTAAAGGCTTGGTCGGTGTCGACCACTCCTCCTCCTCCTCTTTCTCGCCATCGTCATTCGTGTGAATCGCCATCGGCTGGACCTTTGGAGGCACTGGCGTGACTCTGCCCCTCCCCAGACTCAGGGCCTTCCGGGGTCCCCAGAGGCCAGGATGGGGGTCTCAGCCTCACGCTGCCTGTGGATGCCGAGGGTGCCGGTGGGTGGGCCCGCCGCTGCCTGGTCCCCCGATGCCAGAGACGCTGTCACTCTCCACTTCCAAGTGTTGGCATTTAGCTTAAAAATGAGAATAAGAGCCACTCTGTGGAACAGGAACGTGTTTGGAGGAATTTGGCTCCGAAGCCTTGACTTGAGGAGAAAATCGTGATTCCTTACTATGCTGTTCACAACTCCCCCGTGCTCCCATCTGTTCACCTTCCACGGTCATCTCCTGATTGCCCCCTGCATGCCGCCATCTGGGCTGGGGCGCAGGCCGCCTTCCCCTGTCTTTGCTGGTCCGACCCTCAGGGTCAGGTCAAAGGCTGCCTCCTGTACCTCCTTCCCAGCGCCTCCATCCTTCCGGCATCATCTTTTCTTTGCTTCTTGTTCTCCTGTTCTTCCACTCGCCCCTTTCAGCCTTCATCACGTGGGCTGTGGCTCCAAGTACACTCCGTTCTGCTTGCTGGATTCTACGTCTCCAGGGAAGCTCAACGTTGGGGCCTGAGGCACCACTGGGACAAAAGCCAAGCTGATTGTGCCTTCCACCGGGAGGATATGGGTGGACGCTCTGGATGACTCACACTATCCCGTTTGGGGAAAAGAATTGTGATCCCCTTTTTATGGCAGCTCCAAGGGCATGTCAATTTGCCTGCAAATGAGGACTTCTACCTTTTGTTTCCAGACTCCAGACTTTTACAGACCTGAGTTCGTCCAACAGGTATGACTGCTCTGGGAGTCAGAAGTTTTCAGCCTGTCCCACTGGTGACCTCTCTGAGAGAGTGTTGTTTCCTCTCTTTCCATCTCTGTCAAAATAGTGATTCACCATGATTTTTAGAAACACAGATTGCCAAGCTCCGCCCCCAGATTTTACGATTCAGTGGGTTCCGTGTGGCTTCCAGGAAATCCTCATTTTTAAAAATCATCTCAGGAGATTTCCAGTGGGTAGAGGAATGAAAAGTCAGTCGGTTTTCTTTATTCGTCTGCTGGGTGATGGGTGAGTAGTTGGTTGCCCTCTGTACCACCCAGGTGAGTATCAGGGAAGGGGAATGAGTCCTGGGTACTTTGCACGAGTGAGGTCTTCCTGGGCATCCACGGAGGTGGGTATTGTCCTCACCCTTATTTTACAGGTGGGGAAATGGAGGCTCAGAGAGATCATGCACCAATGTCAACTGAGGTTGTCAGCGGCAGAGTCTTGATTTATAGCCAGGTGTCTCTAACCGCAAGGCCCGTTTGTCTTCCTCTGGGACAGAGAGGATGAGTTATAAAGGAGAATTAAAATGATTTGTCCAGTGGTGAAATCAGGGCTTTGGAGACTGGCTTGGGTCCCCCCAGGGGCCAGGCCACCATTCCCACAGTCAGGGCGGCTCTGCGCATCTCCCTCCTGAGAGAGGAGACTGCATACCCGCCCTGGTCTGCTGTGGCCTGGCATTGACCTCTCAGATGCCACCAAGCACGCAGGGCCTCAGCTCCTTAGGGGGGCTGCTTCCCACCCAACAAAGGCTTCATGCGTCCTGGAGTCCACCCCTCCAGCTCTGCCTTCAAGCCTTTGAGTCAGACAGTTGCTCTTTCCATTTGAACTGTGCTCCCGGATGTTAGATGTAGCCAGGCCAGACCCCTGGGTGGCCAGGGGAAAGTGCAATGGCCCCTGGGAACAGAAGACACAGTCCCAGCCCCGGGGAAGGACCTCCCTGCAGGTCTGGAAGCTGGTGCATACGCCTGAGACACAGTCGAGCCACAGTGCATCACAGTGGAAACATTAACACGGAGATTTGTCAACAGGTGTTCATGGCAAAGTAGACCAGACTAGACTGGATGGCCAGGGAGTCTGGAGCAAGGGGCGTCGGAAGAGAGGTCAGGAGAGAATTCCAGAAAGGTGTTTAGCCTTGAGTATGCATACAAAGAAAGAGGGGGCATAGACAGATTGACTGCGTGCGTATGTATTAAGTCACTTCAGTCGTGTTCAACTCTGTGCAACCCTATGGACCGTAGTCTGCCGGGCTCCTCTGTCCATGGAATTCTTCAGGCAAGAATACTAGAGTGGGATGCTGTGACCTCCTCCGAGGGATCTTCCCAACACAGGGATGGAACGCAGGTATCCTGCATTGTAGGCGGATTCTTAACCTACTGAGCCGCCTGGGAGACCTGGGCTGATGGATTGACGTGACTGATATTTACCAGATGTTGGCCGTATACCAGGCCCTTATGCTGGTGCAGGGACCAGGGTGAAGGAGCATGAGGGTGGAGGGAGGTGGCACTGGCGTGAACCCCGGCTCAGCAGTTCCTTCGTTGGAGGGTGGAGGTAACACCTGTGAAATATCTGAGCCCAGAGGAGACCTTCGTTAAAGGAGGCTTCCCCCTGCACGCCCTCCATTCTGGTCCTCAGTGACCACCGCCACCTGAGATTGTTATAAAATGTAGGCTTTATTATTATTCAGGCAGGACGAGAAGGGGGCGGCAGAGGATGAGATGGCTGGATGGTGTCACCGGCTCAATGGACATGAGCTTGAACAACCTTCAGGAGATAGTGAAGGACAGGGAATCCTGGCGTGCTGCAGCCCACGGGGTCACAGAGAGGTGGACACAACTTAGTGGCTGGACAATAACATGCTGAGGCCAACAGATCGGGAGGTGCGGCTACTGGAAAGACGGCTTGTTGTTCATAGTTCTCTAGAGGAGCCCCATCCAAGTGCCATTCAGGGCCGTGTGAGGAAGCACCAGGGCCAGCAGGAGGCGGAGCGGGGAGGGAAAGAGGGAGCCAGAGACTTTGTCCTGTCTTTCGTGTGAAGGGCTGGGGAAGACAGGGTAAGCAGAAGAGCAGGGGTCCTGAGGCTATTTTAATTTGTCACCTCCCCGGTCCTGCAGTGATTCAGTTCAGTCGCTCAGTCAGGTCCGACTCTTTGTGACCCCATGGACTGCAGCACGCCAGGCCTCCCTGTCCATTGCCAATCCCCAGAGTTTACGCAAACTCATGTTCATTGAGTTGGTGATGCCATCCAACCATCTCATCCTCTATTGCCCCCTTCTCCCGCCTTCGATCTTTCCATCAGGGTCTTTTCCAGGGAGTCAGTTATTCGCATCAGGTGGCCAAAGGATTGGAGTTTCAGCTTCAGCATCAGTCCTTCCAATGAACACCCAAGACTGATCTCCTTTAGGATGGACTGGTTGGATTTCCTTGCAGTCCAAGGGACTCTCAAGAGTCTTCTCCAACACCACAGTTCAAAAGCATCAATTCTTAGGCACTCAGCTTTCTCCTGGAGTGATTAGGGTAGGGGAATATTGGCCCTGGGGTGTAAGAGCCCTGTGAGAGCCTAGAAGGAGGTGGTTGGAGGAAGCCTTTGGGTTCATTTGCATACGATAAGTGTGCTCCTGGGTGAGTCATTTGCCATTGCTAGGAACTAGCTAAACTTGGGAGCTCACAGTCAGCTCAGAAGGCCCAGATGACAGAGGGTGGAAAATATAGAAAATAAGAGGATATAGTTACTACAGGGAGTTGGAGCCAGAAGTGGGAGAGTAGGGGCTTTGGGGCCTCTCAGAGGCAGCTGGCTCCCCCAAAGGCGGTGGGGAGTGAGCTTCAGTCACTAACCTAAGTCTAATCCCATCCAGCAGGTGAACACAGCACTCCTGCCAGCAGACTTCAAACTCCATAAATTACAGCTTTTTTTTCCCCTCCAGTCCATTTGGAAAAAGTGAAATGAACAAATGAAGACAGGAGCGAAATTAAAAGATAATTGGAAGTCTATATCAGGCTTCTGTGGATGTGCGCACACGCCGCCAATCTGGTCTCTCTGTGCGGGCAGGATAAATTGAGAACTCTTTGGCTGGCTCAGGGGGTGGATAAAACAGAGACAAATGCGTGCCATGCAAATAAACGACCCATCTTCCCGTGACTGGCTTTGCGTCCCCCTGCCGGCGCCTCCTCTGGTCCCCTCGGTCTGACGGGCCTGTGTGTTCCAAGGTGGAAGTCGATCCCAGGTGGGTGAGGGTCTGAGTGGAGGGTCCGAGGTTGGGAGGAGCTGGGCGTGGGCACTCTGGGAGGTAAAGTTTGTTTGTGCAGAGAGCGGGTGGAGATGTCAGAGAAGAAGTTGGGGAATTGTGTGGCCTTTTACACACATGCACACACATACATGCACATATACACATAAACACACATGCCTCTATATATGCATGCACACGAATGCACATGCATGCACACACACACCCATGCATGCACATACAAACACACACGTGTATATGCCTGTAAATGAATGCACATGTATGCACACCTGCACACACACATATACACTTGAATGAGAACATGGACTTATTGAATCCAGAAGGGCCGTCCATAAATGGCTCTCACCCAGTGGGGAAGCTAAGTCCTAGCTGTCTATCCAGCTGGGCCTAGAACCCAGGGCATCGAACTGGGTCTCGGGGTAGAAGAGCAAGTCAAGGATAAATTGCCGCTTGTATGAAGAGCACTCAGTATTTGAAGGTGGCGTGACAGTTCTCTACACTCACCCGGGGCCCACAGTTGTGAGTGGTAAACAGGTGGGACCTGAATGGCCTCCTCTCTGGCCCTGGACCCAGCATCCACCCAGCCCACTCTGGTACCAGCTACCAAAGTTCACCTCCACAGGAGCCCAAGTAGGACCGGCACTGCTCTCCAAGGGGACTCATCACCATGGTGCCTGGACTCTCTGGGATGAGCAGGGATGAGGGGCGAGTGAGGCCAGGATTTTGGAGAGGACAGGGCACGGTATAGCCATCAAAAAAAGGGGTCTGGCCTGGAAAGGGGATTTCACAGAGCTGGGAATGCCAAGGGCATGAAGAAAGGTCCTACTTACAATTTCCACTGCACAGACCATTAGGAAATGGAACAATGGTACATGATACGTGCCTGTGAATTTGATGGGGAAATTGAATGCGAAATGATTCATGGGTGCTGTGCTGTTTGAAATGGCAGATTGCATCCTGATTTTTCCTCCTGGGGTGGAAAGAATTGAAGCGAAGGGAACATTGTGAGGTTTGAGTATGGGGCATAACCCTCTGCCTGCCTACAGGGAGGCAGAGCTTTCCCAGAGAGCTCAGAGCCAAGAGTGAGAGTAATAATGACAATAATTATAATCATAGCTAATATTTACTCACTCTGTGTCAGGCTCTGTACTCTGCCAGGGCTGCAGGAACTGTCTCCTTTAATCTTCACAGAGCCCTACAGGGGAGGCAAGACCCAGTCCATGGATAAGAAAACAGGCTCAGTTTCTTATTCAAGGTCAAGTCACTTTTATACCAAAGCCACTCTGGAGAAACCCTGTCTGCATGCAAGATCTCAGGCTCACTCCAGCTTCAGAAAATCAGAATTCTCCTGTTAACTGGATCCCTATGTGAAGCTTTATGCTATACTATGCTAAGTCACTTCAGTCGTGTCCGACTCATAGCAACCCCATGGACTGCAGCCCACCAGGCTCCTCCATCCATGGGATTCTCCAGGCAAGAGTACTGGAGTGGGTTGCCATTGCCTTCTCCAATGCATGAAAGGGAAAAGTGAAAGCGAAGTCGCTCAGTCGTGTCCGACTCCTAGCAACCCCATGGACTGCAGCCTACCAGGCTCCTCCGTCCATGGGATTTTCCAGGCAAGAGTACTGGAGTGGGGTGCCATTGCCTTCTCCAGTGAAGCTCTATAAACATGCTCATAATCCCAAGAACCAATCAACTGTGTGACTTTGAATACCATCAGGAGCATGGGTCTTCTCCTGCCCTGAGTCCGAGAGATGTAACACCTTTGTCCCTGATCCCTTTACAACTACCTTAATATACATCACTTAATATACAACAACCTTAATATCAGTTCAGTTCAGTTGCTCAGTCGGGTCCGACTCTTTGCGACCTCATGGACTGTAGCACGCCAGGCCTCCCTGTCCATTACCAACTCCCGGAGCTTGTTCAAACTCATGTCCATTGAGTCGGTGATGCCATCCAACCATCTCATCCTCTGTCGTCCCCTTCTCCTCCTGCCCTCAATCTTTCCCAACATCAGAGTCTTTTCCAATGAATCAGCTCTTCGCATCAGGTGGCCAAAGTATTGGAGTTTCAGCTTCAGCATCAGTCCTTCCAATGAACACCTAGGACTGGTCTCCTTTAGGATGGACTGGTTGGACCTCCTTGCAGTCCAAGGGATTCTCAAGAGTCTTCTCCAACACCACAGTTCATCACTGATGATTCTGAAAATCCCTGTGGCTTTGTTTTCTCATCTCTCAAACAGGCATGACGTCATCCCTCTGGGGTTATTGCCAGGAAACACAGAGGCTGCCTGGGAAGGGCACCTGGAGCAGGTGCTCTGCAGGGCTGGCCAATGTCTGTAGAATGCCTTGATGGATTGTGCTGGAACCCATTACTGTCAAGGGCTGGTGGTGGGGCTTGTCCCTGGCTAAGTGCTTCAGAGGTAGTTTCTCATTGAAATGAATGTTCACAGTCTCACCAAGCAGGCATGGTTACCCCTGTTTTACCAGGAAGAAACTCAGAAAGGTTAAGTTCTTTGCCCAAAGTCATACAGCTAGCAAATGGCAGCCCTGAGATTCAAACCAGGTCCCTTTAGATCTGAAACCAGGCTGTGTCCCCTTGTGTCGTTGCTCAAGTCTCCTCCTGCAGTACTCCAGGCTGTCACCAGCCCCACATGCCCTTCCGGGGGCGACACGCTCCCTGGAGCTGGCTGTCCTTGGAGCCCCATCAGGGTAGCTCATCTCTCCCCTCTGCTCTTGCCTTCGTCTTCCACAAGCCATGTTCTGAGCTGCCACTGCGGGCCCCAAGATGTCCTATGGCTCCTATCAAATCGAAATGCTTCAGCCTGTTCTCCGAGGTCCTTTCAATGCCCCGACCTCATTTGTCACTGTTCTCAAACACGCGTTCTGCTCCAGCCAAGCTCATCTGTTTACTGTCCCCTCATCCCTGCTGTTGCACGGGCCATTTCTCCCGCTCCTGGTGCTTTCCCCCACATCTTTGCTGTTCCATTCACTTTTGCAAAACCCCAGATCAAAACTGGGCCTTCTCTGTAGGGACCCAAACCAGGGCAGCGGTTCTTGACTCCTCCTGGGTCCCAGAGCCCTCTGGAGACCTACTGTAAGTTATAGACCCTGCTGGAAAAGTCCAACTACACATAATACTTCACATGCAAATTCTGGAAGGCCCCAGACTCTTGGAGTTCTGGTTAAGAACCCCTGAGCTAGGAGAAGCGCATGCTAAGCTTTTGAATGGATGTGTCAAATCAACTTTTAGGGTAAAAATAGGCCAGCCCGGGGGCATGTTTTAAAGTGTTTTGCATTTACTCCATGTAGGAAAAAAGGTTTTCTGGCCAGATAAGTTTTGAAAACACTGCTTGGTGACCTCTGAGCTCAGCTTCTTCACCTGTAAACTGGGGCCGATAAAACCTGTTTTTATATAAGTTGTCATGGTGATTGGATGAGTTGCTTTGCCGTGTGTCAAGGACCACTCTCTCTTTAGGCCCCGAATCTTGTGTACTTTTCAAGAGACCATCAGGTGGGGGAGAAGCAGAGACCCTCTCCTGCCCACCCCCAGTGGGTGGGAGAACCTGATGAGCCTGGCCATGGCTCCCGGCTACTCGTCTAAGCCAGCAGAAGGACCTGTGGGAGAGAGCGAGGCTAGCCCTGGTTAGGAAAGCAGCTGCGGCAGCCCCGAGTCTGGATGTGACTCTTGCGTCTCTCAGGGACTGGGGAGGTGGTGTTGGCCCCAGAGAGGCAGAACAGGTTTGCGTTCCACAGCCCCGAGCCTCTAAATGGAGCTAACTCAGCACAGACAGGGGCCTCACTGGCCCATTTAGAGCTGCTCTGGCCGATTGCAAATCAATGCTCTGAAAAGAGACAGTGGTCCAGGTGCCGAAGGGGGAGACAGCAGCCCCAGGCAAGCTGAGGGCAGAGGCGGAGGGGAGGCTGCGGGGAGAGCGGCCAGGGGAGCCTGGGGACAGGGTCCGCGGTGGGGTGCTGTGCAGAGCACCCACCTGACCTCGGCTGGGGGCCAGACGCTGGGCTGGGTTGCGGATGAGATGCCGCTGGAGGATGAGCAGCAGCGTCACGGAGCACCTACTCTGTGCCAGCCTCTGCGCCCAGAGTCACAGAGCACCTACTCTGTGCCAGCCTCTGAGCCCGGAGTCACGGAGCACCTACTCTGTGCCAGCCTCTGCGCCCAGAGTCACGGAGCGCCTACTCTGTGCCAGCCTCTGCACCTGGAGCCCACATTCTTTGTCATTTCGTTCTCACCCATACATGGAGACAAGGCTATGTGTCCACCATAGGCTAAGTCCAACCAGGCCAAGTCCCGGTTCAGTTTCCCTTTCCTGCGCACCCAGGAAAACTACATTTCCCAGCCCCCTCTGTAGTGGCAGGGGTATTGGATGGAATTACGGCCTAGAAAGAGCAAGTGGGCGTGACCTGAGTGGCTTCCGGGTTGAGGCAGTGAAGAAGCCCTGGGCGGCCTCCTCCCTTCCCTCTCCCTCCTCCCTTCTCGCTCCCTCCTCCCTTCACTCTCCTTGCCGAGGTGACCTCAGAGGCCACATGTCCATCTGGGACCAGATTGTGACCATAAACTGGTATTGGGTTCGGTTCAGTTCAGTTCAGTCACTCAGTCGTGTCTGACTCTTTGTGACCCCATGAACCTCAGCACGCCAGGCCTCCCTGTCTGTCACCAACACCCAGAGTTTATCCAAACCCATGTCCATTGAGTTGGTGTTGCCATCCAACCATCTCATCTTCTGTCCTCCCCTTATCCTCCTGCCCTCAATCTTTCCCAGCATCAGGGTATTTTCCAATGAGTCAGCTCTTCACATCAGGTGGCCAAAGTATTGGAGTTTCAGCTTCAACATCAGTCCTTCCAATGAACACCTAGGACTGGTCTCCTTTAGGATGGACTGGTTGGATCTCCTTGCAGTCCAAGGGACTCTCAAGAGTCTTCTCCAACACCACAGTTCAAAAGCATTGGGTTAAGCCACTGAGATTTCAGGGCTTGCTGACTGTAGGAGCTGCCTCTTGAGAAATCTGTATGCAGGTCAGGAAGCAACAGTTAGAACTGGACATGGAACAACAGACTGGTTCCAAATAGGAAAAGGAATACATCAAGGCTGTATATTGTCACCCTGTTTATTTAACTTATATGCAGAGTATATCATGAGAAATGCTGGGCTGGATGAAGCACAAGCTGGAATCAAGATTGCTGGGAGAAATATCAATAACCTCAGATATACAGATGACACCACCCTTATGGCAGAAAGTGAAGAAGAACTAGAGAGCCTCTTGATGAAAGTGAAAGAGGAGAGTGAAAAAGTTGGCTTAAAACTCAACATTCAGAAAACTAAGATCATGGCATCTGGTCCCATCACTTCATGGCAAATAGATGGGAAAACAATGGAAACAGTGTCAGACTTTATTTTCTTGGGCTACAGAATCACTGCAGATGGTGACTGCAGTCATGAAATTAATTTCCTGCCTTAGAAGGAAAGTTATGTCCAACCTTGACAGCATATTACAAAGCAGAGACATTACTTTGCCAACAAAGGTCCGTCTAGTCAAGGCTATGGTTTTTCCAGTGGTCATGTATGGATGTGAAAGTTGGACTATAAAGAAAGCTGAGCACCAAAGAATTGATGCCTTTGAACAGTGGTGTTGGAGAAGACTCTTGAGAGTCGCTTGGACTGCAAGGAGGTCCAACGAATCCATCCTAAAGGAGATCAGTCCTGAATACTCATTGGAAGGACTGATGTTGAAGCTGAAACTCCAATACTTTGGCCACCTGATGGGAAAAGCTGACTCATTGGAAAAGACCCTGATTTTGGGAAAGATTGAAGGCAGGAGGAGAAGGAGATGGCAGAGGACAAGATGGTTGGATGGCATCACCGACTCAATGCCCATAAGTTTGAGTAAACTCCAGGAGTTGTTGATGGACAGGGAGGCCTGGCGTGCTACAGTCCATGGGGTTGCAAAGAGTTGGACACGACTGAGCGACTGAACTGAACTGAACTGACTGCAGGAGCCAGTGTCAGTATCCTTGGCTAATATGCAGCCCAGGTAGAATTACAGTAGAATGGATCGTTCCCACTTTGTAGATGGGAAGCTGAAGTTCAGAGAGGGTCAGTCACCTTAGATAGGAAGCTCAGCCTCAGACCCTCTTGCCCTCTTAGATCCACCCCACCCTCCAGAAACTCTAGAGGGACAGGACAGCATCAGAGAAAGTCACCATGAAACACGGCAGGGGTGCTCGAGGTGCGATGGGAATAAGGAGCAAAGAGCCAGGGCTTTGCGGGGTTAGGGGCGTCTCAGAGCTGACTCATGAGGGATATGATAGGTGGACAGGTGGGGAAAAGACAGTCAAACCAGAGGGCCCCCTGGTGCCAAAGCCCTGAGGTCTGTGTGTAGCGATTGTTCCAAACACTTGAAAACGTATGGAATGTTGACTTGGCCAGAGTGAGTCTCCAACTAGATGGGAATGACCGGAGACCAAATGAGTTCTAGGACTTCCAGCAAGAAAGCTCGAGATAAGAACCAAGGAAAGAATTCCCTTGATTGAAACTGTTAAAAAACAACATTTAACTGAGTAAATGTAAAGATCTAATTGGCCACCTGAGGCGAAGAGCTGACTCATTGGAAAAGACACTGATGCTGGGAAAGATTGAAGGCAGAAGAGAAGGGTGCAGCAGAGGATGGGATGGGCTTGCTGCTGGGCAAGAAGGAAGTCTTCCTCCCTCTGGATAAAGTAGTTGGCCTGCCTTTTGAGGAGCGCAAGGCATGTCTCTTCTGTTGGAGTCAGTGACTGATGTTTTTTCTGTTGGGATAACTGATGTCTTCCTGTTTCGGGTAATTGACGGTGAGTGGTGGGGTGTGAGAGTTCCTTCTACAGGCCCTCCTGACTCCAATTTTAGTTGAAGCTTTCTTTTATTAACTTTCATGGAACGTTCCAAAAATAATACAAGGTGTGGGACTGCCCGCCTCAATAGTCACCAAGAACCAGGGGACAAGAGGGAGGTGGTGGTTCCAGTCGGGAGAGGGGGCCTCCATTAGGTGTCCTTGTCCAGGTCCCCCGGGGGCCCCATCCTCTGTCCCCCACTTCCTGGGAGCGTGGTTCTCTTCTCTCTTCTGCCTTCCAGTTTCCCAAGGTCCATAATTTAAAGACAGTCCAGCTCGGCCCTCGGGGTTCCATGGTGCAGGATGGCGAGGCTGTTTGCCCAATGCTTTTCCTCCACATCCCTTTAGTTGGTGATGGGTGAATAGTGCTTATTTTATTCTCCATCTTCAGAGGTGTTGTGTTCCCATTTTCATCACTGTCTGAGAGCTTGGGGATGGCGGTGGGCAGGGAGGGGACAGATGAAGCCCAGACCACTCAGGGCAGAGACCTGACGACTTGTCCCGTTTCTAGGCAGCAGGCTTCCTCCAGCAGCCTGGGAGGGACGTGGTCCAACCCTCTTGCCCTACAGGTCATAGCGCAGAGACCACACAAGAGGAGGCGATGCTCCCAAATCCACAGAAAAGGGAGCATCTTCCAGGGCCACTGCTCTAGGCCATTGCTCCGGAAGGTGAGCTCAGGGACCCCGTACCCTGCAGCTGGCCTCACTCCCTCCGTGTACTTGGGGGCTACTTCTCCATCCAGCAGTGAATCGATGAGGTAGGAGCCCCAGTTCTGTTCACAAAAGAGGAACCAAGACCCAAGAGGAAGTGACTCTATCCAAACCTTCACTCAGGGGCGGCAGAGCCAGGATCACTGTCCGCAAACCCCACGGCCACCCAGGAGGAGGCACAAGATGGTTCAGACACCTCGAGGGCCCTCACCTCCAGAGAGCGCCCGCAGTGACGGGAGAGACTCTTTCCTCGATGACGAGGTCCCTCCACTGGGAGGGCAGCTGAGGCTGGAACAGGCGCCCTGCTGAATCCCCCGGGATGCCCAGCACCTCACAGCTGTGACAAAGTCCTGAGTGATTCCTCCCGGCGGCTGCCCTCCCCTCACTAGGAGGTAAGTGACTAGAGGCAGTGTCTGACTCTTGGCTGGTGTTCAGGAAACCTTTGTTGAATAAACAAATGAGTAAATGAGAACAGATCAATTATCTCATTAACACGGCAAATGAATACCGTCCAGAGGGAGTCTTTAGGTCGTTTAAATGCCCAGGGGTTAGGGCCAATGGGCTGGTATCTGCAGGGCCAAGATCCATCAGGGAGGGTCGGAGGAGGTCTGGAAGGAGGGGGTGTAGCTTCCCAGAGGCCGCAGAGGAAGGACGTCAGGGGCGGGGGACGACTCAGGGAGGACAGACGTGTGTGATCATGCCTGGAGCAGGACAGTGTCGGGGTGACGAGGGGAGTGGACTCAGCAATCCATTCTTTCTTTAAGCTGTTCTCAGGGCTGGAGGGACAAGTCCGCTGTGTTGAGTTAGATGTCGGATAATGCTGAAAGATGAAAGAAAAGAAAAAGTAGAAAACTGTCCCCAGGATGGCTGAGTGATTCAGAGATTCGGCGTCTCCAAACTATTGGTCAGTCGGTGCCTTCAAAAGTCAGGGCACTCTGGGTTTGGGTCCTGGCATCATCATGAAATCTTGGCCGGTGACTCCTGTGTCTGTGGCCTCAGTTTTACCATCTGTAAAATGGGTGGGGAATTGGAAATTTCAGCCCTGTGGTGCAAGACACTTGTTCTACCCGTGGAACAGTGGGTGGAGAATCTGATCCTGTCGGTCTGGGGGCCAGGTCAGAGGTCTCTCCATGGTGCCAGAGGCTGCTGTGAATGTCTCTGGTTGGGGAGCCCCATCCTCTGCTTCCTCCCTGGCCTTGGCGTCTACCCCTGTAACGTTCCCCTCAGAGGGTGACTTAGTCCTTTGTGAGCCCATCGGTCCATTTTGGCTTTCGGAACCAGCCTGAGTGTCAGCCGCTTCACGTTCCTCTTCTAATTCTCAGCAGGCACCATGCCCTGTGTTAAGCACCTCGTTTAATCCTGCGGGGTAGGCACCACAGGCAGGCCCCAGAGACCCCTCAGCTTCTGTTCCAGACCACCACGATGAGGCAGATGTCACAATAAAGCGAGTCACCCGAATCTTCGGTTTCCTGTTTCATGTAAACTTGTTTACATGATACTGTAGTCGATTGAGTGTGCCACAGCGTACATACGTTAATTCAAAAATTCTTTATCACTAAAAAGTGCTAACCATCTTCTGAGCCTTCAACGAGTCATAATCTTTCTGCTTGCAGAGGATTTGAAATATTGCGAGAATTACCAAAATGTGGCCAAGAGACAGGAAGTGAGTAAATGATTCTGGAAAAATGGCGCTGACGGGCTTGTCTGACACAGGCTGCAAACCTTTGAGCTGTGTGAGAAATGCAGTGCCTGGGAAGCCCAGTGAAGTGAGGTCGACTCACAGTGTTACTCCCCCCGGTGGGAAAACAGGCTCAGCGGAGGTAATAGTGTGGGGGGAAGCCAGAGGGGCCTGGGGGCCGACAGTTCACTCTGCAGACTGAGGCCAAACCCTCGGGCTTGGCCCAGGCCCCCCCAGGCTGGGCACTGAGGCCCCCGGCCTCCCCTTGCAGAGTTACAGTCAGGGCGGAAGGCGGCCTGAAGCCTCGGGGCAGCCTCCTGGAACTGGTTTTTCTTGCTCTGAGCCTGAGTTGGAGGCAGCGACTGTGCCAAGCCTGGACGCTGAGGGCTTGGAAATGGCTCTCTCAGAACTTTCCGGTTACGTGGCCTTGTTTCGTCTCTGCCAGCTGGGCAGGGGCAAGGGGGCCCTCGGGCCAGCTCCTGCCATCTGTGATCAGCGCTGCGGGCGCTTGCAGGCCAGGCCTGGGGGTCGGGAGTCTGGGCTGGACGCCGCGCTGGCGTTCTTGGTCAGCGGCCGAGAGGCTTTGATCAGGGTGGTCCTGGCCTGGCCTGCTTTCCCCTCTGTAAAATGAACGCGTGGGGTGAATGCTAACCGCTGGGAGAAGACGGTCAGCGCTGCAGTGGCCGAGGCTTATGTGGACATTGTGCGTGGTGACACGGTGTGTGGAGACGTGCATCTGTGACTCTGAGTGCAGGGATGCAGGAGCTAGGAGCCTTTAAGGTCAGAGGGTAGGCGTGTGAAAGGAGGAGGGGGCAGGGAAGAGTCCTGAGGCACAGTCAGGAGGCCGGGCCCTCATCCTGGCTGCGCACTGACCTGCTGTGTGTCTCTGAGCTGCCGCACCCCCTCTCTGGGCACGTGCATTAACGTGTAAAAGAAGACCCTCTGGCGCCCCTATGGCTGTGAGTCTGACTCTGCAGAGACTTGCCTGGATGCTAACGGAGTGGCCATGTGACTGGTGGAGTGACCAGAGTGTGGAGTCAGAAGCCTCCCGGGTGTAACCTTGGCTTCACCTCTTGCTGGCTGTGTAACCCTGCGGGGTCCCTTCGCCGGCCCGCAGGCTCTGCTTATTCACCTGGCACACTGGCCATTGTGCAAGAGCCTGCCACACTTTCAGGCGGCCGGGACATGTTTTGATTTCTTTTACTTATTATTTATTTGGGTGTGTCGGTCTTCGCTGCAGCGCGTGGAATCTTCGTCGCAGCACGTGGGATCCTGGCTGCAGCGCGTGGGCTCAGTAGCTGTCGTGCATGGGCTTAGTCACTCCTCGGCACGTGGGATCTTAGTTCCTGGACCAAGGATTGAAACTGTGTCCCTTGCATTACAAGGCAGATTCTTAACCACTGGACCACCATGGAAGTCTTGTCAATTTCTTTTTAAAATCAGAAATTAAAAATTGAATTTGGCCACTTTGCATATATTCATGTTTATACTAACACAGTCAGGAAACATAATTTTAAATAATTTTTTTGTATGAAAGAAGGCCCCAGCCTCCCCACCCCCTAAATTCATATGTGGCTTGACTCTCCAAGAGTTTCTTCCTTGGAAAGAAGTGGAGCATCCCTGACCCCCCTGGGGCTGTTGAGAGGAAGAAATAACTTAAGATGACTTATTGAAAGTGCCGGGCACACAGAGGGTACCACCCAAAATAGTAACTGGATATGGGGTGGGGGGGTGTGGTGCTACAGTAATGGTTTCCCCAAGGCCATCTACACCCTAATCTCTGGAGCTTGTGCGTTAGGTCACGTGGCAGAGGGGCATTACGGCTTCAGATGGAACAAGAGTTGCCGATCAGCTGGCCTTAGAAAGGGAGCTCACCCTGGGTGATCCGGGTGGTGGCTCAGCGGTAAAGGATCTGCCTTCAAAGCAGGAGACACAGGTTGGATGCCTGGGTTGGGAAGATTCCCTTGGAGAAGGAAATGGCAACCCACTCCAGTATTCTTGCCTGGGAAATCCCATGGACAGAGAAACCAGGTGGGCCACAGTCCACGGGGTCGCAAAAGAGTTGGACGTGACTTAGCACCTGAGCAACACCCTTCATGGGCTCAGTGTAATCTCAAGGGTCCTTACAAGGGGACGAGGAAGGCGGGAAGGTCACGGTCAGGGCGAGCAAACGTGAGAGAGACAGGCCAGGCCACGAGCGGCTTTGAAGATGGAAGATGGGGCCACAAGCCAAGGAATGTGAGCAGCTTCTAAAAATCTTTAAAAAAAGCAAGGAAACATTCTCCCCTGGTGCCTTCAGAAAGGAAGACAGCTCTGCGGACACCCAGAGCTTGGCCCAGTGAGCCCCGTCTCAGACTTCTGGACTCTGGAACCACAAGTGTGAGCTGTCTGGAGCCACACTGTGGTGGGGATTTGGGACAGCCGCAGTAGGGGACTCAGGCAGGAGGTGTGGAGACACGCCGGCGGAGGGACTTGGGCTCCGGCCGAAGCCCCAGCCTCTCTGGGGCTGCATCTCACTTTGCATGGCCACCTGCTCCCCGACCCCTGGGAGAAGCCCACCTCTGGGCCTCCCACGGAAGACATAAGGGGGTCGTTCATTGTCTGAGAGTCTAAGGAGGCACCGGGTGGAGCTGCTCCTGCTTTATTTCTCCTGTTTGTTTGTCTTTCTGCCCCAGGCTCATTTTTTTTTTTTTCCCCTAGGGAAGCAGAGACTCAACTTGGCTCCCCCAGCTCCTGTGTCTGTGTTACTCTCAGAGCCCTGGTCCCTCATCCCCCATTCAACAGGAAAGATAAATTCCCCCGAAGCAGCTGAGATTCTGAAAACCCAGCTGCAGAGCCTGGTTACTCAGCACCTGTGTGCAGAGATGCTGCTGAGCTTTGTCAGACTTGGCATCCCACGAGGACAGAACGTGGCCTGCAGCCTGGGGCCTCCATGAGACTCCTTCCTGCTGGCTCCAAATCTCTCCCCAAGAACAGGGCATGCAACGCCTCCTGGATGATTCAGGATTTGCTTTATTGGTACCAGTATAAGCAGATTTGGGTGCCAGCCACTCCGCAGGCTACCCTGGAGTCTTAGCTTGAAACGATCATCAAGGGGGCGGTTTCAGTCCTCAGGGCTGCTCATGGGGTGGGGTGGGGAACTCCTGATGGGCAGGGGTCCTCTTTCCTGTGGCCCCAGGAATGACAAGCTGCTGACAGCTGTGTAGAAGGCTTGGGAAGAGCGGCAGTGCCTTCCAACTCCTCTGCAATCTCCACGTCACCTAGGGTGGCAACGCGCACGGCCACCAGCACTCCTGTACAGTCGAGAGATTTCCCTTTCATTCTTGGACAAGGTATCTGACCGCTCTGGGCCTCTCTTTCCCCCTCTATTAACATGGGGTTGTTAACAGCCATTCCGCCTCCTGTGAATTGCATATGTTAATACCTTGGAAGCATGTCAGCCATGGTGGAGTGCTGGGAAGGGCTGGTGAGCCAGGGTGATTGCTCATCTATTCATCTCTTGTGCATTACATTGTCTCTGGGAGCCCCTGGCCTCCGGGTTGGGGTGTACAAATGAATAAGACATGACTCTGCTCACAGTTTAGCAGGAAAAAAAGTCACACTCCATCCCATAGGGCACAGCAAGTGGAGGAATGTGCTGTGAGCAGAGGAGAAAGCCCAAAACCTGCCCAGGAGGGGAGAATGGTGGAGGTTTACCCACCGCCTTGAAGGTTTACCCAAGGCCTCGAAAAAGCTTGCAGCAGATGGAGAAGGAAGAAGGGCATTCTCGGAAGAGGGGATAGAATGAACAAGGTTTGGAAGCATGGACACGTGTGGGTGCTTGGAGGCTAGTAGTTGCCTTACGAGAGGGGGCGTGCGAGGTCATGCGGCGGTGAACGTGCTGGGAAGATGGGTCAGTTTCATGTCAGTGTGCACACTGATGACTTCCGGTGCCAGGCACTTTGCAGAGCCCTGGGGATACAGAGATGAAGATGCAGTCTCTGCTTTGGGGATCACGTATGCAGCAGAGACAGGCAGGCATCCATTCATTCATTCAGTAAGTATGTGCTAAGCGCTACATGCTGGGTACCAGGGTTGCTGCATGAGCAGAGTGGACCTCAGCCCAGCCTTCATGGAGCTCACAGTTCCGGGGGAAGGAGACCTCCATCAGGAATGTGTATCCCCAAGGGAAGAGCCCTGGCTGAGGAACACAGGGCACTGGGAGGGGGGAGAAGGGAAGGAGGCCTCTGGCACAGGCTTCAGTGTTCAGTCTCTGGGGAGGTGACCTGGGATTAAATCTCGGCTCTGCGACTTCAAGTGTCTTATTCTCAGAGAGTTTCTGCTTTAGAGGGGTATGCAAAGGCACTGAGGTAGGAGCGTAACTTATACAGAAGGAAAGTCAGGGGGCCTGGAAGGAAGGAAGACAGAAAGGAAGAAAGGCAAAGCTGAGGATGCAAGGTGAAACGAGTATGAAAATGAGTCAGGATACGCTTTACCGCAGAATGATGGATGAAAAGAGACATTAGCACCGACAGAATTAGTCTGGTTCACATGAAATCAGAAGGTTTTACCAGGATCAACCTTGGAAAGAGTTCATCAGTTTAATATACAGCCATCTAATAATAATAATAATGTCATCTAACATTTACCATACATGCCAGGCACCAATCCAAGCATGTAATTCTAAGAACCCCTTGTGCTAGGTATTCTCATGGTCAGCAGTCCTCAGATGAAGTAGGCTTCTGGAATTAAACTTCTTGCCCAATAGTACAAAGCTAATACGCAGTCAAGCTAGGATTCAAGCCCGGGCAGTCTGGTTCCAGGGTCCTTGTTCTTAGCCACAAAGCAGAGAGGAAACATCAGGAAAAAGCGGGAGCCTGGACAGATTCTTGGCACCCCAACTGTATGTATTGTACATCTCCAGGGGCGAGCCTTGGGGAAGAGCCCCATGATTTCCAAGGCCCCATCCAATGAGGTCTTGGGAAAACTGCAGTCCCCACCGAGGGCTCAGAGATCTCCTGTGTAAAAAGGCAGTTCTGGGTGTCCATGCACGGATGGAAAGAACACTGTACCTTTGACAACAACAGTGTCGTGGCCATTTAGACTGGCAGGCTGAACCCTCTGCTGGGCTTCTAGTGCCAAATGAAGAAGTGAGAGAGGAGAGGGGCGGTATGAGTGCGCCTAGACGCATGTACAGATGTCTGTGTGTGCCAGCCTGCGTGTGTGTAGGTGGATGCTGGAGGGACATCAGGGGACCTGAGCCAAAGCGAACACTAGTGCACTTCCAGCAACTCCCGCCCAACCTCAAGGGGGCCGTGGGCTCTGCTGACCTTGGCTGGACACGTAAGAGCTTGGTCCTAAGAGTCAGCTCCAAATCCTGTATCCACCACTCACAGGATTCAGTTCTGTTCAGTCGCTCAGTCGTGTCCAACTCTTTTTGACCCCATGAATCGCAGCACACCAGGCCTCCCTGTCCATCACCAACTCCCGGAGTTCACTCAAACTCATGTCCATCGGGTCAGTGATGCCATCCAGCCATCTCATCCTCTGTCGTCCCCTTCTCCTCCTGCCCCCAATCCCTCCCAGGATCAGAGTCTTTTCCAATGAGTCAACTCTTCGCATGAGGTGGCCAAAGTACTGGAGTTTCAGCTTTAGAATAATTCCTTCCAAAGAAATCCCAGGGCCGACCTCCTCCAGAATGGACTGGTTGGATCTCCTTGCAGTTCAAGGGACTCTCAAGAGTCTTCTCCAACACCACAGTTCAAAAGCATCAATTCTTCGGCGCTCAGCCTTCTTCACAGTCCAACTCTCACATCCATACATGACCACAGGAAAAACCATAGTCTTGACTAGATGAAACGTTGTTGGCAAAGTAATGTCTCTGCTTTTCAATATGCTATCTCTGCTAAGTCGCTTCAGTCGTGTCCAACTCTGTGTGACCCCATAGATGGCAGCTCACCAGACTCCCCTGTCCCTGGGATTCTCCAGGCAAGAACACTGGAGTGGGTTGCCATTTCCTTCTCCAATGCATGAAAGTGAAAAGTAAAAGTGAAGTCGCTCAGTCGTGTCCGACTCTTAGCAACCCCACGGACTGCAGCATACCAGGCTCCTCTGTCCATGGGATTCTCCAGGCAAGAGTACTGGAGTGGGGTGCCATTGCCTTCTCCAATATGCTATCTAGGTTGGTCATAACTTTCCTTCCAAGGAGTAAGCATCTTTTAATTTCGTGGCTACAGTCACCATCTGCAGTGATTTTGGAGCCCAGAAAAATAAAGTCTGACACTGTTTCCACTATTTCCCCATCTATTTCCCATGAAGTGATGGGACCAGATGCCATGATCCTCGTTTTCTGAATGTTGAGCTTTAAGCCAACTTTTTCTCTCTCCACTTTCACTTTCATCAAGAGGCTTTTGAGTTCCTCTTCACTTTCTGCCATAAGGGTGGTGTCATCTGCATATCTGAGGTGATTGATATTTCTCCTGGCAATCTTGATTCCAGCTTGTGCTTCTTCCAGCCCAGCGTTTCTCATGATGTACTCTGCATAGAAGTTAAATAAGCAGAGTAATAATATACAGCCTTGACGTACTCCTTTTCCTATTTGGAACCAGTCTGTTGTTCCATGTCCAGTTCTAACTGTTGCTTCCTGACCTGCATACAGGTTTCTCAAGAGGCAGATCAGCTGGTCTGGTATTCCCATCTGTTTCAGAATTTTCCACAGTATTGTGATCCACACCGTCAAAGGCTTTGGCATAGTCAATAAAGCAGAAATAGATGCTTTTCTGGAACTCTCTTGCTTTTTCCATGATCCAGCGGATGTTGGCAATTTGATCTCTGGTTCCTCTGCCTTTTCTAAAACCAGCTTGAACATCAGGAAGTTCATGGTTCACATATTGCTGAAGCCTGGCTTGGAGAATTTTGAGCATTACTTTGCTAGTGTGTGAGATGAGTGCAATTGTGTGGTAGTTTGAGCATTCTTTGGCATTGCCTTTCTTTGGGATTGGAATGAAAACTGACCTTTTCCAGTCCTGTGGCCACTGCCGAGTTTTCCAAATTTGCTGGCATATTGAGTGCAGCACTTTCACAGCATCATCTTTCAGAATTTGAAATAGCTCAACTGGAATTCCATCACCTCCACTAGCTTTGTTCGTAGTGATGCTTTCTAAGGCGCACTTGACTTCACATTCCAGGATGTCTGGCTCTAGGTCAGTGATCACACCATCGTGATTGTCTGGGTCATGAAGATCTTTTTTGTACAGTTCTTCTGTGTATTCTTGCCACCTCTTAATATCTTCTGCTTTTGTTAGGTCCATACCATTTCTGTCTTTTATTAAGCCCATCTTTGCGTGAAATGTTCCCTTGGTATCTCTGATTTTCTTGAAGAGATCTCTAGTCTTTCCCATTCTGTTGTTTTCCTCTATTTCTTTGCATTGATCGCTGAGGAAGGCTTTCTTGTCTCTTCTTGCTATTCTTTGGAACTCTGCATTCAGATGCTTATATCTTTCCTTTTCTCCTTTGCTTTTCGCTTCTCTTCTTTTCACAGCTATTGTAAGGCCTCTCCAGACAGCCATTTTGCTTTTTTGCATTTCTTTTCCATGGGGATGGTCTTGATCCCTGTCTCCTGTACAATGTCATGAACCTCAGTCCATAGTTAATCAGGCACTCTATCTATCAGATCTAGGCCCTTAAATCTATTTCTCACTTCCACTGTATAATCATAAGGTATTTGATGTAGGTCATACCTGAATGGTCTAGTGGTTTTTCCTACTTTCTTCAATTTAAGTCTGAATTTGGCAATAAGGAGTTCATGGTCTGAGCCACAGTCAGCTCCTGGTCTTGTTTTTGTTGACTGTATAGAGCTTCTCCATCTTTGGCTGCAAAGAATATAATCAATCTGATTTTGGTGTTGACCATCTGGTGATGTCCATGTGTAGAGTCTTCTCTTGTGTTGTTGGAAGAGGGTGTTTGCTATGACCAGTGCATTTTCTTGGCAAAACTCTATTAGTCTTTGCCCTGCTTCATTCCGTATTCCAAGGCCAAATTTGCCTGTTACTCCAGGTGTTTCTTGACTTCCTACTTTTGCATTCCAGTCACCTATAATGAAAAGGACATCTTTTTTGGGTGTTAGTTCTAGAAGGTCTTGTAGGTCTTCATAGAACCGTTCAACTTCAGCTTCTTCAGCGTTACTGGTTGGGGCATAGACTTGGATTACTGTGGTATTGCACGGTTTGCCTTGGAAATGAACAGAGATCATTCTGTCGTTTTTGAGACTGCATCCAAGTGCTGCATTTTGCACTCTTTTGTTGACCATACTCACAGGGTATGGTACTGTAAACATCACTTTACGCCTCCTGGTTTGGTGTTTTCATCTAAACAGAAAGGGAGCAGCATTTACCTCTTGGGACGGTTCCAAGGGTCAGGTGAGAGCACCCGGCCCATTGTACAAAAGTGGGAATGCGTTGTGGGTTTGGAGCAGAAGAGGGGGCATGGACTGACTTTTAGACTGATGAACCCTTAATCTTATCATAATTGGCCACACACCTGTAAGAGATAAAAGCTCAACCTGAAAAACAGGATCACCTTTGATTCCCTTTGTTTTTGCGTATTGCACGTATATCCATCTCAACAAGTCCTGTTCACTGTCCTTCCAAAAGATATGTCACATTGACCACTTTTCGCCTTCTACCTAGGTCCCAGCTCTTGTCTGAGCCCTCTTTGTGTAATGAGATCATTTCAGATTGTCAGTCCTGTATTCATAGCTGTCTAGAGGACTGTCTTCCACTTAGAGTAGAATCTACCCTCCTCAATGTTATCTGGCCTGGTCGTTTTACCAAACTTATTATTATTATTATTTTTACCAAGTTTCCCCCTTCTTGTTCCATTCTAGCCACTGTGGACTTCTTGGTTTCCATCCAACACCCCAACCTTGCTCCTGATTCAGGAATGTTCGAACTCCTTTTGTCTTTGCCATGGAATGCCCCTTCCGCAGAAGCTTGCTTGGCTCCCTCCATTTCACTCAGATTTTTGCTCAACTCCTCAGAGGAGTATTCCCTGATGACCCATGGCAAGGACTGTTTGATACCTCCCAGTATCATCCCTTAACTCGAGGTGATATAATGCCTGAGTTTTAACTGGGCCCCAGAATACAGCTTCTGTTTCCCAGTCCCCTTGGCAGGTAGGTGTGGCCATGTGACTTCGTGCTGGCGAGTGGATAGGGAGGCAAAGGGTGTGAGCAACTTCAGGCATTTCCTGAAGGGAAGGCATGTGCCCCTCCTTCTCACTCCCTCCTGCAGCCTGCAGTGTGCATGAGGTCGCCAGCCGCTTTGCGTGCTTTGGAGGAGGGAGCAGAGCCGTGATGTGGAAGGTGTCTGGGTGCCTGGTTGACCTTGAGAAGCCGAGCCATGAAACCAGCCCTGGTGATGATTGAGAGAGAAGAAGCTCTTCCTCTGTTTCAGCCACTCATCTGGTGGACCATGCGGACGTGCAGGTAAAACAGCTTTCTGATGATCACCGCCTTACCCAGGAAGGTTCCAGGTCATTCCACTCCTGGACACACTGTCTCCCCACCTTGATTGTTTTCAGCTATCACTCTCTGACGTTATATTATACGCTTATTTTGCATTTGTTTATTGTCTGTTTCCATCTCTAGCATGTGAGCTCCGTGAGGTCGAGGGCTAGGCTGTTTGTCTTATCCTCTGCTGTATTCCTAGCTTCAACAACGGTGCTCAGCACACAGCTGGGCTAAATAAATATTTCTGAGCATATAGAGGATAAGTCCCTACTATATGCTGATGCTTTGTTTGCATTATTGCAACTGATGTTGTTATCTCTGGTCTGTAACAGAAGAGACTGAAATGGAGTGAACTAGAGGTACTTGTTTGAAATTCCAGAGCCTGAAAGCTGTAGAGCCCAGGTTTAAACTCAGATCTGTTTTCCCACCAAATAACCTCCTCTCTTCTCCCTAAAGCCATTTTGAGAATGTGGCTTTCAGGGAAGAAAAAAACAGGCTCTCACAACTCAACAAGAAGACAAATAACACAATTAAAAATGGACAAAAGGTCCTAATAGATATTTCACCAAATAAGATACACAAATGGCCAATAAATACATGAAAAGATGCTCAACATCATCATTCTTCAGAGAAAGGCAAATTAAAGCCAAAATGAAATGCCACTTCCCACTTTCCAGGAGATTGGGTACACTTTTTTAAAAAGTAGGTGATACCAAGGGCTGGTGAAGATGTGGAGAGATTGGAATCCTCATACAGTGTTGGTGGGAATACATAATGGTGCAGCAACTTCGGAAAATAACTGGGCGGTGTCTTGAAAAGTAAAGCGTAATTTTACCACGTAACCTAGAAATCCCAACCTTAGGATTTCCGACCCAAAGACTTGTGTGTGAACATCGTGGCAGCCCCATTATTCAAAACAACCCCAGACTGAAAGCAACCCAAATGGCCATCAAGTGTTTAATGAATAACCGAAATATGGCCTACCTGTATGACGGCATCCCTAGATGCCAGTAAAAAGGAACAAAGTGCTGATATGTGCTGCAACATGGATAAACCTCAAAAGCACTGTCTCAGTGAAGGAAGCCGAATACAAAGAGCTCCATGCTGTGATGCTGTTTATATGAAATGTTCCCAACAGAAAGTACGTTAGTGGTTGCCTGGGGCTGGGAGTGGGAATGCATGGTGTTGGCTAATGGGTTTCTTTTTAGAATGATGGCAATGCTCAAAAATTAGACTGTGGTGGTTGCTGAACAACTCTATAAAATGTACTAAACATCATTGAATTCTGTACTTAAAGTGGGCGAATTTCAGAATTTGTCAATTACACTTCGAGTCATTATTTGTAGCCCATCCTGTGTCCTCAAAGGGAAATCGTTAAATTCTTGGAAAGAGCCTCCTGCTCTCTGATAGACACGTGACAGAGAGGAGTGTTGGAGAGTCCAGCCTCAGGGCCACCTTGCCACATGTTTGGCAAGTCACTTAAACTCTCCAGGCCTCAGTGTTCTCATCTGTAAAATGGGGACCGTAAGTCCTTCTTCCTGGAGTACTTTTGGGGAATTAAAGGGGGTCATGAAAGGCTTAGCGGGTGCCTAGCACAGAGATATAATCATTGTATATCTGATCCTTTCTAGGGTTGCCACAGTGAAGCTTTGGCTTTACTCGTGAGCTATGATCTCTGGTGGGGGGAATGGGGTTAACTAATTTATCCAGAATCTCTTCAGCACCTGCTCTGGGCTAGATCCTGCCTTGGGTACAGGAGTCCAGGGTCCAGGGGCTTGATAGTCATTTTCAAGGTGCTTATGCTACTGAGGATGTAGAAAAGAATTGGGGGGTGGTGCTCCAAGCCCATCAGAAAGGAGAGCTGTGAGCTTCAGGATGACTTCAAGAGGAGGGTGACGCTTGTGTGGCGCCTTGGAAGATAGGCAGGCAGTGGGGAGCCAGGGGAGGGGAGTGTGAGCGTCCCAGGCTGTGGCAGCGGCTGGTGCAGCTCAGTGTAGACCACTTTACCCCCCAGGGAATGTGATGAAAGCGCCGAAGAGAATCTCAGACCCCTGGCTTGTAGAGAACCTTTCAAGGTCATCCTCTCCAATCACCCTGCTTGCTGAGGTTTGGACTTCAAAGGCTCTTGATAAAGGAAGCAGCTGCTCCATAACTCAACATCGCTTTGAACATGAAGCTGTCGACAGCTACACTCCGTGACTCGCACAGAGAGTTGCAATCAAGTTTCAGGAGCCCAAGGGTTTGTGGGAAGCACTCATGGTGTAGGCACGGGATCCACATTGGTGGCAAGTAAAGCAGACATCAATCCTGAGCCAAAAGCCTCTGAAGCAGGTGCCACTGTCCCGATCTGGGTGATGGGGCAGCCACGTGCCCGGAAATACCCGTGGGATACAGAGAGGGAGAGATCAGGGTGCACTGAACCCCTGCTCTACGTCGACTCTGTGCCAAAGATTTTGCAATTTGTCTGTGTGGGTCCTCGGGGAGGGGAAATGCTCACCCTTGTTTGAACCGTGAGCACCCAGGAGCTCTGTGAATTTCAATGACTTGCCCAAGGTCACACAGCGAGGGAGGAGAAGGGAAGGGGTCAAGTTCAGTCTTGTCCTCCCCGCAGAGCTTGCTGCTTCTCCTTCCATGCCTTCCTCATCCTAATCTCACCCAACACCTGACAATCGGGTCTCTGACATACGAGGGCAACAGACACCCACAGAAACTCCACATTTACATTTTTTTTAAAAAAGGATAGTTTTCTCATCTCAATCTGTTATACCTTAAAATATGAAACTGATATAAGAAGAACTGAAATTGCAGCAAAAAAGACACATGAAATGGAACACAATTTGAAGAAAAGGGAGATGACCCCCTGCCACGTTTTTCCAGGTCGCGGAGCTCTTGTTTTTGTACAGTTGATGCTGCCCTGTATGTGCCATATTGTGCCCTATTTTTTCCTCTCAAAATTGTGTCATAAACATTTCCTTTGCTGCTTCAAATTCCCTGTAAACATTTGGCAGTACAGTCTTCATCAATCTGAATGAGTTTATTTAACCAATCTTCTGTACCGAATATTTAACTCGTTTCCATTTTTTTTTCAATACAGTATTTTAAACATTCCCTGACAGATGAAGGTGCATGTAGCTGCTGCCCCTGGGTTTATCACGACACACAGCACCTCATGCCACACATCCATCAGACAGAGAAGAGAAGGGCAAGAGAGACAGCCGAGCACCTGCCACGTGCTATCCTGGCATTGTCTTACTTAGTCCTCTCAGTGATCTTGGCAGGTAGACACTTCTCTCCCCATTTTACAGAAGGGGAAACTGAGGCTCAGGAGGTTAATGGGCCAGTGTTCTGAGATCAGCCTGACTCTTGGGTCTGTGCTCAGCTCTGCCCCCTGCTTCTCTCTCCAGAGTGCGGCCAGATCACCACAGTTCTGTCCAATGGGATGGTTGATGCCTTCTCTCAAATGGCCACATAAAAATCTCTGATGCTCTGCAGAGGGCATCGGATTGAAACTCTCAGCTGCTGCGAGCAGTGGTTCCAGCCCCTTGTCTGCAGAGACTCAAATTCCCAAGGGAAAAATACTCCCATGGGTATCTGCTTCTATTCTAACAATCCTCCTATTCACAACCTCCCAGAGATTGTTGCCATCCTGGAGTTAATTAACTTTGAACTTACACTAATTCATATATTTTTTTAGCAAAGCAAATAATTTGCAAATTTTTATACCCTGCTCTTTGCTAATGGCCAACAGCTTGGGGAACACTTCTGGGTGTGTTGTAGTACCCAGATTGAGAACAGCGGGTCCAGAACACAGATGAGAAGCAGGAAGGAAATTACAAAAGATCTTGGAGCTGCCAAAATTAGCTTTTGAAAATCCCTACAATAAAGTTCCTGTGTTTGGATCAGAGGAGAGGTCCTCAGTTTTCTAATCTGTGAAACAGGCATAATATCTCCTGCTGAGTATTGCTGTGAGGATTAAGTATGGTAACAGATAATGATAACAGGTTTTAAAAAAGCACTGTACTGGATGCTTGTGGCTGGTGCACTGGGATGACCCAGAGGGATGGTATGGGGAGGGAGGAGGGAGGAGGGAGGAGGGTTCAGGATGGGGAACACATGTATGCCTGTGGCGGATTCATGTTGATATATGGCAAAACCAATACAATATTGTAAAGTTAAAAAATAAAATAAAAGCACTGTGATACAGAATCAGAGAAAAGGTCAGTTTTCATTCCAATCCCAAAGAAGGGCAATGCCAAAGAATGTTCAAACTGCCACACAATTGCACTCATCTCACAGGCTAGCAAAGTAATGCTCAAAATTCTCTAAGTGAGACTCCAACAGTAGGTGAACCATGAACTTCCAGATGTTCAAGCTGGTTTTAGAAAAGGCAAAGGAACCAAAGATCAAATTGCCAACATCTGTTGGATCATAGAAAAAGCAAGAGAATTCCAGAAAAGCATCTATTTCTACTTTATTGACT
This sequence comes from Bos indicus x Bos taurus, assembly GCF_003369695.1. Lineage (NCBI taxonomy): Eukaryota > Metazoa > Chordata > Mammalia > Artiodactyla > Bovidae > Bos > Bos indicus x Bos taurus. The sequence continues at coordinate 133,891,750 of NC_040077.1, forward strand.
ATGCCAAAGCCTTTGACTGTGTAGATCACAACAAACTGGAAAATTCTTCAAGAGTTGGGAATACCAGACCACCTGACCTGCCTCCTGAGAAATTTGTATGCAGGTCAGGAGGCAACAGTTAGAACCGGACATGGAACAGCAGACTGGTTCCAAATTGGGAAAGGAGTACGTCAAGGCTGTGTGTTGTCACCCTGCTTATTTGACTTGTATGCAGAGTACATCATGAGAAACGCTGGGCTGGAAGAAGCACAAGCTGGAATCAAGATTGCTGGGAGAAATATCAATAACCTCAGATATGCAGATGATACCACCCTTATGGCAGAAAGTGAAGAACTGAAGAGCTTCTTGATGAGAATGAAAGAGGAGAGTGAAAAAGCTGGCTTAAAACTCAACATTCAGAAAACTAAGATCATGGCATCTGGTCCCATCTCCTCATGGCAAATAGTTGGGGAAACAATGGAAACAGTGACAGACTTTATTTTCTTGGGCTCCAAAATCACTGCAGATGGTGACTGCAGTCATGAAATTAAAAGATGCTTGCTCCTTGGAAGAAAAGCTATGACCAACATAGACAGCATATTAAAAAGCAGAGACGTTACTTTGCCAACAAAGGTTCATCTAGTCAAAGCTATGGTTTTTCCAGTAGTCATGTATGGATGTGAGAATTGAACTATAAAGAAAGCTGAGTGCTGAAGAATTGATGCTTTTGAACTGTGGTGTTGGAGAAGACTCTTGAGAGTCCCTGGACTGCAAAGAGATACAACCAGCCCATCCTAAAGGAGATCAGTCCTGAATATTCATTGGAAGGACTGATGCTGAAGATGAAACTCCAATACTTGGCCACCTGATGCGAAGAACTGACTCATTGGAAAAGCCCCTGATGCTGGGAAAGACTGAAGGCAGGAGGAGAAGAGGGTGACAGAGGATGAGATGTTTGGATGGCATCACCAACTTGATGGACATGAGTTTGAGTAAGCTCCAGGAGTTGGTGATGGACAGGGAAGGCCTGGCGTGCTGCAGTCCATGGGGTCGCAGAGAGCTGGACACGACTGAGGGACTGAACTGCCTGACTGACAGATACAGAAAACAAATGAGTGGCTTCCAATAGGAAGAGGTGGGGGGAAGGGCAATGTAAGCATAGGAGGGGTAAAAGCGTATCTGTGGGATTGTATGAAATCATGTGTGTTAAACTTTTGAAAGTAGGAAGGCACTATAGAATTGGACTTCCGTGGTGGCTCAGATAGTAAGGAGTCTGCTTGTAATACAGGAGACCCAGGTTCAATCCCTGGGTCGGGAAGATCCCCTGGAGAAGGAAATGGCAACCCACTCCAGTATTCTGATCTGGAAAATCCTATGGATGGAGGATCCTGGCAGGCTATAGTCCATGGGGTCACAAAGAGTTGGACACGACTGAGTGACTTCACTTTTATAGAATTTGAAGAAATGTTCATTCAATAAAAGAATTTAGTGACAGTCGCTCAGTCATGTCCAACTCTTTGCGACCTCATGGACTATAGAGTCCATGGAATTCTCCGGGCCAGAATGCTGGAGTGGGTAGCCTTTCCATTCTCCAGAGGATCTTCCCAACCCAGGGTTCAAACTCAGGTCTCCTGCATTATGGCAGATTTTTACCAGCTGAGCCACCAGGGAAGCCCTAGAGTACTGGAGTGGGTAGCCTTTCGTTCTCCAGGGGATCTTCCCAACCCAGGAATTGAACCAGGGTCTCCTGCATTGCAACTGGATTCTTCACCAGCTGAGCTACCAGGGAAGCCCATGAATTAAAAAAAAAAAAAAAAGCATTATAGAGGAGAATGCTCAGCAGATCTGACTCTCCTTGCCTCCCTGGGCACAAAGGACTACATTTCCCAGCTTCCTTTGCATCCAGAAGGAGCCACATGACTAGTTCCAGCCAATGGAATGTGAGTGCCACTTCCAGGTGAAGTATTCATGACTATGTGAGCACATGTGACTCCTCCATGTTCTCACCCTACCATAGAAATAAGGGTCACAATGCCCCCACATTCCTACCCTTCGGCTTTGTCCAGGAGTAGGGGCTGAGTCAGGGGCGTCCATCAGGCCCCTCTGGGCATGTTGCCAGTGTGGGGGCTTTCTAGGTTGCAGTAATGGGGAGGGGGCAGGTGATTCTCAGGGGGGCCTGGTGGTGTCCACAGCCTCCCTCGGGGCCCGGCACAGGGTAGGCCTCCAATGGAGGTTTGTCTAACGAGGGAGGGAATGTTCAAGGCCAGGGGAGATGGGAGTGGAGGGGAGGCAGAGCTGGTGGTCTCGAGCTGGCATGGCTACCCCTCCCTGCCAAGGCCTAGCTCTCTGGGGTCACTAACCCGGCTGGCCTAAGCAGCCTGGCCGCTTTCATTTCCAAAGGGCAGGAGGGGCCTCCCCACCAGCAGACGTCTCCACGTCCTGCGCTCTCTGTCCCTGCATTCCTGCTGCACTGAGCCCCTGGGGTGGCTGTTATGCAAGGCCTGCTGGGTTCAAATCCTGGCTCTGGGGTACCTGGGGCTGCTTGGCAAGCATTCTAAGCCTTCGTGTCTGCATCTCTAGAAGGGGGATGGGAATATTAACACTTGCTTTAGGAAGTGGTTTAAGGATTCAGTGAGTTAATATATATAAAGCTCTGCAAAGAGGGGCTGGTATATAGTGAGTGCTCAACTCACATTTGCTACCATTACGATGGTGGGGTCACTAAGGCGATGCCCACAGATAACTCTGCATTCACCGCTGAGAACCACCTGGTGAGGTGAGCGGACCAGGCTGTGCTGTGCTGTGCTTGGTTGTTCAGTCGTGTCTGACTCTCTGTGACCCCACGGACTGTAGCCCGCCAGGCTCCTCTGCCCATGGGATTCTCCAGGCAAGAATACTGGAGTGGGTTGCCATGCCTTCCTCCAGGGAATCTTCCCAACCCAGGGATCAAACCCAGGTCTCCTGCATTGCAGGCAGATTCTTTACCAGCTGAGCTACCAGGAAAGCCCAGATATTAGCAGCCATTTTTCAGAGAATATTGAGGATCAGAGAGGTTAAGTGACATGCTCCAGGTGAGCCAGCCAATTAAGTATGACACACAGCCTCCAATACATTTCTTCTTCCACATAAAAGGAGGGAATGTTTCCAGCGGCTGGGAAGACGGGTGGATGGAGATGCGACCAAGACCTCTCACTCCTCTTAAGAGTGCTAGGAATTCTGCCCTCGATGAGGGTTCTGAGAAGTTCTTCCAGGTGAATGAGAAGCGATCTTAATTTCCTTTCCTCTGGGAAAAACTGCTCCAGTGTGTGAGTGTGTGTGTTCACAAACATGCATGAACGTGTGTGATGGCGGCGGTGGAGAGGACCTGTTCTTTATTTCTGGGAATTCTGCTCTCCCAGAGGGGCGAGACTGGCAGGCAGCAGGGTGGGGGCCTTTTCACGGTCTGATTCTGGGGTTGCTTCACCTCTGGGGGCCTCTGGACCCCAACAGGCCCTGCTTCTTGGCATTGGCCAATTGCAAACTTAAAACTTCTCCTTACGGCTGTCAGATGTATCCTGGGGTTGTCTCCACAGTGTGTGCACAGGGCAGGCAGACTCATTTCAATATCAGCTGAAGTCAAAGTGGATTAAGGACTGAAATCTGTGGTGGGGGGAAAAGTAAGTTCGCTGAAGGCACTTCAAAGCTAAATAGAAATGACTTCTGGATCCTCCACTGGTTTTTTGGATTATCTTTGCCTGGATTCCCATCTGCTTTTGTGGATTGTCTGCACCTATGTGAATGGTGTGCATGGTTCTGGAAGGACTGGGGTGTGGGACTGTGATGCCAGGCTTGGCTTCCCCGCCACGGCAGGGCCCAGCCAGGTGGGGAGGGGTCAGCCCCTTTGGCAGCAGGAATGTGTCTGTTAGGCTTGGGTGGAGGGAGGGAAATCAGAGTCCTTTGATGAAGCTCCAGGTGCAGCAGCAGAGAGGACTGATTGGGAGGGAAGAGGCATCTGTTCTGAAAGGCAGGCTGGGGAGAGGAGAAAGTGCTCATCAGGCTGTGAATGCTAAACTCCGGGCTGGTGTTCACCAGGGGGCAGGGAGGGGAGGGGAGGAAAGGAAGCTATTCTCAGATGAGGAGGAAGCCCTGGCCACCACTGTGGGAATCTACTGGTGGTGTGAAGAGTAATTGCTTGTTCTGCTGCTCATTCACGCTCTTTTTCGCGAGGATCTATTCATTTGCGATAATGTGGCAGGCAGTGTGTTAGGTGCTGAAGATACAGGAGCAAACAAGAGAGACGATCATCTTTGCTGTCAGAGATGAGAAGAGTAAATCGCTACTTTGGTATTTTAAGCGATGGGTTCTTACTCTAAGCAGGATGCTTGTGGGCACAGAGCAAGTCGAGTAACTCTGGCTTGGCAGAGATCGTCAGAGAGGGCTTCCCAGAGGTAGTGATGCTTAAACTCAGGCCTGAAGAATAATGAAGGTAATAAAAATCATAGTGCACCCTTTCCGTGATCGCTTGCTGCATACCAAACGGGGTTCTAAATGCTCTATAAACATTCTCTCATTTAATCTCCACAGCAGTTCCATTGTGGTTTTTGCTTCTCAGATGAGAAGACGAAAGCAAAGGGAGGTAACTCATCGAGGTCACAAGCTAAGGAGTGAGGGAGGCTGAAGGAGAGGTGAGGGTTGGGGAGAGGAGAGGAGATCAAGGATGCGGCGCTTTAAGCAGAGGGAACAGCTTGTGCGAAGTTGTGGAGGCAAAAGGGAGCAGGGCTGGAACGGAAAGTGTGAGGGGGAACGTGGTGAGCTGAGAAGCTCAGGAAGATTCTGACTGTTCCTACCTTGAAGGAACGACAATCTGGGGGATGCAGGGGATGGAGGAGGCTAAGTCCCAGAGATGAATCCCACTTGAGGAGGACTGGTGGCTCAGACGGCAAAAAATCTGCCTGCAATGCTGGGGACCCAGGTTCGACCCCTGGTCAGGAAGGTCCCCTGGAGGAGAGCATGGCAACCCACTCCAGTATTCTTGCCTGGAGAATCCCATGGACAGAGGAGGCTGGTGGATTACGGTCCATGGGATCACAAAGAGTCAGACACGGACTGAGTGACTTTCACTTTTCACTAGGGAGGATTGCAGCCTAGGCACGGGGAGTGGGACACCCCCAGGGCTGGGCTGACTGTAAATGCCTCTGAGTCTGGGGACCAGGCTCCGACCCCTGGGAAGGGCAGCACTTAGTGCTCCTGGAAGTGTGAGGGACGACCCCACTGCTCTGAGCAGAAGCACACTGGGGGGCCCGAGTCAGCTTTCTAGGGCTGTTGTATCACTAGAGGGGTCCTGCCACTTCCCTGTGTTCTAGAGAGTGAACAACACTGGTCACACTCCTACCCTGGGGTCTAAGCAGTCTGGGAGGGCTTGGAGCCTGTTCACTAAGAGCCTTGTTGTCAGAGAGGTCTGGGTTCAAATCCAGGTTTAACCATACATGAGTTTCTGATCTTGGGCACAGAACCCAAACTCTCTGGCAGATGCTTTCTCATGGGTGACATGGGGGTGATGATGCTATAGTCGATCTTGTATGGCTGACTTCCAACCTTGTTCCCCACCCTTCCTTCCTAAGAACCCTTCTAAGGACACTCCTGTTTTGTTCAAGCATTCTTCCCTATGAAGCCCATTTCCATAGGGGAAAAGAAAGTTACTAGCTCAGTCGTGTCTGACTCTTTGCAATTCCATGGAATGTAGCCCACCAGGCTCCTCTGTCCATGGAAATCTTCAGGCAAGAATACTGGAGTGAATTGCCCTTTCCTTCTCCAGGGGATCTTCTGGACCCAGGAATTGAACCTGGATCTCCTGCATTGCAGGCAGATTCTTCACCGTTTGGGCCACCAGGGAAGCTCTCTTTCATAGGGGAAGCAGACCCTATGGCCAGGGGCAGGCATGGGTGGTCCTCATTAAAGACACCAGACACAGCCACGGTCTCCAGCGATTGGCTAGGAGGCCAGGCTTGAGCCAATCAACCTCTGGCAGTGGTCCTGGTAGACCGGAGGGAACATTTCATCTGTGGTTGATTCTCTGTCTTTCTCTTCTCCTGGGTGGGATCTTCTTGCTCCTGTTGCTGTGGGCAGCCCAGTCTGAGGATAAATCCCGTGCTTGCGAAAGAGCTGTGCTGAGGCAACCACAGGGAAATGGAGCCAGCACCTCGATCACACCGCACTTGGAACCCCCACAAGCTCTAGACCCCGTTATGTGGGACGGGACTGTCCTCACTGTTGAAATCAGAACAAGCCTGTCTCCTGTTATTGCTGCCACAGGAAAGCAGATGCCTTTCCCCGGGGCACTCATTCGTATTTTCACGTACTCAGTCAAAAAGCATTTATTGAGTGTCTATTAAGAACCAGACCATGGGACTTCCCTGGTGGTACAGTGGATAAAGATCTGCCTGCCTATGCAGGGGACATGGGTTTGATCCCTGGTCCGGGAAGATTCCACATGCCCCGAAGCAACTAAGCCTGTGGGCCACAACTACAAAGCCAGAGAGCTGCAGCTACTGAAGCCGTGTGCCTGAGCCTATGCCCTGCAGCAAGAGAAGCCCCCTTGCTGCAGCTAGAGAAAGCCCACTCCCAGAAACAAAGACCCAGCACAACCGAAATAAAGAAGTGCTTTAAAGGAAAAAGAGGCAGACAGCGTGCCAGACATGGGGTGGCAGCGTTTAATGGGGACAGGTCCCAATGGGCTCACTCACTAATTGGGAGGGGTGGATGGGAAATGAATAAGGAAACGAGACAGTATCAGCAACTGGCCGTATAAAGACCACAAAAGAGGGTGGTGTGTGAGAGGTTGAGAGGGGCCCTGAGACAGGGGGACCATCACCTTCAGAGAGGATTAGCAGAAAGGGGTGTTGGAAGAAGCAACGTTTGAGCTGAAAGTTGACTTAGAAGGTTTGGTGCTGGAGAAGACTCTTGAGAGTCCCTTGGACTGCAAGGGGGTCCAACCAGTCCATCCTAAAGGAAATCAGTCCTGAATATTCTTTGGAAGGACTGATGCTGAAGCTGAAACTTCAATACTTCCAATACTTTGGCCACCTGATGTGAAGAACTGGCTCCTTGGAAAAGACCTGAAGCTGTGAAAGATTGAAGGCAGGAGAAGGGGACGACAGAGGATGAGATGGTGGGATGGCATCACCGACTCGATGGACATGAGTTTGAGTAAACTCCGGGAGTTGGTGATGGACAGGGAAGCCTGGCGTGCTGCAGTCCATGGGGTCACAAACAGTCGGACACGACTGAGTGACTGAACTGAACTGAACCAGGAACCATCATGGAAAAACTTGGAGACCCTGGTGAACAGGGTGGATTTTATTCTAGGAACGTGTAACCTTCAGCACATTTGAACAGAGGAATGTCATGCTCTGAATTGCAATGCGATCACTGTGGCTCCTATGGGGAGATAGACTCCACTTGTGGGAAATGATAGAGACGGGGGACCAGGCAGGAGGCTATCGCGGTAACTGAGAGGAGTAGCAGAGGAGACGAGGGACAGGCAAAAATCAGGATGTATTTGGAGGCACAAGCACTGCCCGTCCTGATGGATTGAATGTAGGAGATGGGAAAGAGACGAACTGAGTCCTGGGGTTTGGACCCAAGCAGTGGGAAGGATGGTGTTGACCTTTGCAGAGATGGGGGAGAAGCAGAGGGAGCTGGTCTGTTGTGAAGATAAAAAAGGGCCATATGTGTGTGACAAGGTAGAAAAGGTTAGTGGCTGCTTGCTTTCAGTCTAGCAGAGTACTCTGGCTGTGCCTGTTCAAGTCTTCATAATGTCTACCTCTGAGGCAGGCTCCGCGGTGACCAGACCAGCTCCTCGGGCTTTCGTGATGTGCAGTAAGAAGAAAGAAGGAGGGACAAGGGCCAGCACTTCAGGGAGAGGGTCTGGGAGGCATGGTGGAGAACAGAGATAACAGGACGGTAAGAAGGAGAAGTTAAGAGTTGCTGCTGTGGTCTGCGTGACCTGTTGATATAAACAAATATAAACAAAGGACTTGAATTATTCTGAAATGATTGTTCGGTTGCTGGCCTGGATTCCTTTGCTTGTGAGACTGGACCATGGAGCTGCTATTGTATTAGGGTTGCAAACAGAAGCCAGCCGCAAGGGTTGACATTAACAGGGACTCTTCCGAACCCTGAGACGGGGAGAAGCACAGAACATCTCCCTTGGAACCTGCCCTCCGGGTGCTAGGTGGGGCTTCCCAGGTGGCTCTAGTGGTGAAGAGCCCGCCTGCCAATGCAGGAGACATAAGAGAGGTGGGTTCGATCCCTGGGTGGGGAAGATCCCCTGGAGGAGGGCATGTCAACCCACTCCAGTAGTCTTGCCTGGAGGATCCCATGGACAGAGGAGTCTGGCGGGCTACAGTCCATGGGGCTATAAAGAGTCAGACACGACTGAGTGACTGAGCACAGCACAGCATCCTGGGTCGTGGGCAGGGTTCTGGGCTGACGACTCTGGTGGGTATCCATCCTGTCCTGTATCACCCTGATTCCTCCAGCCCCTGGGCCCAGGAAATATCAAGAACCCACCCTCTAAAGCACACACACGTGCACACACACACACACAGAGCAAACCCAGCCTCAGCTTTTCGTGTATATGAAGAGGTTGTCACCAGGAGGCCGTTTGCTTCCCTGTAGGTTGATCATAGAAGACGAGGACCCCAGACCAGCACTTGGGGTAGTGTTGGGAGAGGAAGGCGGGCTTGGGCTGTGCGTTTGAGGAGCCTGGCTGGGGTTAGGCTGAGGCAAGTGAGGCCTCTGGGGTTTACAATGGAAGCCAGCACCCACTCTTGACCGCACAAACCTGGGAGCAGCTGCCTGCCTGTTTCGCATCCTGGCCATCTGGCTTGCCCCAGCTCATCCCAGCCCTGCTGATGGGAGTGGAGAAGTCAGCGAGATGGGCTTCTCCTGGGGCTCTGCTGGGTTTTCTCCACCTGACCTGGGGGAAGACATGTCTCTCAGAACCTTAGTTTTTCCCTCAGCAGAACGGGTCCTGACGCCTACCTCACAGGGTCCTCGGAACAGGCACTGACCAGTCCTGGTTCCCTTTGACCTTTCTTGGAGGTGCCAGGCAGTGATGAAGAAATTCTTTTCCTATTTTGCCGATGGGGAAACTGAGGCTCAGAAAGCTGAATTAGCTGACCTGGGGTACGCAGCCTGGACATGGCACAGCTGGGTCTTGAACTCATACCCTTAGCCACTAGCAGGTGAAACTTCTCTGGCTGAGGCGGGGATAAAGAGAATGGAGCCTGAGTTACGACGAGCCCAAGGGGCTTTGGAGACGGAGGGAGCAAGAGACGCATGGCATTGCAGGTGCCTCCCTGGGTGGGGCGTCGCTCACCCAGGGCAGGCTGGGGTATTTTGTTTTAAATGGAGGTTTTATTCTTATTCAGAAGCAGTGAGGCCAACAGACGGGGAGATGACTGCCATGGAAAAGAGTGCAGTTCCTCATAGCTCCCTGGAGGAAGGGAGAAGCCCTGCTGGGTCACACGGGGAAGCACCGGGGCAGTCAGGAGGCAGAGGCTGGGGCAGGCGTGCACAGCAGCCTCTGCTCTGGTCTTCACAGGAAGGAGCGGGTGTAGCAGGCTGAGCGGGTGTAGGACTGGCCAGTTTGAGTAACTTCAGGGGACTCTGGGCTGCGGGGAACATCCTTGCTTGGCTGGTACCTGCCCCCAGGTGATCAGGGCATGGAGTGACATCGGAGGGCAGTGGGGGTGAGTCTGGGCAGTGGGCTCCAATGGGTTGATTTGCCTATGAAAGGCTCACTTGTAGAAGGGGATTGTTTTCTGTCTCTAAGAATCAGCCTGCCCTGGGAGGATCTGGCTCTTCCTGGCTGGCAAGGACCCCAAGATGTTAGAGCATCAAGAAAATAATAAAACTCAGCTCAGTCCAGTTGCTCGATTGTGTCTGACTCTTTGCGACCCCATGAATTGCAGCACGCCAGGCCTCCCTGTCCATCACCAACTCCCGGAGTTCACTCAAACTCATGTCCATTGAGTCGATGATGCCATCCAACCATCTCATCCTCTGTCGTCTCCTTCTCCTCCTGCCCTCAATCTTTCCCATCATCAGGGTCTTTTCAAATGAGTCAGCCCTTCGCATCAGGTGGCCAAAGTATTGGAGTTTCAGCTTCAACATCAGTCCTTCCAATGAACACCCTGGACTGATCTCCTTTAGGAGAGACTGGTTGGCTGTCCTTGCAGTCCAAGGGACTTTCAGGAGTCTTCTCCAACACCACAGTTCAAAAGCATCAATTCTTCGGCACTCAGCTTTCTTTATAGTCCAACTCTCACATCCATTCAGGATTACTGGAAAAACCATAGCTTTGACTAGACGGACCTTTGTTGACAAAGTAATGTCTCTGTTTTTTAATTTGCTATCTAGGTTGGTCATAACTTTTCTTCCAAGGAGTAAGCGGCTTTTAATTTCATGGCTGTGATCACCATCTGCAGTGATTTTGGCGCCCCCAAAAAGAAAGTCAGCCACTGTTTCTACTGTTTCCCCATCTATTTCCCATGAAGTGATGGGACCAGATGCCATGATCTTCGTTTTCTGAATGTTGAGCTTTAGGCCAATCTTTTCACTCTCCTCTTTCACTTTCATCAAGAGGCTCTTTAGTTCTTCTTCACTTTCTGCCATAAGGGTGGTGTCATCTGTATATCTGAGGTTATTGAGATTTCTCCCCGCAATCTTGATTCCAGCTTGTGCTTCCTCCAGCCCAGGGTTTCTCATGATATACTCTGCATATAAGTTAAATAAGCAGGGTGACAATATACAGCCTTGATGTACTCCTTTTCCTATTTGGAACCAGTCTGTTGTTCCATGTCCAGTTCTGACTGTTGCTTCCTGACCTGCATACAGATTTCTCAAGAGGCAGGTCAGGTGGTCTGGTATTTCCATTTCTTTCAGAATTTCCCACAGTTTATTGTGATCCACACAGTCAAAGGCTTTGGTGTAGTCAATAAAGCAGATGTTTTTCTGGAACTTGCTTGCTTTTTCAATGATCCAGTGGATGTTGGCAATTTGATCTCTGGTTCCTCTGCCTTTGCTAAAACCATCTTGAACATCTGGAAGTTCACGATTCATGTATTGCTGAAGCCTGGCTTGGAGAATTTTGAGCATTACTTTGCTAGCCTGTGAGATGAGTGCAATTGTGCTGTAGTTTAAGCATTCTTTGGCATTGCCTTTCTTTGGGATTGGAATGAAAACTCACGTTTTCCAGTCCTGTGGCCACTGCTGAGTTTTCCAAATTTGCTGACATATTGAGTGCAGCACTTTCACAGCATCATCTTTCAGGATTTGAAATAGCTCAACTGGAATTCCATCACCTCCACTAGCTTTGTTCGTAGTGAGGCTTTCTAAGGCCCACTTGACTTCCCATTCCAGGATGTCTGGGTGTAGGTGAGTGATCACACCATCGTGATTATCTGGGTCGTGAAGATCTTTTTTGTATAGTTCTTCTGGAGAATGTAATAAAATATAGTCAACATAAATATATTTTATAATTACAGTAATAAAATTGAGTTAATATAGTTTCTCGCCTGGGAAGTACTTGCTCCTTGGAGAGTTTGAGAAGGAAAGAGGAAAAAATGTTTGTGATCTAGAAACACCTGTCAAACAAGGCACTTAGCAGTTCCGAGGCATTCATTAGGCTGAGTGCTGCCGGGGAGAGGGAGCAGAAGCCGCAGAGGCAGCCAGGGGAGCAGAGACAGCAAGAGGCTCCAAGGATGCTGGTCTGGCCGGGTGTGGCCTTGCCCCAACTCGCGGTGTGACCCTGCCTATCAGTGTCTGCTTCCTACACCTGGGATTCAGGCCAGCTTCATGGATCTCCAGAACACCTGGGCTCAATTTTTATCTTTGCTGCTGATTGGCATGATGAGCTTGAGCAAGCTACTATACCTCTCTGTGCCTCAGTTTCCTCATCTGTAAAATGGGGATAGTGATAGCCAGCCGTCTCATAGGTCGTGATAATGATCACGTACAGTAACACACACAAGGTATTTTATATACATATGGGCTATAAAACCTAGAGTACACACACACATATTTTGGTGGTCATCATTATTGATCATGCAAATACCTATCAATTGAATTGGTATTCCTGGTTATACCGCCTGATAGGGGTTCTGGTGATAATTAAATGTAGCACATTTGACCAGGCACAGAGGGAGCACTTAATGCATGGTAACTAATGTGATTGTTATCATCCTTGCATTATATATAATATATAATCCTTATATTGTTGCTGTAGCAATAATAAAGTGGTCTCCCTCCCTCAGTCATCCACAGTGTTGGTCACCAGAGGGTTTTGCCATCTTCCCTCTAAAAATCCAAACAATTCAGAGAGAAAAACAACCCCTGGACTCACACTTCCCAGGAAAGGTGACCACCGTTCTAGACTTTCTCCTTTGTCCCCCCCAACAGTTTTCCACAAATTAAATCAAATTAAACTTGCTGTGTCGCCGTTTGCTTCTCTTGCTCAGAACCAGTGGGTACACCCCACACTATCCTTTAGGATGGCAGTGCTTCCTGGCGGCATCGTCATTTACTTCACCTTCTTTGATCAATACATGCGATGCTGTTTCTGTTTTTTTTTTTTTTACCGCTATAAACAATACTTATTAAATATTTTGCACAAACAATTTTGCTAACAAGTATGGCATTGATTCTTAGTAGCAATCGTGTATTAGGCTCACCTAATAGGGATAAATTAGAAATTTGGCTTTAACAGATACATGCTATTCTATATAAAACAGATAAAAAACAAGGACCCAACTGTGCAGCACAGGGAGCTACATTCAATATCCTGTAACAGCCTGTAATGGAAAAGGATCTGGAAAAGTATATATATATATATTTATATGTATAACTGCATCATTGCTGTATGGGAAACTAACACAACATTGTAGGTCAACGATACTGGGTTATTTTTGCCTATTCATTCGTTCATTTATTCGAGACATCCTGAGCCCTGTGGCATGCCTAGCACCACGCAGGCACTGGAGAAGGCCAAGGCAGCAGAGATAACAGACAACAAGCACAGTCAGCACAGCGTCTGCCATACCTTGTCAAATCTGTTCTCCAGAAAGTTGGCGCCGATTTACAAATCTACAAACAGAGAGGACACCGCTTTCCCCCAAGTCTTGCTGGAGCTAGACAAGGTTAATTGCCACCCCCTGACCCGGCCCAACTCTGGGAGCTAAAAAATAAGAAATCCTTGTTGACTTTGTTTAATGACCAAGAGTTATTGGGCGTTTACTTATGGGTCAATTACATGCCATTTTAAAGGTGTCGTTTACTGAGTATTGGACACATGGAAGGCACTGGTCAATGGTAGTAGATGCTATTATTATCCCTATTTTACAGATAAGAAAGCTAGGGCCCACGATGACACGGCCAGACAGCACTGGGCAGGGATTTGAACCCAGAGCTCTCTGGTGGGAGGTAGAAGGAGCATCACTGCTGGGCCTTGAACTAGATGTGCCTATGGGGGAACATCCAGGTAGAGAGGAGGGCTCTTGGCAAAGCTACTGCCTTTTGGAATATTGGGGTTTCTTCAACCCACCGGGAAGTTCTGGGAAAACTGTGGTATTATGAAACCTTTTGAAATGATCAGGAAGGGCTGGGGGCTTTCCACCACGGGGCAGGACGAAAATGACCCTGGTGGGAGGCTGGAACATTACCAGAGAGTTCACGTGCACGCTGCTCTGGGAGGAGAACCCCACACCTGCCAGCCTGGGCCCCTGGGCCCCGTTCCTAAAGAGGAGGAGTTCTGCCCTCGCTGGGAAATACAATGTGGAGGGCTGGAGTGGAGGACTTGGGTCCGTGGGGGGGAAGAGATTTGAGGAGAAGCACATTCCAGCCAAGTGGACCAGGAGGGAGCTTGGATGGGAAACCAGAAGGGTTCTTAACAAGGTTGGGAACTGAATTTGGGGATCACCTTGAATATACTTTGAAAGAGTTCCGTAAAGAATGCAATTACTTTTAATTATCTCTGCCTGCTAAAGTGAGTTTTGGGAGTCAATGTGGCTTAGAAATCGGGCCGGACAAGTAACAGGGATAATGACCACAGTAATTATAACAGCTCCCATTGAGGGTTTTTAAGCACATGGGCACTGGGACCAGACTGCTATGGGCTGAATCTTAATTTCTCATTTACCTGTGGTGCATCCGTTTCCGCAACTAGAAAACACAGATGATGATAGCACTCTTTTGACTGTCTCCTGCCACGTAACAAACCACCCCAAAAGTCCACAACGAGGAGTGCCCGCCATTTTATTACGTCTGTGGTGTCTGAGGTCGGGAATTAAGACGGGCAGAGAGGAACTGGCTTGCGTCTGCGTTCTCGGATGATTGGAGGGGGTGGACCCCTCTCGGGCTGCTGACCGGAGCACCGTGCGGCCTGTGCCTGGAGCTTGAGCTCCCTCACAGCACGGCCGCCTCAGAGCAGTCGGACTCCCCGTGTGGACACTCAGGGTTCCAAGACGAGCATCTCCACCAGCAAGGCAGAGGCTGCTTCGCCTCTGCTGATCTAGCTCTTAAAGTCACATGGCCTTACTTTCGACTACGTTCTATTAGATGAAGTAGTACCAGGCCCACCAGAGTCAAGGGGGCAGGGAACACAGACCATGCCTCTTGATGGGCTGAATGGCAAGGAATTTGTGATTGTATATTACAACAACCGCAAGTACTTACCATGTAGAGTTGTTGTGAGGATTCGATTAATTAGTTAATACCTGAAAAGCACTTAGATTCTGGCATCTATTGTTTTTCCAGTAGTCAGGTAAGGATGTGAGAGTTGGACTGTAAAGAAGGCTGAGCACTGAAGAAGTGATGCTTCTGAACTGTGGGGCTGGAGAAGACTCTTGAGAGCCCCTTGGTCTGCAAGGAGATCCAACCAGTCCATCCTAAAGGAAATCAGTCCTGAATACTCATTGGAAGGACTGATGCTGAAGCTGAAACTCCAATACTTTGGTCACCTGATTTGAAGAGCTGACTCATTGGAAAAGACCCTGATGCTGGGAAAGACTGAAGGCAAAAGGAGAAGGGAGTGGCAGAGGATAAGGTGGCTAGATAGCATCACAGACTCAGTGGACACGGATTTGAGCAGACTCTGGGAGATGGTGAAGGACAGAGAAGCTGGCGTGCTGCAGTCCATGAGGCCTCAAAGAGTCAGACACAACTTAGAGACTGAAAAACGAATCTGTTAAGTGCTCTGAAAATGCCAGCCATGGTGATAATTACCCTTGCTGTGACTGTTAGATACACCTAGTCCACGTGGAGGAGGAGGTGGGCTCAAAGTCAAGTGCTCAGCGGGGAACCTGTCATGGTTTCCTTTAGCCTGAAAGTCTTAGTACCCAGTGATTCCTTTCAGATGCTCCCATTTGTACCCACACTTGGTGTCTTTTCTGCCTTCCTCCCTTGACTCTCTCTTCCCCAGCCCTGAGGCAAAGACACTCTGGGAACCGTTACAGGCTAATGCAGTCAATTCCAGGCACGCGCTCAGATCGGCAGCATCTTAGCTGCTAATTCAGTGTCATTAAAACTCAGCCAGTGGTTGCAGCTCCTCAAGCAGGTGAATGGAGCCGCTCCGGTTCCAGTCAGTGCATCTCTGTCTTCTGGGGGCTGCAGGTGGAGGTGGACCTCGGTCGTTGGCTGCCGACTCCCTAGCCTCTGGGAGGCCAGAGTGCAGGGACCCTGGACCGAGCCTGCGCTGGGGTCTGGTCGGCACCTGTTCCCGCCCTGAGCCTCCCAGCCCGACACCCCAGGTTTCTGTGTCGGGCAGCAGGGAGCACGTATCCTGCTTTTCAGTTACGAGGGAGCCTGGGCTTTGCATCCATGTCTCAGCTCTACAGCGTCTGAGCTGGGCGACCCTGGATGGGTTCTCACCTCCCCTGAGGCTCAGCTTCCCCCAGCTGTGAATGGGAGAGCACAGAACTTGCCTGGGGTGCTTGCTAAAACTGTACATTCCTGGTTCCCACCTTGGACCAGCTGTGTCGGCTCCTCTTGTCCTAAGGATGGGGAAAGAAGCTCGGCAGTGAGAGAGAGGGCGGGCCAATGATCGGCTCCCTAAGCCTCAGGCTCGCCTGTGTGCCAGGGTGCATATAGATCAGTACCTACCCTGGGGCTGTTGTGAGAACTACAAAAATAGATATAAAGACATTCATCGCCCAGTGCTAGGTACACAGTAATGGTCCATACATGTTAGCTGTATCTGCACCTGTCACCAAGGGACAACCGGGGGGACTCCCGGAAGGAAGGGGACTTTCTGGTGGGTGGTGGCCTGGGGAAAAGGAGGGGGACTAAGATCTAGATGAAGGTGCGATGAGGCTGGCCAAGCCTGGAAACTTAGGAGACGGGAGCCCACAGGAAGACGGGCCCTCTTTTCCTATAAATCTAGGTTGATTTCACTTGAGAACTTGACTCTCGGCTGCTGCTTAGTTACATGACCAGGTAGGCTGCCTCTTTCCTTGGGACCTCACCTGATTCGTGCAGCCATATGGCTGACCTCAAAGAAATTCCTTCATCTTAAATCTGAAGTAAACCTCACTCCTCCACAGGATGCCCATGCCTGCCCCAGTCTGGACTGGAGGCCCGGCCCAGGCCTCTGCTGCCCGCCCTCCCCTTGTCATAGAGCAAGTTGGAGACGATTTGGAGCATGCTGGCTTTGGTGTGACCCAGGTCTGCTACTTCTTAAGCTACGTGACCTCAGGCAAGTTACTTTGCCTCTCTGAGCCTTCATCTTGTTAACGATCAAATGGGATTGTCATTCCTGGTTTTCCAGCTGTCGTGGGCCCCATCGGACTATGAATATGAGCCCACTTAGCAAACTGTTAAGCCCTTAGGATGAGGTTGCATAGCAGGGCTCTACTCACTGAACAGAAGGGCAAGGTGAGGGGTCTTGTGGCAAGGCCTCTCAGCACACTGAGAACAGCCAAAGAATAGCCTCTCCTCAAGTGCCCACGCTGCTCCTCCTCTCTCCTTTGTCCTGAACTCCAGGCCCCTGGAAGCCCCTGGTGGCAGGATGGGGCCCCAGCTCCAAGTCCGGCTGTCCTGGCTCCACCCCAGGAGCCTGACACCCAGCACCCCCAGGAATCCTTACCTGGCAGGTGGGGTCCAGGAGACCCATGAGTGGTCTCCCAGGAGCCCTGGACCGTGGCCCCAGAGGCCAGTGAGCAGCGGGGCCCCAGCCATCCAAAGAGCCCCTCACGAGCTCAGAGCGGACTCGACTGGAACAAGAAGCGTAAATGTCACGGAGGGTGACCCTCGTGGCCCGGTTTGCCTGGGACTGTCCCAGTTTTGCAATAGAATGTCCTGTGCCCTGAGCAGGCAGGACAGCCACCTGGCTGTCCTAACACCAGAGTCCTGTGGGTAAAAGCCAGGCTCTGGGGACAGACCCCTGGGTTGGAATCCCAGCGCTGCTACTTGCTATGTGATTAAAAAAAATTAATTACGTGTTTATTTGGCCGCGGCTCACGGGACCTTCGATCTTCTTCGCGGCTTGCCAGGTCTCTCGGTCGCAGCGTGTGAACTCTTAGTGGCGGCTTGTGGGGTCTAGTCTCCTAACCGAGGGTCTGACCCAGCCCCCTGCACCCCGATCTGACCTGGGCCCCTGCCCTGGATCATCAGGGATGCCCCCTTGAACGTTATTCACCTTTTGTGTGAGTCCCTGTCCCTGTCTGTGAGACGGGGGCCGTGCGCCCCACCCCGTGGGGACCTCTGCGCTTGTCTGGCTCTCACACATGGAATATTTCGTTCAGGGCTGGTCTCCAGCAGCCGTTGTGAAACGTCAGGCGTTGTCCTCCTTCCAGGTCCCCGTCCCGCAGAGGGGTGGGCATGCTCACCTTGCTCAGAGCCTTCAGGGTACAGGCCCTGCTAGAGGGGGCGCCCAGAGATGTGGGTGCCCTGGCTCCGCCCTCAGCAAGGAGCTAGGGGTTGTGTGTGCATAATGACCACAGCCAGAAATCAATACATGTCAGGTTCGGAGATAAAAACAGGCTTGATCGTTAAGTCATTCACTTAAAGCGGGTGAATCTAATGGCATGTAAATTATACCTCAATAAAGCTCTTAAAAGAAAATCGAAGTCGAAACCAACTGACTCAGGCTCTGGTGGCCTTTCAGGGTGGGAAGCACTTCTTAGGGCCAGTGACAGGGTGATCATAGAAGGCTTCCGGGAAGAGGGGGCCTTTGAACTGGGCCCTCAGGAAAAGGGAGACTGGACACCAGAGGTGAGGGGAGGCAGGACCCTGAGCAGGGGGCCCGGTGAAGGCCTGGTTGATATCCACATTCTGCTCCTCTCAGGCTCTGTGACTTCGGCAAATGGCTTACGTCTGAGCCCCAATTTGCCTCATCTGTAAAATGGGACCGTCTGTGGGGAGTGCCCAGAACAGACCCACAGAGCACCTGACATGTAGGAGACAGTTTTCAGGAGCAAGACAGGCAGAGCAGGGAGGGGTAGGGGCGTGGGCCGGGGGTTGGGCAGCGTGGAAGGCCCTTCACTCCGTCAACAAACTTTCCGGGAAACTGGCTGTGTGCCCGAGCCGCTATGGCTCTCAGAGCTCACATTCAAACAGGCCCTCCCGAAGGAAAACCAAATGGAGCTGTGCAAACAGCTGGGATTGGCTGGAGCCCAGAGGTGTACGGGGGGTAAAGGGAATAACGTTGGGGTTTAGGGGCGGCCTCGCTAGGTGGCTTTGATTTCTCTGCTTGCACTGGGAAGTGGTTTGACATAGAGGAGGCTTTGTAATCAGCTGGAGGTAGATTCCCTCCCTCCGTCTGCCCGTCCTTTCTTAACTTGTCACTGCGCTGGCCCCGAAGTTGCCAGGCACAGCGTGCCTTCACAACGCCCCCTCCTAATGGGGGAGGCAGACCTTAATCAAATCATCCCTCAGGGATAAAGTGAAGTCTGTGAAATTGCAGCGCTGATTAGCAATAAGTGGAGAGGGGTCCAGGGTCACGAGAACTGATGAGAGAAGAGGTCTGACCTCGTCAAGGGGGTCAAGGGGACTCCTGGCAGACACCCCTGCTGGGCGAGGCTGGAGGGTGAGTGAGCTGCAGAGCGGAGGAGGCCAGGCCACTGACCTCTGGCGGCGGGCACAGCCTGGGCAGAGGCTCTGCGGTGGGAAGGCCACGACCACAGGGAACATGCGGGCCGAGGGCGGGGTACATGAATGGGTACGGAGTGGGAGGGCTCTTGGGGGGCCATGTGTGGGGGTCTCCTTTTGTCCTGAGAGTACCGGGAAATCTTGGAGGCTTTAAGGGGGAGGATGATGTGATCGGATGTGTTTGTGAAGATAATGAATGTGGTGGGGAGAACAGGAGGGAGGGGACCAGAGCGAAAGCAGGGTGTCTTAGCCCAGGACCCCTCGAAGGCAGAGCCCAACTAGGGGCAGGGAGTCTGCAGGAGCATCTCTGCAGACAGGAGTGGTGGATGAACCAGGCCTGAGACAGGCTTTGTTGGGACTCTGCTGTCGGCCCCTGTGCTCCCAGAATAGCCCACCCATCTCAAATGGGAGGTTGGGGCGTCATCCTTCCGGGGTTCTGATGTCCCCACACTTCTGAGCTGGGCATGAGCCCAGTACCTTCTCCACCCTCACCCCCAGCAACATCAGAGGAGTCCCCTCCCGGGGCCAACAGTCATGGGGCATGCTGAGACCAGGCCATGCCAGAGGGCAGGGAATCAGACCCCACAGGGGCTGTCTGCTCCAGCCTCGGGTGAAATCAGAGAGGCCCTGAGGATGAGGCGAGAGGCCAGGAGGGTCTGATACATGGGGAGAGGCTACCGACACCATCCAGGTGAGAGAGGAAGGCGCACGGGCTAGGGTGGCGGGGGAGGGACTCCGGAACTGTTCAGGAGTGAAAGCAAGGGGTGCTGGCGTGGGGTCGGGTGAGGGTGGTACCCTTCATTAAGAAGGAGAACCAGGAGGGCGGGAGGCAGGAGGACGGGGGTGGGTGGGAGGCCACTTGGAGTTGGAGGCGCCCTTGAGATATCCCAGAGAAGGTGGTGAGAAAGCAGCTGAGTGCACGAATGGGGAGCTCTGGGGAGAGGTCCAGGCCGGAGCCATAAATGTGAGTCATCGGAGTCTAGGCAGTAATTGATGCCATAGGTGAGCATGAGATCACCTGGAGAGGGGACAGAGCGGAAGGAGCCTCCCGGGGGGTAAAGAGTCAGGCCGGGGTCCCCAAGACACCCCCCGCATCCACCTGGAGCCCCTCCCTCCTGGACCACCCCGTGCCTGCCTCCCAGGAGGGAGTGACATTTCAGCCCGTGTGATGCTGATTGAATTTAATTGTCTCCTCCAAGTTGCGCTAAAACCTTTTCAAAGTCCCCTGAAATTAGGGAACATCGATAACACCGCTCCTCGGGGTTTGAATCTGTGTCCTCCCCAAGAACAGTGATTAATTTTTTACAAGTTAATCATATCTCTTAGGCAGGCTGTCAGCAGAGGACCCGTCATCTCTCATCAATAATGAAGCGATCCCAGCACTGCGTCTCCCACAGCCTCCTGCATAATTCACCGGGAGGGCTTCAAACAAAGAAGCCCTGGGGGCCGGGTCCTCTGCGATTATTCATGGGGGCTGGGAGGGGAGGGGAGGCCAGGAGGGGACGGCCAGGGACACAGAAGCTGACTGAGGAGCCCACCTCCGGCTCCCCTTCCAGCACGCTCTCACCTGTCTCATCATTTTTCTCATCCACCCAGCTGGGCCCCTCCTCGGAACACCGCATCAGTGCCCCGTCCCCCTTCTCAGCCCTCCGCCTCGCGCCCCTCTCCTGCTTTCTCTGACACCCCCTCACACGGTCTTTCGGTCAGGCTCTGCCCTTGGACCCCGCAGCCGACATCCTGGGGGCAGGTGCTACGGGCCCCGTTTGACAGGTGAGCAAACTGAGGGCCAAAGAAAGGAAGCCACTTGCTCAGGGTCGCAGCGTGAGTTGGCGGCTGTCCACAGCAGACCTAGTGTTTGGGGTCTTCTGTGCTCCCTTGACCCCAGACCTCAGGCCAAGGGAGTGGATGGGCCACCTGTCCCTGCCCGAGGGATGTGTCTACACTTCGATGCCAAATGGGAAAGCTGTTGCTTTCTTCCCATCAACCCTAGCTCAGGCCTCTCCCAGGGGGCATGCTGGCCTGGGGGCACAGCTGACCCGACTTCCATCACCTTCTGTCATCTTCTCTGAGGCCAAGGGTCAGAAGCGAGCCGTGTCTAGGGATGGAGTGGCCGGCAGGAGGTGCCTAGGGGACAGACACAGGAGCACATAGAGCCGCTTTTTCCTTTCTCCCTGCTGGCCAATTGGACAGATCCCAGAAACCAAGGGAGGCCTGCGGCTGGAAAATATCCCAGCGTGGACGCGAGTTCTTGCGACTAAGCCTTGAGTAGATGCCCCATAAAGGCCCACAGCTGAGGAGCCATCCAGGTTCCAGAAAGGTCTTCTGGGCCCTGCCTGGCAGGCTGGCTGGAAGGCAGGACCGAGAGCCTCGTGTTCTTTCTGAGCCATCTGAGCCTCGGAAGGAGGACCTTTCCTCAAGATGGACCCCTCGCTCTCTCATGGCTTGGCCCGGGTGGCTGAGTCGGTTCTGGGGGCTCCCTAGTTTCTGCGGGTGAGCCCAGATCTGGCCTCTGGCCTGACCTTGTGTCAAAGCGGTGACCGGACCTGCTCCCTGGGGATGAACTCAACACATCAAACGACTTTATCCGTCACTCTCTCAGCCCCCTCCCACTGCCCTAGTCCTTTGTCCCATTTCTGGGTCGTCTCTGGGGTGACCAATCAGCCTGCTTGGCTCAAGACAAGAGAATTTCCAGGGACTTTATTTTCAAGCCAGAGAGTCCTGAGCAAACCAGGATGAGTTGGTTACCCACACATCTCTTTATTCCAGGCACTGAGACAGGAAATTTGGGTATCAGAGAGGAGCAGGGCTGGGGCTGGGCGGGACCAGTACCCGCCTGGGTCTGCAGGCCAGCTCCACCTCCCTGGCCTGGTGACCTTGGGTGTGGTCCCACACGCCTCTGGGCCACAGCTGAGTTCCTGAAACATGAGTGGTAGGCAAATCCCAACAGGACTGCTTTGAGGAGAGAATGAGGTCGTGTGTGACGCTGACTCGGCCTGATGCCAGCACCAGCGGGCACACGGCCACGGTCACTCTCCTGACAACACTCCCCAGTGCCCTCCCCTCCCTGCCCACTGCATTATCTGTGGCCCATCTAACGCAGTCCTGCCTGCAGAACACAGTCCTCATTTCCCAGCTTGGAGCGTAAGGCCTGCCCAGCCTGCCCCCTGCTGACCTTTGCACCCTCCTGCCCCCGTGTCCTATAGGTGCCACCCAGGATCGGTCTCACTAGACAACTGCCCATTCCCCGACCCCTGCGTCCTTCAGCTCTTCCCTCCCCTGTCCACCCTCGAGACCCATTACATGCCTCTTC
Source organism: Bos indicus x Bos taurus (assembly GCF_003369695.1). NCBI lineage: Eukaryota > Metazoa > Chordata > Mammalia > Artiodactyla > Bovidae > Bos > Bos indicus x Bos taurus. The sequence continues at coordinate 133,914,164 of NC_040077.1, forward strand.
CAAGAGGCTGTCCCTGATTTTACCCCCAGGGCACGAAATCCAAGTCCTCTTGAACCCTCCCCACCCCCCATGATGTCTAGACCCCTCTTAGGGCACCCAGAACTTTCTGAGTGTAGAAAGTGTTGCTAATATTTGTTAACCAGACAATGTTCCTAGTTCTTTGACTCAGACCAAGTCCATTAATCCCCAGATCCAAGATCCTATGAGGTGAATAGCATTATTATCCCCGTGTTAGATCCAGAAGCATAAGCCCAGAGGGGTCAAGTCACTTGCCAAAGGTCACACAGGAACTGAACTGCAGAGCTGGGAGAAGTGGTTAGATTGGGAGTCGGCAGCACTGGGAGGCTCGGCAGGCTCCGCACCTGAGTCTCTCTGAATCTCCCCCTTTAAAAATGAAGATCCTATCCAGAATAAAAAAAAAAAAAAAATGAAGATCCTGAAGCCGGCCACATGAGGTCCTGGGAGGATGGAATGACTCCTCTGCTGGCACACAGTAGCACGCATGCTCAGTCGCTTCAGTGGCGTCTGACTCTGCGACGCCGTGGACGCAGGCCGCCAGGCTCCTCTCTCCATGGGAATCTCCAGGGGAGAACACTGGAGTGGGCTGCCGTGCCCTCCTTCGGAGGATCTTCCTGACCCGGAGACTGAACCCACGTCTCTCGCTTCTGCGTTGGCAGGCGGGTTCTTTACCATTAGCGCCACCAGGGCGCATAGTAGGTGCTCAAGTAAATGGCCCCTGTCGCTCTGAGCTGAACAAGATGGGTAGGTTTTTATTTGCTTTCACTTCAATGACTATTTCCTGGGCCCCTTGCTCCAAGGGCCCAGGGGATGTGACTTGACACAGAGCCGGGTCTTCCCGAGGCTCCAGAGCCAGCAGGTCAGGGATTGAGTCCTGGCTCCTGGGTTTCCCAGCTGTGTGTGTGACCTTGACAAGGTCATCCCGGCTTGGACTGGAGGTTAACATCTGCATACCCCACCTCCCAGGAAAGGCAGCAGAGGGTGAGGGAAGGCAGGTGCTCACAGCGCCCCTCGGATTAAAGGGTGGGAGGGGCCTGAGGCGGCCCAGCCTAGTGGGAACTAAGGGACGTGGTGACTTTAACGCTGCTTGGATCCGTGGTTCCGGGCGAGATGCTGCATTTGCATTTAAATGGAGGTTTGGAAGTCTGTAAATCTCCATTTCCCCACCGCGGAGGCCAAATGGTTGTTTAATCATGTTTAGATGAACCCCCCGGAGCACCGGGGGTTGGTGCGTCTTAAATCCAGGCGGCAGAGACAAAGATCAAATGAGGCCCACGCAGGCAGAAGGCTCTTCTCTCTCTGCCCCGTGGCTGGGCCAGCGCTGCCTGGGAGGCTGGTGCACTGTTTGGGTCTCTCCCGGAACCCCCACCCCTTCCAGGAAGGCCTCTGGGATTGCTCAGAAGCGGCCGTCACTCAAAAACTCCTTCAGTCTTCCCTCTACACTGCAAAGCCGAGAAGCAGTGGCAGAGACTGGGCTTCAGAGAGACCCGAACTGGCAGCCTGACCTGCCTCTGATTTACTGTGAACAAGAGCTGACCACTCAACTGTTCTGGGTGTCCCCATTCACAGATAGAACCCGAAGGGCAGATGGGCTTACTGGGTGGCTCAGTGGTAAAGAATCTGCCTGCAATGCAGGAGACCCAGGTTTAATTCCTGGGTTGGAAAGATCCCCTGGAGAATGGGATAGGCTACCCACTCCAGTGTTCTTGCCTGGAAAATCCCATGGACAGAGGAGACTGGTGGACTACAATCCATGGGGTCGAAAAAGAGGTGGACACGACTTAACGACCGAGCAGGCAAGGATGAAGGGCTTATACTTGCAAATCATTTCTGAGAAGTAGGTGACACATAGTAGGGGTTTTCACATCATAGTTAATATACCTCCAAATGATCCTTAAGCTTGAGGCAGGACTGGCCCTTGGGGCTCTGCTTCATGCTACAATCCTCTGGCTTCATGGTGAAATATTGGGGTGGGGGTGCTTGTCTAAAATGCTGTCCCCACTGTGTTCTGATTCAAACCCTAGGAGTTTCGCGAAAGAGGGTAAGAATGAAGGACCTGCATTTGGCCACTCAGCATCTTTCCCTGTCTTTGCCGCGGGCACCTGCTGCAGTGACTGACCCTCCTGTGCTACCGTGAATTCCGGTGGTACCTACGGTTTCGCTTCCGTGGTCCCTGACCCTGCACTGTTAACAGGACAGGGCCACGACCACCGTCTCCGGAGAAACTCACCATGCATACGTCACTATCCCCTCGTTGTGGATGGAGATCCAGGCTCAGAGAGGGAGAGCTGCTTTCTCGAGGTCACACAGCTTCGGAAGCAGAGTGCAGGCCATGATGGCTTTTCCCCCCAACCTCCATCCAGGGGCACTGTGTCCCATGCCACCTCTCGCAGGCGCTAGACAGAGCATTTCCTGGTCTGTGTTTGGAGGCTGCGCCAAGGGCCAGGTGCATTTCTGACTTGGCTGGATCACAGGCTTCGGGGCAGGTGACCTTTTCACGGTGGCATTTCCAGCTTTCCTTGTTCCCCTGAATTCAGGCCGGGTCTGCCAGCAACAACCAGGTCAGGCAGGAGGAAGTTCTCCAGTTTCAGAGAAGATATTCAAGTGCTGGCCACAGAAAGCAGCCAGGCCTGGCCCCTGGGGTCTGGCCACCTGCCTGGTCCTTGCAGCCCAGGAAGGGCTGGAGGAGGGTGCTGGGGGGGCCTGGGTGTGAGTGAGCATGGGGCTTTTGTCCTTTTCTTCAAATCGCTTCCACCCCACACCTCCCAGAAGCTGCCTCGTTAAGCACACCAGGAACGCTGTGACCTCAGACCTTCTCCGAGTTTCCAGCTCAGGTCCCGCCCGTCTCTGCAGGGGCCTTTCCAGCCAAAAGTCATTCCTTCTGTGATTTCAAAGTGCTTTATTTGTTCCCATTTCTCCTACCTGGGGATCCTGGAGGGAAGGTTCTGCAAGTGAACTTCAGGGCTCCCACCCCCAGGTCTAAATTTGGGAATCGGACTTCAGCTTTTCTTACCTTTATTTTTTTTTAAGACTTAATTTTTTTAAGGACAGTTTTCAGTTCACAGTAAAACTGAAGGGAAGGTACATAGAGTTCCGTCCTCTCCTGGCCTCCACACACATAGCCTCCCCACCAGAGTGTTGCATTTGTTATAATTTGTGAACCCCTACATCACAGTCAAGACCCTGATGCTGGGAAAGATTGAGGGCGGGAGGAGAAAGGGTCGACAGAGGATGAGATAGCTGGATGGCATCACCAACCCAATGGACATGAGTTCAGGTGGACTCCGGGAGTTGCTGATGGACTGGGAGGCCTGGCGTGCTGCAGTCCGTGGGGTCGCAAAGTGTCGAACACAACTGAGCAACTGAACTGAACTGAACTGACGTCATAGTCAGCCAGAGTCCGGAGTGTACGTTCGGATTCACCCTTGGTCACTCACAGAACATTCTGTGAGCTCTGACAAACGTCAAGTGACCCGTATCCACTGGTCAAGAAGTGAACCTGCCAGTCGCTCAGTCGTGTCCGGCTCCTGTCGACCGTGGACTGTAACCCACCAGGCTCCTCTGTCCATGGAGTTCTCCAGGCAGGAAGGTCAGACTGGGTAGCCATTCCCTTCTCCAGGGGATCTTCCCCACCCGGGGATGGAACCCGGGTCTCCTTCACGGCAGATGGATTCCTTATCGCCTGAGTCACCAGGGAAGCCGTCTGTGGCATCAGACAGATTAGTCTCACTGCCCTAAAAGTCCTCTGTGCAGATTCACCCCTCGCTCCCAAACCCTTGGCGGCCACTGATCTTCTTCACTGTCTCCATAGTCTCGCCTGTTCCAGACTGTCGTCTAGTCAGGATCACGCCACTTTTCAGGTTAGCTTCTTTCACTTAGTAATAAGCATTTTAGTTTCCTCCATGTCTTTCCATGGCTTGATCAGTTCAGTTCAGTTCAGTCGCTCAGTCATGTCTAACTCTTTGTGACCCCATGGACTGCAGCACGCCAGGCTTCCCTGTCCATCACCAACTCCCGGAGCCTGCTCAAACTCACGTCCATCGAGTTGGTGATGCCATCCAGCCATCTCATCCTCTATCATCCCCTTATCCTCTTGCCCTCAATCTTTCCCAGCTTCAGGGTCTTTTCCAATGAGTCAGCTCTTCACGTCAGGTGGCCCAAGTATTGCAGTTTCAGCTTCAGCACCGGTCCATCCAATGAACACCCAGGACTGATCTCCTTTAGAATGGACTGGCTGGATCTCCTTGCAGTCCAAGGGACTCTCAAGAGTCTTCTCCAACATTGCAGTTCAAAAACATCAGTTCTTCGGTGCTCAGCTTTCTTTATAGTCCAACTCTCACATCCATACATGACTACTGGAAAAATCATAGCTTTGACTAGATGGCCCTTTGTCGGCAAAGTAATGTCTCTGCTTTTGAATATGCTATCTAGGTTGGTCATAACTTTCCTTCCAAGGAGTAAGTGTCTTTTAATTTCATGACTGCAGTCACCATCTGCAGTGATTTTGGAGCCCAAGAAAATAAAGTCTCTCACTGTGGCTCACTTCTTCTTAGTGCTGAGTGGAGCCCCGCGGTCTGGACGTGGCACGGTGTCTTCATCCACTTACCCGCTGAAGGCCGTCTCGCTTGCTGCAAGTCTCGGCCGTTATGAATGAAGCTGCGGGAAACACCCACGTGCAGGTTTTGTGCAGACGTAAGTTTTCAGCTCCTTTATTAAATGCCAAGGAGCATGATTGCTGGGTCACATGGTGAGAGCACGATTAGTTGTGTAAGACGCCGTCAGGCTCTTCGACAGTTTGCATTCCCACCAGCAATGCCTGTGAGGTCCTGCCGCTCCACGCCCTCGCCGGCGTTGGGTGGTGTCCGTGTTCCTGATGTTGGCCTTGCTAATGTGTGTGTAGTGCTGTCTTATTATTTGGCTTTTCTTTCAAGCCGAGTTCCAAAGTCCCTTCTGCTCAGGAATTCTGGGATCCGAGTCTCCAGGTGGAGTGGGTTTCCTGGCAGCCAGGGACTGACTGTCCCCTCAACCACCCCCCCCAGAGCCCGTTGTGCAAAATGAGAGCCTGGAATTGTTTGCGGTGTTGGGTTGACTCGACTTCGTTAGTTTAGAAATGATGCTGGCTCCACAAAGGGTGGAGGAGCTGGCCCCTGGGTAATTTTTCCTAAATGAGAAAAACTCCTGTCTCGTCTCTTCCTGATGTAGGTTTGGGTCTTCCCTGCAGCCTGCAGCTACAGCAAAGAGGCGGTCCTAGGACCTCAGGGTTTGGTGGGCTAGGGTTAAACCCTGGCTCCCCGTAAGTGAGAGACCATGGACAAGTCCCCGCTTCTCTGCGCCTCCGTTTCCCCGCCTGTAACATGGGAATCGTGACGGTATGGTGATTTGGTGAGATGTGCACAGAGCGCTCAGCCCCGGCCCAGGTCAGGGCGTGGCAAGAGCTCAGCTAACGTTAGTTACTATTATCACTGCCGTCCTCTGGTTGAAGGCCTCTCAGGGCCTGAAGGTACGGGAAGGAGCAACGGGCCCATAACCTTTCCCTGCCACTGCCCTGGTTTTGGCACTCACAGAGATGTTTCCTGAAGTGTTTGTCCCTGGAATATTGATCCCAGGGTGTTATTCAGGGGTCAGGGGAGGTTCTGGGGTCAGAGGGGCTTGGGGGTGACTAGGCTCAGCAGTACCCAGTGGCTCAGTGGTAAAGAATCTGCCTGCAGTGCTGGAAATGTGGCAGGAGCCACGAGTTCGATCCCTGGTTCTGGAAGATCCGCTGGAGAAGGAAATGGCCACCCACTCCAGTATAGTTGCCTAGAAAATCTCCTGGACAGAGGAGCCTGACGGGCTACAGTCCATGGGGTCGCAGAAGAGTCAGACACAACTTAGCAAAGAATTGGAGAGTATTTAGGGACTAAACAATAAAAACAACACAGCTGCAGCAGAGATAAATAGCTCTCTTTTTATTTACTTATTTTCTACTGAAAATAAGTAAACCGAGCCCATCTTTACATTTCACGCAAAGATGGGCTCGATAAAGGACAGAAATGGTATAGACCTAACAGAAGCAGAAGATATTAAGAAGAGGTGGCAAGAATACACAGAACTGCACAAAAAAGATCTTCACGACCCAGATAATCACGATGGTGTGATCACTCACCTAGAGCCAAACATCCTGGAATGTGAAGTCAAGTGGGCCTTAGAAAGCATCACTATGAACAAAGCTAGTGGAGGTGATGGAATTCCAGTTGAGCTATTCCAAATCCTGAAAGATGATGCTGTGAAAGTGCTGCACTCAATATGCCAGCAAATTTGGAAAACTCAGCAGTGGCCACAGGACTGGAAAAGGTCAGTTTTCATTCCAACCCCAAAGAAAGGCAATGCCAAAGAATGCTCAAACTACAGCACAATTACACTCATTTCACACGCCAGTAAAGTAATGCTCAAAATTCTCCAAGCCAGGCTTCAGCAATACGTGAACCGTGAACTTCCTGATGTTCAAGCTGGTTTTAGAAAAGGCAGAGGAACCAGAGATCAAATTGCCAACATCTGCTGGATCATGGAAAAAGCAAGAGAGTTCCAGAAAAACATCTATTTCTGCTTTATTGACTATGCCGAAGCCTTTGACAGTGTGGATCACAAGAAACTGTGGAAAATTCTGAAAGAGATGGGAATACCAGACCACTTCACCTGCCTCTTGAGAAACCTGTATGCAGGTCAGGAAGCAACAGTTAGAACTGGACATGGAACAACAGACTGGTTCCAAATAGGAAAAGGAGTACACCAAGGCTGTATATTGTCACCCTGCTTATTTAACTTATATGCAGAGTACATCATGAGAAACGCTGGACTGGAAGAAGCACAAGCTGGAATCAAGATTGCTGGGAGAAATATCCATAACCTCAGATATGCAGATGACACCACCCTTATGGCAGAAAGTGAAGAGGAACTAAAAAGCCTCTTGATGAAAGTGAAAGTGGAGAGTGAAAAAGTTGGCTTAAAGCTCAACATTGAGAAAACGAAGATCATGGCATCCGGTCCCACCACTTCATGGGAAATAGATGGGGAAACAGTGGAAACAGTGTCAGACTTTATTTTTCTGGGCTCCAAAATCACTGCAGATGGTGATTGCAGCCATGAAATATAAAGACGCTTACTCCTTGGAAGGAAAGTTATGACCAACGTAGATAGCATATTAAAAAGCAGAGACATTACTTTGCCAACAAAGGTCCGTCTAGTCAAGGCTATGGTTTTTCCTGTGGTCATGTATGGATGTGAGAGTTGGACTGTGAAGAAGGCTGAGCACCGAAGAATTGATGCTTTTGAACTGTGGTGTTGGAGAAGACTCTTGAGAGTCCCTTGGACTGCAAGGAGGTCCAACCAGTCCATTCTGAAGGAGGTCAGCCCTGGGATTTCTTTGGAAGGAATGATGCTAAAGCTGAAACTCCAGTACTTTGGCCACCTCATGTGAAGAGTTGACTCATTGGAAAAGACTCTGATGCTGGGAGGGATTGGGGGCAGGAGGAGAAGGGGACAACAGAGGATGAGATGGCTGGATGGCATCACCGACTCGATGGACGTGAGTCTGAGTGAACTCCGGGAGTTGGTGATGGACAGGGAGGCCTGGCGTGCTGCGATTCATGGGGTCGCAAAGAGTCGGACACAACTGAGCGACTGATCTGATCTGATCTGAGAGTTGGTTTCCAGCATTGCGTTCATCTCAGGTGTACCGCAGAGTGACTCGGTTATGCACACACGTTTAGGTACCTGTCCTTATACCTGTACGTAAGGAAACGTATTCTCTTAGACTCTTCTCCATTACAGGTCACTACGAGACACTGATACAGCTCCCTGTGCTCCGCAGGAGGTCCTGGTGTTTTGTCTGTTTTGTCGACAGTTGTGTGGCAGCTCTCTTTACTACGAGGTTTCTCAGAAACCTGTGCAGCTCCCAGAAGGGACGCAAGAGTACAGTGCTTCCGAAACTTTCTTGGCCACGGAACCTCCTTGTTCTGGGAGCATCTTGTCAAAGCAGATGGTGCTTGGAGGAAGGCTAGCCCTGGGGATTAGGAGCAACCTTCCCCTGGCTGCTGAGGCCATCACAGCGTGATCCTGCCTTCTTCTCACTCTGGTCTCCTCGTCCTCCACGACGGGCCCTGTGTCCTGGCTGTTGGCTGATCCAGAGCCTGCTAGCTACTGGCTCACCAGAGGACCTTCTACATGCTGCTCCATCTTCCCTTTCCTGGCCTGTCCAGTGAAATCTGATTCATCCTTTAAGCCTCAATTCGGAGGCGGCCTCCTCTGCAAAGCCTGTCATAACCTCTGCAGGCACTCTGGGCACTGCTCACCCCGTCCTGTTCCCTTCCCAAGGCCTTGTCACTGTAATGTTCCATGTGTACATTTCCCTTCCTCATCAGATCACGGGCTTCTCCAGGGCAGGAACCATCCCTCATTCCTAGCCTGGCATGTAGGTTTGGGGGACTAGCACAGAGCAAGTGACGTCAAACAGGAGTCACTACTTGGGTGTGTGCAATAGTATTTAGGGATGTTAGAGCAAGTGATGACAAACTGGAGTTGCTGCTTGGACCCGTGCACTAGTATTTAGGGACGTTGCTTGCTTAGCGGTTAAAGGTATAGTCACTGGCGTCAGACAGGCCTGAGTCTGGATCCCAGACTTCCTCTTTATTCATTATATGACCTTGCAATAGTTTTTCTTAATGTCTCTCAACTCAGTTCCCTCATTTTTTATCATCTCTAAGAAGTAGATGGTAATAACATCACAGGACTATTATGAGGATTAAGTAACTAATTCATGTGCAGCACTTAGTCCAGAGTCTGGCACACAGTAAGCTCACAATAGGTGTGAGATAATGTTGTGTGTGTGTATGTGTGTGAGGAACTATTATTCTCGTTGTTGTTGTTAAAGGTCCAGGCGAGAATGCCGACACTTGGCTTCTCCCCTGCCCTTGACCCGCACTGACCTGAAGGCAGAGCGCCCGCCCTTGTCGCTGCCTTCCCCAGGGGGTTCCTCCAAGTCTTCGGGGCACCTCCTCCCCCAGGTGAGAGCCCCCTGCTCCCAGCTCTGAGCTCTCACCATCCGCTCCGCAGCCCTGACACAACTGATTGGGAATTTGTTTTATCTCTGAGCTTGCCCCCTCCCTCTCTCCTCACTGAAAAAGCAATTAAACCTGTGTTTACCAGAGTGGGCGGCTGTAATCTGTCGTTTTGCTGTCTTATTCCGTCAAGCTGCCCCACTTCCAGCCTGCTTTGCTTACGCTGGGATGGGAGATTTGCATAATCAGAGAAAACAGAGCTCAGGAAAAGCGCGCTTGTTTCAGGCCAGCAAAGTGTGAGCCCAGCTCTAGGGACCCGGCTGGACCAAGGAGGTCTGGTGGGGAGCAGGGTCCTCCCTAACGTGGAGACGCCTTTGCAGGGTCTTGTCTTTCCGTCCCTTATTGGGCAGGGCAGGGCAGGTCTCCGCCCCTGAGCCAGGCTGGTCCATCCCTGGGAGCCTGGCCAAGGCTTGGAGGGCAGGAGTTGTCTGCTGATCACGCCCCCCCTTTGCATACGGCTCTCAGGCCCCGCCCAGGACCCTGAAAGCCATGTTCTCATCCATCCAGCATGTCCTCTCTCCATCCGGCCCTCCCAGGGGCCAGTTTGACAGGATTAAACACAGGCTTGGGATTCTGACTCCTGGCTGTGCTTACAGTCCCCATTTAGGGCTCCCCAAAGCCAACCTTGACACAGGGACTTGAGTGCAGGTGGGTTTACTGGGGAAGGGATTTTGGGAGGCTCAGTGAGCCAGAGGTAGAGTGAGCCGGGGAAGAGAGGAAGTCTTTAAAACTGGCTGTGAGTGGGCTGCAGCTGTGGACACCTGGGCTCAGGCCTTCTGGGGACGTCAAGAGAATGAAAAGAACACACCTAAGAACTGTCATACTGGAGATGAGGGAGCTGGCGTCCTCACCCACTGGGGGAGATTGCTCATTAACAGCTTCCTGGGAACCTCATGTCTCTGAGTCCACGTCCTGGCAGAGAGCCCCGCCCATGGCACTGGGCTGGGCCATGTGACTTGCTCTGACCAATGGGCTCTGAGCACTTGTGATGTGAACAGAGCCTTGATGAGCGCTTGTACTCAGGGGCTGGTTTTCTGGGAACGCGGCTGCCATCATACACACAGCCCGGACTCTCCTAACAGAAGGCTGAGGCACCCAGCCCACAGCTGCCCCTAACCGCCAAGCATCCTGGGCCGGCTAGTCCAGGACAGCCGCCAAATGACTGGAACTCAGGAGTGAGCCTGTGAGACCCTTCCAGCGGAGCCCAGCCCTGCTGCAGAATCACCAGCAGATAAATGGTCGTTAAGTCGTTGAAGTTGGGGTTGTCTATTACACAGCAGTAGATAACAGATACATCCATCGGTGTTGAGGGTTGAGGGGGTGGGAGTACTAACTCCCTGACACTCCTAGCTGGCCCTGACACAGAGAGCCTGCAGCCAGAGAGATGTCCTGTTGGAGGCAGGACAGCCTTGTGGTGTAGGGGACTGCCCGCCTGAGCTACTTCTGGGGGGCCAAGACGATGGGGCAGAGCACCCATGGCATCTGCTACAGCTCCCAGCTCTGAAAAGGACCCGGGGTGCTGCCCTGCAGATTCAGGAAGGTGCCCCTTTAGAATTCAGTTCCACATCTACACCACACGATATGGTAAAAAAGGCCTTCCCTTCCTTCCTTCTGCAGGCACTGAACCTGGCCTCCAGCTGCGCTGCCGTATTAAACGTCCCCCTAGCCCATACAAGAGAGAGGTGTTGTGAGAAAAGGCAAAGAGCACAGTGTATGGCTTCAGATGGGTCTGAACTGGGATCCAGCTCAGCTGCTGTTACGAGCAGTGACTTGCTGTCTGGCTGAGACTCAGTTTCCTCATCTGTGAGGCGGTATACGCCCCTGATAGAAGCTGCATAAGGAGAGGGCATTGCCATATGTAGATTCCCAGGCAGAGAAGCCAGCTTTAGACCTGACCCCAGTCCTAAGCTGAGTGGCAGATCTGATGGGATAGGGAGGAAGTGGGCCTTCTGCCTCTTTCCTCTTGTAAAACGTGCAGCCCGGTTTTCCAAGGTGGTGGAGTGTCTCCTTGTTAAATAAGGAGCTCGCGTGATCAGGCTGTTCTCTGCAGCCTGGCTTACGCCCCATTTTCAAGTCTGTCATTTGTGAAGCCGGTTAGGGAGAGGCAGTTTTTTTTTTTTTTTCTTTTTTTAATTAAATTGGAAAAGTTCTGCAGGAATCTTTGAAATGTTCAGAGCCGTGGCTTTTTTTTTTTTTAATAAAAGGGAAGATAAAGGAAGCTGTCCCAGTCCTTGGGTCACACAGGAATTGTGTGACCCCAAACGTTGTTTGAAATGACAACTGTCTGCCATTATCCAGGGACCAGCTTTGTTGTAGAGAGAATCCTTGGGTTTGTTATGAGGGGTTCGCCCCCCGAGTTCTCTCCGGAGAGCTCTTCCAAGGAGCTGTGCATTTTATAGCCATTAGAGTTTCACTTGTCAAATCAGGGATGTAATAAAACCAGTCTCCGATGCTTCACAGAGAATGTTAGGAGAGGATGATTTGATCAAGTTAAAAGTGTTCTACAAACGTAAGGTATTATGAGTGGTGGCTGGGGTGCCCCGAGAGGGACAGCGATTTTCCCAAGGTCACAGAGCAAGTTGGTGGAGGAGCCAGAAAAAGAAGTGGAGCCTCTCCCTCTGGAGGGTTGGGACCTTGATTCATTTTGCTGACATGATATCCACAGTGCTGAGAAGAAAGTCTGGCAGACAGCGGGCCCACCGTGAAAGTCGTTCAATGGACAGATGAATGAAGGGATGAAGGAGCGATGCTCTAACAGTCCTGGGGTACGAGCGACCTCCACGGCCCATCCCTGCGGAACCTTCCAGCCCGCGGTGGGCGTCCTGGGCTGGCGTCTCTGCTCTTCCTCTGTCCTCCCGTCCCACAGAGCACCCTCCTCCCTCCCCTGCGCCCACTGACACGCGGCTGTGGTTTAATCCCACTGCCTCCGCCCTCCCTGGAGCCGCACGCTTTGCCATGTGACTCGACAGTTTCTCCCATTAAAAGCTAGAAGATATTTCCCACCCTCTGACTTTGAGTTGGGGGAGAGAACTTACCTTGGCTAATAAAAAGAGATGGGTGTAATAGTGAGTCCAGTTCTCAGTATGAGTCTCTTTTTTTAAGTTTATGTTATTGAAGTATAATTGATTTATACTTGGACCATAAAGAAGGCTGAGTGCCAAAGAACTGATGCTTTCAAATTGTGGTGCTGGAGAAGACTCTTGAGAGTCCCCTGGACTGCAAGGAGACCCAACCAGTCCATCCTAAAGGAAATCAACCCTGAATATTCATTGGAAGGACTGATGCTGAAGCTGAAGCTCCAATACTTTGGCCACCTGATGTGAAGAGCCAACTCCCTGGAAAAGACCCGGATGCTGGGAAAGACTGAAGGTGGGAGGAGAAGGGGGCGACAGAGGATGAGATGGTTGGATAACATCACTGACTCAGTGGACACGAATTTGAGCAAATTCTGGAAGACAGTGAAGGACAGGGGAGCCTGGTGTGCTGCAGTCCGTGGGGTCGCAAAGTCAGACGTGACTTAGCGACCGAACAGCAACCACAACCGCAGAGTTGACTTACAAGTTGTGTTAATTTCTTCTGTGCAGCCGAGTGATTCATTTGTACATACATACATACATATACTTTCTTTGTCATAGTCTTTCCCACTAGAAGTTATCACAAGATGTACTGGCTTGGCCAAACCATTGGTTTGGATGTTTTCCATGGGAGGTACAAAAGCCTGAATGAACTTTTGGCCAACCCAATGATTCCCTGTGCTATGTGTAGGACCTTGTTTATTTATGTAACGGCTTACATCCGCTAAAACTCCACTCCATCCTCTCCCCGCTCCTCCTCTCTGACAGTCACAAGTCTGTTCCCTCTGTCTGTGCGTCTGCTTTGTAGATGCGTTCATTTGTGTCGTAGTTCATTTAGATTCCACACGTAGGTGATGTCATGCGGTACTTGTCTTCTTCTGACTTACTTTCCTTAGCATGACAGTCTCTAGGCCCATTCATGTTGTTGGGAATGGCATCATTTCATTCTTTTTATGGCTGCGTAGTATTCTGTCGTGTGTATGTACTGCAGGTGCTTTATCCGTTCATCTGTCAACGCACATTTAGAGTGCTTCCGTGTCTTGGCTGTTGCGAGTAGTCAGCTCGGGTCTTGGGAGAGTTCACATGGTTCCGCTTGCCCCCCTGGTCCTCTGCCACAGTCTCAGCAAGAACACTCCTGAGCTAGCCCGCTGGCCCCAAGAGAAGGATGACAGGCTCGGGGAACAGAGTCCTGGCTGAGGCCCTCAGCGCAGCCCAGCTGATTGCAGAGCTCCAGGCAAGCGTCAGTGAGGCTGGTCTCTGTCTGCACCACTGAGCTCTGGGGCTTGCTTATTCCGCAGCATAATTGAGGCCACAGTTAACTGACACCCCACCTAAATCCTCCAAATGTCTCCAACTTGAACCAGTATTTACCTCCCCTTGGAAGCCTTCCCTGACTTCCCCCAAATTCCTTACAGTCATTAATGCTTGGAATTCACTACCACAAACAAGATAGGTTTGAACTGCGAGGGGCGTCTAACGTGCAGATTTTTTTCTATAAATGCTACAGTAGTACATGATCCAAGGTTGATCAAATCTGCAGATGCAGAACCATGAATGCAGAGGGTTAACTATAAAGTGAAACGTGAATTTTCAACTGCTTTGGGCAGGAGGCAGTCAACACCCCCAACAGCCATGTTGTTCAAGGGTCAACTGTGAACACCTACTCCATGTCAAGCCCCGTGGTGGAAGCCAGGAGTAAGACAGGGGTATGACACAGTCCCCTTAGAACCTCCAGTCCAGGGAGGAGACACACGCCAACAGATGTCATTGCCCTCACTCTAATTATTAACGCTCCTGATCTATTGGCTACTGTTTGTTGAGCATTTCCTGTATGAAGCAATGTGTATATACATTGCTTCCTGCAACTGACACAATACTTCTAGAATATGTTATACTCGTGTTACAGCTGAAGACCCTGAAGCTCAGAGAAGATGACTTCTTTGCCGAAGCAATGCATCAGTGGGGGAGCAGGGCCTCCAGCTGGAGTCGGCCTGACTTCGGGGCAGGATGCTGCTCTGGGGATGAATGCGGTCCAGCTGTGCCTGGGTGGAGGTGGCAGGAAGGATGCGATGGGCTTTTCCGAGGCCGCTCCCGATAGATGCGCAGGAGAGAGCCAGGCAGGGAAGAAAGGGCCCTGAGGCAGGCGTGCTCCACAAACACAAAGGCCTGGAGGTGTAAGATCAAGCGGGGGTGGGGAATGGAAGAGCCACCTGTGGCCAAACCCTGGGGGACTTGTCAAAAGGCAGCTTCCTGGGCTCCTGTCCAGGACGGCCTGGGGTGGAGACCAGGCAGCTGCAGCCCTGGTTAGTCTACCCCTTGGATGAATCTGAAAGTGAAAGTCACTCAGTCGTGTCTGTCTCTTTGCGACCTCATGGACTATAGAGTCTGTGGAATTCTCCAGGCCAGAATACTGGAGTGGGCAGCCTTTCCCTTCTCCAAGGGATCTTCCCAACCCAGGGATCCACCCCAGGTCTCCTGCATTGTGGCGGATTCTTTACCAGCTGAGGGTGAATCTGATGCTCCCTCCAATTTAAAAACTTCTGCCTAGGGACTTCCCTCGTGGTCCAGTGGTTAAGAATCTGCCTGCATACGCAGGGGACCTGGGTTCCATCCCTGGTCCAGGAACTAAGATCGCACGTGCCGCGGGGTAGCTAAGCCCGTGCACCACACCTACCGAAGCCTGGGAGCAAAGAGCCTGCGCTCCACCACAAGAGAAGGCCGTGCATCACAACTAGAGCAGTGCCTGCTTCCACACTAGAGAGAGCCCACGTGCGGCAACAGAGCCCGTGTGCCGCGAGGAAGACCCAGAGCAGCCAAAAAATCAAGAACAGAACAGCAGCAACAAAGCCTCTGCCTGGCCAGAGCCTCCCTGTTCTCTCGACGTCAGCCCTTCCTCCCTCCTCTGACACTGGAAGGACTGATGCTGAAGCTGAAACTGCAATTCTTTGGCCACCTGATGTGAAGAGCTGACCCATTTGAGAAGACCAGGTTTGGGTGAACTCCAGGAGTTGGTGATGGACAGGGAGGCCTGGCGTGCTGTGGTCCATGGGGTTGCAAAGAGTCGGACACAGGGGACACAGGGGAGCGAGTGATCTGAACTGAACTGACCTCTCATGACCCCTTGTCGTCATCCCCGAGGTTGGCCCGGATGTGGCCCCATCTGTGTCCTCTGAGCCTCTTGTCTGTAACCAGCCCGTGGATCCTCATGGGCAGCTGGGAGAATGGTACTGTTTTGCAGCCCTGAAGCACCCGTACCCAGGATGGGTGGTCCGCCAGATTCGTCAATTGATTACAGTGGTGAGGAGTTAGAAATGCTGATCTGGAATCTTGTGAGAGACCTGGAGTCTGCACTCACGTATCATCATCATAAAATGGGTTGTAATTACGGAACACGCCTTTCCTCGCCGCTTTGTTAAGTGTGTTTTATCCCTGAGTGCGCTCCGCGCTCGCAGAAGCCCGAGGAGGCATGTGCTCGTTTCCCATCTGTGAGACGGGGCTGATGAGGCTCAGGTGAGCCCCTGAAAAGGTCTCAGACAGGCCTGGGAACCTGAACCCCAGGGCCCCTTTGCTTTCGTTAATGTTACCTTCCTCTTTGGCGGGGGCTCGGAGGAGGGGCCTCCAAAGCAAGGACTGTTCCTAGAAGCCTTCAGGGTCTGACGCGCTCAGCCTCAGGACACCCCCAGCTGGGTCAGTGGACAGCTGGTAGAACACCTCGTGATGCTCAGCACCCTAAGTTCCAGCCCTGCCTGTCGGGAAGCAGCCCAGGATCTTGAGAAGGGCCTCAGTTTCCTGCCTCGGTTTCCAAACCTGAGATGAAGAAGGGGGAGAATCTACCTTCCACGCTGCCCCTGTCAAATGCAGAATGACGCACCAAGCCCCTGGGAGCACTCGGCAACTGGAGAAGAGGGGTCCCCCCTCTCTACCCCTCCCCTGGGCTGGTCCACTCAGGCTCCTGCTCTGGCCAGCTCAGGGTCGGGGGCACCATGACTACGGAGCCAGCTGCTCCGCCAAGTGCATCACCCCGCCAACCTTCCTGGTTCACCAAAGGGCTTTGCTGAAGGTTTGATGGCTTCCAGATAATCCATGCGAAGAGCTGACTCATTGGAAAAGACCCTGATGCTGGGAAAGATGGAAGGTGCAAAGAGAAGGGGGCGGCAGAGGATGAGATGGATGGCATCACCGATTCAATGGATGTGAGTTGGAGCAACTCCGGGAGATGGTGAAGGACAAGGAAGCCTGGTGTGCTGCAGTCCATGGGGTCACAAAGAGTCAGACATGACTGAGCGACTGAACCACAACACCCTTCATGCTCACGGGGGACAGGTAATCAACCACTTCCCTCCGTTGCGCCATCAGCCTCCGCATGGGCCGTGCTCCTGCACTTTCCGCAACGGGCAGGACAGGAGCAAAGGGCCATGGTTATGTTGTCACTGTCCCTTCTAACTTGCTGAGCTCTTTACAAGCCTGGCTTCAATTTATCTCTTGGCGTAGTCACCTCTGGCTTCTCAGCTTCTCCTGCAGAGCCAGGTTCCAGGTCCTCTGTCTTCCTTGGTCTGATTCCTAGGCCAGCCCTGGGACATGAGCGGCTGTGTTCTCCTCTCATGATTAGAGGTGGTGGAGTCCTCACCCATCACCCGCTTGCAATGGTAAGCCATGTTCTCTTTCTGGGCTTTATCCTTCTCTCAGTTCAGTTCAGATCAGTTCAGTTGTGCAGTCGTGTCCAACTCATAGGGACCCTGTGGACCGCAGCATGCCAGGCCTCCCTGTGCATCACCAACTCCCAGAGTTCACTCAGACTCATGTCCATTGAGTCACTGAGGCCATCCAACCATCTCATCCTCTGTCGTCCCCTTCTCCTCCTGCCTTCAATCTTTCCCAGCATCAGAGTCTTTTCAAATGGGTCAGTTCTTCGCATGAGGTGGCCAAAGTATTGGAGTTTCATCTTCAGCATCAGTCCTTCCAATGAACACCCAGGACTGATCTCCTTTAGGATGGACTGGTTGGGTCTCCTTGCAGTCCAAGGGACTCTCAAGAGTCTTCTCTAACACCACAGTTTAAAAGCATCCATTCTTCGGCGCTCAGCCTTCTTTGTAGTCCAACTCTCACATCCATACGTGACCAGTGGAAAAGCCATAGCCTTGACTAGACGGACCTTTAGAATGTATTTTCTAAAGTACATTTTACTTGGTTATCTTGTTTATCGTCTGCCTCCCACGCTAGGCTGTCAGGTCCACAGGAGGTCTCTGCCCGTTCCTCTGACGGCTGTGCCTCCCGGGTCTAGAGCAGAGCCTGGCATGGACTAGGTGCTCCGTGAGTGTTCACTGTGTCAACATGACTCTGAATCGATTCAATGGATCACTGTGGTTCTGGGGTATTGATGCTGGAGTCCACTAGCCTGAGGCACACTGAAGACAACTCAGGCTTATGAAACCGGAGAATCGGGAGGGATCTGGGCAGCACAGAGGTCCTAACTGGCGTCCAGTTTGACGCTCAAGCGACTGGTGACACAGCTGAGTCAGGACGACTGGACGTTTCTATCAGCATCATTAGCACCTTGAGAATGATGTCTATTCTGCCAGAAATGACCTTTGATCGCCCCAGCCACTCTGGCTTGGGCAGAGAGGGCTGCCCCTCTGGCCACCAGAAAGGAAGCTTGAAAAGGCAGTAGCATCTTGGAGTCCAGTCCCATTTCCGTGGCAGCAGTTGGGCCCCTCTTTCCTCTCCCCCACGCCCCTCTGAGCCTCTTCATCTGACAGTTTCCAGGGCGTGGCTGGGGAAGGCACTCTTCCCCCTACCCCGGCGTAGTGAAGTACAGCCAGGACGCCCAGGCAGCTGCGTGAAAACGGCTGCAGGCACACGCTCTTCGCTCTCCTTCGGAAGGGCAGGGAGGCAACAAATGGGTGATGTGGATTCTCGGAGAGAACTCCCAAGTTTTCCCCAGTCCCATGGTCTTCCTTCCCCAGAGAACTGCAGAGAAGTTTTCGGAGAAGATGGCTCCCCAGATAACCCTTTCCTGAATGAAACTGCTGCCGTAGAACCAGGAAGTGGTGTTTCTCCAAGTGAGGGTCGCAGACTCTTGGTCTCAGAATCACCCAGACTGTGTGCGGATTTCCAGGCCTCTGCCCCAGGCCCCATGGATGACCTGGAATCTGCATTAGAATAGCTCCCTATGGCCGTGGGTGCGGGCAGGACCACCTCCAGGCACGATGGTCCCTGGGTGGACCCCTCCAGCTGCGATGGTCCCTGGGTGGACCCCCAGAGCTCCGCATGCCCGGCTATGGTTTATTACAGTGAGGGAAACGGCGATCTCAGCAAAGGGAAAGCAGCTTGGGGAAGGGTGTCCAGAGGAAATGAGACGCAAGCGTTCAAGAGCCTCTCCCTGGAGTCCCACGAGCGTGCCAGCCTGACTGACGGGCTCAGTGCACGCCAAGTCATTTCAGTCGTGCCGACTCTTTGCGATGCTATGGACTGTAGCCTGCCAGGCTCCTCTGTCCATGGGAATTCTCCAGGCAAGAATACTGGGGTAGGTAGCCGTGCCCTCTTCCAGGGGAATCTTCCCGACCCAGGGATCGAACCTGTGTTTCTTACATCTCCTGCGTTGCAGGCAGGTTCTTTACAACTAGCGCCACTTGGGACGCCCCTAGAGTCCCACAAGGCAGGCTAACGCCCTAGCACTGAGTTGTGAGAACACATGTGAAGTGCTGTCTTCCAGCGGGGGAATCCTCAGAAGCTGGGAGCCCAGGGATTGAACTGGGGGCTGGCCAGTCAGGCACATTCTGCCTGGCATGTTCCAAAACTCCAGACTCTCAGAAGAAAAGCAGGTGCAGCGTCGAGCACACAGTCTGCACCAAATGGGTCAGGCAACGTGAGGGCTCTTATGGGCGAGAACCTTCTCCAGATCCGAGTGCCCAGAGGCCAGCCAAGGGCCGATCTGCAAGCAGGCTGGCAAATGACAGCAGCCTCAAGCCTGCTCTGTGAATGCTTGTCTGCACCACCCACTTGCTTCCAGAGGACTCCTGGGCACGGTAAAGTGTGAGACCCACTGATCTGATGGATAAAGCTGGGTTGATCAACTGCATCTCTGGTTATCATGTGACTTGCCTTCTTGATTTAGAAGAGAGAGTGTGTGTCTTCCCAAGGAAGTGGAATCCAGATCCCAGGTGACCTCCTCCTTTGCTAAACAGAACGAAGGTGTCCCCTCTTTTAAGGAGTCCTGGAGAAGGCAATGGCACCCCACTCCAGCACTCTTGCCTGGAAAATCCCATGGACCGAGGAGCCTGGTGGGCTGCAGTCCATGGGATCGCTGAGGGTCGGACACGACTGAGCGACTTCACTTTCACTTTTCACTTTCATGCATTGGAGAAAGAAATGGCAACCCACTCCAGTGTTCTTGCCTGGAGAATCCCAGGGACGAAGGAGCATGGTGGGCTGCCGTCTATGGGGTCGCACAGAGTCGGACACGACTGAAGTGACTTAGCAGCAGTAGCAGCAGCAGCCAGACCCCCAGGCTGCTGGCCCAGCACTTGACCTTGGCTATGCGAAGAATTGACTCATTGGAAAAGACCCTGATGCTGGGAGGGATTGGGGGCAGGAGGAAAAGGGGACGACAGAGAATGAGATGGCTGGATGGCATCACTGACCCGATGGACATGAGTCTGAGTGAACTCCGGGAGTTGGTGATGGACAGGGAGGTCTGGCGTGCTGCGATTCATGGGGTCGTAAAGAGTCGGACACGACTGAGTGACTGAACTGAACTGAACTGAACTGATGCCATAATGAGGGGAGGAGAGATGCAGCTTGGAGCAGCAGTTCCTGGGACACACGGAGATCTGAGGCCCAAGTCATCCCTTCAGTGAGAGCCTCTGTCGGGTGCTACACCGGGAGCCTGGGCTTCCCTCCAGACAACACGGCCCCTGGGGTGGGGGTGGTGGGGCCGTCTAATTGAACAAGACCCAGGTCTTGCCCTGGGGGCGGGGGGTTGGCGTGTCGATGGAGAGCTGGTCCACGGGTCAGGATCTTGGGACCCCAGGAGGAACCACCCTGCTCAGGCATCAGTGGGACCTGGGACCCTGGACAAATCACATGGTCTTGCTGAGGCTTTAATGTCCAAGACCTAAAGAAAGTTTGTAAAGATTAAAGAGGATAATGATGTCATTTTGTTAAAGAAAAGATAATGAATAGTTTTCAAAGAGCTTTGGAAATGTTCCAGGAGAGTTATAAATGATGTGGCTCAGCTGGTTCCTCCCCCCAGGCCTGGTGGGCAGCTTGGACACTGCATCTTTCTCACCATGGAACCCGGAAAAATCTTCGCTGAGCAGATTTCCACTCCCCTGACCTCAGCCCTGGGCAGAGAGAAGAGCGCTTTGTTGAGATCGAGGGTGGGCTCTGGCACGAACTTGCCTGCTGACCTGGCAAGTCTCTCTCCCTCTCTGGGCCTCAGTTTTCCCCATCTGCGAAATGGGAACAGCAATACTTGTGCCTATCACCTCACCACCACGGCAAGTTCTTTCCTTTCTCATCTTGTTCCAGAACGGCCCCTGATACATCTGTGCCGAAGGCTTGGGACCCGCATTTCTCTGAGGCACTGTCCAAAAGAGCGGATGGGGCTGTCTCAGAGACTCCGGGGCTTGTTAGCACTATACAGGCTTCGAGAAGACTTTCAGTGATAAAATGTCTCCAGTCTGAATGCGCACAGGCTCCCTTGACGGAACACCTGTCAGCATCTTGCAGTAGTCTAAGGTATTCTTGTGGTCGTCAGGCCAGGAGGACCCAGACAAACTGCATCTTAGTTACATGCCCCAAACCCAGAGTCACCGACTCCCCAGGTCAGCAACAGCCTGTCTTCACCCTTGACCTCAGTCCACCTGGAGAGATGGTCTTTGAGGCAGAAATTATTATCATCAACTCCCCTTCCTCCAGCTGTATTTTTTTTGTCCCCAGATGCCCGAATGTTCCTCAAAGTGCTGCTCAAGCCCCAACTCAGAGGACAGGCTAACCCAGGTTAACTTTCGGGCCCATAGCCACGAGCAGGCAGAATCCTCCCTACTGGGCTGGCTGGAGAAATGAGTTAATTTTGTCCAAGCTCTAAGTGTCTTGGGGACTTTGGTGCTGGGGGTGGGCATACGTGTGGGTGGGAGGAGTTCCAGTGTGGAATGGGCTTCAGGGTCTTTGGGGATCTGAGGAAGGAGAGCTGTATGCTCAGCACTGCAAAAAATGGTGATGATAACGGTCCGAGGGTCAGTGCCAGCCAAAGAGCTTGGCAGGTGGGGCAGGCATCCCTTGGAAAACCCTACATTGGTATCTTGGCGGGTGGGAGTGGGGAGCATGTGTCCGGGGGGTTGCCTCATGGTAAGGCTGAGCAGGGCAGTCCAGGGCCACGGAGCAGGGAGAGGTGTCCTTCTGAGCGAGCCAAGCTCGGGCGTGGACAAGGGCGGGCTCTGAAGGCAGCCAGCGTCGGTGTGAACCCCGGCTGACCCCTGACTGAGCTGTGTGTCACTGAGCAGCTTTCTTTCCCTCTAGCCTCAGTGTTCCCATCTGTAAATGGACACAATTGTGACTTCCCTCACACCAGAGTGACGAATGGGTTACCTTGGCTTAAGTGCCTAGAAATCTCTAGCACATCATATGTACTCTGTGAATGCAACTTTTCTCCTTTTGGAAAAGCTCAGAAACTGGCAGCAGTTTTGTTTTGTTTTTTAACTTTTAATTGAACTGCAACATGCACGGAGAAGTGCATAATTCTTCGTTGTTTGTTTTTTAATCTAAAATTTATTTCAGCTCCCCTGGGGCTGGACATGTTACTAAACCCTGAAAGAAACCTAAAACGTCTTGCTTTTATCGTTTTTATTTAGAGCACTATAAAAAAATTATTTTTGAAGTACTCGAGACTCACAAGAAGTAGCGAAAATAGCGCCAGGTTCCCACGCTTTATTCAGCTTTTCCCAATGACATCTTACATAACCACAGAACAGCGTCAAACCAGGAAGCTGACGCTGGCACGATGCTGTTCCCCAAAGTCACGATGCGTGAGCCTGCAGAGGACAGCTCAGTGGCTCTCACCAGCTGAAGGCGGCCCTGAAAGCAGCGCCCGGACCAAGAACCAGGACGCGGTCGGCACCCCGGAAGGGCCCCCCAGGCCCCTGCAGTCGCCTCCCGCCTCCAGGGTAACTGCGGCGGTGCCTGACCTCCGAGAGCCGAGGCTCGCTTTGCGGGTCTTCGGGTGCGTGGCGGCAGGCGCACAGCGCGCGTTCCTCCTCGCCTGCGCCCTCTCCTCACCGGCACGCCCCGGCCTCCGTCCACTCTGGGCCCCGCAGCTGTCGCGGGCTTCTTTCCATTGCTGTGCGGGTAGAGTTCCACCAGAGAAACACAGGGAGAAGGTGGCCACCTCCAAGCCCAGGACGGAGGCCCGGGGAGGAGCCAGCCCTGGTCTTCCCTCTTCCAGAGGGGAGGACGCGCGTCTCTGCTTTAAGCCCCTCGGTCTGTGATGCCTTCCTATGGCAGCCTCTGCACCGTGCGGACGTCTCCTCTCGATGTGTAACCCCCAAAAGACTGGGACGTGGGGCTGCCTGCTCCCAGCCTGTGGCCCCTCTGCTGGCCCCGGTCCTCATACCAGCTGATCCCAGCGGAGGGGTAGGCAGTCCTTTTATTGGAAGATTCAGCTCGACACAGAGGCTGAAGGAGCGGGAATTGCTCACATGCTCCCAGGACCCCACAGAGGGGCAGGGCCGGCCTGTCCAGGCCTCCTTGGGGGGCCATCTCCTCCGCATCTCCCTCCTCCCATGTCTCCTGGTGACACCTATCCAGGCCTGGCCCCAACCCCCAGGGCATGTCCCTCTTCCCGAGCATAATTCAGTCCCACTAAGTAGCGGGTTGCTCCAGGCCACTGGGAAGATGTGCAGCTTGGGCTTTCGGTGTGGCTCTGTGGGTCACTGGGCTTCGGGTCCCTCCTGCGGGCTCAGGGCTGGGGCAGGGAGTCAGCCCAGCTCTTGGGGGAAGATGTGGAAGGCGTCTGGGGACACAGGTGTGACTAGGCCTCTGGTGGCAGTCGGAGTGTGGGATGCAGACTGGGACAGGCAGCTTCCGGAAACCTCCTTCCACGTTTCACCCCCTTGCCAGCCGGCTAAGGGTGAAGGAGCCTCGGAATGGGACAGGGCTGAGGCCAGAGCTTGCAGAGAGGAGCAGGCTGGGGAGTAACTCAGGCCCCTGCTGAGTTTGAGTGTGCTTTGAGGGAGGCAGAGTGGGTGGGGGGAGGGGGAACGAGGACAGACGCTGGGAGAAAGTCCAGAAATGATGTGTGGTCCAGGGCTGGGAGGCTAAACCAGCTGAAGCAAAGCATTTGGTGACGAGGTTAGACGTCAGGCTGGTGATGGTGGACGGGGAGGGGCCTCTGGGGCGAGAGCAGGGCTCTGTCCCGTCTCCTTTGCTTGATCAGCAGAGCTTGCTTTTTGTCTTTATTCAGCTTGGGTGTGTCAGTCAGCTCTTGCTGTATAACAGTGGCATTTAGCAAGAAGCATTGGTTCTGCCTCGTGGCCCCCTGGGCTACAGCTGATCTAGACTGGCCTTGCTGGACTTGGCCTCAAGCTAAGGCTTGAGACCAGATCCGCTCTGTGCATCTCTCATCCTCATCGTCTTTGAACCCTGGGTGCCCAAGGCGTGTTCTCCTGGTGATGACAGACATGCTAGGGAAAAGTCCTAACAGTCAAGCAGATCCAAAGTCCCTGCTCCTGGAGCACCCACGAACATTGCACCAGAGAAAGCCACGTGGCCATGCCCAGCATCAGCAGGGTGGGGGAGGCAGAAGGAAGGGCAGAGGTGAAGCATTCATCATCCTGGAGGTGGGAGGGAGCGAGACAGTATCTGCTAGTAATAATCTAATCTGGTTCTATAAGTTTGTGCACAAAAGAAGGATTTTTTTCCCCCTTAACCCTCAAAAACCTGTGGTTGGATGGTTGCAATCTTCATGGAGCACCATCGTTTGGGGATCTTATTCTGCACTTGGAACGTCCCCTGGTGACCCTGTAGCTGTCGTCAGCACACCATTAACACACCCATTAACACATCCGGTCCGCCCTGTTCCCTTGTGTCTCACTGTCTCCCCCTCCTGGCAGCAGAGGGCATTGATCAAGCCTGACCTGACCAGTTCAGTTCAGTTCAGTCGCTCAGTCGTGTCTGACTCTTTGCGACCCCATGGACTGTGGCACGCCAGGCCTCCCTGTCCATCACCAACTCCCGGAGCTTACTCAAACTCATGTCCATTGAGTCGGTGATGCCATCTAACCATTTCATCCTCTGTCATCCCCTTCTCCTCCCGCCTTCAAACTTTCCCAGCATCAAGGTCTTTTCCAATGAGTCAGTTCTTTGCATCAGGTGGCCAAAGTATTGGAGTTTCAGCTTCAGCATCAGTCCTTCCAATGAGTATTCAGGACTTATTTCCTGTAGGATGGACTGGTTGGATCTCCTTGCAGTCCAAGGGACTCTCAAGAGTCTTCTCCAACACCACAGTTCAAAAGCATCAATTCGTTGGCGCTCAGCCTTCTTCACAGTCCAACTCTCACATCCATACATGACCACTGGAAAAACCATAGCCTTGACTAGATGGACCTTTGTTGGCAAAGTAATGTCTCTGCTTTTTAATATGCTGTCTAGGTTGGTCATAACTTTCCTTCCAATGAGTAAGCATCTTTTAATTTCATGGCTGCAGTCACCATCTGCAGCGGACGTCGTTTATTCCAGCAACAAGATGTTAGGGGAGAGAGAGCTTTTAAAAAAGAGTCACCTGTGTTCAAACGCTGATTCTGCCACTTAGTGGCTACATGATCTTGAGAACGTTCCTTAACCCCTTTAACCCTCAGGTTTCCTGTGTGTAAAATGGGCATATACTAGAACTTTCTCTTGGATTTCTTAAGAGGATTTGTTGTTGTTGTTCAGTTACTAATTAGAGTCCAACTCTTTGCAACCCCAAGAACTGCTGCATGCCAGCTTCCCTGTCCTTCACTATCTCCCAGAGTTTGCTCAAATTCACATCCATTTAGCCAGTGATGCTACCCAATCATCTCATCCTCTGTTGCCCCCTTCTCCTTTTGCCTTCAATCCTTCCAAGCATCAGGGTCTTTTCTTGATTATGAAGATTAAGTGAGAATAAGAAAGTAAGCCCCACTGTAGGAGCCCAGCAAGTGTTCCTTATTCCTGAGCCAGAGGCTTTCTAGGTCCAAGGAGATAGCAGCTAAGTCCTACACATCCAGGACCACCATGCCCATAAGCCAGGGAAGGATCCATCTCTGAGGCTAACATTCAGCCCCAAAGCTAACTTGCCCCCAGGGGCTACCAAAATCACCCCCACCTTAGCCCAGAGCTGTGACCCCAGAGCACCCTGACTGTGTTAGTTCAGTTCAGTTTAGTCGCTCAGTCGTGTCCGACTCTTTGCGACGTCATGGACTGCAGCACGCCAGGCCTCCCTGTCCATCACCAACTCCCGGAGTTTACTCAAACTCATGTCCATTGAGTCGGTGATGCCATCCAACCATCTCATCCTCTGTCATCCCCTTCTCCTCCCGCCTTCAGTCTTTCCCAGCATCAGGGTCTTGTCCAGTCAAAGATACTTTTCCCTGGATTCTGGCCACTCATCCAGGGTCAGAGCCTGGAATGCAAGTCCACTCTCTGAGCTGCCCCGTCTGTCACGTGGACCATCTGCTCTCCAGTTTAGGAACAGTTGCCTAGAGCCCTCCTGGCGTCCCCTGGGTGCCATGGGCAACGTGGCCCGCGTGCCGAAGTGGGCAGCGAGTCCTCCTGTCGGGCCCAGCGCTGCTCAGACCTGCTGGCGCACTGCAGTAAAACCGCCTTCGACTTAATATATGCTAATTAGATTTTAATGGGATTCAGATTTCCAACCGTAGTGCCGTGTTAGCCATGGCAAGTTATAATCATATCTAATTGGTAATTCTAACATAACAAATTTCTTGGATAAATTATTCTTAGTTAATAGTCCCCCAGGAACAACCTCAAAGCGTGTGCGTGCGCACACACACACACACACAGACACTCGCAGGCACACACACACACTCACTCATATATATATATTTTAGGAGAAATTGAGGGACAAAAAGGACAAGACGGAAGCAGGTGCCCAGTGAAGCAAAGTTGTTATTTCAGACCTGGATTCCTGCAGGATCTCTCCCCGGAACCTCTCACAAAAGCCCTCAGGGTTGTTAGAACCCGAATCCGTATCCTGAGCCTAGGAGGGTTCTGAGCGGGATCAAGGTCATTGCCTTTGAGGGTGGGTCCCCGTCTGGGTCCCCCAGGGTAGACGGCTCTCATCCTGGGAGGAGGCAGCAGGGGGCCCACCAGGCTGGGACCTCAGCCTGCTTGGCACAGTCCCCAGCCCCTTGGGGAGGCCCACTCTGGCTGCAGAAGCTTTCCTCCCTTCCTGTGAGACTGGTCAGTGCTGGAACTCTCCCCTGGTACAGATTCCTAGGTCCCCAGAGAGGTGAAAGAGGCACCCAGTGGGTGCGTTGATATTTACTTTACCAGGCAGATCACCGCGTGTCATTCCAGTAAAAAGGGTGAGGGTGAGTCAACCCAGCTTCTGGTCCTCACGTCGCCGCTAAGCTTCTGTGACCCCAGGGCGAGCTGCTCAGGGCCTCTGTCTCCCAGCTGTAGTACGGGTTGACGTTTGAGACTCAGCATACCTTTCTGAAGGCTTCCCAGGTGGCGCTAGTGATCAAGAACCTGCCTGCCAACGCAGGAGGCGTAAGAGATGCAGGTACGATCCCTGGGTTGGGAAGATCCCCTGGAGGAGGGCGTGGCAACCCACTCCAGTATTCTTGCCTGGAGAGCCCCATGAACAGAGAAGCCTGGCGGGCTGCGATCCATGGGGTCGTGACTTGCATGCTTGCGTACCGTTCGAAGGCATGCACACACGTCTGCTTTAGCTGGAAGGGGGTGGTCGTTCCTTTGGAGGGGGTAAGGGATGGGCCTTACGTGGCACCCAGCGGCTCTGGAGGGCGTGCCTGCCCCCTCCTTCCTCCTAACCTTTTCTGTTAGGTTGCTTCTGTCCCTGAGGCTGCCCTGGCCATGGGAGACGGTGGTTCTCTGCTGGCATCCCCAGAGGATCCCCAGAGGGGGGAGGCTGTATCCTCCCACTCCATGTGAGGGGAGGGAGATGTGCGTTAAGAGGATGGAATTTCCAGCCCGGTCCCTGCTTACCCATAGCTGCGTGCTTCTGGGCCCGGCCCCCTCCCGCCCCGAGGCTCCGCCTTGCTCTGTTTATGAAATGAGTATGGAGCGCCTGTCTTGGAAGGCTGTGGTGGGCACCGATTGACACAGCCTTGTAAGAATCTGAGTTCCATAACTGTAGGTTCCTCTCCCTTTGTTCCCATCTTTCTTCTTCACTCCCCTCTCCTTTGGCTGGCATGATTTAAAGGCACAGGGTGACCTTGGGGGGAAGGACCACATGATATCTTTTATCTATTACTAAAGGATGGAGATTAATGTTAGCATCTTGTGCCAAGTGAGTGGTAATGACAGGTGATATTTATTGAGCACGTACTATATGCCAGACTTTTTTTTCCCTAAGTACTTTATATGCGCCGTCTCATTCAGCCCCAAGAGCTGAGTAGGTTATGAGTCTCATTTAGAGACAGGCCACCCAATCACAAAGACGTTTTTTATAAAATAGCCTGAGGCCACCCAGCTAGTCAACAGCTTTTCAAGACAAAATTTGAGTCCAGGAGAGTTTGGCTTTAGAGCTCACCTCTTTAAACACCTGCCACAGGGTCCTGCCCTGGACTGACCACCATGAGATCCTTAGAATCTTTAGAAGAGCCACCTGCCTTGGAGGAGTGTCCAGGGAGAAGGAAGGAAGAAGGAAATCCCTGAGTTTCTGGTCTCCACCTGACTGTGCTGGGCTTCTCAGCTACGAGCACAGTATCGGGTGCACCTATCCTAGGTCCAGATCTCACTCCAGGCCTTTATTTCCCTGTGTGGCCTTCAGCGGTCACGTAGCCACTCTAAGCCTGTTTCCTTGCTTGGAAAATGATTCTAATGCTTCCTGTACCTCAAGCTTGTCGTGAAGATCAAACGAGACGATACGTGCAAAGTGCTTGGCACAGCCTTTAGCTGGTAGAGAAGACCCGGTACGTGGTAAATGCCTAAATGTAGGATGTTGATATTTATGCAGATTCTTACGTGTGGAACTGTTGCTGTTTAATCTGTTGCGCACATCCATGTGTGTGCATGTGAGCTGAGTTGCCTCAGTCGTGTCTGACTCTTTTCGACCCTGTGGACTGTAGCCTGCCAGGCGCCTCTGTCCATGTGATTTCGCAGGCAGGAATACTGGAGTGGGTTGTCGTGCTCTCCTCCAGGGGATCTTCCCAACCCAAGGATTGAACCCGCGTCTCTTACGTCTCCTGCATTGATAGGAGGGTTCTTTGCATCTAGCGTCAGCTTTACGGGGCATAATTATCCCCATTTTATAGTTGAAGAGCTGAGTTCAGATGGCTTCAGCCACTTGCTGAAGATGCTGCAGTGGGAATGTGGTTGAGCTGCTGTCCGAGTCCTCAGAGACTTTCAACTCCAAAGCCTTTCAAAACCCTGGCTGTCACAGGGGAAGGACAGTCCCTGTGGTCAGAGAAGGAGGGTCTCTGGGGGAGGTTGTTTGAGAAGGTGAGGGTAGGGATGCGCGATTAGGGAAGGGCTCTTCCAAAAAGGTGTTTGTCTGTGGCCCTGGGGTTCCAGATCCACGGAGGAAGGGGCAGGAGGGAATGGGAGCCTGGGGTGGGGACAGCCCACCTGGGGCAGAGGAGAGGGGGCGGAGGGAGCAAAGGAGAGGTGGGGGAGGTGGCCTCCACAAAGCTCAGCCCCAGGGCCAGGTGCAGCTGTGTGTGCTGACATTCAGGCCTGTCGCTGGCGATCGGGCCGTTTGGAAAAAATGCGTGTATTTTGCACATCCATTTCCTTCCACACATCACTCAGGACTGTCTTCCCTGGAGGAGACCAAGGGCGTAATAGCTGACATAATAGCTTAAGTGCTTTTGGAAAACTCCCCAGCTCTGGGCTGGTCTGCGGCTCAGCCGCCCCCACTGGGTGTCAGGGCTAGTCTCTTTTGCTCTGCCTGTCTCTCTCTTTCTCTCTCTCTTCTGTCTCTTGTTTCATTTCTATCTACTTCTCCCTCATTCAGCACTTAAGCTCGTTCCGTCCGGTTCTTGATCTCTGTTTCACAGGAGCCCAGTTGGACTGGAGAGTTCCTTTTTTCAGAATCACTCCCTGCAGGGACCCTATTCTCTGTCCCACCACCCCCATCCACAAATTCCTCCTGGACCCTCCTGTCTCTCTAGGATGTCCGATCCCAGGGTGGGCCTGACGCCCCGGACCCTGAACAGCTCTTTGGCTGGTTCCCCCCTTTCCGCTCTCTTTCCCCTTCCTCCCCTCTCCAAGCCAGCGCATCCTTGGCTCCTCTCTCTGCTCTTCCTAGACTCCCCCCACCCTTCTCTCCCTCCACCCACCTTCTTATCACTCAGGACCATCCCTGTCTCCCTTTCCTTTCCACCAGCAGCATCAGGGCTCCTGAGAAAGTCGGCCTCCACACCAGCCTTCCCGTCTCTGCCTCCATCCCAGAAACATACGGGTGAGCATCCAGCTTTAGGGGTCACCGGGGCGGTCAGCTCTCCTTCAGGGGCAGAGCGCAGAGACCCTTGTTTTGGGTTTTGTTTTCTCTGCTCTGTGTTCACGTGAGCATTTTATCAAACCTGCAGCCTGTCTGGAGTCAGGACGACAACTCTGAACCAGGGTCCTCATGTAGGAGCCATGGCTCACGGCTCCGGGTCTCCCTTCAGACAGGGTGGCCTTGACCTCGGGTTGGAGGTGGTCACTCGCATCACAGTAGCCCATGGGGTGGGCAGGTCCCCAGATACGCTCCTGCTTGGCCAGGGTAGAATCAGGAAGGATGGTCTCTGGCACCACGAGGCGGGGCAGGGCAGAGGAGCAGTGTGACTCCCCTTGGGGGTGCTGTGGGCCCCGAGGTACCCCAAGGCTGAGAAGATGCTGACTCCAGACCTGACTCCTCTCGCAGGCATGTGGGCAGAGAGGCCACCAGTACCACCTCCCCGGAACCTCCTCCCCGGAAGGGGCAGCTCCGGCAAAGTGTCATGTGCCACCCCCCACTTCCTGTGACCTAGTGATGGGGAACCCCAGCTTCCACGTTCTTGTTGATGAGCCTGACTCGAGCGCTAGGCTGATGGGAGGAGGAGGACTGACCCCCTGGCTGATGCGCTAGGAAGGGCGCTGGCCCCCTCAAGGCCCAGCAGGGGTCTCTGCACCAACCGACAGCTGGACCCACTGACCTGGAGCCAAACTGGGAAGGTGGCAGAATTGACTCTGATGCTCCTTCCTCTCCCTCAAGGCCTGGCCACCAGGTCACCGCCTCCTGGAAGCGCCCCCGGACCTACCGGGGGGACAGCCTTGCACCCCTTCTGTGACCCTCTTGCACTCTGATGTTTTTGTTCTAACACTTGTCACGTGGCATCTCAGTTCCTCTTTTCCTGGAGTCTGTGTTCTGCAGGGACTCGGTGCTCTTTATGGCAGGATCTGCCCAGCTTGTTTTGGGGTTTCCCCTGCCTGGCGTGCAGCCAGACCGGAGGGGTGTCAGAGTCTGTCAAATGAGTGAGTAGCCAGGTAGACAAATAAAGGAAGGATCTGTCTCCCTGTCAGGCTGGGCTTGACGTCACCCATCCTACCTTGCATCCTTGCAGTCCTGGGTCGGACAAATCACCCTTTCCAGCCTGCTCAGGGCTCGGTGTCCTCAAACTCAGAGCCCAGAGCAGATGGCCGCCCCGTCCCTGCAGACGGTTGGCCTCCCGGATGACTCTCTCTGGGCGTGTCCCCTCCCACTTTACGTGGCTCGTTCACTTGCTGCTGAGATGCTGATGCATTTTAAGGGCCGTGGAACCCAGCGCCAGAGCTGTTAATAGGGCAAAGTGATTCCAATTTCATGCCTACATGGGCTTCCCTCTATTAAGGTAAAAAGAAGGAACAAATCTTGTTTTATTCCTTCCAGAAAACAGGCAAAGGCATTGTGCAGCACTGGCTTAGGTAGGATTGCTGGCAGGCAGCAGGGGTGGCGGCAGGCGGCTCGTGTGAGACAGAGCGGGGCTTTGGGGAAGAAGGAAGAAGGCTGAGGGGCAGGTGGTGCTGTGCGGTGGTCGCTGCCGAGCTGGCCTGGGTGTTGACACTGATGGATCTGAGAGACCTTTCAACACTCGACAATCAACTTCTTTGCTGTTGCGGGCAAGATGCAGGCAGGCAAATATGTATTGTGTGAATGGATCATTTAGTTGTCACACTTTTAAAAGAGAACTTGCCGTGAGGAGACATTTGGGCTTCCCCGTTGAAATGAGAGTATGTGACGTGGTGGATGGGAAACCAAGATTCTAGAATGTCAGGTTCAGAGTGTGGCGCTGGGGTCGATTGTGAACACAGCCCTGCTTCTGCCTCCTGACCTGTATGCACACACTATGCTGGATGGTTCTGCAGTTCTCACCCAAAAGTGGAATCGATTACGCCATCCCTTAAATCCAGGCTGGTCTTATAGCTCATGTTGGCCAAAAAATCCCAAAGAACAATGCAGTGGAAATGGCAGAGCGCACATCCCCCAGGTCAGTGGGATGTGATAGGTGTGGTCTCTGCCCCCGTGGGCTTCACCTGTGGCTCAGTCGGTGAAGAGTCTGCCTGCAGTGCAGGAGATGCAGGTTCCATCCCTGGGTTGGGCAGATCCCCTGGAGAAGGACACGGCAGCCCACTCCAGTAGTCCTGCCTGGGAAATCCCACGGGCAGAGGAGCCTGGTGGGCTACAGTCCATGCAGTCGCAAGAGTCAGACACGGCTGAGCAACTAAACCCTACCACCATGCCACTGCGAGCGAGGCCCGAGCCTGGAAAACATCCTGGGTGGCTGTGCCAGTTTCCTATCCACCAACTTGGAGGCTCAAAACAAGGCAAATTTATCCTCTTAAGAGAGTCCTGGATGTGGGAAGTCTGAGATGAGCTGGACAGAGGGAAACTGTTGGCGGGCTGGTTCCTTCTGGAGGCTCAAGGGGGAGTGTTTCCCCGCCTGTTCCAGCCTCGAGGCTGCCTGGATTCCTTGGCTCATGGCCCCTTCCCGGCATCATGACGACCTCTTGCTTCTGTCATCACAGCTCCCCTACTTGCTGCTTTCTTGTCTCCCTCTTATAAGGAACCCCTTGTGATTGGACCCACTTGGATAATCCAGGACAATCTTCCCAGTTAATCCTAAGATCCCTCAGTTAATCACATTGGCCAAAATCCCTTTTGTCACATAAGGTAACATATTCACAGGTCCTTGGGGTTAGAATGTGAGCATCTTAGGAGACTCACAGACTTAGAAAACGAACTTATGGTTGCCGGGGCGGGGGGTGGGGAACGGGATGGTTAGGGGGTTTGGGATGGACGTGGACACACTGCTGTCTTTAAAATGGATAACCAACAAGGACCTATGGTACAGCACACGTCATGTGGCAGCGTGGATGGGAGGAGCTCTGGGGGTGCGTGCTGCTGCTGCTAAGTCGCTTCAGTCGTGTCCGACTCTGTGCGACCCCATAGATGACAGCCCACCAGGCTTCCCCGTCCCTGGGATTCTCCAGGCAAGAACATTGGAGTGGGTTGCCATTTCCTTCTCCAATGCATGAAAGTGAAAAGTGAAAGTGAAGTAGCTCAGTTGTGTCCGACCCTTAGTGACCCCATGGACTGCAGCCCACCAGGCTCCTCCGCCCATGGAATTTTCCAGGCAGGAGCACTGGGGGTGTGTGGATACATGTATAGGTATGTCTGAGTCCCTTTGGTGTTCACCTGAAACTGTCATAGCGTTGTTAATCAGCTATACCCCAAGACAAAATGAAAAGTTTATAAAAAAACTTTAAAAAGAGCATGAACGTCCTTGCAGGGTATCACTCTGTGCGCCGCTCTCATCCTCCAGCCCTCTCCTCTGCCGTGCAGATTCCAGAAGCCGCATGTTGCAGAGGACTGCCCAGACTGCCCTGGGCTTTTCATGAGCCCCAAATAAATTTTTATTGTGTTAATCAAGTAAGATTCTGGGGTCAGTGTGTTACTGCAGCCCAGCTTCTCCTGGCCGAATAACACACGCTTCCAGGTCTCTCCTTGGTGACTCTCAGGTCTGGGCCGTGGCTCAGAGAGGCCACCCTCCCCCAGACACTCTCGGTCCTTCCCTCCAACAGCTGAATGGCTTGGCAAACCGTCTAGTAGCAGAGTAAGAAGTTCTGGAGCCTCTACCACGGACTTACCTGTGACCCTGATGACGCTGGCCTTGGCCATGTGACTTACTCTGGCTGAAGAGAGTGGACACGATAGGCAGAGGCGGTGACTGTACTTGCCTGGCTTGCATTTTTTTTCATGAGCTTTGATGATCCACCATAAGAGGATCAGCCACCACCTCCCTAGCCTGGGCCCCAGGGAGGAGACCCAAGTCCAACCCCAAGCCTGGAATCCAGCCCAGACAGCCTCTTTCCTGAAGCAGGGCTGCCCAGCTGAGTGCGGACTGCTGTGCTGTGCTCAGTCCTGTCTGACTCTTTGTGACCCCATGGACTGTAGCCCACCAGGGTCCTTGGTCCATGGCGTTTTCCAGGCAAGAATACTGCTGTGGGTTGCCATTTCCTCCTCCAGAATCCAGACTAGATGAGCTGAACCACTTCATCCTGAACATGAACATAATTATTTAGTTCAGTTCAGTTCAGTCACTCAGTCGTGTCCGACTCTTTGCGACCCCATGAATTGTAGTATGCTAGGCCTCCCTGTCCATCGCCAACTCCCGGAGTTCACCCAAACTCACATCCGTCGAGTCGGTAATGCCATACAGCCATCTCATCCTCTATTGTCCCCTTCTCCTCCTGCCCCCAATCCCTCCCAGCATCAGAGTCTTTTCCAATGAGTCAACTCTTTGCATGAGGTGGCCAAAGTACTGGAGTTTCAGCTTTAGCATCATTCCTTCCAAAGAAATCCCAGGGCTGATCTCCTTCAGAATGGACTGGTTGGATCTCCTTGCAGTCCAAGGGACTCTCAAGAGTCTTCTCCAACACCACAGTTCAAAAGCATCAATTCTTCGGTGCTCAGCCTTCTTCACAGTCCAACTCTCACATCCATACATGACTACTGGAAAAACCATAGCCTTGACTAGACGGACCTTTGTTGGCAAAGTAATGTCTCTGCTTTTGAATATGCTATCTAGGTTGGTTATAACTTTCCTTCCAAAGAGTAAGTGCCTTTTAATTTCATGGCTACAGTCACCATCTGCAGTGATTTTGGAGCCCCCCCCAAAACACATTCTGACACTGTTTCCACTGGAGAAGGGAATGGAAAACCAGTATTCTTGCCTTGAGAACATAATTAGTAATGCCTGTTATTTCATGCCTCTGTGATTTGGGTTGCTTTGTTATGTAGGGTCGTTGTGGCAAAAGCTGACTATTACACCTGGCCTTGAGGGAGCTTAGATTTCCTGAGTCTCTGGCAACCTCCCACGCCTGGATTTGGATGAGACAAGGCACTGCCCTTGCACCCCACCTCCGGGAAAGAGCATGCCGTCTGTCACCCTGTCACTGCCTGACCCAAGGCTGCGTTCTGGGAGGCGCCCTGTTGCTGCTATAGAACATGAAGAATACAGAGCCACAGACGGAGGTGGGGAAAAGTGTTCTATATTAATTAAATTGACCGAAGGAGCCAAGACACGGACAGAAAGAGACTAAGAACAAGACTGGAAATAGTTTAAAAAAGAAAGGAAAACCGGTCGCAGAGATGCCAGTGCCAGATGGAGTGGAGGCCGCGCCTTCACGTCAGCTCCAGGACCACTGTCAGGGCGAGCACCAGGGTGAGCCGGACGCCAGCGGGGCCAGACGCGGAACCTGTGCAGGGGGCGGCGTCAGGGCAGGGGCCCCGCACCGCCTCTCTTGGGGGCGTGGGTGGGTGTGGGCTCTGGGGACCACGGAGCTCCGGAGGGCCCCGGATGAGAGTCTGCACTTCAGCGCTGGGGTCAGCTGGATTCCAGCCCCAGCCCTGCTGTCGGTCCCAGCTGACTATGTGTGATCCCTTCCCTGTCCCAGGCCTGCTGGGCTGAGGCCGGGCTCCCTGGGGGCCCCCAGGACCCTGCAGTGCGGACCAGGAATATGGGGGGATGCATCATGAAATGTGGGGTCAGCTCAGTGCGGGGAGGGGAGGGCTGCAGGCCTGGGAAGGGTATCCGGGCCCCACGGGCTGGTCTCCAGGTCAGGGCCAGCCTGGAGACAGGGGCAGCATTAAGGACCCTGCTGACGCATTGGTCTGTGTGCCCAGCATCCTGCGAAGTGGCCAAGGGCCCCAGACCACAACCCCAGGGTCAGGGTTGAACACATCCTCTTGGGGTCATGGAAGCTGGTCCCAGAAAGACCTGGTCCCTGGAGATCCCTGCTGGCTGCTTAGGGGTACTGGGTCCCCCTTAACGGCTTTAGTGCCCACTCCTGACCTTTGACCCAGACTCTGCCCAACTAGAGGACAATCACGCGCCTAAGGCCTGAGGGAGGGGCAAGCGCAGGCAAAGGGAGCATTTGGGGGACCAGAGCTTTCACGCTAGAAGCTCCAGGGTTGGAGACTTACCATTGGAGTCTTCTGTTCCTCTTGGGATATTCGGGTTTTCTGTCGGGAAGAACAGAAAGAGAAGTAGAGCACGGACAGCATTCAGAACTTGGCAAAGGAGGCCCCTTATCCAGCACCTGCTGAGCGCCCGTCACCACGCCGCTCAGGGCAGGCACACGGCGTCTGCGGGCTGGGAGGTACTGGCCCATTCTACAGATGGAGAGACTGAGGGAGGGGAAGCCGCTTGCCCGGGGTTGCCCCGTCACCGAGTGGGAAATCTGAGATTGGAGCCCAGGGCTCCCGAGCTCCAAAGCTGCTTTTGTCTCCCCCGCAGCGCTCCAGTGCCTCGCTGCGGGCGCCTCCTCGGGGCAAATTTGGGGAACTCAGGCCCCTGCTGCGCCCACCTCGTTGGGACAACCCCACCCATCCCTGGGTAGCCCTCCCGATCCCCTGGTCTGGCGCAGCATACCAAACACGATGAGCCGGGTGTGCGTGTCGGTGGAGCCCAGCGGGTTCTGGGCCATGCAGCGGTACATGGAGCCGTTGAGCTCGGCGGGCACGCGTTCCAGCACCAGCTCCTTCCCGTCAAACTCGGCGCTGCCGTCCAGCAGGCGGCTCCCCACCCGCGTCCACGTGAACATGGGCTCCGGGAAGACCTCGTTCTGTTGGCCAGAGCAGGGGAGGGCGGAGTCACAGGAGGACCCTTCCTGCCAGAGCGGGAAGGGGGCCAGAGGTAGGGCCTGGTGGGGCGCGGGGAACACATTCTCATCGACGGGTTGGGATCGGCTGCCCGGAACCTTGGGAAGAAGAGGATTCTAGGGCTGAAAAGAAGGTCGAGACCACGTGCCGCGCGTGCTCTGAGCTGCAGATGGGCGGGCAAAGCCGACTCTGCCGTCAGGCAGATTCGGAGACTGGGGCCCGCTGGCAGTGCTGGAAGTCAAGGGGAGGGAAGCTGGGGCCCCGCCCACCTCCCGCTCCCTCCCAGCAGATCAGAGCCAGGCTGACCTGAAACCCGTGGACCAGGATCCTCACGGTGTCCCCGACCCGGGCTCTGCTAGGCGTCATCATGATTTTGGGTCCTTTGGGGGCAACTGTAAAGGAGGAAAAGGCCGGGTCAGAGGGCTGTGTGTTTGCGCGGGGGAGAGGGGACTCGGCAAGGAAAGGAGGGGCGGAGGAACGGAAGACAAGGCTCCCATCCAGTGCGCTCACTCACACACAGTTCCCGAGTCCCGGCTGAGAACTGGGGACTTAATGGCACCCAGAACACACCCCCTGCCCTGGTGGGGTTCACTCTCAGTGCGGGCAGAACACAAGCACCAGCCGGTGTGACAAGACGTCAGATCAGAGACGCCCTGGGGACGGGGAGTCGGGGATGCCCCAGGGAGGTGCCACCTGGAGATGACTCAGCAGCAAACAGGGAGGAGCCTGCTCCAGCAGCCAGTACTGCTAGAAACTCAAACTCCTATGAGCACTCAACGCTTGTGAGGGGGGTCTTGCCGTGTCGTCCCCATTGTACAGCTGAGTTAACTGAGGCGCAGGGGAAGCAATTTGCCAAAGGTCACACCATGAGCAAGCACCAGGGCCAAACGTCGCGGCTCGTCATTCCTGCCCCAGAGCACTTCCTTCCAGGTTAGTCTGACCCACGATTTTTTTTTTTTTTTTTTTCCTAGAATCTCTGGATTGGAGGTGAGGGGAAGGTACCAAAATATGAGGGGAGCCGTCTCCTTCCTTGGGCCTGGTCTGTGTCCTGATTCTCTTCCCCATCTGGCATCACTTCTTTCAAGCCCCTTAACGTCTCTGAACTTGGGAGACACGGCGCCCAAGGCGGGCCTAGAGACTATCAGGGGAGGAAGAGCCACGGAGATCACCGGGTTCTTCCTCCCAGGTCTCAGACCGGGAAACCGAAGCCCAGGGGTTCAGTGCAGTCCAGTCGCTCAGCCGTGTCTGACTCTCTGCAACCCCATGAACTGCAGGATGCCAGGCCTCCCTGTCCATCACCAACTCACGGAGTTTACCCAAACCCATGTCCATTGAGTCAGTGATGCCATCCAACTATTTCATCTTCTGTCATCCCCTTCTCCTCCTGCCCTCCTCAATCTTTCCCAGCATCAGGATCTTTTCATTGAGTCAGTTCTTCACATCAGGTGGCCAAAGGATTGGAGTTTCCACTTCAACATCAGTCCTTTCAATGAACACTCAGGACTGATCTTCTTTAGGAGGACTGGTTGCATCTCCTTGCAGTCCAAGGGACTCTCAAGAGTCTTCTCCAACACCACAGTTCAAAAGCATCAATTCTTCAGTGCTCAGCTTTCTTTATAGTCCAACTCTCACATCCATACATGACCACTGGAAAAACCATAGCCCACGGGTAACGAAGGGGTTTATCCAAGGTCACCCACAGAGCCAGTTTCTCCTCCCGTGGCTTTCAGACCAAGCTTCTGTCTGCCAGATCCTTCCATCACTCACTCGTTCATCCAGCAAGGAATTACTGAGCCAGCTGCTCGGCAGGGCTGGGGACACGGTGGTGATGGAGGCGTGTGCCTGCTGACACGGGGCTCACACTTTGGTAGGGGAGACATTCGACACAAAGTAAGTAGGTGAACAAGAGCTTATCAGAGAGCCATAGCATCGTGGAGACTCGGACCAGTGGGGAGTCAGGGTCTGAGTATCTCCTCCTCTGAGCTGCTATGTCAGCTGAGAGGAAGCTCCCAGAAAGTGTTCCAGGTGGAGGGAACAGCTAGGTCGTGGCGCTGAGGTTGAAGGTCGGGGGTAATGGGGGTGTGGGCTGGGCCAGACCCTGCAGATTTCTGGGCCAGGGAAAGAGGTAGGCTTTAGATCGGACTGCCTTGCTCGTGTGCCTCTCTCCATGAGCACCTTCCAGGGGTGGCAGCAGGAGAAGAGCTTTGTCACCAGGCTCTGGGGCTGCCCCGGGATTTCCTCATCGGCCCCACCAGCTCCGGAAACCTCTCTTTCCCACTCAGAGCTCTCAGAGAAGAACTCAGAGCAGCTGGCGGACGCGAGTGATCTCCCAGGCACTGCCAATTTCGTTCTCTGAGAATGACACCAAAGGACTGTTAATTAAATCAAGAGCAAGACATCTGAAGGGCCTCGTGGGGAAGAGAGACGCGTCAGGAGGAAGAGCGGGCCCGCGCCAGGGGACGGAGCGATGGGGGAGACGGGGGCGGTTCCCACTGCTGCGTCCACCACGAGGAGAGGAGTCCCTGTGCGCCCCGGACCAGTCCCTTCCCCCGTTTCCCCAAATGCAGGATGGGAACAGCCACGACCACCCTTGCCCGCCCACCACGCTGGGCTGTTAGGAGTGCTGGGAGACGGTGTGGGTTTGAGGCATTTGTCCAGCACATCCTGAGTGCCAGGCATTCCGTTAAGCAACTTGGGATGCATGATCTCATTTAAACCTCCAGCGTCTTGAGATTGTCCTCATAAGGCAAGGACGGCTTAGGGGAGCCGAGTCACTTTCTCGCCTTTTTCATGAACTTCAAGCGCGGTCAAGGTCCCTTTGCAGGTGAGGAGCGTTGCGGGCGAAGGTCTCTCTCCTTGTCCTGCACGGGCGGCACCGTCCCGCTGCAGCCAGCAGGGGGCATAGAAGAGCTCCCCCCCCTCCCCCGCCCCCCACTGCCCGGTGAGCAGAAGGAGCAGACAGCTCCTGGGTCAGACTCCCAACTGCCGGCTTTTCTACAGGCCCCGCCCACCCGCTTCAGGCCGGCCTGGGCTTCCGGGCCCCCAGGAGAGGGAGCTCACATTTATCAGGCGCCTGACACGCACTAGACTCCGTTCTAGGACCGTCCCCAGCCCTCGCCCTCATCCTGATGCTTACGAAGCAAGTTGCCATGAAACTCATTCTGCAGGTTACGTAACTGGCTCCCAGGAGGTCAGACAGCGAAGACCTGGCCGGAGCAGGACCTGAGCGTGCATCGGTCTTTAGAGGGGCGCTCAGAGCCCGGGAAGCTGCTTGCATGTGGGCAGCCAGACCCCTCCCCTGCTGTGCTGCGTTCCCGGGTGGAGCCAACCCTGAGGGGCATGGGGTGGGTAGGTGAGGGGTCTGCTCTGCCCTCATACGTCCGGGCCTGACCCTGGCAGCTGCCAGCCAGTGAGAGCCTTGGTGGCAGGCAGCCCCTCTGACCTGCAGCAGGAGCTGCTGGGAGGCCAGCGGCCACCACCCACACCCTTCCACCGCACGCTGACGCCCTTCAGCAGCTCCTGACAGGCTGGTCCTGGGCCCGCTCTCCTGCCCCTAGAGCTCATCGCTGAAAAGACCCACAGGAAGGTTCTCTGTCCCTGAGATTTCCTTCCTCTCAATTCCTGGACATGTGGAAAGAGTGGGAGTCTGGAGACCCAGGACTGAGGCCTGTCTTCCAGTCCCTGGTTACGTGATTTGCATGAGTCGGTTCAGCTTGTTGGGCCTCAGTTTTCTCCCCTGTACATGGGGAGAATAGGCCACTCCCCAACTCTTGGAGAAACTGTTCTGAAAATGACAGTGAGTGGGAGGGACGAGACAGAGATGTGAAATGGTGTGCATCTGCTCAGGGGCGTGCACGAGATCCCGGTTTTATAACTGCTGTCTTTACTCCCTCAGCGTTGTGCTGCAATACTAGCCTTGTGAAATCTCGTGGAAAAGCTCTTCTAGGCCCTTCACTGTGGGAGTTCTGGGTCTTCACGAAGACAGTCATCTACTCACTCACCCACCTACTCATCCACCCACTTACTCATCCATCCATCCATCCATCCCTCCAGCCTTCCAAGCATTCATTCTGTCCATCCCTCCATCCACTCATCACTCCATCCTATTATTCATCCCCTCACCATGTCCCCCATGCATCCATTTATCCATCCATCATCTGTCCAGATACCTACCCATAAACCTGCTAATCCGCTCACCCACCCACTCATTCACTCATGTGCTGTATCTGGTTCTTTACTGGACACCTAATCCGTATTGGCCACTATGCAGGGCAATGTTGGGGACACAATAATGAATAAGAACAGTAGCCTGTATTCACTGAATCCTTACTCTGTCACTATGGGAAGCACTTCGGATGCACCACCTTGTTTAATCTTCACTGAGCCCTGTACCATGTGAATAAGACCCTATCCACATTCAGCTTAAATTCCAGTGGAAGATCCAGGCAATAAGAAAACATATCATATACTTGCATGCATGCATACTCAGTCATGCCTATCTCTTTGCAACCCCATGGACTGTAGCCCCTCAGGCTCCTCTGTCCATGGGATTCTCCAGGCAAGAATAGTGGAGTGGGTTGCCATGCCCTCCTCCAGGGGATCTTCTTGGCCCAAGGATCAATCCCCCCTCATCTCTTGCATCTCCTTGCACTGGTAAGTGGATTCTTTTTACCACTGAGCCACCTGGGAAGCCTCTCATACACTTGCAGATGGAGATAAATGCAATGCCAGAAAACAAGCAAGGGAAGTATTTCGAGGGGGGCCAAGACGAGACCGGGAAAGAGAGTTCAAGTGAAGAGCCTTTGGGTAGAAAATGTGAGCAGAGACCTGAGTGAAGGAGGGGTTCAGATTATCTGGTTATTCCAGGCAGAAAGGAAGGACAGTGCAAAGTCATGGCGGTGGGCTGAGCTGGGCATGCTCAGGGAAGGGTAAGGAGAACCCTGTGGCAGGAGCAGATGGAGCAGAGGAGAGCGTGAAAGATGAGCTCCGTGGGGGTGCAAGTTTACACAGGATGCAGTCTGTTTTGGGTTGCTTTGTTTGACTTTCATATATTCTTAAATTGTGATGAAGCTCGCAGAAGGGAAATGCGCTGTTCTTAAGAACACAATTTGATAAACCCTACTCCATGTGAACACCTGTGTAACCACTCTCCCGGTCAAATTCGAGAACGTTCCCATCCCCCCCAGAGGTCCCCCGAGACCTCCTCCCAGTCCGTCTCCACCGTCCACAGGTAAACGCTGCTCTGATTCCTGTCCTCAGAGGTCGCTTCACAGGTAAACGCTGCTCTGATTCCTGTCCTCAGAGGTCGCTTCACAGGTAAACGCTGCTCTGATTCCTGTCCTCAGAGGTCGCTTCTGTGTCCTAGCAGCTCACACAAACGGAATCGTGCGGGGTGCACGCTACCGCACAGTGTTCTGAGCTTCACCCACGATGTTGGTGTCTTAGGAGTTTACTCGTCTGTGTTGATGAGAAGTGAACACCCAGGTCTTTGTGGGTGTTCAGTCGTGGGTGACTCTGAGACCCCGTGGACTGTAGCCCGCCAGGCTCCTCTGTCCATGGGATTCTCCAGGCAGGAGTACTGGAGTGGGCTTCCATTGAATCCTCCGTGGGCTCTTCCGAACCCAGGGATCGAACCCACGTCTCTTGCGAGTCCTGCACTGGCGTGTGGGTCCTTTACCACCAGCACCACCGGGGAAGCCCCAAGTCTTCGTGGGCGTATGTTTTCCTTTTTCTCGGGCAAGTATTTATGAGTGAGATTGCTGGGTCATAGGCCAGAGAGGAGTCTTCTTATCTTTGTGAGCAGCTACCAGTTTGCAGAGCGGCAGCGCCCTCACACACCCCGCGCGGTGTGAAGGTTCTTACTGTCCCACATCCTTGCCAGCATCTGGTGCTGTCCATCCTTCTACTGCAGGCATTGTAGTCATTGTGAACAGTATCTTCCTTAGGTTTTAGTCTTTATTTCCTTAATGATGTTATTTATATGCCTTTTTATATGCTGATTGGCCATTTGTATATCCTCTCTTTAAAAATTTGTCGTTATTGATCTGTAGTGGTTCTTTATATATTCAGGATATAAATCCCTCATCGTGTATCTGTGTCGAGAGTATTTTCTCTCAGTTTGTAGTTTGCTTCTTCATCTCACCTCATTTCATTTTCTTGAAAGTGTCTTCTTAGGAGCAGAAGATCTGAATTTTGATTAAGTCCAATTCACCAATTTTCAAATTTGCATTTAGTGCTTTTTGTGACCTTTTTAAGACATCCAATGTCACAAAGATATATTCCTGTGTTTTGCCCTAGAAGTTTTTACGATGCTGGGTTTTACATTTAGGTCTGTGACTCATCTCAGATTAATCGTGTGTGTGCAAGGTAGGGGTCGGTCCATCTTTTCCTTAAGTGTACCCAGTAGTTCCAGGCCCACGTGTTAAGAAGAGTTCTGTCTTCCCCCTGAACAGCCTGGGGGGACCTTTGTCAAAAATCCATTGTATGTGCGTCTGTTTCTGGACTGTCTTCTCTTCTATCAATCTGTCTACCATCAAAGTGTTTTGGGTGGGTGTGTACGTGGATTTATATTGTAGATCGGTCAGGGTGGAGGATAGAAAAGGACCCGAGCGGGAGCAGAAAGGCCAGTTTGGGGCTGCTGCACGGATCCAGCGTGAACTGCCAGTGCTTAGATGGGGAGGCTGGACAGGAAACCATGAGGCGGGGTGGTGGTGGGGTCGATTCTGAGGGGGAGCTGCCAGGGAGCTGGGTAAAGGACCCCCTGCAGAGCAGGCGACCCTGACCCAATTCCTGGGTCAGGAAGATCTGCTGGAGAAGGGAGAGGCTACCCACTCCAGTGTTCTTGGGCTTCCTTGGTGGCTCAGGGGTAAAGAATCTGCCTGCAGTATGGGAGACCTGGGTTCGATCCCTGGGTCAGGAAGATCCCCTGGAGAAGGGAAAGTCTACCCACTCCAGTGTTCTGGCCTGGAGAATTCATGGACTGTATAATCCATGGGGTCACAAAGAGTTGGATATGACTGAGTGGCTTTCACTTTCAAGGATGGCTTGGCTGTGGGGTAGGAGGAAAGTGGGGAGAAGTGGGTGACTCCAAGCGTTCTGGTTTGATCAATGGGAAGAAGGTAGTTGCCGTCTCCTGACACGGACTCTAGGAGCACCAGGCCTCTGTCTTCCTGGGGACAGTGGCGTCTGAGCTGAGGGGCATCCCTGGCAGGGGGAATACTACAGTCCATAGGGTCACAGAGTCGGACACGATTGAGGCAGCTTGGTGCGCACACACGCACACTCACAGGCATGCACACACACACGCACACACACACACACACGTGCGTGCACACACACGCACACACACACACACACAAAGGGAAAGCACAGGGAGGCGTACCCCAGCCCTTGCCGGCCTGACCTTTAAAGTCCTGAGCAGCTGATTGGCACGTGTGCCCTGAGGTCATCTCCTGCAGCGTGCTTTCTCCCCGCCATGGCCAGAGTGCAGGATGCCTTGATCGTGTGACACACAGACCCTCACTCAGGACACCTCTGGCTCACACCACCATCCACTGGCCATAGCCACTGGCTCCCTGGCTCCTCACCACAGCCACACCAGTGAGCAGTAGGGCGCAGTGGTTAAGAGCATAGGCTCTGGGGTCAGACCTGGCTGGGTGACCCAAGGAGAGCTGCTCTCAGCCCGGGTCCCCTCACTTATAAAATGGGGATATTGATGGCATCGCTCAGTCGCCTCGTAGGGTCCTGCAAGGAGATCTTGTGGGGAAAGCATCTGGAACAGAGCCCGGTTCCAGGGTACGCCCCACACATACACCAGCTTTTCCCGCTCAGCAGGTCAGGAAACGAGGCTCAGAGTCCCAAAAAGCTTGAGACCCTACCAACTGGCAGTGGTTGAGATGAGACAGGAAGCCAGCCTGAGGGTCTCTTCACTCACACAGCTTATTTGGCCCCTTCCCCTGGGTGGCCCTGCCGGGTCCCCTGATCCCGTGTCCGTCATGTCCACTGCCTGTGAGCGGGCCTTTCTCTTGCTCTGGTGAGGACGATTGGGGGTGCATGTCAAGGTGGCTCCACTTGGAGGCAGGAAC
This sequence comes from Bos indicus x Bos taurus, assembly GCF_003369695.1. NCBI lineage: Eukaryota > Metazoa > Chordata > Mammalia > Artiodactyla > Bovidae > Bos > Bos indicus x Bos taurus. The sequence goes on from NC_040077.1 coordinate 133,958,757, forward strand.
CATCTGGAACCTAGGGCCGGGCAGGCAGGTGCTCTAACGTGACTTGGGTGGGCATCAGGAAGATTGGGCACAGCACTGCTCCATCACGGGGATGGAAGCCGGCTGCTCAGAAGCCTCGTCTGCTCTCAACTTTCTCATTCTCTTGGGGTGGGCCAGGGAGCCCTCTCGTGGGAAGCCAAGGCTTTGGCAAGAGAGGCCAGGGGTGGCCTCCACGGATAAAGCCTCCTGATGAGAGGTTGAGGCTGCTCTGACTCCCAGCCTGGAAGTAGACTGTATCTTGCGGACAGGGAGGCTCAAACGCAAGAAAGCACTCTGGGAAGGATGGAGGGTCCAGAGAAAGGGGGGGCGGGGCTGCCTGGCAAAGTGGGAAGGCTGGGAGAGGGGTCTGGGCATGCTCTGCATGGGAGAGACCCTGGCGCCTGACACAGGGCCTGCCCACAGCGGGTGCTCACCGAGTTTCCCTGGCATGAAGAGCAAATAGTACTCACAGGGCAGGTGCTGTGACAGCAGATGCCCGAGGCAGCTCAGCGAGTGGCAGCTGGAGCTGCCCCGCCCCACTCACCTCGGACACCGCACTTCACCTCCCGGGGTCTCAGTTGCCTCCTCTGTATGGGACACTGCTAGCCCTAATCTCATTCAGTGACCACGGGGGTTAACAATCGGGGTATCCGCTGGGTTTGTACGAGGAAAGCGACGGTCTGTGGTATGCAGTAGGTGTTCAGTAAATGCTAGTTAGCCCTTATGGTCATTTTCTGTGTGGGCAAGTGGCCTCTGGGAATCAAAGGGACTTTTTTATGGGTCCTCAGAGAACTAACCCATAGCCAGCAAGGGTGCCCAGCTCTGGGGCTGGTAGGTTCAGTGGCTGGCATGGGGGAAGTGGAGAAGGCACCAACAGAATGGCTGGAAATTCCAGCTCTGCTGCTTATAAGTTTGTGGCTCAAAGGAAGGGATCCCACCAAAGTGAGGCTCGGTTTTGCTCACCTGTAAAATGGGCCTGCACGGTAAACTGCCTGTGAAGGGCGAACGAGAGGACCCTGGCATATGTTCCTGGCGCACAGTAGGTGTGCATGTACACCTTTCTCTTGGTGCCTGGTGCAGAGTTGCTGCTGGGTTTTCTGGTGGGCCACCTGAAAGCAGAGATGCCCTTTGGACACCGCTGCCATCGCCTGCCGCCGCCGCCCGCCCGGCACAGGCTGGGGTCTCAGCTGCCAGCAGTCACTGTTCTCTCTCCCTGTCGTGGGGGGTCTGGGCTGGGGGCTGCGGGTGTTTCCAGGCAACTTCTCAACACTGGGGGAGCTGCAGGGACAAGCCCAGGCTCCTTGGGCTGTGAGTTGAGCTGCTGGGTGCTGAAAGTCAGGTCCAGAGTGTTGTGGGCAGAGGAGACCAGTACAGGGTCATTGAGGCCATCTCCCTGCCCTACCCCACCGCAGTCAATACAGACTCTGGCTTGAAGGGTCTCATATTTCTAGAGAAGATTCCACACGTCGCTTCTCCTGCCGCTACTAAGCTGGGAGATGGATAAGGGGAAATGGATCAGATCTTAGGGAGCTGCTCTGGGGAGAGGCCAAGCTGGTGCTCCGCGGGAAGAGGAAGCAGGTCCCGGCTGGGGACTAGATTCTCAGGCTGAGATGACCCTGGGCTCTGGTTCTCTGGTTGAGCCACTTCCCGTATCCCTGCAGGTGGCAGGGTTTCCGTGGTGCCCAGCCAGAGCGGTGCCCTCCCACAGCGGGTACGTTCCCCGCCCCCCTGCTGACCAAGCTTCCATAACCGCTAGCAGTCCTGACCCTGATCCGACCAGCTTGCGGCCTGCCACGCTCATGATCCGTGCCTGGTAACTCTTCCCTGGGCTTGTGAGTCTCTTATTCAATCGAGAAAACTCCCCTTGTCCCGTCCATGTCCTCATCTTTCCCTGACCTGACTCAGCAACCCTATCTTACGAGTCCCAACTCCTGTGTATCCTTCACTCGCGCAGCAAACTTCCCTGGGACTGGCACCTTCCACCCATCTTCAACCTTGAAAAGCCCCCGTTTCTAACACTGATATAGCAAACTCCCGAGGCTTCCATATTCCTGATCCTGTTGGACCCGACTCCCCAGACCCCCCCATAGCCTCCCATGTCCTCCAACCCAGCTCAGCAAACCTCCCAAAGAGCCTGCCCCTGACCTCCGTGCCCGACCCGAACCCCGGCTTGCTCCGTCTTCTCCCCGTCTCCGGGGTGGCTGGCGGCCCACCGCCCTGTTCTAAGGCTCCCACTGCCCGGCTTTGCAGGGAGGGGGCGCTGCAGAGGGGCTCCCAGCGGGCCTCACCCAGCGTGACCTCGGCCTGCATGGGCATCGACAGAGCTGGGTGCTTGACCTCGCAGCTGAAGAGGGCCTCGTTGTCGATCTGTGGGTTGAGCGTCCAGGTGAGCAGGGCGCGCACCTCCACCGTGCCGTCGCTGCCCGGGCTGTGGCTGTGCCGCAGGAAGTAGACGGGCTCGGAGCTGTGCACCCAGCGGGGGAACTCGCGGCTCACCACCGTCTCCGGGATGCTCTCGGTGGTCGCCTGGATGACGCTGCTGGGATCTGGGGTCAGGCTGCGGGAGGGGCGCTCCGTGGAGGGACGCCCGCCCCGGGTCTCAGCGTCCAGCAGGGACACGGACCTCTGCATCTTGGTCTCATCCAGGTCACGGTGCAGGAGGCTGCGGAAGGGCCTGCTGTCCTGGAGGGGACCAGAGCTGGCCGCCGGCGGCTCCGACAGGGGCACTGCGTCGATGGGCTCCCCGTCTCGCTTGAAATAAACCTGAAATCACAAGGAAGGTGGGGGGAAGGTTTGGCCCCAGTGGCCGGGACCTCCCGAGGGGCTCTCAGAGGGACTGGCTGCAGGAGGCCCCTCCTGCTCCTCGTAGCCTTCTGGATGGACCCCGCTCTGCCCCTCCCCCTCCAGCACCCCTGGCGCTCTGAGGCAGCTCGCGTCAATGGGGACACGCAGGCTCTGGTGGCAGAGGCTGAGCCAATGAGCTTCTTTGAGCCTCAGTTTCCTTAGTTGTAAAGGGAATACTGGGGCTTCCCCAGTGGCTCAGCGGTAGAGAATCCTCCTGCAAGGCAAGAGTCACAGGAGACGCAGGTTCGAGCCCTGGAAGATCTCCTGGAGGAGAAAATGGCAACCCACTCCAGTATTCTTGCCTGGAGAATCCCATGGACAGAGGAGCCTGGCGGGCTGCAGTACATGGGGTCGCACAGGGCTGGACACGACTGAAGCGACTTTAGCACGCACGCCCACAAAGGGAATACGAACACCTACTTCCTGAGGCTGTTGGGTGCTCAGAAACAGTGAGCAAAAACAGGACCCTGGACACAGCCCTTGGCAGCCCTCCCCCAACCCCAGGCTGCAAGGGGGTGGTCCCTGTCCACCTGGAGAGAGCAGGGCAAGAGGGTAGATGGGCACCAGAGAGTAAATGAGATGTCAGAGGAGGAGGAGAGGTGTGTGTGTGTGTGTGGGAGGGCGCTGGTGCAGGATGGGGCGAAAGCCGGCATCCTCGCGCTTTCTCTGCTAATAGGGACTTCGAGTTTTCAGAGGCGGCATTTAATTTAATTTGCTGTCTTTTTATTTTGGTACATACGCCAGAGGCCTGTGGGGATTGGGTGTATATATTTTTTTCAATAAATGAGATAAATAAATCGGTGGGAGGCAGGGAGAGGGGAGGCCAGGAAGCAGCTCTGGGGACGCTGGTGGCGGTGGGGAAAGGGAGATGGAGGTGCCCGGAGGAGGGTGTGGGAGAGTGCATGAAATGTGGGGTGCGCAGAGGCTGTCAGCGTTTATAGCTCCAGCGAAGAATCTCTTATGCACATAATAGCCAGCTTTGGGGGTTTTCTTTCTTTTCCTTTTTTTTTTTTTTTTTTTTGAAAAGTGCTTCAAAAGCAGGTTTGTAATTTATATCAAAGAATTCTTTCAAGTTCTGACGTCCCAGGCAAACATAAGGTGCCTGGAATGCGGGGAGATGAGGATCTCCTGTATATTTGAATTTCGTATTGCTATGTCTTAAATGGCAGGAGCCAGAGGGCTGAAGCAGGGGTGTGGGGTAGGGGAGGTCTTCTGGCAGCCTCGGGACTGTGAGCAGAATTTTTTGTGTGTGTGCTGTGCAGAAAAGGTGTTTTTCTTTGGGGAAAAAGACCAGCTTGTCTCCCTTTAGGGAGGCCAGACCTCCTTATGGGTTCCGAGGAGGAAATCTTGGGACCATGTCCTGCCCTCACTGGTTGCTGGCTTTGAGGCTGCTTTTGGTCTGTGTCCTTGGGGCTGTAAGGTCAGGGGCAGGACCTTATCACAGGCGCACTCTGCTCCCCGCCACGGCCCGCTATGCCTCTGGGCACCTGCTTATTGCCCTGTATCGGTTCGCTTCACACCTGTTTACTCCTGTCCCGTCCTGGGCAGCTGGGTCTCCCTGGGCTACAGCCTGGGGTGAACTGGCCCAGGTCCCAGGATCACCCTCCATGGATCCCACCTGTGAGACAGTCGGGGGTCTGGAAGGAGAACCACTTCCCCACCTGGGACTCAACTCCCCCTGCCCATGGCTCCACTCTGCTCAGTCATGTCCAACACTTTGTGACCCCATGGACTGCAGCCCGCCAGGCTCCTCTGTCCATGGGATTTCCCAGGCAAGAATACTGGAGTGGGTTGCCGTGCCCTCCTCCAGGGGATCTTCCCGACCCAGGGATTGAACCCAGGTCTTCGGCATTGTAGGCGGATTCTTTACCACGTGAGCTACCAGGGAAGCTGCTGACTCCACTCTATGCCTCCTAATCCCTGTGATGTGTGAAACTCACAAGGTCAAACTGGAAGGGGCCTTGGGGGCATGCACCCCATGTGCTCTCGATACGGTTCAGGGAGCCCCGTGAGCTGTGCTTAGTCGCTCAATTGTGTCCCACTCTTTGTGACCCTATGGACTGCAGCCCGCCGCACTTCTGTCCATGGGGATTCTCCAGGCAAGGATACTGGAGTGGGTAGCTGTGCCCTCCTCCTCCAGGGGAACTTCCCAACCCAGATCAAACCCACATCCCCTGTGACTCCTGCATTGCAGGGGATTCTTTAGCAGCTGAGCCACCAGGGGAGTTTGCAGGGAGCCCTAAGGGTTCCACAGACGAGCCTCAGGACCCATTAGGGCAACTTGCCCTTCCTTCACTTTTAAAGATCTTCTACACAGGGCTTCCATGTATATTTCATTTAGATCAAACAGGTCCTGCTGCTTCTAAAAAAGCTGAAAAGCTGTAATACTGTCCACACTCTAAACCTCCTCAAAAAGCCTGAGAAGCAGAGGGGGGCTTTCCTGCTCAGGGTCACTTGGTACAAGTGACGTCAGGGCTGGAAGCCAGCTCCCCGGATGCCCTCAGGTCCTATCCTCCCCCACCCACTTCAAGCTGCTGTGACAATAACTCAGGAGCTGCACCAGCAGACCGCAGAGTGGTTGGCGGTGACGTTTACTCGCTCAGTCTTACCCGACTCTTGCGACCCCATGGACGGGGGTCGCCAGTCTCCTCTGTCCAAGGGATTCTCCAGGCGAGAATACTGGAGTGGGTTGCCATGCCCTCCTCCAGATTCCTGATGCAGGGATGGAAGCTCCATCTCCTGCATTGCAGGTGGACTTTTTACTGCTGAGCCAGCAGGGAAGCCCCCCCCAAAGTGGGTGGGGTGGGTCTAGTAAGGAGTTGGCCAAAACAGAGAGTCCCCATTTCCTTTCTCCCCCTTTCCTCTCCCCTCCCTCCCTCGCTCCTTCCTTCCCGCCCTCCGCATTGGACTTGGGGCTGCAGGGCACGACCTTGAGCCCCAGCGCTGTCACGGACACAGTGGGGGCCTCTCTCCACTTTGCTTCCCTTCCCGGGGCCTCATCAGTCTCCACCTGTTCAGTTACTGGGGTAGAGGTGTGCTTGAAGCTGGGATCTCCTGAAGGTCACCCTCACTGCAGCTCAGGGACTTCAGGGTCCAGGAGACGTGGGGGTCCTCCTCACCTCACCAGGAAGCAAGAGAGACTCACGGACATCCGGGTGGGTCAGATGAGCGGGCAGGGTCAGACCAGGCAGACAGAGCAGAGCGCCCCTTCGCGGACAGCGGCCTCTGCCCCTCGCTCTGCCGGTGAGCTCCGTGCTGACACGGCCGCTGGATGAGCCACACAGGAGGGGACACAGCAGGGGCGGCTGCAGCGGTACTCACCGTGGGCGCCGGTTTCCCTCCCGACACAATGCAGACCAGCGTGAAGTTCTGGGCTTGGTAGCGGCTGAAGGGGGCCGGGGTGTCAGCGGCCACCACCTCGATGGAGGTGGGCGGAGCTACCCAAAGAGAAGCACAGGGAGAGCGAGGCTTCACTGGAAGGTTCAGAAAGAATTCAGGGATGACCTAGGCCAGGCCAGGTCCTCTGCTAGGTGTGGTGAAAAGTGTGAAAGGGAAAGTCGCTCAGTCGCGTCCGACTCTTTGTGACCCCCTGGACTGTAGCCCGCCAGGCTCCTCTGCCCATGCGATTCACTAGACAGGAATACTAGAGTGCGTAGCCCTTCCCTTCTCCAAGGGATCATCCCAACTCAGGGATCGAACCCAGGTCTCCCGCATTGCAGGCGGATTCTTTACCAGCTGAGCCCCCAGGGAAACCCAATAGGTGCTTTGGCAGAGGACAAATGTTGCACAATTCCAGGGGGTGCCCCCGCCATCAACTGCCATGAGAATGACGTCCCTGCTGGGCATACAAATGAGGGCCCTGCCACCTGGGGCTTACAGCCTGGCGGGGAAGATAACTGGGAATGGAGAGACCACCATGGTCCACTGTGCTCAGGGCATCAGATACCTGGTGTAGCCAAGTGTGCAGGGCCCCACCCAGGCCTGAGGAAGTGACCCTGTGCTGTGATCTGAGGAAGCAGCAGCAGGCAGAGGACAAGTGTGGCAGGTGGAAGGAACAGCATGTGCAAAAGCCTCATGGCAGCTGGCTCGGGGGGCGGGGGGAGGGGAGTGAGAGGCAGGACGCTGTGGTGGGAGGGCAAGGTGGGGGATGAGGTACCCAGTGGGACTTGGGAGACTTGCAGGGCACCATAGTGGGTCACCGCTCACAGCGGTGTGTGGGGCCCAGTTCCCGCCAGCTCCTGAGAGCTGACTGTGACATTCCTGGGAATTGTGAACCAGTTCTTAAACCGCTGCTAGATTGAAACAGATGGCCCAGTGGGCGTCCTTACACCATGGAAATCAGCCGCCACTGCAAACCAGGACTTCCTTGTTTCTCTCCTTCCCCTGCCCCCCTCCCGGGCTCCCACAGAGCAGGTTTACCAGCCCAGCGCTGGTTGTGAGTTTTTCTTTGTCCTGAGAGCAGTAGGGAGCCATTGAAAGCTTCAAACAAGAGCAGAACATGATCTGAGCCTGGAAACACAGAGTGCTATTTAAGCCAGAGAGACGGGTAGCTTAGACCATGGCGACCGCAGAGCGAGAGGGCGACCGCGGAGCGAGAGAGATGGGTAGCCTAGACCATGGCGACCGCAGAGCGAGAGGGCGACCGCGGAGCCAGAGCAGGTGACTCTGAGGTATTTAAAGCCAGTGGCCTGCCCTCTTCCTTCTTTTCCCCTAAAGTTGGCTTGTTTTGCAGGTCCCGCCTCCTGCCAGCTCTCTGCCCTGTCCCCACTGCCCACCACGGGCTGGTTTGCCAAAGCCGGTGCCCCCAGGCACCACGCGACATTGAGAGTTCAAATGTGGAGCCAGCGTTTCAGCGAGGTCACCACCACCTCCATTTCATCCTTGGGCAAATTACCAAAACCGTGAACCTCAGCTTCCCGATTTGCTAAATGGGACTAATCCTTGGCAGACATATTCGAAGGATGAACCAGTAAATCGCTATGAAAGGGCTCAGTGCATGCTAGGAATTCACTGGTTATAGGATTCCTGCAGTTCATTTCTCCAGCCGCCTTGTCATCCGCAGGACAGGAGCCGGAATCTTAGGCCTTTGCTTAGGAAAGGCTGTCAGTTCTGGCTTCTTGTAGCCTTGGGTCAGGTGCAGTGGGGGGTGCAGAGAAAATGCAGAGGGGTGAGTGTTTCCTTTCTGCAAGGGGTTTTCACTCCAGTTAAGTTTAATTAAATCCGACGAACGTTTCCTGACACCTACTAGGTGCTGGGCACGGTGCCAGGTGCTTGCCGTAGGCGCTTGGTGATGAAATGGATACGGCACTTCGAGAGGCTCACAGTCTGGCGGGGGCGACAGGCGCCTGGCAACTCTATTTTAAGGTCTAGTGAGACGAAGCCAGGTATGAACCGTTCATTCACTCAGACAGCCACCACGAGCTGTCGCAAGGGAAGCAGAACAAACAGGAAACACGGGGAGAACAATAGATGGAGAACTGTAATTAAGTGTGAGATGGGAGGAAGCAGATGGGAAGTGGGGTAGGGACTCCGAGCCGGGAGAGATACACCAGAATGTTTCAATTATCCACACGTCACAGAGCCTGCAATCTAACTTTTCTAGAACTCGCTGCAAGCCTGGATTCCACGGCAAGAACCAACCGTGGCCAAAGGTTAGGAGCCAGGAGCTGTTCTAAGCCCTTAACGTGTGTTAACTCATTTAGGCCTCACCATGAGTCTACAGAAAGGGTTTATTTATTCCTGTCTTACCGATGGGGAAACTTAAGGGGTGAAGTGACCTTCTGGGGCTCACAGAGTTTAGATTTGAAACCGGAACTCCCGGACCCCAGGGCTCCAACGCCGTGTGAAACCGCACCCCCTCCGTCTTTGGAAAGAAGGAAAGAGCTTGTGTCTGTTGGCGCCTTTAGCCCTGAGTGCACACTTCAGCCGTTGCAGACGCTCGTTTACCTGACACGCTCAGTTCTCAAGCAGACCTCTAATCGAGATCCCGGGGGAACTGCTCCTGTGGGTGGCTCTGTTTAACTCAGGTGCCCCAAAGATCAAGGGACCATGTCAATTAGAGCTTAGCAAAAGTCTCTGGTGGGGCTTCTCCGATAGCTCAGATGATAAAGAGTCCACCTGCAAGGCAGGAGTCACGCATTTGATCCCTGGGTCAGGAAGAGCCCCCGGAGAAGGAAATACCGCTCGTGTTCTTGTCCAGGAAATCCCGTGAACAGAGCAGGCTGGCGGGCTACAGTCCATGGAGCCGTGAAAGAGTCGGACAAAACTGAATGACTAACCAACCAGCAACCAACCAGCGTGATTATCTCTGGCCCTGCTTATGGTGGTCAATATGTAAGGATAAGTATCCCCTCCAAGAATTCTAGAGGCTCAGAGCTAGGCAGGGGGCACCTTTAAAAGTCACTCATTCCTTCTTTCTTTTTCACTGAGCAAGCAGTAATCAGATACCTAGAAGCTTCCGTATAGGAGGCTTTGGGGAGTAAACGGGATGATGCTTACCAGGTGCCCAGCACATAGTAAGCTCGCTTGAACAATTTTAACTGGTATCATCTGTATCACGATTATGAAAGAGAGAGTATAGGACGATGGTGAAGAGTATGGACCCTGAATCTCACTGTGTGTGTGTGCAAAGTCGCTTCAGTTGTGTCTGACTCTGGGCAACCCTATGGACCGTAGCCCGCCAGGCTCCTCTGTCCATGGGGTTCTCCAGGCGAGAATACTGGAGTGGGCTGCCATGCCCTCTTCCAGGGGATCTTCCTGACTCAAGGATCAAACCCACGTCTCTTGTGTCTCCTGCATTGGCAGGTGGGTCTTTACCACTAGCGCCACCTGGGAAGCCCGTAGATCACACTACCCAGGGTTCAAAGACCAGCTGTACCACTTCCAGCTATGTGACCTTGGGCAAGATATTCAGCTTCTCTGAACTTGTTTCCTTACCTGCAAAATGGAATTATCGAGTGCTGATAATTCAGTAAAGTTAGTACCTTCGGACTTCCCTGGTGGGTGGTTAAGAATCCACCTTGCAGTGTAGGGAATGTGGGTCCCATCCCTGGTCAGGGAACTAAGATCCCACCTGCCGTGGAGCAACCAACTCTGGTGGCCACAACTAGAGGGTCTGTGCGCAACCAAGATCCTGCGTGAAGCAATGAAAATTCCAACTGAGACCCAACACAGCCAAATAAATAAATAAGAAAGTGGTGCCTGAAAGCATATTGAAAGTGCATGTCAGATGCATTTATCAGAAGGATGTATTAATGTTCTGTCTTTGAGGCCCGTTGCTACTGTCTGGGAGAATAAAATTTCTGCCTTTGGGGGCGTTCACAGTTTAGTGAGGCGGCCAGACAGTGCCCTGGATCTGTGCTGCCCAGTACAGTGGCCGCCCAGCCTCTGCGGCTACTAAGCACTTGGAATGTGGCTTTCCCATGATCCTATGTGCTGTAAGCGTAACATACACACTGAATCTGGAAGACAATTTTTTTTTTAAAAAGCACCTTAAGTATATCATGAATATTTTATGTTGGTTACTTCCTGAAATAATACAAGGGATATTGGATTTAATAAATATGCTATGCCAATTCATTTTCACTTTTCAAGGCTTTTCTTAATGTGGTCCTGAGAAAACTTGCAATTAAAGGCAGATTTCTATTGGGGAGCGCTGGCCTTCCATTTTACAGATGAGCACAACTGAGGTCAGACAGCAGGAGAGATTTGCCTGTAGGCACACCGTCAGTCGGTGGCACTGCCTGGACTGGCAGCTAGGCCCTCCAGATCCTGTCCAGGATTCTCTGCACAGCACGAACGCCCCCTCCCCCAACACACACACAGACACACACACACACACACACACACATTCTGCAGATCTGCACCCAAGTCACGCACATCACCCACACACACCCTGATTGGGAGCCGTGTTCCTGTGTCTTGTTATGCTTCTGAGCAGGTGTTAGCCACATGTACAGTTAATCAAGCTCTTGAGACAATGGATTTCCGTGGTGCGGACGATGGCACAGCAGAGCTGCTCACGTCAGCGTGGAGGCCCAGGCTTCCCACCGTCTCCGTCGAAGCGTCCCTCTGTTGCCGTGTTCTGGGAGAGTATCACGCTGCTTCTTGCCTGCTGCTGCCCACTGGCGGGCCCTGAGTGCAGGCGGTCGGCAGGCAGCCTCTGCTGGGAGTCCTTGGCGGCCTTGGGGCACTTCGCTCCGCGTGTCGCCGTTGCCCTCTTCCCTGCATCTTCTCTTCCCTTCCCTTGACTGTGCTCAGTGCTCTCACCTCCAGGAACGGCTGCTCCCTGGGCTCTCAGTCTGGAGCCTCCCTTCCCGCTTACTCTTCCCCGACCACTTCCATGCCCCCATCTCCGTCTCTGTGTCTGTCTTCACCTCCTCCTCCAACCCCACTCTCACCCCCAGCCCAGCTCCGTCTCTCTTCCTTCTCCACCCCCCTCCCATTCCCTTTTCCATCCGAGCTCCATTTCTCTCCCCTACCCCCATCTCCAGTCCGTCTCTGTGCACTCCCTCATATCTGTCTCCATCACTCCCCTCCTCCAATTCCAGCCTCCTCTCCCTGCTCACGATCCCCAGCCCTGCTACAATCTCTGACCAAGGTCAAGGTGAGTGGTCCTCTTCTGGCTCTGTGCCTGGAATAGATCCCGTGGACCCAGGAACAGAGGCAGTCCCAGGCATAAGTATCCCGGACAACAATGATCCCAAATTCAAAGCTGAGCTGCAGAGTGAGCAGGACAGAGCAAGACCGCCTGGCTATGATGCGGATGCATATAACAGCAAAGAGTCCTCCGCAAAGACCCCTGGATCTCCAGTGGCTCCGCACTCCTCTGCAACAGTAGCCTGTGTGCTCACTCTAAGTGCCTCGTTCCTGTGGACTCTGAGAGGGGGTCCTCAAGGATGTCCGTGCTAGTGCAAAGCTCTCCTGGGTCGGGGAAGGCGGACACCATGCACCTGAAATGGCCCTCCTCAGAGATGCTGAGCAGGTAGGTCTATGTGGCCTGAGCAAGGGAGAAATATGGGCTTCCCAGGTGGCTTCCATGGTAAAGAACCCGCCTGCCAATGCAGGAGACGTGGGTTCCATCCCTGGGTCATGAAGATCCCCTGGAGAAGGAAATGGCAACCCACTCCAGTATTCTTGCCTGGAGAATTCTATGGACAGAGGAGTCTGGTGGGGAGGGGGCTACAGTCTATGGGGTCAGAAAGAGCTGGACACGACTGAACGACTAAGCACACACAAGGGAGAAATCGTAGTCAGCAGTGGTTGTAGCAGTAAGATGCTGGATGTAGGCAGAGCTTATGTCTGAATTTATAAACCACATGGACAGACCATGACACTTGGGTCATCCCGGCCCTGTGCGTGAGAAAGAGGCCCCCAGTTCTACAAGTTCACCATCATGGTCAAACACCACCATAGAGCTCCCCTGACTCCACCACCCCCGAGTCAAGCCAGACTTCCCAGTTAATTTTTGACTTTGCCTTAAGAAGAGAGAGTTCCTGATGGAAGTTTCTTCCACTGATTTTGTCCAGCACCCGGGAAGGCAAAGCAGCTCTGGATGCAGCGGCCACACAGCATGGCAGGCCCTGTTGCAGTCCGTCAGTGGGGGCAGAAGCGGAAATCATTTTAGACTCGACCGTTAACATCAATACAGTGAGGCAGTGGTCGGTGATCAGTTTTATGAAATTAACTCTGAAATATTGCCTGTCTTTCTCTTGAAAGCAGAACTTTGTTTCGGTCATCGTAACTCACTTTGCAGATAATGTGATGGCTCTTAGCTCTGTAAATCATGTGTGGCTTTTGCAATTCGGGAACACAAACCTATTCTGATATAAACCCCAGCAGGCCTGAGTCTTCAACTGTATCTAGTGAAGTTAAATTCTCTCTGTACCATGAAGCTCCCCCTAAATTCCCCCTAGGGAACCAGCTCAGACAGAGTCAGGCCAAGGTTTCAGCCCATGTTCTGTTACCAATATCCCATGGGACTTTGGGCAAATCAATTGACCCACGTGGGCATCAGTCTTCCCATCTATAAAATGGGTTCAATAAAACACATCCTGCCAAACGTTCAGCTTCGAAGATTTTGAGAGAAGCAGCAAATGAGAATACAGAGAGGAACCTTCTACAAGAATGGCGAAGTGCTACACCGACAGAAGGGGTCATTTGTATCACCTGTTCAATTGCCCTCACTTCTCCCTGGGCTGGGAGGGACATGTAGGGGAGTTTCTTCTCCCTCCCAAGACTGGCTATGGTCTGGAGGAAGGGAGAGTCTCTGCTGTTCCTTGGGTATCACTCTAAATTGGTCTGAACACACTCCTGCTCTGGGTGTCATTTATCAAGGGGCGGTAATCAACTAGATGTTGGGGAGGAGTGGGAGGAGGAAAAGACAAGTTCAAAATTATATTATTTGCAAAAATCCATTCTTTTTCTCTCAGCATGCCTGCTCTATTGACTGCCCTCTTTTTCAATCAGTTCCTAGTCTTTATACCATATTTTTTTAAAAAAGAAAGAAAACCACTCTCTCAATATAAAAGTGCTAATGAATATAAATATTCCTCGTTTCTATTTTCTTTCTTTCTTTCGCTTTTCTTTTCTTTTTTTAGTCCCACCTCTCTCTGCCTTTCCCATCCTCTCTGCAGTCTCTCTCTGCTTCTTCATGATGGTGCTCAAAAGAGCGTCTCCTCCAGGAAGCCTTCTCTGTTCTGGCCACACTGAACTGCCCAGGGTTCCTTGCCCTGCTCACCTACCCTGTGCCCTGCACATACTGGCCCTTCTGCTGGTTAACTCTGCTTCATCCTTCAGGTCTGGGCTTGGGTTGCCTCCTCCAGGCAGCCTTCCAGGACTTTGCCAGACTGAATTCCTGGAGCATCCTGTTCTTGACATCTGCCTGGGTGCTTATCATTCTGTTCCAGGCCCATGTCTGTTTCTCCACTAGACTGTGTACTTTCTGAAGCCTAGAACTTTGCTTTAACCTCAGAGCTAATACAAGCCTGCCACACAGGGATTCAGTTTCAACTCCTGTTTGCTTTCTTCCTTCATCTGCTTCTCCATACAAACAAGCACTTGGCCCCTGGAAGGAATCCCACAAGACCTCGCGATGCCGTGGGCCCTGCCCCCACCCCCAGCTTTGTCTTGCTCCCCACCCCCAACACCATGCTCCAAACATCTGAGACTTTTTGGTCCAGAAACACCCTAAGCACATTTCAACCCCAGGGCCTTTGCCTCTGCTGCTGCCTTGGCCTGAAGTCTTGCTCTCAGCTTTGTGCAAGGTTGGGTCCTGCTTATCTTTCAAGTCTCAGCTCGAATGCCACCTCCCAGCCCGAGTGAGGTGCTGCTTCTGTTACCTGTCACAGCACTTGTCGTTTCTTCATGGAGCGCATCGTGAGGCGCAGTTATTTCATATATTAGTTCACACACTTGTCTCTTCCCAACACGCCCCACTAGAACGTAAGCACCATGAGGACAGAAATTGTCTAGCGCCGCAACCCCAGGGCCTGACGCAGGGGTTTACTCGGCACACATCTGTCAGATGAGTGAGCGGGGAGGAGGGATGTAGGTGTCCCGCCCTCCACGCCCGATTCAGAAGGACTGAAATCCCAGCCACGTCCGTGCCCCTCTTTCCCAGCAGAAGCCTGACGAAGCAAGAAGCCACCAGCAGGAGGGGGACTCCAGCAAGAAGAAGAGAGAAGCAGCACAACTCTTCGGTTTATGGGAAAATTAAATATTGAACTGAGTAGTAATGGCAGCCAAGGGGAAAAAATACTGACAAAAAGCCCCCAAATGGAGCCGCCGTCAGTGACAGGAGAGAGGAGCGCAGCATCTGTACTCATTCGAGCTGCAATGGGGATGTTTATGTGGCAGCTGCTGAGCCGAGTCGCAGCCCCCAACCCTGGGATCGGGCGGGAGCCTGCGTGCGGATGCGCTGGGAATCCGGGGCCCGGGTTGCTGGCGGGGTCGGCGGCCACTGCCCAGAGCCTCCCTGCCTGGAGATGGGGGCCTTTCTGAGTGGAGCAGGGCCATAAGGGTCCCCAGTGGCCGCGGGCACAACCCATCCACCCGCCTTCCTCTCTGCAGAGAGCCGGCTGCCGGCACCGCTCACCTGCCTCGCCCCTCCCCTGCCAGCTGTTGTGCTTTCCAAGTGGCGGAGGTGAAATTAACAACCCCGACCGGAGGCTCTGGCTGGCTGCTCTGGGGGAGGGGGTGGTACGGCCTGGGAGGCGGTGAATCGGTGAGGCTGGGCAGAGAGGGGCCCAACTCGGGCTACTGCTGATGGAGAAATAAAATCCCACGTGTGCCTGTGCACACACACGGACACAGATACATGCACATAAACACACACAAAACACGCAGATAAACACACACAGACACACACACATGTGCATATACACAGATACACACACAAACACATACACACACACACATATCTGCACACGTGTGCTGCGTGCTAAGTCGCTTCAGTTGTGTCCGACTCTTTTCGACCCCATGGACTGTAGCCCACCAGGCTCCTCTGTCCATGGGATTCTCCAGGCAAGAATAGTGGAGCGGGTTGCCATTGCCTCCTCCAGGGGATCTTCCTGCCCCAGGGGTCAAGCCTGTGTCTCTTATGTCTCCTACATTGCAGGTGGGTTCTTTACCAGTAGCTCAACCAGGGAAGCCCCATATACACATACACACATATGCATAACACAGAGACAACACACACATATATGCACGCGCACACACACACACACACACACCCAAAAAGGTAGCGGGGAGGCCAGGACACAGGTCTGCCGTTGGATCTGTGCTACTTTGTACCGATGCCTTTAACCCAGACGTTCTCGAAGTGTGTTTTGAGAACTGCCCCCGCCCCGCCACGCCATTGCAGCTTATGTGGCAATAGACTGAATGTGTTCAGGCCCATGACAGGTGCCATTTGGGCAGAGATGAAGTCTATGGGGTGTGACAGGAGCCCATTTTAAATAGCAGCAAGGCTGGCTACGTGGGGGATGTTTCCAGTGTATCCCAGAGGTATGTATTACACACGTGGGCGATTTCACCAGGTTGCATCGTTGTAGTTTTATTAAAGAAGACTCTGGAAGCCTGCGGAATCTTGGGGAGGCCTTGGCAAGCGGGCAAGCATATTTGAGATCTGGCCTGTGGCAGTGGCACTCAGCGCAAGTTCTTCCTGTTCAAGTTCAACTTCAAGTTCAGGCTATTCCATTAACCACCACCCCTCAAGCCTCTGAGAACAATGGGCTGGAGCCTGGAGATTCTGGGTGGGTCTCAAGTCCTCTTCCCCAGCCTGGGAAGGCCTCTGTCCCAACAGAGCTGTGTCCCCGTGAGCATCAGCCACAGTGTTTGGAGACTTGGAACAGGGCTTGTCCCTGGCCCTCCCCACCCCGCAGTGGGGTCACTTGGCCCCAGGTCACAGGTCCTCTGCTTACAGGCAGTGGGTCCCTTAGGCAGGTGCTGGTTTCCTGGGCCTCCCGCATAAGGTGAGGGTGACGTTAGCACCTTCCTGAGGGCGCCTGTGGGGGCTGAAGCACTTGGCCACCAGCCTCCCAGCAGAGCCCCCAGCCCCCCAAATCCCCAGCTCAAAGCCCTCCCTTCCAGCGGGAGATTTCCCAGAGGGCTCTGCAGACAGAGTCTTTCCAGTCCCGTCAGCATTTTAGGATTGATTTCCTGAGTCAGAGGGCAAGTAAATCGTTCTTGCTGCTTGAGTCTCATAAAGCAATTTCCAGGGGAGGCGAGGGTGAAGGGGAGGGGAAGGGCTGTGCAGAAGGGGCATTTTGTGCGAAGAGGATTGTGTGTTTTATTTTTCCTCCTTGACATTTTACTACGAAAATATTCAAGCCTATCAAAAAGCGCAAATGACTGTACAATGAACACTCACGAGGCCATCACCCAGCTTTGTCGATGAACACTTATTTCTACCGGCTCTATCACACATCTATCTGATTGCGTCTTTCCAAGAGCAGGGCGAGGCAGAGCCAAGCTCGTTCCTAGCAGGGCTCCAACTCCTGGCCAGGGCGGGGTGGCCTGATCTGGGAGTGGGGGCGTCCCGGACTTCCAGCCCCCACAGCCTCTCCCCTGGCCCTTCACGGCCCTTGCGGCCTGGGCCACTGTCCCGCCTCCGAGCTCCCTGTGCTCAGCTCCGGCCTGGTCAGCTCCGGCCTCGGTTCTCTCACTTGTGAGACAGGCATCACACAGGACCTGTCTCACAAGGCTTACGTTTGTGGCAGGCTCTGCAGGATGCCCGGTATCTGCTAAGGCCCTGCCTCCGCTGGCCACCAGGCTTGTGAACAGTGACCTCCATCTCTGGTCGGACCAGCGTCTGGGCTTTGCCGACCCCGTGCGCGTCACCCAGGAAACCTCAGCGAGCAGGGGCTGTGCTGATGTTTGCCGGGGTGACGGGGGGCACAGGTTTGCCCAGTGAGCACCCTCTTCTGAGCCCTGATTCCAGGCCCAAGGGGTCCTGAGTTACAGCAGGTGGGAGGCCCCTGACCATCATCATGGCTCATCTGAGGCAGGGTCCATGCTGAATGCTTAAACGCATCAGAGCCTCGCAGAACCCAGAAGTAGGAATTATGATCTCCATTTTCAGAGGCACTAGTTCATGGCTACTCAGCCAGTAAGGACCAAGGTTACGGCTTGAACCCAGGTCTGGCTTGAGCCCCCAGCCCAGCCTTGCTTCTCCCCTGCTGTGGGGTCTGTCTCAGGGCCTCGGTTTCCTCTGTGGTCAGGTGAAGGGGCTGGCCTAGGTGGGTCCTAAAGCCTTCTTCAGTTCACAAAGCCTGTGGCTCTATGTGGGGAGCCCCAAGGGAGCAGCCGGAGGGTTCACAGCTGGAGAGGAGGAAGGCCGTCCTGACCAGCCATCACACGGCAGGGGGGTCAGCTGGGCAGGGCCCAGGCTCTCCCTGACGGGGAGCTTCAGGAGTTGGGGTGTCTCCATTCGTGGGCCTGGGATCCAGGGAGACCCAGCTGAGAGGCACGGCTGGCCGGAGCTCCTCGGTGAAGACTGTCTCCACTCTCAGCCCTGCTCCCACATCCCGCGGCTGCCACAGGGAGCATCCCAGGCCCACACCGGCGGCCCCGGCATCCCTGGACAGACGTCTCTGGAGTCAGGGCCCTGCCCTCGCCTCACAGACGCAGCCCAGGCACAGAGGGCAGACAGGGCCCACGACAGCTTGGCAAGCGAGAAGGCTTTCCCAGGAGGCCCTCACGTCTCCTCTCCCTGCTCCTGCAGGGACCGGGCACAGCAGCTGGCCTCGTGTGGGCTCGGGAGTCAGCCTGCCCGCGTTCCGTTCCTGGCTCTGCTGCCTCTTAGCCGGGTGGCCTTGGCAAGTCCCTTACCCTCTCTGTGCCTCTTTTCTCCGTGTCTCTTTGGCAGAGTCCTGGTGAGCAGTGTGTGAAGCGGTGGTCCCCAACTTTTTCGGCACCGGGTGCCGGTTTTCCCACGGACCAGGGAGGTGAGGATCGTTTCAGGGTGATTCTCAGAAGGAGCGCGCACCCTAGGTCCCTGACAGTCACGACTCACAGTAGGGTTCACGCTCCTGTGAGAGGGCACCGCCACCACTGGTCTGGCCGGGGCGGGACTTGGGAGGCCATGCACGCGGTGGGGAGCAGCTGTAGAGACGGATGGAGCTGTGCCTGCTCAGTGCTGCTGACCTGCGTGCAGCCTGGATCCTAGCAGGCCACGGGGGCTGCCGTGAAGAGTTTAGACCCTGGCCTGGCGCCGGCGAGAGCTGAGCAGATGCCAGCTGTGCTGTTACTGTGGCCGTCTTTACCGCATCTTACTCCCGGCTCCTTCCTCGGGGTCCGGCCACACAGGAGTGCTCCATACTTGCCAGGCGTCCCTGCTCCCACACCATCGCTTCCAGGGCTCCTGCGGCCAGAGATGCCCCCTGGCCTGTCTGCCCCAGGCTACTAGGCCCAGCTCCAGCCCCGCCTCGTCCATGAAGCCTTCCAGATGCCACCCCCTGGAGGAACGCCCCCTTCCTGGGGGCTCCCGCACCCCTCACCTCGCAACCTAGCCCTCCCCCGTCATTCTTATTCCCCATCTGCTGGAATCTTGGAAACCTGTGACCTCTGTCTCCCCCATCATTCGGGGGCTCCTTCAGAGCAAACACTGGGCCTTACGTCTTCTCATTATCCCCAGAGCCTAGAGATGAGGTCGGGCTCTGGAGTCAGAGGGAAGGGCTGAGAATCTCTTCCGTGGTCACTTGCTAGTCGTGCAGTCTTGGGCCACTTGCTTCATCTCTCTGAGCCTCAGTTTCCTCTCCTGTACAATGGGAATAACCACAACCACTCCCTCACCCCCGATGATTAAACAAGAAAACGCTCATAAGGAACTTAGCACAATCCTGGCGCAAAACGAGCTGTCCGTCCGTGTTAGCTTTTGCTGCTACGATGATCTGCTGTGAAGATTTTCACTCCTAGAGAGCGAGGGAGGTAACCCTGCCTCATTGTGTACAGACGGGGAGACTGAGCCCAGGGGCTCACTGCGGGAGCGCGGACTCCCAGGCCAAGCGCACGTGCAGCGTGGGCCGGAAGTGAGGCGGTGGGATCACCTCCCTCGCCCCAGGAAGCTCTACAGGCAGCGGACACGTCCAGGGCTGGCTCACCGCTTCCCAGGCCGCCCCAGCCCGCTCCCCCGGCTCCTGCTACAGCTCTGTTAACACCTGTAACTTCAGCCTTGCGCTTGTTCCTTAAATCACCGGGCCTGAGGCACCACCATTTCGCCCGCCACATATCACTTGTAATTAAGGGGCCTGTCCCAGGCAGGGGAGGTCTACCTTCTGCCAGAAACACTAAATCCAGCTCCCAGGGGTGGAAAGGATAAAGCATCGCGTGGGCCTCACACTTGTCAAGGTTTAATGGCACACCTGCAGGCCTGCTCTGGTGGGCTCTCGAGGCTAGAGTCGAACTGGGTGGACAGTAGGTGGAGAGAGGCCAGATCTGTGAGATGCAGAAGGTCCGGGGAGCTGGTGAGAGCCTTGGGGGACTGCAGCTACCTGCTTGACAATTTCTGGGAGCAGATGAACCTCTAGCTCAGCTTAGGAGGACATGACAGGCTATTCTGTGTGAGGCTATAAAGAAGCTCCCTAGCCAGGCAGCCTGGGTTTGGAAACCCAGCACTGCCGCTCACTTGCTGTGTGACCTTGGGTGAGTTACTTAACCTCTCTGGGCTGCAGTTGCCTCGTTTATTAAAATGAGAGTGCTGGAAGTACCTACCTCCTAGAGCTGTGAAGAGTAAATCAATTTATAAAGTGCTTGAAGCTATAGTTGCCTCCTTGAAACTGCAAAATTCATCACTAATATCGTATGTCCCAGGGCTCCCTTGGTGGCTCAGACAGTCAAGAATCTGCCTGATCCCTGGGTCGGGAAGATCCTCTGGAGGAGGGCAAGGTAACCCACTCCAGTATTCTTGCCTGGAGAATTCCATGGACAGAGGAACCTAGTGGGCTATCGACCATGGGGTCGCAAAGAGTCGGACACGACTGAGTGACTAGCAGCAGCAGCGTATGTCCTGGCCATCCCGTATTAAGATGGCTCGTGGTCCTTCCTCCACAGCAGGCACATAATAGGGGCTTATAAATATTGGTTGAATCAAGGACCTGTAAGTGTGAAGAATGAATGAGCAAATGGCCTGTGCGTTTCCCTCACAGAAGGGCTGGTGACGTCAGCCCTGTGGTCCCAGGGACAAGACCCACAAAACAGTTCCTTCTGCTTCACTACGCTGTCTGCTCCTTCCAGCTGTGATCGTGCTCAGAGGGGTTATGTCCCTTCGTGCCTCGAAGGGCCTTGTCTCCTCCCCAGCTCAGGGCCTCCCGTCCCCACGGAGGGACAGTGCTAATCAGAGAAGCTTCAGGTTCCGCTTCTAGGCTTCCCTTTATGCGCAGACTCGGTTTTCTCTGCTGTAAAATGGAGACGCTGATCTTGCTGAATTCCCAGATGCCTAGGAGGAGCGGCTGAGAGCGCAGCCCAAGTATCGCATGCTGTCTTATCGAGAGGAGCCCTGGAACCTGGCTGAGGCCTGGATGGCTGCCACCTTGCCCCACATCAGAGAGGAGCGATGTCACCCCGTCTTCCCGGCAGCCCTGTGTCATGGAAAAATCGGGGGTTCTGCCTTTCAGCAGACCTGAGCTCAGATCCCAGCCCACTCACAGTTGTGTGACATCAGGCAAATGCCCTGCCCTCTCTGATCCAGCTGTAGTTTGCCCCCCTAACTGAGACAGCATAGGGTCATCTGAGGATGGGTAGACTAGGGGACAACTGGGGAGCTAACGGGCTGTGCTGGGCCTGCTGCTGAGTTCACAGTGGGCTGCGGTCAGCAGGGCTGTGGTCAGAGAGGAAGGGACAGAGGATTCTGGAAGCCCGTCCCAGAATCAGTCAGCAGGCTCTGGCCTTCGAGGCTGAGGCTGGGAAGTGACCGTCCTTGACGCATGACCCAGCCCAGTTAGCTCCAAAGTGCTCCTCTGAGCCCCAGACCCATCTGTTCAGCCCCATCTGAACGAGCTGTCAGCCGGTGACCTCAGCTGGCTGGGGGCCCGTGGGTGGGCAGGTGGGCAGAGTGAGCAGCCTCTCTCCCAGTCCCCGGCCAGGTCCAGGCACTCAAGACGGCAGTGCTCAGTCTCTGAATAGCCTCTGTGTCCATTCTGGAAGATCCTGGCCGCTCCAGCCTCGGTCCTCTGGGCTGCGCCCTCCCTCTGGCAGCCAAGCCCAGCCAGCTGCCTCAGCCTCCCTGCTGCCCATCCAGAAGCTCTGACTGGTGGGGAGAAGGCCTGCAGAGGCCCCGAGGACAGCAGCCCTGTCCCCGCCACTCCAGTGGCCCATTTTCCACAGCCACTTTCTGCTGAAGGCAGGCGTGCGGTTTCACTGGCACCTTCTCCGGAGAGCACCTCCAGCCCAGGCCAGGTCTCGTCACGTCCTCTGCATCTGCTCCCAGCTTTCCAATCAGTTCCATGACCTGCAGCTTCTGTCTAAAGATGCCTGGCATGTCTAGCCTCTTCTGCCTGAGCCCTGGGCTGGCTTTTGCCAAATCTTCCCTCCAAACTGCCCTCCCCACCTCCAGAACCTACCAGCAGGTCAGGCTAAGCGTCATCGTCCTTATGCCCCACAACAGCCCTAGGAAAGGGGAACTTTCATTATCCCCCAACGGGAATCTTCGTCACCCCCGGTTCCCAGATGGGGAAACTGAGGCTTGGAGGGGAAAAGTCATGGCAAGATTGCATAATGGGTGGGACTGGACTCAAGGTGCTGGGTCAGTCCCTGCCGGATCTCCTTCACCAGGGCCCAGGGTGACAGGCCACAGTCGTCACTGCCGGGCTTATAGAGCTCCCACTGGGCTGGTGTCACTTCCCACATCTCTGATCCTGTTTCCTGGCCCCACTGACATTTCCAGGGTGAAGGTTAAGGCAAAATGGGTGAGAAGAATGACTACCCTTTCCACGAATGCTCACCACTATGAGCTTGGGACACAAGCCTTTACATACCGTAGCCCAGCAGGGAAGGCCCTACTGCCATCCCCATTTAGCAGATAGGAAAACTGAGGCTCAAGGAGATTAAATAGCCTGTGAGCGTAGATAGCGGCTAGTCCTCTAACCCACTGCTTCTGGAGCCAGCCTGCCTGGGCTTGAGTCCAGGTTGTAGCCTGGCTGGACCTGTGCCCTTGGACGATTTTTAGCTTCTCCGTTTTCACAGGTATTAAATGGGGAGAAAACAGAAGACCCTCCCCGAGAGGGCTGCCCTGACAAGCGCGCGAGCAGGTGTAAAGCAGGGCCTCGCCTGGTGTCTCGCTGCCGCTGTTTAGTCACTCAGGCTTGTCTGACTCTTTTGCGCCCCGGAGGCTGTAGCCTGCCAGGCTCCGCTGTTCGTGGGCTCTCCCAGGGAAGAATACTGGGGTGCAGTAAATGCTCGATAAACACTTCCCACTCCTATGACTCATAGTTGCAGAGCTGGGTTTCAAATTCACGGCTGAATCCAAGGCCTGTACCCTTGACCACCCGTCAACTCTCCTGGGAGGTGAACGCTGTTTCTAGTCAGCTTCTGGAGCAGAGGAGCAGTTCTTCAACTGGGGTTACCCAGCCTTCTCCTATTCCCAGTTTGGGCACAGTTGGTAAAGAATCAGCCTGCCAACGCAGGAGAGCAAGAGACGCAGGTTCAACCCCTGGGTCAGGAAGATTTCCCGGATTAGGAAATGTCAACCCACTCCAGTATTCAGGCCTGGATTCCATGGACAGAGGGGCCTGGCAGGCTACAGTCCATGGGGTCCGAGACAGCCGGGCACGACTGAGCACACACGTGCACGCACACACAATTACTGTCATTCACTCAGGGGCGTGGGGGGGTGGGGGGCAGGGAGAGGGCTTGGAGGAGCCCAGGTGTTTGCCCGGCGGCCAGAAGCGCCAGAGTCAGGACCCTGGGGGCATCTGGGGAGAGAGGTGGAGGTTTGGGTTCCCACTCTCTTCCCCTCCGCACCCCAGGACACCTCTGCAGCTCTGGCCAGATTCCCAACTCGCCCCCCATCATCTCCTCCTGACAGCAGCCTGTGCTCTCTGGAGCCCGGGGCCACTGCAGTCGCCTGGGGCTGGTTCTTGTAATTAGTTCAAGCCCAGCAGGTGGCTCATCCCCTCCCGTTCCAAGACAGAGGAATGAGCCGATCATTTCTCACCCAGCAGGCGGCCTGGACTACGATGGGGGCTGCAGGGATGGCTCCCAGTTTGCCTGCCTGGGGACCCCAAGGGATTCTCAGACCAGCCACCTCCCTCCGCTGAATGACCTGCCCCTGGAGCACCGTATGCCCCAGCTGCACACTGGTCTGCAGAGAGCCACCGGGGCCCCACAGCCGGCCTGCCCCACGGGCAGGCTTTGGATCCTACCAACTGCAGCCGCTTTCTGCGGGCAGCCTGCAGAGAGGCAGAGCTGCGCTTCTCCGGCTCTGCTCAGGCCTGGGGAGCAGCGGTGGGTCTCTGAGGGGTGCCGGGTCTGCCCAGGCCCTCACTTCCCCCCATCCTACTTGGAGCTGGAGGCATTCCCCCTGTTCAAGTCAAGAGAGGTTCCCGACACTCCAGGGACTGGCCCTGGGGAGGTGCTCCTGTTTTTAGAGAGGAGCACTGGGCTGGGAATTCAGACTCAAGTTCCAGAATCTGGCCTTACTGTTTCCAAGAATAGCTGCACTCATTTACACAAAACTAAAACAGAGCGACCGTAGGACCCGGCGATTTCACTCCTGGGCATATATCTGAAAACACCAATTAAAAAGATACATGTACCCTATGTTTGCTGCTGCTAAGTCACTTCAGTCGTGTCCGACTCTGTGCAACCCCATAGATGGCAGCCCACCAGGCTCCCCCGTCCCTGGGATTCTCCAGGCAAGAACACTGACATGGGTTGCCATTTCCTTCTCCAATGCATGAAAGTGAAAAGTGAAAGGGAAGTCGCTCAGTCATGTCCGACTCTTCGTGACCCCATGGACTGCAGCCCACCAGGCTCCTCCGTCCATGGGATTTTCTAGGCAAGAGCACTGGAGTGGGGTGCCATTGCCTCCTCCAACCCAATGTTTATAGCAGTATTATTCACAACAATGCTAAGATATGGCATCAACCTCAGTGCCCATCAACAGATGAACGGATAAAGCAGATGTGCTTCGCGGTGGAGCACTGCCCGGCCGTCAAGAAGAACGGAACTTTGCCATCTGCAGCCACATGGATGGACGTGGAGGGTATTATGCTAAACAGCTAAATATGCTAAATACTAGAATAAGTCAGACAAACAAATACTGTGTGATGTAACTTATATGTGGAATCTGAAAAACACAGCAAGCGTGAATATAACAAAAGGAAGCAGACTCATAGCTGTGGAGGACAAACGAATGCTCCCCATTGGGGAGAGGGAAGGGGGAGGGGCAATGTAGAAGAGTAGGGGAGTAAGAGGTGCAAATTATTGGGTACAAAATGAGTACAAGGGGTTGGGGAGAGAGAAACTGGGAGTCTGGGATTAATACACACACTACAGAAGAGAGAGTGAAAGTCACTCAGTCGTGTCCGACTCTTTGCGACCCCGTGGACTATCAGTCCATGGAGTTCTCCAGGCCAGAATACCGGAGTGGGTAGCCTTTCCCTTCTCTGGGGATCTTCTCAACCCAGGGATCGAACCCAGGTCCCCTGCATTGCAGGCGGATTCTTTACCAGCTGAGCCACCGGGAAGCCCAGTATACACACGACTATATATGAAATGGAGAACAAGGACCAGTGTAGAGCACACGGAGCTCTACTCAGCATTCTGTAATAACCTAAATGGGAATACACTTTGAGAAAGAATAGATATGTGGATATGTATAACTGAGTCACTTCGCCGTAGACCTGAATCTAACACAACATTGTAAAGCAACTACACTCCAATAGAAAATAAAATTTAAAAAAAAAAAGAAGAAATAAGCTACAAGGATAATTGTACAACAGGGGGAACAGCCAAATTTTTATAACAAATATAAATGGAGTATGACCGTTAAAAAATTAAAGAATCTGGTTTGAAAGCAGAGTTCCAGCTCTCTCCAGAAACCCCAGGTTCTGGCCTGGCCTCGTGGAAGTGGGCTCAGCCTCTGTCACCCTCCAGGCAGGCCTGTAACCCTCACCAGCCCCAGGGTGAGTGCCTCCTGGTGGGAGAACTGCAGGAAGTGGCCACGGGGCGGGGTGCAGGGGTGGGGGGAGGCGTCTCGTGGACTTGTGGCCCCAAGTCCACGTCAGAGGGGCAGCAGGGTCACAGTGGAGACAGACGTCGGCTCAGTGGGATCACAGTCACAGTCTTCTGTGCGTTTCTTCTGAGAGTCTCATCGTCTCAACTCCTACATCAGACTGATGGTGGATTTCGAGTTGATTTTTGCACGTGATGTGAGGGAGCGTCCAGCTTTGCCATTTGCGTGCGGCTCTCCGGTTGTTTCAGCACCGTGTTTTGGAACGGACTCTTCCTTCCCCACGGAACTGTCTTGGCATCCTTGTCGAGAATCAATTGACTACAGGTGTGAGGATTTCTTTCTGGACTCTGATTATTTCACTCCACTAGAAGAAATTCACCTGGGGCTGGACAGGGCTATCGGCAGGTTGGGGCGGGGAGCGTGACAGAGGCTGAGCCTACTTCCAGGAGGCCTGGCCGGGAAACCATTGACTCCTGTACTTTAAATGAGTGAATTATATATTATGTGAACTCTATCACAATACAAATCAATTGAAATAAGAAAACAAGGGGAAAAGAGCACCAGATTGCTTAATAAAAATTCAGTAAAACATAACTGATGAAAAAGACAAGCTGTGCAAAGTTCATTATCAGCCTTTCTCTGGGGTGGAAGTCGTATCCCCCAGCCCCAGGTTTGGAAAAGCTTTTAGTGTGGTTTGGTGCCACTGTGGCCTAGGGTTGCAGAATTCTACCTTTATCTGCCAATCGCACTTGGAAGCCTCTAGAACAGACACAGGGATCCTAAGAGAGAACATTTTATTAATACTCATCAATGCTCTGCCTGCCAGTAGAGTGGAGCGGTTAAGAGTCTGGGATGCACTCACCCCAGCACTGGCACTACCAGGCTGGGTGGCCTGGGTGAGTGGTATAACCTCTCAGCTTCTTCTCCTGTCAAAAGGGAAGCGGTGGCACCTGCCTTCCAGAGCTTTCGTGACTGTTCAGTAAATTAACTTGTGAAAAGCTCAGCACAGTGCCCAGCAGGTGAGCAAGCGCACCGTGAACAGTGCCTCACGTGGCTGGGAGCCCAGAGTGTGGGCTTTGAAATCAGACAAGTGAAGCTGTTCTTCTCCTCCTGGCTCAGCTACTGTTGTGGGTTTAACTGTGTCTCCCCCCAAAAAGATAAGGCTTCCCTGGTGACTCAGACAGTAAAGAGTCCTCCTGCAATGCAGGAGACCCTGGTTAGATCCCTGGGTCAGGACGATCCCCTGGAGAAGAGAACAACCCACTCCAGTATTTTCGCCTAGTGAGTTCCATGGACAGAGGAACCTGGCAGGCTCTACTCCATGGGGTCACAAAGAGCTGGACACAACTGAGCAACTAACACTTTCACCTCTTCACAAAAGGTGCTGTAGTCCTTACTGCCCGGGACTTGTGAACGGGACCTTATTTCAAAGTAGGATCTTTGCAGATGTAACCAAGTTAAAACGAGGTCACGATAGATGAGGGTGGTTCTTCATACAACACTGTGTGTCCTTATAAGACGAGGGAAGTTGGCACCCAGAAACACAGATGTGCAGAGGGAAGACGCCAGGTGAGGATGGAGGCAGACACCGGAGTGATGCGTTCACAAGCTAAGGATGCTGAGAATTGCCAGCAGCCACCAGCAGCTGGAAGAGGCAAGTGAGGACTCTTCCCTGGAGCTGTCAGAGGGAGCACAGCCCTGCCTACACCTTGATCTTGGACTTCTAGCCTCCAGAACTGCGAGAGGATACATTTTTTGCTCTTTGGAGCCACCCAGGTCAGGATCATATGTTACCCGCAGCCCTGGGGACTCAGCAAGGTCCCCAAACTGCTTTTGCATCTGTGCCATGAACTGCCTCCCTCCATGAGCTGTGTCTTCATTTCCTAGAACTATGCTTGGCACCCGGGAGATGCTGAGTAAGCAAGTGGTTGTAGAATTGGTCGCATGAAAGCATGAAATCCACACGGCTCAGGCCTCACCTTCTCGGAGGGTCATCTCCTCAGCGTCTCAGAGAGACCTTGCTGTTCACTCTGTTTACAACAGCCCCGCTTCCCTCTGCTTTGCTTGACTGCCTTCTCACACATTGCAGTCCTGGCTGTCTACTGCTCGTGTCTGCTTTCCTCCCTGCACTGTCTGTTCCCGGAGGACTTGGAATTTTGTCTGTCCAGCTACCAAAGCGGAGTTCCCATACATCCGATAACGCCTGGAATGTACCCGGTGTCAATAAATATTTAGTAAATAAGTGAATGAATGAAAAATTGACATTTAAAATGTCTGTCTGTATGGACAGCCAAATCACCTTCTAATATACCAGGACTGGAAAAGGTCAGTTTTCATTCCAATCCCAAAGAAAGGCAATGCCAAAGAATGCTCAAACTACCACACAGTTGCACTCATCTCACGCACTAACAAAGTAATGCTCAAAATTCTCCAAGCCAGGCTTCAGCAATACGTGAACCGTGAACTTCCAGATGTTCAAGCTGGATTTAGAAAAGGCAGAGGAACCAGAGATCATATTGCCAACATCCATTAGATCATCGAAAAAGCAAGAGAGTTCCAGAAAAACATCTATTTCTGCTTTGTTGACTATGCCAAAGCCTTTGACTGTGTGGATCACAACAAAGTGTGGAAAATTCTGAAAGAGATGATCTTTGAAAGAGAAACCGATATGCAGGTCAGGAAGCAATAGTTAGAACTGGACATGGAAAAACAGACTGGTTCCAAATAGGGAAAGGAGTATGTCAAGGCTGTATATTGTCACCCTGCTTATTTAACTTATATGCAGAGGACATCATGAGAAACGCTGGGCTGAATGAAGCACAAGCTAGAATCAAGATTGCTGGGAGAAATATCAATAACCTCAGATATGCAGATGACACCACCCTTATTGCAGAAAGAGAAGAAGAACTAAAGGGCCTCTTGATGAAAGAGAAAGACGAGAGTGAAAAGATTGGCTTAAAACTCAACATTCAGAAAACTAAGATCATGGCATCTGGTCCCATCACTTCATGGCAAATAGATGGGGAAAGAGTGGAAACAGTAACAGACTTTAATTTTCTTGGGCTCCAAAATCACTGCAGATGGTAATTGCAGCTATGAATTTGAAAGATGCTTACTCCTTAGAAGAAAAGCTATGACCAACCTAGACAGCATATTAAAAAGCAGAGACATTACTTTGCCAACAAAGGTCCATCTCATCAAAGCTATGGTTTTTCCAGTAGTCCGGTATGGATATGAGAGTTGGACTGTGAAGAAAGCTGAGCACCAAAAAATTGATGCTTTTGAACTGTGGTGTTGGAGAAGACTCTTGAGAGTCCCTTGGACTGCAAGGAAATCCAAACAGTCCATCCTAAAGGAATTAGTCCTGAATATTCATTGAAAGGACTGATATTGAAGCTGAAACTCCAATACTTTGTCCACCTGATGCAAAGAGCTGACTCATTAGAAAAGACCCTGATGCTGGGAAAGATTGAAGGCGGGAGGAGAAGAGGACGACAGAGGATGAGATGGTTGGATGGCATCACTGACTCAATGGACATGAGTTTGGGTAAACTCTGGGAGTTGATGATGAACAGGGAGGCCTGGTGTGTTGCAGTCCGTGGGATCGCAAAGAGTCGGACATGACTGAGCAACTGAACTGAACTGAACTGAGTATATCTGAACAAAAGAAGACATTCTGGCATTGTGTTTACCAGACAGGAAGTTCAGTACTGGACTGTCCATGTCACACGTGCACACTGACCTGGATTTGGACCCAGGTCAGCTGGACTCCAAGTCCAGTACTCTGTTCAGAGGGCCTGAGTAGTGAGGGGCCCTGGGTAGTCGTGGATGGGAGAATGGCTTCAGGGGCTTGGGTGCAGGAATGGAGAAGCGGGCAGGGTGGGGGCACTGATGGGCGTGCTCCTCCCTGCCCCCCACTCCTGCAGGCCCCTGAACGAACGAGAGCCCCACTGGGTTCTGAATGTGAGGTGCTCCCAGCTGGGGGGCAGGCTCCGCAGGGTACTCGCTCTTTGTTCTGCACTCCCTGCCCCCTCACTCCCTGAGCTCGCTTGGCACTTTCATCACCAACAGTCCTTGTGCCAAGGTCAGCGGCTCAGAGAAGCTGTTAGGAATCTCAGCTGTGGTCCTGGGCAGGCCTGCGGGGGGGCCTCAGCTCTGGCACTCAGGTAGATGAGCCCGTTAACTTCCCAGAGCCTCCCTTTCCTCATCTGTAGAATGGGGATGACAACACCTGCTCTGAGAGGCACTCGTGAGAGTCACGCGATGAACCGTAGCGTCAATACTCAGGGCACAGGGATGGGCACAGAGGGCTTGCCTGCTGGGGGCCTTGATTCCTGGCTCTGGGTTCGAGGCCCCACGGAGGAAGCTCTGCCCGGGGAGGGCGGCCCAGAAGCCCTGTGCCTCGGTCTTGCGGCAGAACCACAAGAACAGCCTCTTCTGCTTCGGCGGGTGGGGGTGTCTGGGCCCTTCAACATTTAATTGATTGTAACATCCCAGGCTGAACACGCTCCCCTGCATGACCTACACCCCCAAGAAGAGCCTCGGCGAGCCTTCCATGACTGTGTATAATGCGTTCCCGGGGCCCAGCATGCAACTTTCAAATTGGCTTACAATTTATCTGCGGCTCGGATAAAAACATTTTAATGACTGTGTGCAGTGCGAACCCTCGGTGTCGCCCATGGGGCTCCCAAATGTCTTTCCCCGCCACAGAGCGGGGGTGTTATAGGCGTGAAATTACAGCCGCGCATGCATTTTGATCTCCACCCCGAGGCCTCTGGAAACAGCGCGTTAGAATGCTCCAGACGGATGCCGTCTTGGTGGTGGCAGACCAGGACGCCCACCTCTCCCGTGGACCCGCTCTGGGCTTGTGAGGCTTGTGCGGGCAGGGGTGGATGTTGCTCAGCGCCTCGGTGCCCCGCCCACGGTCCCCCAAATGTGGCAGGAGCTGTCTTGCCCTGCTGTTGGCTGCCACAGCCCTTAGGGTCCCTGGTGGCTGAAAGGAGACCCCAGCTTCCAATGACCTCCACTTGCTCGGAGGTCACTGTGTCCATGCGTGTGACAGAATGGGATCTTTCTACATCGTGCCACGGACGGGTCAAAACAGTGAGTCGGCTTTCATTTCTGAAAGCTACCTGTTTAAAGAAGAGAGTCGTGGGGGAGGAGGGGGACACAAAATTTAAACCTTTCTAACTGTGCCTGATTTTCAACTGACATGAACACTATTTATGGTGACAGATACTATTTTTATGTATTTATGTATTTACGCATATTGAAGTATAGTCGATTTACTCTGAGAGAGTCCGGGGAGGCTCCCTTGGACTTGAGGCGTCTAATTCTCATTTCCTCTGCAGGAGCCCCGGAGAAGGAAATGGCAATCCAGTCCAGAATTCTTGCCTGGAGAATTTCACGGACAGAGGAGCCTGGTGGGCTACAGTCCATGGGATTGCAAACAGTCTGACAGACTGAGCGACTCACACACACACACACACACACACGCACTGTTTTTCAAGAAATCATCATTATTATTGGCCACACTGCACAGCTCCTGGTTCTTAGTTCCTCAACTCGGGACTGAACCCAGGCCTTTGCAGTGAAAGCACAGAGGCCTAACCTTTGGACGGAACCAAGGAATAATTTGATTTACACATCACTGTGTTGTGTTGATTTCTGGGGTACGGCGAAGTGCATCAGTTACGCACACACATACACCCGCTCCTGTGGATGCACATATACATACGTATATATATGGATGCATATATGCATATTCTATTTCATGCTCTTTCCCATTATGGTTTATTGCAAGATGCTGAACATAGCTCCCTGTGCTCTGCAGTAGGAGGGCTGCTGTGTCTCTTTTATGTATAGTAGTTGGCAGAGAGGTACTGTTTATGGAACGCTCAGACTGTGCCGGGGCTCAGAACCTTCTATACTCTGGATTATGTCATTGAATCCTCGCCGTCTTGGCCGAGCAAGCCACTCGCTTCTCTGTGTCTGGGTCCACACAGCGTGCACAGTGCAGGCTCTGACTCGTGGTCTGATGCGGCCGCTGGGTCACAGGAGATGATACACTCTACACTCCCTACACTCAGCGCCTCGGTCTCTCGCAGCCTTTCCCTCTCCAGTCTGGACCTTGGTGAGCCTCAGAAGCCAAGCCACTCTGGGGCTGGGGCAGCCACCAGTGGGGTCTTTCCTCTCTGAGCCTCAGTCGTCTCATCTGGGAATTGGGGATACCAGCAACCCTGCCCCTTAGGGACTGTTGTGAGAATCAGGTGAAAGGCTCCGCTGGAAGTACCGTGGAATTGGGACAAACTGGTCAAGGGTGAGGTGTGGCTGTCCTTTTCAAGGTTGGGAAGTGTCCTGGCTCCTCCCAGGACGGGCAGATCCACAGGAGGGTGGATAGACAGGGTGGGCCGCCCTAATTCCCAGGACCTGGGCCCCCTTTCCAAGGAGCACGGTGTACAAAGCTGTGAGCGTTCACTTCTCAGACTGGCTTAAGGCTCTTTGGAATAAGAAACAGTGGACGAGACTTCTCTGTGCCAGGGCTAAAACCAGGGGCCAGGAGGAGGCAGCCACATCCGTGCCTGAGAGCAGGCACGCCAAGATGGTGTGCATAAAGACAGTGAAATCAGACCTACTGAGCCTCCTGGCCACCTCAGGCTGGGCTAGGTATTTGCAAACCTTTTCTGATTTAAACCTCACAATCACTCTAGGAAGGAGGTATCCTTACCCCCATTTTACAGATGGAGAGACTGAGGCCCAGGGAGGCCAATGAATCCGAGGTCACCTGGTGGATCTGGGATTCAGATCCGAACCCGCATGTCCTTTTTTATCTTGTATGTGGAAGGGATGGGGCATTCTCCCGTGTCTGGGGGCAGGTGAGAGTTAGAAGGAGGAAGGAGAAATATATTTGCCTATAAATAAGAGTAGCTGCTGATACATGTAGAGATAATGATACCAACAGAGATATTACAGAATGAGTGTTTTTGGAAGACTTAGAGGTTTAGGCCGGCGGTTCTAGAATGTGGTCCTGGCATCGACATCATCGGGGAACCTGTAAGGAATGCAGATCCCCAGGCCCTGCCCAGATCTGCTGAATCAGGGGCTGTATCTTCATAAGCCCACCAGGTGCTTCTGACGCTCATTCAAGTTTGAGAACCGCTAGTTTAGACCGTGGGCTTTGGCCTCAGATGGCTGTTACAACCCTAGATAAATCATTTTCCCTCCCTAAGCCTCCGTCTCCTCTTATAACAGGGGTCACAACATCTCCCGGCTCCCAGAGCTGTCCCTAGGATTCCGTAAGAAAACGTGCATGAAGCAGGAGGGTCACCCACCATCGGGCACGTGCCAGGGTGGGACAGGGTATCCAGGCCTGTGGGCACAGTGAGCACTGGCGAGCCTGACCCATCAGGGGTAACAGGGCTGGAGAGACTGGTGACAAGCACGGTGGTCTCTGAGCAGGACAGTCAGAGGATGGACCGAGATGGGGGAGGCGGCTATTCTAGGGCAGCCCCACCTGGGATGCCCTGAATGTCCAGGGGTCAGAGCCTTTCTGGGGCACTGGGGTGGGGAGGGTGGCATCTCTTGCCTGCCCCTCTCTGGTCCCTCCTGGTAGCTCAGCCTCCTGCTCGGTAACTGGGGTCTCATGAGCTGTCTGCCCATCCCTGCTTTGACCGCCACCCGCCCTGGGAGAGGCCCAGAGGCTCAGAGCCTCTGCCCCCAGAGCCTGCTGGGAGCACACCGCCGGGCCAGCTGGGCACCCCGGGCTGGGCCCTGAGACCTCTGCCTCCGTGGGAGCTGGCGGGAGAGGCGTAGGGCTACCTCCCTCCACTTCCTCACTGTGCGAAGAAGGGCACCAGGCCCAGGGGGGCAGGAACCGGCTCAGGATCCTTCGGTGAGCTGGTGAGACCATGTGCCTCCTGGACCGTCTACACTGCCTCAGTTGAACCATCTACACTGCTTCCATCTGTCTACACTGCCTCCATCTGTCTACACTGTCTCAGCTGGACCATCTACCCTGCCTCCATCTGTCTCACCGCCTCAGCCAGACTGTCTACACCGCCTCAGCTGGGCTGTCTACACTGCCTCCATCTGTCTCGCTGCCTCAGCTGGACTGTCTACATTGCCTCCATCTGTCTACCCTGCCTCCATCTGTCTACACTGTCTCGGCTGGACTGTCTACACTGCCTCAGCTGGACCGTCTACACGGCCACACCCGGACCGCCTACGCTGCCTCCATCTGTGCAACCCAGCTGGCCTGGGAGTCAAGAGGCCTGGGTTCCGACCCCAGCACGAAGTGGCCTGATATCACAGGAGGGCTTCGTGATCCTCGCTGTGTGCCTTCAAGCAAGTTGCTAGCTCTCTCGTGCCTATCCATATCTGTGTCTGCGAGATAGGGGTAACGAGTCCCTCCCCTCGGTTGACTGGGAGGTCTGGAAAGCACTTAAGTGCATGGCCTCCAGGAGCCCCCTTTCTAAACCAGCCACCACTCCACTTGTAGTGACTCTTGACCCCATAACCCTGCGTGATTTTCTTCTCAATGTTCATCACTATCAACAGTCATCTCGTAAGTGGCCCCAGTGGCTCAGTGGTAAAGAACACGCCCGCAGTGCAGGAGACGCACGTTTGATCCCTGGGTCGGGGAGCTCCTCAGGAGAAGGAGATGAGAACCCACTCTGGTATTCTAGCCTGGGAAATCCCACGGATGGAGGGGCCTGGTGGCTACAGTCCAGGGGGGTTTAAAGGGTCAGACACTGAGCGACTGAGAGTGAGCCCACAGTCATCTCACTTACCTGTCTATGCTCATGTTTTAGACTTGCCTCATGCAGCGACTTAGCGACTAAACCACAGCACGCACAGATTCGCATTCCCTAAGGACAAAGATGCTTCCTGCCGAAAGCGTGTGGCCACTGCCTGGCACATAGTAGGTTCCCAACAAATATCTGATGCGTAAACAATTGAGAATATGGCCCTCGTCAGACTGGGAGCCCCTCGATCGGACAGAGTTTCATTCCTCACTGGCTTCCTTGATGTGACCTATGGCCCTCGTCAGACTGGGAGCCCCTCGATCAGACAGAGTTTCATTCCTCACTGGCTTCCTTGATGTGACCTGCTCGGGGCCAGACGCTGAGAACATTTCTTACTGAAGTACACAGGAGCTGTTCCGTGGGTGGGTGACTGCAAAAGGGGAGATTTCCCTGGTGTAGCCCCTCCCAGCATGGCCCGACCCCCGGAAGCCAGAATACACAGTCTGCCACTCTGTGGGGTTCGGTGTCCCTCTGGAGGTCAGGCCTTTGGAGGTTTTCCATTTTCCCAGAAGCAGTCACTTTCCACGGGGCCTCTGTGCTTTCACTGCTGGCCCGAGTACAGCAAGCTTTGTTTCCCTGATATATGTCATTGGATGAGGAAAGCAGGGAACACACAGTCTGGAGTCAAGACCACATGCCTAGAATCCTGGCCGCAGGGCTGACCCAGAACTCAGGAGTGCGCCTGGCGAGACCACCAGTGCCGGCAGGGGCTTCTGAGACCACTTGGGAGAAGGCTGTGTTTTACAAGCTGGGAAACTGAGGCGGGGTATGGGGCCACACCCACCAGAGACAGGCGCTGGTATGCTTGTCCACATTTTACAGATGGAGAGATGGAGGCACAGACGCAGGGTGGAGACCCAGGAACGCCGACGTCCAGTCTAGCACGCTCTCTAACCTGCCCGCCAACGTGTCTGTGCTCTGGGAAAGGCCTCGGGAAGCACACAGAGGGGACATTCTCTCTGCAGTGCGTGTGCAGCCTCGCTGAGGTGCTGTCTCAACCCCCTCCCGTGCCCCCCGGAGGCTCCCGGAGTCTCACCCCGCTGGGGAGGGTCCACCCCCCATTGCACTTTGCCCACAGGGTTTCCAGGAACATGGCTCCTGGCTTCCACCTGGAAAAGGGTCCACACAGCTCAGCATCTCCTCCCTGTGACCTCAGCAGGTTGCAGAGCCTGGAGCTGGGAGGTCCATGATGTCCCACTTGGCCTGCATCTCACTCCCATCTTACAGAAGGGGAAACTGAGGCCCAGAGGCCGCTGCAGGCTGCTGCCCCCTGGGAAGTCCCAGAGCCCTTTCGGGTCCTCTTTCATCCTAATCAATGTATCAGAGCCTCTTCAAAGCACCGAGTCCGGGTGCATGGGTGGTCTCCTGGTAAAATTCTCGCCCGCCAAATTGCGAGTCCACGGGGCTCCAGGGATGAGGCTGAGCCCCGCCTCCCTAAGGCCCGGGTGTCAGTGCTGGAAGGAGAAGGGGTTCCTGGGAAGCTACAGGTCACGCCTGGGCACGGCCGGCCTCGGGCCCTCAAGGGCAAGCCGAGGCGAGAAGAGGGTCTCCTGCCAGTATGGCGGGCATCTGGGCAGGTGGTTCCCGGGCCAGCCCCTCCTTGTGCCTGGGTACACACACGCACTCAGGCACACGTGCACACACGCGGCGACACCAGGGCCCACAGCCCCGCACTCACCCATGACGTTCAGGAAGATGTTGCCTGACGCCAGGACCACCTTCTCCCTGGTGGCGCGGTCGTAGATGCCCACGTGGCACTCGTAGGGGCCGTTGTCGGAGACGCGGACCTCGGGCAGCCTGTGGGTGGCACAGAGGAGCAGAATGGAGACCCGTCGTCCGGGGCCGGAAGTCACAGCACCGAGAAGACCAACCCCCAAAGCCCCACCGTCCAGCGTTCTCTCAGCAACGCTCCTGGACCCACCAGCGCACACCCGCACCCTGCTGGGAGCGGGAGCGACTTCACGGAACATCGATGGCACCCAGGCCCTGTGCCCTAGGCTCCGGAGGGTGAAGGGGTGGCCTGCAGTGAAGATTACATGTGACGATGTGATCTCAAGACCTCTGGAAGCAGGAACACCGCATTGAGATGGTCGAGGGGCTACTGCCTGTGGTTCCTGGATGCTGTGATGCCTGTCTGGGAGAGGGGGCTTCTGGCAAGTGAGATCTGGACACTCGGAAGGGGAGGAGCTTTGACCTGGAGCTCAGAGGCCATGCAGCTGTGACGGGGAAACCCGTGCGTCCTGGAGCGAGTTCCGGCCTTCTCTGGGCCTCACGGAGCACCCAACAAGGGGCCTGTTCTGGCCACGACAGAAGGAAGGTCTCTGCGCTCACGTCTTGGGGGTTCTCACGCAGCCGCAGAAAGCTCCAAGAAGAAGCTGATGCCCAGGGAACCCCAGGAAGTGCCAAGCACAGGGCCCTACCCGTGACGCTGGCCCTGCGGTCCTACCAGAGGCCTGGTGGGGGGATAGGGTGGTGGCTAAGGGCGGGCGGAGGCTCCGAGGCCCGCACGCCTGTCCCAGCCCTGCTGGTGCCAAGGCGTGTCCTTCAGTCCGCCTTCACACCCAGCCCCGCGCCAGCTCAGGTCGCTCTCGGTCAGCCAGCCTCTCTTACACCTGCTGCTTCCGAGGCCACGCCTTTCCCCTCTCTCTTCAGCTGTCCCCACCCCCACCTTTGTCTTCCAGCCCCTTGGCCTGTGACTCACGGTCCCCCACCCACACCTCCGTGCCCCGCCCCACACACACGCACACACACACACACCCCTGGGCTCCCAGCCTCTCCCCATCCAGGGGTCTCACGAAGGAAGCCAACCCATCTAACCATGGCTCCTTGCTGCTCACCGCCCAGCTCACGTTAGCATAAGCAAACATCTTCATTTCCACAGAATACACGGAGGCTGAAACCTGGTCTACCGACTTGTCACGAAAGGACTTCAAGGATAGGGAGCTTTTCATCAGGGAAGCTTGGTGGGGAAGATGCTATCTCCCATCTTGAAGGAAAAGAGCATGGTGACAGCAGAAACAGCGGGGGACTGTTTTCCTCCAGGAACTGTTTTCTTTGTTGGTAACTCAGCTAGCTTGGAAAAAAATAAAGCGCCTCTCTGCCGGGCAGGGCTGGCAGTGGCAGACCCCCAGAGTGGTGTGTTCAGGTGACGCTTACAGTGCCTGTTACAGAGGCCACTTGAGGCGTAGGTGACGCTGCGCAGGTGACATCTCTGTGAAGACGCAGGCTTCGGGGCACATGGAGCTGGCAGCTACCCAAGCGGTGTAAGAAAATAATAAGGACCCAGCTGACACATGGGTGGAAGCGCACGGGCAACGGCCCATAGGTGGGCTGTGCAGCAGGCGCATTGCTGAGGCAGGGACACGGGCGGCGTGTTTGGGCAGCCATGGTGCTTGTGTTCAGGTGACACATGCAGGTCGTAAAGCCGACCGCGCTGGGGACGTCTGCCTGGGCAGCTGCTTGCCTGGGACTATTCCTTGGATGCTCCTTCTGCTGAGTCCCCTAGCTCTGCGAGCGGTCCTGCCTTCCACCAGGGATCCAAGTGATACTCCAGGTGCCATCCTTGGTATCTCCTGTTTCTCTGCTCCCCTAAACACCGTCAGTGACCAAGTCCTGAATGTTCTACCTCTTCAGTTCCGTTCAGTTCAGTCGCTCAGTTGTGTCTGACTCTTTACGACCCCATGAATCGCAGCACACCAGGCCTCCCTGTCCATCACCAACTCCCGGAGTTCACTCAGACTCACGTCCATCGAGTCGGTGATGCCATCCAGCCATCTCATCCTCTGTCGTCCCCTTCTCCTCCTGCCCCCAATCCCTCCCAGCATCAGAGTCTTTTCCAATGAGTAACTCTTCACATGAAGTGGCCAAAGTATTGGAGTTTCAGCTTCAGCATCATTCCCTCCAAAGAAATCCCAGGGCTGATCTCCTTCAGAATGGACTGGTTGGATCTCCTTGCAGTCCAAGGGACTCTCAAGAGCCTTCTCCAACACCACAGTTCAAAACCATCAATTCCTCGGTGCTCAGCTTTCTTCACAGTCCAACTCTCACATCCATACATGACCACAGGAAAAACCATAGCCTTGACTAAACAGACCTTTGTTGGCAAAGTAATGTCTCTGCTTTTTAATATGCTATCTAGGTTGCTCATAACTTTCCTTCCAAGGAGTAAGCATCTTTTAATTTCATGGCTGCAATCACCATCTGCAGTGATTTTGGAGCCCAGAAAATTAAAGTCTGACACTGTTTCCACTGTTTCCCCATCTATTTCCCATGAAGTGATGGGACCAGATGTCACGATCTTAGTTTTCTGAATGTTGAGCTTTAAGCCAACTTTTTCACTCTCCACTTTCACCTTCATCAAGAAGCTTTTGAGTTCCTCTTCACTTTCTGCCATAAGAGTGGTGTCATCTGCATATCTGAGGTTATTGATATTTCTCCCGGCAATCTTGATCCTTGCTTGCGCTTCTTCCAGCCCAGCGTTTCTCATGATGTACTCTGCATAGAAGTTAAATAAGCAGGGTGACAACACACAGCCTTCATGCACTCCTTTTCCCATTTGGACCCAGTCCGTTGGTCCATGTCCAGTTCTGACTGTTGCTTCCTGACCTGCACACAGGCTTCTCGAGAGGCAGGTCAGGTGGTCCTACCTCCTAGACATGTCCTAAAGCATCCTCTTCCCTGTATCTGCAGAGTCAACCTCTGTCTCACCTGAAATACAGGAGGAACAGTTAACCAGCTTCTCTGCTATGCTAACCTCCTTCTTGATCCTTCTCCAGGTAGAACCCAGATCTTTTCAAATGCAAATGGGATTCATGGCGGTGCCCTACCTAAAGCCCTCCCAAGGCTTCTTTCTGCCCCTCAGGTGAAGACCAGGATTCTTATTTGGGCCAGCAAGCCTCAGCACAGTTGGTTCCCACCACGCCTCAGCCCTCCTTCCTCCAGGGACAGTGGTGTTGCTTCCATCCCTCCCAGGTGCCAAGCTCCTTTTTAAAAACAAATTTTGATTTTGGAATATTTTAGATTTACAGAAAAGTTGCCCAGAGAACAGAGTTCCCTAACACCCCTCACGTGTCCCCCTTTGTTAACTCCTACACGATCATAGTACAGTTGTCAGACTAAGAACCAGCATTAATACATCGTTATTTATTCAACTCCAGACTCTACCCAAATTGCACCAGTTTTCCCACTAATGTCTCTTTTCCGTTTCAAAGCCCACGCAGGATCCATTATCGGTGACACTCACGGTGTGTCGAGCCAGGTTTCTTTTCTGAGTTAGTACTTTTGCTTGCACAGTCTGTTTTCCCGCCAATGGTGCATCTTCTTCCTCTGGCCACAACCTCCAAGTCACACAGTTACTTAGAGAGTGGCCCCCTGGACTAGGTGGCCGTGGAGGACTGATTCCTGTGATAACCTGGATTAACAGCCTCCCTGTATCTTGCAAAATGCCTTCATAGCTCTTCCCACCTAGAAGTGGAGTCTTCTTCACTGAAGCCCACCAGGCTCCTCTGTCCATGGGATTCTCCAGGCAAGAAGACTGGAGTGGGTTGCCATGCCCTCCTCCAGGGGATTTTCCCAACCCAGGGATTGAACCCAGGTCTCCCACATTGCAAACAGATTCTTTACTTGACCTGAGCCACCAGGGAAGTCCTCCTACCTAGAAGAGGAATCTATTTCCCCATTCTTGCCTTATGACTTGCTTCAGCTAAAAGTGGTGAAAGTGATGGTGTGCAAATTCCAAGTTTAAGTTTCGAAAGAATGATCTCTGTCTCTCCCTCCCCACCTACCCCTCTCTGTCCATCCTCTGCCTCTGTCCTGAGGACAAGCCTCTGATGGAGGCTGAGAGTAAGTGGAGGGAGGTCCCACTTCCTCAGTTGATCCAGGCAAGGCCACACTCGGGAATAAAGCTGGCCAACCCTTAGCCTCCTGAGCAAGAGTACATGGCTGGTGCTTTAAACCATCTGGATTTGGGGCTGCTTGTTATGTAGCAATAGCTAACTCTTACAGCAGGTCCCTGGAGGTTTCTCCTTAGCAGTCCTTGTCTACATTGTAACTTAATGGCTTACATTAGTGACTCACAGGCATCCTCCTCCCCCACCACACACAGTAAGAATCCATGAAGGCCAGGTCTGCGACTAGCTGGCTTGCCAGTGTGTCCCAGGCCCTGCCCCATGCTTGTCATCATGGTAGGTACTCAGACAAGAGTTGCAAAATGAGTGGACGGCGAGACCTTCCAGAAAGCCGTGGTGTGAGTCTCTCTCTGCTGCAAACCATGCTGTACCCCCGTCCCCTCCCCCACACAAAGGCAGATGCTCGTTCCTGTCTGCAGATTCAGCAGCTCCCACTCAGCTTTGATCTGGACCAATCCGCCTCTTCTCAGCGCCTCATCTGAGCCTGTGCCTTCACTGTTATCGTTCTAAAGTGGATTAAGTGGCTGGGAGACCCCCTTTTTCTCCAGATTTGAGTGGCATTGATCTGCATGCCGGCTAGAAGGCCTTCCGCAGATAGCAGGGCCCCGAGGGGCCTGGGGGTGAGGAGACCTACTCTCATCAGCCATGGGCTGCAATCAATAAACCATTAATAACGGCAAAGGTTTCTGGCTAGTTCAGTGTAATACACTTTAGCAGCTGGAGTTTACTAACACTGACAGTGGTTCTGAAGGGCGAGTAACTCTGTGTTTGAAAAGCTGGGCACAGAGACAGCCAGGGCCCCACTGGCTGTCCCCACCGCCCCCGTGGCTCAGGCGAGGCTGGGCACAGCCTGGTTACTGGGGGTCCCGTAGGGCCAGGGCCAGGGCCGTAGGCAATCCATGTTGAGCACGGGTATTCACACCTGCTGTGCACTGTGCCCCGCGCTGAGCTTAGGGCTCGGGGCCTGCGCAGGTGCACACAGAGATGCCAGGACGTTTTCCTGCATCTGCGATTCTTTGTCCAGCCTATTCCCTTGGCTTGGGCCACTCTTCCTTTCTTGTTCCCACGACAAGCCTCTAGCCCTCTTTCAAAGCCTGGCAGTCGAGTGTTGCTTTCCCCATTCATGACCCCTCTCCGTCAGACAGTTGAGAAGATTATGTGGGATAATTCAAGGGCTTAACTCAGAGCTGATGTGGCTTGAGAGTCCAATGGACCAGAATCACTAGGTAACTAGTAGCCCTTAGGCTTCACATTCAGGTGCTGCCTCTGCCAGGCAGGCTGCCCTGACTGCCCACACCCAGTGCAGACAGAGTCCCTCTCCACCTCCCCAGGCTTGTGTCTGTCTGGAGCACCGACCCTATCCATATCTTGCTACGTTGGTACCCATTTGTCTTCCTTCCCAGGGAAGCAGATAAGCTCCTTAGAGGTGAGCCTGGCCACGTGGTAGGTTCTCCGGGAATATCCTCTGTATGAATGAGGGTGGCAGAAGCTACCAGGGCCAGGAGCTGGGCACCTCGGTTCT
Source organism: Bos indicus x Bos taurus (assembly GCF_003369695.1). Lineage (NCBI taxonomy): Eukaryota > Metazoa > Chordata > Mammalia > Artiodactyla > Bovidae > Bos > Bos indicus x Bos taurus. The sequence goes on from NC_040077.1 coordinate 134,000,523, forward strand.
GGTCTGGGCTCTGCACCTGCCTAGCTGCATGAGGTTGGATAAAGTTCTTTGGCTTCTTTGAGCTTTGGTCTCTCCAGCTCATAAATGAGTGTTACAATACCTGCCTTATGACACTGTAGCCTTTGGGAGGAGCTGATGTTTACAGAGATTTACAATGAGCGGCATTGTGATACCATATCTCCTTGGATCCTTGACACCACCCGATTATAATGCAGTGTCTAAAACCAGCTCTGGTATGTATTATATAGCAATAATATTATCTCCATTGTACAGATGAGGAAACAGGCATCCAGAGAAGAGGGGCTGTGAGGTCACAGAGGGAGTAGGTGGGCGCTGTGATCCAGAACCAAGTCTGATGGATGCCAAGACCCAGGAGAGGTCTTTGGATGCTCCAGTCCCAACCCCACACTGCTTCTCGGATCTTCCTTCCCCAGTAAATTAATTTGAGCTCCTAGAGACTGGAATTTGCCTCCGCTGCTCTTCAGCGTATTTTCTGTTCTGAGCCTCATTACCTTTCCAGGTAATAAGAGCCATCTGCTTCCTCCCTGCCGGGAGAAATGGGATGGTCTTTTATTTTCCTAAATTCCCTTCTCCCACCTCGCGGCGGCCCCTTAATTGCAGAGCCCTTTGTAGTCACATTCTCCACACTCAGTGACTTTACAACTTCCGATCATCCTTCCTTTCCTGACGTTGTCTCTCCACTGGGAAGAGTTCTAGATTCTCCCAGACTGGAGATCATGGACTTGGGGGCAGAGGGCGGGGCTGGGAGGAAGCAGGCTGCAGAATTTAGAGCTACTCTTCCCGTATTGTTGGTGAATCAGATGACCCAGTAAGTGACTTTTGCTGAGACCTGAAACCTAAATTAATGAAATGCATATGCACTTAGAGAAGAGCCTGGCGCTTGTCAGATTTTCCCTACGCCATTAATGGGTTAAAATTTTGAAATAAACTCTTAAGCATCTTCTGTGTTTGCAGTGTGGAGTGCATAGCATGGAAGGAGACAGAGCAACAGAGATCTTCCTCGACTTACAATGAGGTCACATCCTGATCAACCCATTAAAAGTTGGAAAGATCAAGCTAAAAATGCATTTAGTACACCTAACCTACTGGATCTCAAGCTTAGCCTTGTCTTAAATGTGCTCAGGACACTACCATTAGCCTATCGTTGGTCAAAACCATCCAACACAAAGTCTATCTTACAATAAAGCATTGAATATCCCTGGTGGTTCAGATGGTCAAGAATCTGCCTGCAGTGTAGGAGACCAGGTTCGGTCCCCTGGGTCGGGAAGATCCCCTGGAGAAGGAAATGGCAACCCACTGCAGTGTTCTTGCCTGGAGAATCCCATGGACAGAGGAGTTTGGTGGGCTACAGTCCATGGGGTCTCAAAGAGTTGGACACGACTGAGTGACTGAGCACGCACACCACGCCATGTATACCCACCGCTGAAGCCGTTGCCACAGTCAAGATAGGAAACGTATCGCCCCAAAGCTTCCTCGTGCCCCTGCTCTGCCCCTGACCCCAGGCGACCACCTGTCCACTATCTGCCACTGTGCGCCAGGCTCACGATCTCCAGGGATTCGTATAAATGGAACCGTAGAGCGTGCACTGTTTTCTGTTGGGTCTCTTTTGCTCGTCATTATTGAGATTCCTGCATGCTGCCTTTATCACTAGTCTGTCCCTTTTTAAGGCTGAGCAGCCTCCATGGCAGGAACACCCCCTCCGATCTATCCGCTGACCTGTTGATGCATGCTTGGGCCGCTCTCTGGCCACAACAAATACAGCTGCTGTGAGCCTCCATGGACAGGCCTCTGTGAGAGCACGCTCTCACCTGTCCCGGGCTCTCACCAGGGAGGCGCCGCTGGGCGCGTTTTAACGTGAGGGCACAGCCTGCCTGCATTCACACGAGGTGGTATGAGGACCTCTGGGCTTTTTATGGCCTTCTGGCTCTGCACACTCTACCTGGGGTGCTTCCTTTAGAAGCAGCTCCTTGCACATTACCTTATTTCTACTTTTAAGATGCTGCTCTAAGCCAAAATAGCAAGTCCTATTGGCATGGTGTGGCCGCATGGATAAAAAGGCCAGGGAAGGAGGGGGAGGCTGCAGGACTTCCCTATGAGGACAATGTGGGTGACATTTCCCTTTCCTTCCCGTCTTCTTTCAGGGGACGGGCGCTGGCAGGACAGGTGACCCGCGGTCAGCGCCCTCCCTCCACCCTGCGGATTCTGCTCCGCCTGGACCCGCTCCACTTCCAACCTCATTCTTGCCATCACCCTGCCCGAGTCCCCTCCCTGCTGCCAGAGTGGCCTTATCACAGTGAGGCTCTGGCTCTCTCGATTTAAAACCTCCCCATGGCTTCTAGCCACTGGAGGATCGGGTCCAAACCCAGTCTGACCGTGGGACCCTCCTTGATCAGGCCCTGAACCCAGAGAGGAGGAAGGGAGGGTGGGGTGGAGGGAAGAAAGGGGCATGTGGCCTCACATCTCTTGCCAAAATTCAGCAGCGGAATAAGAAGACTTGTAAGAACCGAACTTTGATAGTCTACCCTGTTTCAAAAGCATTCTGTCACGCAGGGGTTTTCGTTTATGTAGACAGTACCTCGTTCCAGGCTAATGGAAAAGGTTCAGGTAGCGATTGGTCCTTTGAGGCTCTGCTTTAATGAAGAGATGAGAGAGCCTTTCATTTGTATAACCATTGTTTGCATAGAAACGGAGCTTCTAAGGAGCCTGGAAATAGTTCGTTCTCACAAGTAGGTTAAACACACCCCCCGCAATGCTATTAGCCGGGTGCCTGCCCAGCTGTCCATGATGCTTGCTGGAAAGATCTCAAGTAGAAAGGAATGAAGTTTTACTGTTCCTGCGCCTGCCATGCTTCCCGATTGGCTGCACACTCCCCGAGGCCCAGACCTTGCTTCTCCCTCCTTCCAACACCTGCTTCCTCCCCAGGTTTAAATGTCACGGCCCTGTGACCCTAGAGGCACAATTGCAGCATGCCGTTCGTCTCTGCAGGGCTCCGAGGCAGAGCTAACAGAATCGTCCACGAGGCCTGGCAGCCTTGGGTGCTGCTGGGCTGTTTGCTAACGAAACACCGCTCTCCGATAAAGGGTGGGGTGCGGGTCGAGGCACGTGACCCTCCCGCACACCTGTGCAGTTTACGGAGCCTGGGTGGGAGCTCACGGACAGCCCAGATCTGTTGGTTCGGTCCAGTGGCCCCGGGATGTACCTGCTGTGCCGGCCCCAGCTGCTTCCCCAGCCCCACCACCCAGCCGCCCTCATCACGTCTAACTTTCCCTCCATGGGGCTTGGATGGCTGCAATCACCACCCCACCACACACACACACACACCTCCCCATGCAGTCAGAAACGGACTGGCTGCTGGGGGTAGCATTTGTTGCAACTGGCAGGTCTGAGAAAGCAGCTGTGGACAGGAAAGAAAGGGTGTATCTACATCTAGGTCTTATCTTGGGATGGGATCCTCTACAGGAGACCCTGAGAAGGTCCTGGGGTACTGGGCTCCAATCTGAATGTGCTGGAGAATCCCCTGGGGATATGGTTCAAATGAAGATTCGAGTAGGTTTCTGGGCCGGGCCTTAGGAGTTTCTAAAGAGCTCCAGGTAGGTCTCAGGTCCTCAGCCCTCCTCCCTCTGCCTTGCATCCATCCATCTGTTTAAACTTGCCCTCTCCCACTAGACACACTGGGGAGGCCCCCTTCATTGGCTCTACCAAACTGACAGAACCTGGAGCCTGGAAGGCACCGACGGTATGGTTGAATGGAATCTGCTTGAGATGGATGGATTTTGCAGCTCTGCACGGGTCCTTGAAACCACCAGAGGCTGCCACGAAGCTGGCCAGGTGGCCTCCAACACTCTCATTTTACACTGACCTGATGCTGAATCTCAGTCTGCCTCCTGGAGGTGAGTCTACCCTCAAGGTCAGCCGAGAAGGTGGGACCCAGAGCCTAGAATTGGGTCCAGGGCAAAGGGTCTCATCCCATTTGGCGTGGACTTGGCTAAAGTCACCCAAAATGTTAAGACCTGAGTCTCCCTTGGTTACTGCACTCTTGGGGAAGCTGCCTGTGACCCGAGGAGTCAGAAACATTCCTTCTCCTCCTTTGGACCAAATCCTGGATCTTCTCCTCCGGTAAGCCCTTTCCAGGAGCAGACTGGGGAGACATTCCCCAGGACGGGTGTGCAGCCATGGGGAGTGTGCCAGGCAGAGAGGCTGGTGGAGGACAGAGCTTCCCCCTCAGTGAATGGATCTGTCCTATGGGGACAGGTTGAACGTGGATGAGCCTGGGAGTTTTCCTCCTTAGTACCAGATCTCCTGGTCCAGCCTGGTCTATTTTTTAAATGTTAATGTATTTGGCTGCCCTGGGTCTTAGATGAAGCACACGGGATCCTCTGTCTTCACAGCAGCACGCGGGATCTTTAGTTGTGGTGCGTGGGAGCTTGTTCCCTGACCAGGGGTTGAACCTGGGCCCTCTGCGTTGGGAGCACGGAGTCTCAGCCCCTGGACCGTATGGAAGTTCCCAGCCTCGGTCCTAACCAGCTAGCAAGTTCTGGTTTGTCTAAGACTTTTCAGTTTTAGCACTGAAGATCCCGTGTTCCAGGAACCCTTCAGCTTCAGGGAATCAGGATGTCGGCCACCTTCCTTGTAACAAATGAGCTCACTGCAGAGAGTGGCTTGACTCGGTCCAGAGAGCAGCGAGCAGCAGGTTGCGGCTGGAGAGGGCGGGCGCCCGGTGCCAGCTGACCCAGACAGGGCCCTGGGAAACAGACCCAGACGGCCCCTGAGGGCTGTCTGAGGTCGGTGATGGGCTCACGGAGCCCCCACAGGGTGGGGGTGGGGGAACAGAATGGGTTTTCACTGAACTACTGCTGTGATCACCACAAGCTGGAGGCTCTGTGAGTCAGGGTCTCAGAGAGACGGAAAACTCTGGTGCTATTCTACAACGCAGAGCTGGAGAGTGCGGGCCCAACTTCACCCCTGAGCCAGGTCGGAGAAGGACGCGTCAGAACTGCTCGAAGGGGCTGCAAGCCCACAGCTGGGGACCCGGCTTCCAGACTGCCGCTTGGGCCGAGGAGCCAGTCGAGGGTCTGGCCAGTCTGAAAGCGGTGGGCTCACCTGGGGACACCTGAGCAGCCCCAGGCAGAGGTGAACAGGGGGACCGGGGGAGAGGAGGGAGAGGGACCTCTGGGCAGGAAACCCCAGAAGCCCCTCCCTCAGCGCTGAGAGCTTTATTCCCTTTTTCTTTGTGTGTTTTCTCCTTCTTTCCAGAAACTGCCTAAACTCTTCCCCCGCCCCCCAAACCTTTAAAAAGCCATTAGCGCGGTTTCCATCCCTCTTTCCAACCTGAAAATGGTTTCCGTCATAAAACCTCTCAGTGGGGATGAAACTCTCTGTGGCTTCTGATCAAACGCAGGCCCAGCGGTTGGAGAGGGAAGATAGAGGAGGGGCCAGGGGAGAAGTTCCAGAACAGGCAAGCGCCCTTCCCAACCCTTCCTGCCTTGGTCTCCACCCTCCACCCATCCAGGGACCTCAGACCCACCTTGGGCTCTGCTCCTGGCCCAGATTTGTGGATGAGCAATTCCTTCCTGTGAGCATTAATTAGGGTCCAAGTGCTGCAGAGGGACAGCCCCTCGCTATGCTGAGGGTGAGGACCCGCGAGACCCCACCCTGCCCCTCCGCTGACTTTCCCAGGGACTCGGCTTGCCTCCCGCTGGCTCACCCCTGAGCCACACCCTGCTCGGTTCTAGCATTTCACCCAGAAGGGACCCTGTGTGCTGGACAGGAAGGTGCAGGGGCGGCGGGATGCTTATCCAAACACAGCTCGTCCCCCGCGGGCTGCGTGTCCTCAGGCCGGTCCCCTGCCTGCCTCGCAGGTCCTTGGCTTCTGCATCACCGCCATAGCGAGCCTTTTGTTCTGAGGCTGGAACAAGATCACTCTGGAAGCTCCCTCATTCCTGCCCAGAGGGGTGCTCCAGAGAGGGCAGCTGGCATTTCTCTGTAGGCCAATGGGAACTGACCTGTTTCCAAGGTGGGAAAAAGCCTGTGGGAAACCAAATTGAATCTTCCAAAGGTGAATTCCCAAGGAAACTTCTAGATGGAGGGATCCTAGCCTGGGATGCCCAGGAATTAGTAACCGGGATGCAGGATGATGACACTTAGAATCACTGGTCCCTGCTGCTCTGGCCTTGTTGACGCCCGGTTGATGGAAGGTGGGGGTCAACGTGCCGTCCATCCTGGCCCTTCCCACCCTGCTCAGCTGCTGCCCTGAGCTTCGGCCCCGAACCCCAGCCCCAGCTCCCCGTCTCTCTGCTGACCCCATTCCTGCCCCTCTGGCCTGCGGCGTCCCCCTCCCCGCTCCTCCCGTGCTGACCCCTCCCGCTCTCTCCCCTCCCCTTCTGCTCCTGGCCTCTCTTCTCTAGCCTCTTGCCGCTGCCATGGAAACCACTCTCTCCTCCACATCCTGATTGATCCATTTAGGCCCTCATGGTCAGCCCACTCAACACAGGGTCTGGGCTGGGAGGCGGGCAAGGGCGGGAGGGCCCGAGGGTTCAGGACAGTCCTTCCCCCTCGTCTCCACCCCACGCTGCCACCCCAGGCCCCGCAAGCACTCGGCGTGGGGCGTATGCCCTGTGGAGAAGGATGCTGGGCGGTAGGGAACTAGAAGCCAGAGACGGGCCAGAGGGAGCTCGGACCAGGGAAGCTGGGTGATGAGGCAACTGGAAGCCAGGCGGAAGGGCTGAGGCCAGGGGGCCGTGCTGGCTGCCTGCCTTCTAGCCCCAGGGGCACTTTGCTTTTTAACCAGAATCTGTCTTTGCCTCTGTACCTGGCAGTGGGTGAGAGCTGGCATCAGGAAGACACCAAGCCCGTTGGAAACAAGCCTGCCTTCAGCAGGAGGGGGACGGTGTGGACCGTGGCTGTCCCAGGGACCCAGGCCCTTCCTGGCGTCAGCGATCACTCTGACTGTGCTCAGTGAACACGGCTGTGCCCCTACTGTGTGTGAGGCAGAGTCAGGCCACTGGACAGGGAGAGGCTCAGGAACGTGTGCCTCGCTCATCTTTGCATGGTTCACTGAGCACCCACTGTGTGCAGGGCACCTGGGAGGCGCATGGACCTGACCTCTGTTAGCCCTCACAGAAGCTCTGGAATGAGAAAAGTGATAGTAACGATAATAATGGAGCTTCCCGAGTGTCAGATGCTCCCAGCCTTCAAGTGCTGTAGTCGAGGGATCTGGGACAAGTCACTTCACATCCGTGCCTGGGTTTCCCCATCAGTAAAGATCGGCCTTCACAACAACCTCACGAGCTGGGTACCAGTATCATCAGCCCAGCTCACAGAAGAGGAAACTGAGGCACGGGGCTGTTGTTTAGACCTTGTTGATGGTCACACAGCCAAAGGATGGTGGAGCTGGGGCTTGTACCCTGGCGGCCAGGCTCCAGAGTAGATGTCTGGAATGCACATGCTTGTTACCTTTCTGGGTTCTGGGCTTCTGCAAGGTCGCTCCCCCAGGCAGAAAATCAGCGGCAGAATGGAAACCCACTCCCCCAGGCTGGAGAGGGGTGAGGCTCTAGAGCAATGATTTCTGCCCGGGCCTCCCGCCAGCTGCAGGCAGCAGCATAGGTCCCTGGGTGCATGGCCCGGCTGTACCTTCGGTGACCAAGGTCAGATCGCCTCGTCTGCAGGGACCACTTTTTCCTGGAAGCAAACTCCAGCAAGAATCCCTCACATGGGTCCCTTTAATATGGGACCGCAGTGGCCCAGAGGCCAACCCCTTCAACCACAGTCTGACAGAAGGATCAGAAAAGAGGCTCAAAGATAGTTCTTGACCCTTAGAGAAGCAGACGGCACACCAAAGCACTGCGATTCGGAGAAGCCTCACCTGCTGGGGCTGGAGTCAGCCTGCCCCCCATGCCCCCAGCTGTGGCTGTCAATCAGCCTGGCCTCCTGCAGGGACAGAGTCAGGGGAGGCAGCCTCAGAGTCCACGACGGACATGGCAGCTCACGGACCTTCTGTCATTCATACCTACAATTGCCCAGGGAGATAGAAATGACAGACTTCACTGAACAGACTAGGAAACTGAGGCCCAGAGGGGGCAAGCAACTTGTCTAAGGTCACACAGCTAAAGCCTGAGCGCGCTGGGGTGGAGACTCGGATCTGCCTGGCTCCAGGAGCCCGTGAAGAGGGCCCAACATCTGAGCATGGCCTAACGCTCCCTGTCTCCTTCAGGACGGCCCCGGCGCTGCTTCAAAGCAGGACCAATTACTCCGTTTGAATAAAACAAACCTCGGGTTTCCCTGCAAGCCTGCAGCTGAGCCCGGGGCCCCTCAGGAGGCCTTTCCCAACCAGGTCAGCTGATGGGTGACCCAGGGCCGAACCTGATTCCCGCTGTTTCATCAAAGCTGAGCTAAAAACAGCCTTGCTTTGGCAGTGGAAAATTGAAATTCCCAGCTTCCTCTTAAGGCTCTTAAACAGGTCAGCCCACCAAAAAACCCAATTCTTCAATCTGGATTCTCTTAAAAAGTAGGGCAAGCCAATTATGTTTTACTGTCCTGCACGACGTGGGGGCTGAGAAGGGGGAGAAGGTCAGGCCAGGGCGCCCCGGGGCCGCCCACAGCTGGGAGACTCCAGCCTCTCCCATCAGCCTCTTTGTCAAAACAAAATTAAAACGCCTGGATTCTGGCTGGCACCGAGATTTCATCCAAGGTAATAGGTATTTATCTTAGTGTGTTCAGCTGTGGGCTCGATGCCATGGGGATGTGAATGCTGGAAGGCATCTTGCTCCCTGCTCCGTCTCACACCCAGCACAGTGCCTCGGACTCAGACGACATTCAAGACACATCTGTTGACTCATTCACTCATTCAGTATATTTTCACTGAGTCCCTACTATGTGTCAGGGCCTCCCCTACGTGCTGCTAGACACACCTGCCCTAGGTACAGCTGTGACCAATGCAAACAAAAATCACTGTCTTCATGGAGCTGGGGTTCTATCTAGTTGGGGGAGACAGGCCTTAACAAAGTGACCGTCTCCTCGCGAATTCCTCAGAGCGACTCCATGAGATGAACAACGGTATGCTAGTCACCAATGAAGTAACAGGACCTCAGAGACAAAGTCAAAGACAAGGTCTCCTCTCCACAAGCTTACATGTGGACTGTGTAAGAAAGTTCCGCAATTCAACAGCTATTCTCTTTTCATAGTAATAGAACCCTGGTGGCTGGACACATGGCTGCATGAAATAAAGATTACATTTCCCAGTCACCCTTGCAGCAGATGTGACCATGTGACTGCATTCTGACCAGTGGGGTGTAAGTGAAGGTGTTCTGTGTAACTTCCTGAAGGGGCCTTAAGGGAAGAGATGCATTCTTCTCTCACTACCCCCTTCCTCCTGGTTGGAATGTAGTCCCAAGGGCTGGAGCTAAAACAGCCTTCTCGGACTTTGAGGCAAACTTAAGAAGGAGGTCATACACAATAGAGCGTCAGAAGTGAAGGATCTTGGGTCCCTAATACCATGGAACATCCTATATGCTCTGGAGACATTACATGGGACTCAGGAGAAAGAAGACTAAACTTTTGACTAATTTGTCATAGACACTCAGTCACGTCCAACTCTTTGCGACCCAATGGACTGTCACCCGCCAGGCTCCTCTGTCCATGGAATTCTCCAGGCAAGAATACTGGAGTGGGTAGCTGTTCCCTTCCCCCAGGGGATCTGGTCTCCTGCGTTGCAGGCATGCTTTTTATTGTCTGAGTCACCAGGGAAGCCCAAGAATACTGGAGTGGGTAGCCTATCCCTTCTCCAGGGGATCTTCCTGACCCAGGGATCAAACTGGGAGGTCTCCTGCATTGCAGGCAGATTCTTTACCAGCTGAGCTACCAGGAAAGCCCTTTTAATTAATTTAAGACACATTTACTTTGATTTTTGGGGCTTGTAGCCACAAAACTAATACCAATAGATACAGCTTCAGGCCCCAGAGAGTGGTGTGCACTGTGGGGAATAAAGCGGTTATTCCTTGGTTTAAATCTAGCTACTACTTAAGGGAGTCAATTGCTATCATTTGGAAATAACTGGTAAAATAAAAAGGCCACATCATCATTTTTAAAAAAGAAGTCAAAAATAAAGATTTGTATGTGAAATCTGATTTTCAAATGTTTGTCATTGATTTAATTTTGAGCTTTTTTTAAAAAAATTTAAAAAAATCTCAGGGTGAGTCAAACAGAACTTGTTTATTGCTGGCTTTGACCTGTGATCCCTGGTTTCTGAGTGAGGCTCCATGAGAGGAAGGGCTTACTGGGGAACTGAAGGAGGAGGGGAGGGGCAGAGTGGGGACCGTCAGATGCTCAGAGCTGATCCTGCCGTGAAGAGCTGGAGCGACAGCCACCTGCGCAGAGGCGTTCCCACTCCAAGCCCCACCGGGTTTAAGATTCTGGAATAAGCACCCTGGATTCTCAACAAGGCCGAGACAGGAACAGTCCTGTTTAACCACATGTGTGCACACACACACACATGCACACATGTGCGCGCACACACACCACACACACACACGCACACACACACACACACACCCTTAACAGCGGAGTCAAGCCTGCAGAAGTGAGCAATGGCCTGGTGAATGTTCATGAATGCATCACGCTAAACCAAAGCTTCCACCATCTGTTCCTTCTGCTGATCGCCAGTGTGAGGAGGAGGTGCTGGTGGTGGCGCTGAGAAAGCGTGGATGAAGAAAGACGCAGCTGTCCACCCACCTGGGTCCGGGAGGAGGGGCCAAGGGCAACGCCCGCTCGAATGTCATGGAACAGTAGCTACACTCGCCCAAAGAGATGCCAACGGACGCCTGGGTGTGGTGCGACCCACGGTCCTGGTTTGGGAGGAGCTACCCACGGTCACCACGCCTCAGTTACCGGGCTCTGAGGAAGTTCTTCCGTGTGACGGTCACTTTCCTCGTGCACACTCCAGACCCACCACAGGCGCCTGCCTCAACGCTCTGGATGCCCAGCATGGTGCTGTTGGTGGCACAGACTCCAGCCTGCTTTGAATCCCGACTCTTCCGCCTACTAGCTGTGTGACATGAGGTAGACCTACTAGCTCTACCTCTCTGTGCCTCTACTCCCCGCCATTAAAATCGGGGATGGGAACAGCGCCTTTCCTATGGGTTTTCGCCAGGGTTAGGTGAGGTAACACGCGGAACGTGCCTACTTAAGGCCATGCTTGCTGTAGTTGCCTTTTCTATTGATCACCATCAGTGATACCAGTGTTTATGCTTCTTCCAATCACACAGCCATCCTCTGCTGTTCTTTGAGGTACCCGGGTAAGGATGTATCTCATCTGGATTCATCCCATCCAGAGGCTGGGTGAGGGAAGGAAAAGGACCAGGAGTCCCAGGAACACGACGTCATCGGGGCACACACAGAGAGAAGATGCTGCTCTTGACAACACTCAAGAACAAAGAAGAGAATTCACTTTTTCAAATGAAATTTTGGGTCTTCAAGGCTTTGTCCTGGCTTGGAGGTCTCTTGGATCTGGTGGTCTTGATTCTCAGAGGTAAGGAGTGGCTGAGTACCAAGAGCAGGGTGGTAGCATCCCACAGATCTCAGCTGCCACTTGGAAGCACCGTGACCTTGGGTAGATGGCTTAACTTCTCTGTGTTTCTGTCTTGTAATCTGTAAAATCAAATGCATAACACCTGCCTCCCAAGACAGCTGAGGAGCGAGATGATGGTCTCGGCAAAGGATGGGAAGTTCTTTCTCTACTCGTAGACCTCGGACTAGAGGGTGCTGATCTGGGAAGAAAGCTGGGATGAACAATACTAACCACTAGCCGTTGAGCATGTACCGGTCCTAAGCCCTCTACTCACTCCATCTCTAATGCCCAGCAGACGCGGAGGGGCAGGCCCTGTACTCAGGGATGTCCAAGGCTCAGAGAGGTTATGTGAACCCCCGCCCCCGAGGTCACACCAAGAGTGAGCAGCAGAGAGAGATGTCACTGCTTTTGCAAAACGGACCCGGGAGTGGGCTCTGCCCTTTAAGGCTAACTATGAACGGAGAACTAGAGCCTAGAGCGTCCTAGGCACATGCTGGTGCTCAGCCTCTCTTTCCTGGGTGATGGTAGGTAACATAAAGCTCTTCCGTGTGCCAGACGCTGTTCTAAGCACTTCACCCGTATTAGCTCGTCTAATCCCCTAAAACAACTCTTGTGGTTGCTATTATGTGCTGTTCGTGTATTATGAACTGTTATTAACATTCCTATTTAATAGCTGAGGAAACTGAAGCACAGAAAAGTTAAGTAGCATGTCCAAGGTCACACTGAAACACTGGCTATTCCATCAGCGATGCGAGACGCGAGATAAGTCAAGGTCTTACCTGGAGGGATTGGCATCCTAGGGCGGACTGAGGCCGGGACTTAGACTAGCGCCCCCGTGTGGAACGGAGGGGCAGCGTCACACGCGAGGTCGTAAGAGAACTGCTCGCCCCCGGTGTTCAAGGTCAGAGAGGGCAACCGATGAAAGCGCGTCTGCGTGGAGTCCCGAGCAGAAAGACGGCCCTCTCGGTGCCTGAGCAAGGGGAGGGGGAAACTGAGGCTTCTGGAAGGCACCGAGGGGTCAGGCCCGGCAGGGGAGACCCCACTGCTCAGCGCTCAGCTCTGGACCTCGCGCTCAGTGGCCCCGGCCTGCGGGGAGGGCGGGGACGCTGACAGCTCTGCTCTGCCGGATCCCTGGGTCTCCTGCCCCCTGCTCTGCATCACTGCCTGGCAGAGCCCGGGCCCAGAGACTGGTACAGGATGAGGACCCCAATTGCCCTCTGTCACACCCCTGTCTCAGACTGGCTGTGGGGTCATGGCTCCCCATCAGGGGCTCTGCCTTCCAGAAAGTGAGCCTGAGAGGCAAGGGGGAATCCCTACACTGGAGCGTGGCAGGGATTTGTGTTTCCAACCTGATAGACCCCGAGTGACTTTTCTGTGCCTATGCTGGGGGCTTCTGTACAGGATCTCATGAAACCTCCAGGCATCCATCCGACCGTCTATCCGTCCATCATCCATCCATCCATCCATCCGCCCACCAGTTCATCCATCCGTCCATCCAACTGTCCGTCGACTCATCCATTCAAACACGCCTCATCCGTTTGTCCATGCATCCAACTATTCTGCGATGAGTGTCCACGTGTTCCCCACAACGGCAGGTAGAGAGACAACAGGGAACAAGACAGGAATGATCTCTGCCCTCATGGACCTTACTTTCTAGTGTTCCAGACAGGCTTGGAGCTAACCACCTAAATGTGTGTTTAATTAACACGTATTTGTATTAGTGACCCATGGACTTTGTGACCCCGTGGACTGTAGCCCACCAGGCTCCTCTGTCCATGGGATTTCCCAGGCAAGACTACTGGAGTGGGTTACCGTTTCCTTCTCCAGGGGATCTTCCCAATCCAGGGATCGAACCTGGGTCTCCCGCATTGCAGGCAGATTCTTTACTGTCTGAGCCACCAGGGAAGCCTGTTTAATTAATAGCATGATGAAAAAGAGCGGATATATGTGTACATACAGCAGATTCATTTCGCCGTGCAGTAGAAACCAACACAACATTATAAAACAACTGCTCCAATAAAAATTAATGTAAAAATTAAAAAATCGTGGGATGGACTTCATGAGGCACCCAGGGCAGTCCTGGAATGGACAGTGGGAGGACCTGACCGAGCTGCAGGGGACACCAGGAACGGCTTTCTGAGGAAGGGGCATGAACGCAGAAGCCAGAAGAAGCGCAGGGCTTGGCAGATGAGGCGGGTGGCGGAGGAGGATGGAGGGGGGCTCCAGGTAAAGGGAACTTGAGTGTGAAAGACCTGGGAGGGCGGGGGGTGAGGGTCATTAGAGAGACTAGGGGAGACCCACGGAGAGAGTGGCAGTGGTACAAGGTGCAGAAGGGCGTGCAGGCGGGGGTCCACCGTGGTCCCCTGGGTCACGTTAAAGAGTTTGGCTTTTCCCCCAAGAACAGCGGCAGTCACTGGAGAAAGTCACAGGAGCGTGATGATGGAGGCACGGCACGGTTAGTCTGCACTTTTGGCCCCGCCAAGCAGAGAACAGGAAGAGGAAGGTTTAGTGTGGGGACAGACAGACTAGTTCGGAGCTATTGCAGTGGTGTCAGATGAGAAACGCCAATGGTTTGGTCGAGCTAGAGAAATAGAGAGAGATGAACTGTCTTGGAATCGATTCAGGAGGTGTTAGGCGTGGAACATGGTGTCTGATTGCACCTGGAGAGGGAGGGAGGGAGAAGCATGCGGATAATTGCCGAGTTTCCAGCCGGTAGCGATGTCAGGGTCCTTTAATAAACAAGCGACCAGGAGAAGCCGAGAGGGGACCACATGAGTCTCGTCTGAGTTTAATTTGCCTGAGACATATCCAAAGAGCGAAGTTGGATAAAGGGCTGAGCATGAGTTCTGTAGAAAAGCCCCTGGGTGGAGGCATCACCACTCCCAGTTTAAACACGAGAAGCTGGCCTCAGGGAGCTCGCATATGTGCCCAGGAACTGGGCCAGTCCCAGTTCATCTCCGGGGAGAGCAGCCCCATCAAACCCCGGATCCCACACTTCCTGCCCGAGCCAGCGCCCCGTCCTGTCCCGGGTCCGGTGGGTCCAGCGGGCCGGCTCGCGTCAGCTCAGGGACAGCCCTTGGCTGAAGCAGTGTCGTCACCTCGGGGCAGAGGGAACAGCCGGGGAGACTGTACGTGGACCAGGGTGCCTGGCCCTGATGCTGGGACTCCTCCCACCCGGCTCGCCCACACTCCTGGCCCTCGCTTCAGCCACAGGTCTCTGGATGCAGCACTCTGGGTCCAGGACCCCTGGATCCTGCTTTGCCCTCCACCAGGGATGCCTCCCCCTGTGTCTTTATCTGCCATCTACCTCTCCCCAGCCCCTAATATTTCTGGTAAACCACCCAAGCTTGCATCTTCATCAAGAAACCCTCCTATGTCTCCATCAAGAAAACCAGATGAACCCCTGTGCACCCCCAGCCCCCAGGAACTGCTGTCTGCTCGTCCAGACCTCCGCCTTCTCCAGCTCCTGCTCTCGGGTGTGAGTGCCTCCCGCCGCTCAAGAAATGTGTTTTCTGTTGAAGGGAATGTAAACAGGTGCAGTCACTTTGGAAAACAGTATGGAGATTTCTCGAAGTCTAAAAATAGAACTACCATATAACCCAGTGATTCCACTGCTGAGTATATATCTGAAAAACACAAAACAAAACAAAAAACTAACTCAAAAAGATAAATGCCCAGGAAGTTCATAGCAGCATTATTGACAGTTACCAAGATACAGAAGTAACCTAAGGACCCATCAACAAACCAACGGATAAAGAAAATGTGACCACACAGGCTCACACAAGGGAGCACTACTCAGCCACGAAAAGAACAAAATGTTGCCATTCGCAGCAACATGGATGTACTCAGAGGCGGAAGTAGTGCAGAGGAGGAAGTAGTGCAGAGGAGGACGCGTGCTGTAGGGCACTGCTTGCACGTGGACTCTGAAAATACAACTGTGAATGTCACAAGAGAAAGAAGCAGACTCACAGACGCAGAAAGCCAAGGTGGTTATCAGCGGGGAGGGATGGAGGGGAGATGTGGGTGGGGGAGGGGAGGTACAAACCAGCAAGTGTAAGACAGGCTCAAGGGTGTATCGTTCAACATGGGGAGTACGGCCATTATTTTGCAATTTGTAATAATATATAGCGCACATGTGTAATAGATGGAAAGTAACCTTTAAAATTGTATACAAATTTAAAAGTTAAAAAAATATATATATATAAAAAAAGAATTGTTTTGACTACAAATTCTACAAAAGAATTGCAGCCAGAATTCCTCGCTGCCCAAGCAGGCCTGATGTGCACTCTTGGCGCGGGCTCACCGACAGGTGGGAGAGGATAGCGGTAAGACCCCAGGTAAGACCCTCAACCACCCTGCCTGGACCTCAGCCCTGCTCCAAGTCATTCTCTCCATGGCCTCAGGCAAGTCACCTCCCTTCTCAGATCCCCCGTTTCCTCATCTGCAAAAAGCAGCTCTTAATGATCGCCCTCACAGCTTATATTTGAGGATTAAACAAATTCAAGTGTACAGAGGTCACAGAGAAGACCCTGCCCAAGGTATCCACGTCATACACGCTCTGTAAATGTCAGCACCATAATTATTATTAATTCCACATGAATCATCTTCTACATAAAAGACAACCTCCGCTAGCCTCCGGGGGGTGAGTCCAATCTCTAAAGTTGGAATCGTGGTAAGGGAGGATCAACCAGGTGGGGCTCAAAGATGGGAAAGCCTGAAACAGATCACATAGTTTCTTTGTTAAAAAAAATCATTGGGCCATGTTCATGAGAAAGCAGATGCGTGAGAATAGGTTTATCAAGGTGGTTTTCAGTTCCACTGCAATTTAAAATAAATACGTCAATTTAATGTTTATAGAGTGAGTTATGCCTTATTAGGGACACGGTGAGCTGAGGAAACTTGGCCAAGGCGAAATTTGAGAAATTGGCCCCGGCCGTGAGAGTAATTACAGCCGTGCTTTAGTGCGCCGTCCTGCCCAATGATATTCTCATTCTGTCTAATTTATTAGTTTATTAGCTTCATGGTGAATATAGAAAGTTATATCACAACATGGGCCTAATTTGATCGAGCCAAATTTTCATGTCTTCCCGAGGTGGCCTTAATAAAGGAAGAGACACCTGCTTTGAAATTGTTTCCAAGTTTTCAAGAAAGGCTCAGGGCAGAGTTCCAAGACTCTGGGTCCTGGGGCTGCAGACTAAAAAGGCAATAAAGGACAGTGGCCCAGAGTGCAGACTGTCTGGTCTCAAACACCAGCTTCTCCGCTTCTCGCCATGTGGCCTCAAGTCCTTAGCCGATCCAGGGCTCAGTTTTCTCGCCTATAAAATGGGAGCAATAATAATGCCTACCTCGACTGCTCACCACTGTCTCCCCAGAGCCCAGCACCGTGCCTGGCTTGCCACAGGCGTTTGACAAATATTGCTGGATGAATGTGGCAGAGACCAACATCCATATAAGGTGCCGAGCACATAGTCACCACTACCCTCCTCTCGTGCACACGGTGCCAGCTCTGACTCATTTAACCCGCACCAACACTCTGAGAGCTGGGCACTACTGTCATCATGAAGCAGGGCAAAGACTAGTAGAGTTTTGACAAGAGAACACACTGGTCACAGCAAAACCCTCTTCCAACAACACAAGAGAAGACTCTACACATGGACGTCACCAGATGGTCAACACCAACATCAGATTATATTCTTTGCAGCCAAAGATGGAGAAGCTCTATACAATCAGCAAAAACAAGACCAGGAGCTGACTATGGCTCAGACCATGAACTCCTTATTGCCAAATTCAGACTTAAATTGAAGAAAGTAGGGAAAACCACTAGACCACTCAGGTATGACCTAAATCAAATCCCTTATGATTATACAGTGGAAGTGAGAAATAGATTTAAGGGCCTAGATCTGATAGATAGAGTGCCTGATGAACTGAGGTTCGTGACATTGTACAGGAGACAGGGATCAAGACCATCCCCATGGAAAAGAAATGCAAAAAAGCAAAATGGCTGTCTGGGGAGGCCTTTACAAATAGCTGTGAAAAGAAGAGAAGTGAAAAGCAAAGGAGCAAAGGAAAGATATAAGCATCTGAATGCAGAGTTCCAAAGAATAGCAAGAAGAGATAAGAAAGCCTTCCTCAGTGATCAGTGCAAAGAAATAGAGGAAAACAACAGAATGGGAAAGACTAGAGATCTCTATGTTCACTATGAACAAAGCTAGTGGAGGTGATAGAATTCCAGTTGAGCTATTTCAAATCCTGAAAGATGATGCTGTGAAAGTGCTGCACTCAATATGCCAGCAAATTTGGAAAACTCAGCAATGGCCAGAGGACTGGAAAAGGTCAGTTTTCATTCCAGTCCCAAAGAAAGGCAATGCCAAAGAATGCTCAAACTACCGCACAATTGCACTCATCTCACACGCTAGTAAAGTAATGCTCAAAATTCTCCAAGCCAGGCTTTAGCAATACGTGAACTGTGAAATTCCAGATGTTCAAGCTGGTTTTAGAAAAGGCAGAGGAACCAGAGATCAAATTGCCAACATCTACTGGATCATGGAAAAAGCAAGAGAGTTCCAGAAAAACATCTATTTCTGCTTTATTGACTATGCCAAAGCCTTTAAATGTGTGGATCACAATAAACTGTGGAAAATTCTTCAAGAGTTGGGAATACCAGACCACCTGACCTGCCTCTTGAGAAACCTATATACAGGTCAGGAAGCAACAGTTAGAACTGGATATGGAACAACAGACTGGTTCCAAATAGGAAAAGGAGTACATCAAGGCTGTATATTGTCACCCTGCTTATTTAACTTCTAAACAGAGTACATCATGAGAAACGCTGGGCTGGATGAAGCACAAGCTGGAATCAAGATTGCCGGGAGAAATATCAATAACCTCAGATATGCAGATGACACCACTCTTATGTCAGAAAGTGAAGAGGAACCAAAAAGCCTCTTGATGAAAGTGAAAGTGGAGAGTGAAAAAGTTGGCTTAAAGCTCAACGTTCAGAAAACGAAGATCATGGCATCTGGTGCCATCACTTCATGGGAAATAGATGGGGAAACAGTGGAAACTGTCAGACTTTATTTTGGGGGGCTCCAAAATCACTGCAGATGGTGACTGCAGCCATGAAATTAAAAGACGCTTACTCCTTGGAAGAAAAGTTATGACCAACCTAGACAGCATATTGAAAAGCAGAGACATTACTTTTCCAACAAAGGTCCGTCTAGTCAAGGCTATGGTTTTTCCAGTGGTTATGTATGGATGTGAGAGTTGGACTGTGAATAAAGCTGATCGCCGAAGAATTGATGCTTTTGAACTGTGGTGTTGGAGAAGACTCTTGAGAGTCCCTTGGACTGCAAGGAGATCCAACCAGTCCATTCTGAAGGAGATCAGCCCTGGGTGTTCTTTGGAAGGGATGATGCTAAAGCTGAAACTCCAGTACTTTGGCCACCTCATGCGAAGAGTTGACTCATTGGAAAAGATTCTGATGCTGGGAGGGATTGGGGGCAAGAGGAGAAGGGGACGACAGAGGATGAGATGGCTGGATGGCATCACCGACTCGATGGACGTGAGTCTGAGTGAACTCCGGGAGTTGGTGATGGACAGCGAGGCCTGGCGTGCTGCGATTCATGGGGTCGCAAAGAGTTAGACACGACTGAGCGACTGAACTGAACTGAAGTGTCATCATCCCCATTTTGGAGATGGGGAAGCTGAGGGACAGAGAGGTAGTGACTTGCGGAGGGTCCCACCACCAGTAAGTGGCAGAACTGGAATCCAATGCCAGGAGCCCAGGTCCAGGGGGACCGTATCATGTCACCTCTGTCTTTAGCGTTCCTTATGTTGTAGCTTTATTATTCCTAACAAAGGTCCAGGTGATGTCTTGATTTCAGATGTCTAGCCTCTAGAATTATGTGGGAATTAACTTCTGCTTTTTTAAGACATGCAGTTAGTAGTATTTTGTTGCAGTAACTTGAATAAACCCATATGGGCAGCGTCAACCCAGCTGAACATTTGCCTTCCTGAAGCGCCTCACAGGGATACCCCCAAAAGAAATGAACACTCAAGTTACAAGTGATTTCATGTCATTGTGAAAAATTTGAAACAACTCCCCTCAATCCCCCTCTGCGGGAGAATGGATAGATGAACAAGCTGATCCGGACAGCGGAGCACTACGCAGCAACGAACAGTGACGGCTCGCTGCCTTGTGCCACCACAGAGACGAATCGCCCGGATGTGCCGAGAGGGAGACGCCAAATGCAGAAAGCATGATTCTATTTGTGTGCAGAGCAAAGACAAGGAAAGCTAGTCTAAGTTGATTTAGAAGTCAGAATCACGTTTTCCTCTTGTGGAGAGAAACCTCAAGGGATGCTGGAAACGCTTTATATCCTGATCTGGGTGGTGGGTGGGCAGCAGGGTATATACCTGTGTAACAATCCCCTAAGCTAGAGATGAGATGAAGCCTTGATGAAGCCCTTTCCTGTGTGTGTGCTATGAAAGTGAAAGTGTTAGTCACTCAGTTGAGTCCGACTCTTTGTGACCCCATGGACTGCCGTGTCCATGGGAATCTCCAGGCAAGAGTACTAGAGTGGGTTGCCGTTCCCTTCTCCAGGGGATCTTCCCAGCCTAGGGATCGAACCCCAGTCTCCTGCATGTATGTTATACCCTGATGTAAAAGGCAAGTAAGTAGATGGCGACCCCTCACGGGGGAGAGCCTCAGAAGCCTCACAGAGGCACCTGGAGTTGGCTGGCTTGGTCTCCAAGAGGCTGGGAGTGTGGAGCAGCTAGGGTTGATGAGGTCTGAGCAGCGGAGGAGGGCCACACAGCCGTGAGCAGGCTGGGGGCACACTGACTGGCATCTAAAGAGGCTTTACGACGAGTCCAGGAGACGCCCCCATCCCCGCCGTCCAGCAGCAGCTGGAGCAGCTGGTGGGGACTCACCTGCCCCTCCCCACCCCAGGTCTCCCAAGCTGACATC
Source organism: Bos indicus x Bos taurus (assembly GCF_003369695.1). Taxonomy (NCBI): domain Eukaryota; kingdom Metazoa; phylum Chordata; class Mammalia; order Artiodactyla; family Bovidae; genus Bos; species Bos indicus x Bos taurus. The sequence goes on from NC_040077.1 coordinate 134,021,072, forward strand.
ACAGCCTTGGCGAGCAGGGGAGAAACAGAGCGGGGAGAGCTAATGGCGCAGAGACACAGCCCAGGCCGTCTCTCCTCCCCTGCCAGCTCGCTCCGCTGGGCCCTGCTCTGATCTAGTCCCATCAACTCCATCCCTCCCGGGGCACCCTGGGATTTCCCTGTCAGACCTCAGCACTCTCCAAGCAGAGAACACCTGGTACATTGCGGAGGCAAAGAAGGCAGGCTTTCAGCAGCTGGTCAGAGGCAGTGACGAGAGCGGCCTCCTGGGGTAAAACCAAGCACCGTGGAAGAGTACGGCCAGGGGCTCAGAGAGGCAGAGTGCTCCGCCCAAGGTCCCACAGCTCTACGGAGCAGGCCTGGCCCCCGGCTCCAGACTCCCCAGACTCCAGCAACAAGCAAGTGAATGAACTTCCAGGCCCTTCGTGACTGGAGGGGGTGAGGTCCAGTGAAGCAGACTGCTTGGTTCAAGTCTTGGCTCTGCCCCACACATAACCTGGGGTAAAGAATCGAATCACTTGGCCCCTCAGTTTTCCCATCTGTAAAATGGGACTGATAGCGGTTATCTCCTCCGTAGCTGTGAGTTTTCACTTGGCACATAGTAAGCCCCAGACAAACGTTTGCCGTAATAATGAGCTGGTGTTATTACCATTGGCAGCCACAAAGATGAAAGGAAAGGTCACATTTCTGCTTGGGATCCCTTTGAGGGCATCAGACACCCAGAGAGACCCCGTGTGGGCACCCCCTGCTCTTTCTCGGTGACTCTAGTGGGGAGAAGCAGCGGCTGGCAAAGCCCAGATCCCGCTGTGGCAGGGTGAGTGTGAGTGTGAGTGAGTTGTGAGCCAGTGTGAGCATGCACACGAGGCACCAGCGGGATCCCGCGAGGACAGCTCTGGACAGCGTTCCCGAGCACGTGGGCCCGAGCTCCGCCACTCCCAGCTGCCGCTTAAAGTCCTGGATCCATCCCTGCAGGAGGCACAGGTCCTGGGGTTGGATTTGGACCCTGCTTGTCCAAGAGACCTCTTAGGGTCATCTGGGCCATCCCTCTGCCTTCCCACCACACTCACGTCAAGCCAGGAAATGGGGGCCCATGCCCCTGGGGGAAGTGGGAAACAGGGAGTCGAGGGCAGAGGGCAGGGCTCCGGGTGGCCAGGTTGGTCTGGTCAGTGAGGATGGCAACAGGGTGGGCACACACTCGGGGGCCCTGGGTCCTGGCCTCTGACCCCACAGGGAAGAGCTCCCAAAGCAGGCACCACGGCCCCAGCCCCCAGCCCCAGGAGGCCCACAGATGCCCACACTGCAACCTGGGCATGTGGACACCCGGGCATGGAAGGCCACCCGCATGCCCCGGACCCCACGGTCCATCCCAGAGCTCTGCACACTGCACTGCAGCCCTCTCTCTTTTTAAAAAATAATATCATCTTTATTGATGCTGTTGCAATTGGTGCTGTTTTATTTATTTGTAAACTATTTTCTTGGCTGTGTAGCACGTGGGATCTTAGTTTCCTGCCGAGGGATCAAACCTGTGCCCCTTGCGTAGGAAGCAGGAACCACTAAACCACCAGAGAGGTCCCTGCAACTATCTCTTTATGTGTCTTTCTGGGCCTCTGTTCCCTCATCTGTAAAATGGGACACGAGGCTCAGTTTACCTCACAGGATGCTGTGGGGCTGGAAGGACACAGTGCACGAAAAAGGTTTAAAAAGTGAAAGTCGCTCAGTCGTGTCCGACTCTTTGTGACCACATGGACTCTACAGTCCATGGAATTCTCCAGGCCAGAATACTGGAGTGGGCAGCCTTTCCCTTCTCCAGGGGATCTTCCCGACCCAGGAATTGAACCGGGGTCTCCCGCGTTGCAGGCAGATTCTTTGCCCTCTGAGCCACCAGGGAACCCCTTAAAGCACGTTGGTGTTCAGCAAATAGCCCTCCCTTTGGAAGAGGTGAGGGATCTTTTTTCTGGGATCATGTCTTCCTGCTCTTCTTAAAGTGCGCCTGGCTCATCCGAGGGGCTCAGAAATGATGTAAGAGTTCCTACCAGCCCTCACCACAGCTCAGGGTAAGGGCTGGACTCATCAGTCTTCTTATCAATGAATAAGCTGAGGCTCCAAACCCCGCTCAGTGTCACCACGGAGTGCATCGGGCAGAGGCGAACCAGAGCGGCACATCCACCCACATCCCAGTCGAGTGGGGCCCTGTACCCCGGTGCCCCGAGATTGCTGGAGCACTTACAGAGCTGAGAGTCTGTGTTCTGCCTCTGACCTCTCACATAGCTGGTAGGCTTAAATCCTGGCTCGGCTGCGTGCTGGCTGTGTGGCCTTGGGCGAATCACTTACTCTCTCTGTGTTCCATCTTTTCAGCCACCAGTGAGGGTGGTAAGAGCCCCGACACTGCGAGGCTTTAGGAGTCAGTGTGTGTAAAGCACTTCCAGCAGGGTATGGCGCAGACTACGAGCCTGATAAACCCTGGCGTTGGCATTTTTGTTAGTTCTCAGATCCCAGGGCTCTGTCTATAGCATCGCTCTCATGGGGGAAGCAAAAATCCAGGGAAGTTAAATTAAAGTGCTCGAAAGCCCCTGGCAGGGTAGCTGAGCAGGGGGCAGAGTTATGACCGGCTTTAGTCCCATGGCCCCCACAAAACACTCACGATGCCCAGGAACATTAACCTAGGAGGGGAAGAGAGAGGGAAAAAAAGACATGCCCAAACGAATGCCCTGTCAAGGAAGGAAATATGTAATCAATTAACTCAGCCTCCCCAAACCTCTCCAAATCATAATTAGGAGTGTCAGCTTACGAGGAAATTGCCATAGTGCGGACTAGCTGCACTCCCTGGAGAATCCAAACGGGAACACACAGAAGCCAGTGGGCTCTGGGCTGGTCCCCATGTCGTAACCTCTGGACATCTGTCTCCCGGGCCCTGGCCCAGGTCCATCGCCTATTCCCGTTAGTGCAGGGGACACGGAGTGGACAGCGTTACGGCCAGGAAGGGCATCAGGGGAAAAAGGGGGATGGACGCTCTGGGAAGTTGAGTGACTGGCCAAGCCACATCACAACTTCATTGCAGACTCAGGACTACACCCCTGGGCTCTGGCCTCGATGCTGGGCGGACGGATAGCAGTCAACGCTGTGAAAAGCAACCAGGAGCAAAGGGATAAGAGGGACTGGGTCAGGATGGGGGCTCCTTCCGCCGAGGATGGAAGGCATTGGAAGCCGGGAAGGACACTGGTCGTCAGAAGCCAGCCTCTCCATTGCAGATCGCTCATGGGCTGTGTGGTCCTCATCCAACTTCTCTGGGTGCCTCTCTGCTTCATGTAAAATGAGAAGAACGCCCTGCAGCCTTAGGTGGTATAGCTCCATCATCTCAGTCTTTGTCATTTGGTTTGGAGGCAACATTGTGGCTCGGCTGGTAAAGAATCTGCTTGCAATGCGGGAGACCTGGGTTCGATCCCTGGGTTGGGAAGATCCCCTGGAGAAGGGAATGGCCACCCACTCCAGTATTCTGGCCTGGAGAATTCCATGGACTGTATAGTTCATGGGGTTGCAAAGAGTCAGACACGACCGAGTGACTCTCACTTCAGTTTGGAGGTGACGGGAGCCAGTTCTGCACAAGAGGCTCACGGCCCACTGACGCTTTCTCCTTGGTTTCCACTGGTGGCAGGTTTCAGGTGACTCCTTCTCCTGGACTAAGCCTAGCTTTGCAGCAAGCGAGTGATCCAGCTGGGAGTTACTCCTGCCCACACTCACTCATTCACGCATCCACTGACGAAATGCACACTCCTGTCTCCTGCCTTCTCCCAGCCAAGCTCTTCCAGGACCCTTAGGCTCAGCAAGGCTCCCCTCCACCATTCATTCCACTCAATCCTCACCTCCTGAAACAATTACCTTTTGAGGCCAGGAAGATTCTCCCAGAACCTGGGAACTTTATTAGGCCGCAGTAATATATTAAAGAGGAGCTTTGAATCACCCGGAGCAAATTCTAATGTGAAGACATACCACGGTGACAAATACTTTGTTCTAAACTGTTTACTAAATTAAGTCTTTCCTGGACATTTTTGGCCTTCAATTTTTTTAATACCAGCAATAAAGTAGTTGCGTAATTAGTAATAAAGCTGACATTCGGGTTATTGATTTTTTTTACTTAGAAGAGGATAATATGTGTGCGAGTGTCTGTGTGTGTGGGTATGTGTGTGTGCAGATAATTTCTAACAGCTCTGGTTCTCTGACTGCAGATACAGTATTTGTCATCTCAGCCACTCTGTCCATGGGCTGTGGTTCGGGGGAAGTTGCCCTGAGCTCTTTGGCATGGAAATGACTCCCCTTTAGGCGTCAGAGGTTGAATTTCAGCTCTGCAGCTGACTTGCTGTGTGACCTCAGGGACTCCATCCACAGTCTCTGGCCTCTGTTTTCTCATCTGGAGCATGAGGAGGTCTGTTGGAAGTGATGCCTAGCTCCTGCAGATCTGTCCCGACCCTGGGAGGCCACAGCGACTTGGACTGGTGTCTGTGTCGGCGGCTCGCATGGTTACCTCTGCGGGCCAGACCCTCCCCCGTGTCCTGCGTTTTCAGTGACCTTCATGCCGTCTCTGCTCTGGTGTCTCACAGACACGTCTGCTGTGTGTGTGTCAGTCGCTCAGTCGTGTCTGACTCTTCACGACCCCAAGGACTGTAGCCCGCCAGGCTCCTCTGTCCATGGGATTCTCAAGGCAAGAATACTGGAGTGGGTTGCCATGCCCTCCTCCAGGGGATCTTCCCGACCCAGGGATCGAACCCAGGTCTCCTGCATCACAGGCAGATTCTTTACCATTTGAGCTACAGGGAAGTCGTAACAGACATGTCTAACCTGGTCCAATCAGAACTGAATTTTGCACCCAACACGCAGCCCTAGCTGGTCTGCCTGTCCTCACGCGGCAGGAAGGAGCCCCTGCACTGAAATGTGGGGTCTTGGCCCCAGACACCAGCGCCAGATCCTCTCTTGCGATGTCCCTCCACTTCCGGTCTGTCCGCAAGTCCTGCTCGCTCTTCGCCCGTTCCCCCCTCCCACCCCCACCCTAGCCAGCTCATCGCCACCTGTCCTCCTGGGTCTCCCAGCCTCCGCTTTCACGACCTCGCCAATAGCTAAGGTGGATTTTTCAAAAACACACACGTAGAGGCAAGATCAACCTCGAGGGCTCCTCATGGCCTCCAGAATACAATTCAAACTCTCGTGACCCAGAATGTTCTACAGCAGCGGTTCTCAACCTGCCTGCCTGTGGAAATCACCTTAGGGGCTTTGAACAGCTGAGCCCCGGTCGTGTTCCACCCCACCACCTTCCCCTCCAAGCCCGTAGAGTTCTGGCTTGACCAGCGGGGCGTGGCCTGGGCATCAGGAGTGTGTCAAGTCCCCGGATGTTCCTGACGTGGACCTTGGATGCAGCACTGGCCTCGTCTCGGGGGTGATTGGAGCCACGGGCTCTGAGCCCTTCCCCCAGGCCCGCAGAAGGAGAATCTGCTTTGGAACAAGCGACTGCTGGGAAGGTCAGGTTCAAGAAGCTGCTCCCGAGATCTGGCCGCTGCTGACTCCTCCCGGTCTCCCACCTCCTCGTGGAGCTCATCAACCCCAGCCTCTCTGGGGTCGTTTCCGCTCTTCTTGTCACGTGGAGCTTGCTCCCAGCCCAGGCCCTTGTTTCCCCCTCTGCTGGAGTCCTCACTCCCTGGCCTTGGTGTGGCTGCTTCATCTTGCCATCCAGGCCTCCAAGAGCACCCCGTGCTTCCGGCAAAACCCCAGGAATGTCGGCTCCACGGGGACAAGGTTCTCACCGGCCGTGTTCACCCTGTCCCCCGAGGTCTTCAGTTAAGAAACAGTTTTTAGTGGTGAATGAACGCCTAGGGCGCGCCCTGACCGTGATGCAAGCAGCCCGTCCCCCGAGGTCTTCAGTTAAGAAACAGTTTTTAACGGCGAATGAACGCCTAGGGCGCGCCCTGGCCGTGATGCGAGCAGCCCGTCATCAGAACTGCATTTTGTCACTGCCCCCCGACCAAGGGTGCCGCCTGACGCCGGGCTTGCAGTTCCTCGGGGATGATTCTGGATGAAGACACTTTCTCTGAAAGGCCCCTGGTAAAAGGCAAATTGCCAAAGCCTGCCCCGTCCAGATTCTGGTGGCTCAGATGATAAAGAATCTGCCCACGATGCAGGAAACCTGGGTTGGGAAGACCCCCTGAGGAAGGGAATGGCTAGACTCTGGTGTTCTTGCCTGGAGAATCCATGGACAGAGGAGCCTGGTGGGCTGCAGTCCATGGGGTCACAGTCAGACAGGGCTGAGCGACTGACACTTCCACTTCCCCCACTCTCTTACCCTTCTGTCCCCCACCCCTCCCCTGACCCAGGTCCCATTGGCATAGGGGCTCAGGCCCATTGCCTGGGGAGTCCCCCAGAGGGGGAAAGTTCTGCAAGATAGGGAAGCTCTCCCAGCTCTTGGGATAGTCACTTCCCTTCTCCGGGCTGAGCTTGGTCCCCATAGAGAGGGTCTGAGATCTAAACTCCATAGGGTTCAAGATAATGATGGATGGGAAAGTTGTGCTGACCGTTTGAAATAATTCCATATTTAGAGAACCTGTCAGCTTCCCTGGTGGCTCAGACGGTAAAGCGTCCGCCTGCAATGCAGGAGACCTGGGTTTGATTCCTGGGTCTGGAAGGTCCCCTGGAGAAGGGCATGGCGACCCACTCCAGTATTCTCGCCTGGAGAATCCCATGGACAGAGGAGCCTGGCGGGCTGCAGTCCGTGGGGTAGCAGAGTTGAACGTGACTGAGCGACTTCACCTCACTTCATCAATTTAACAGATCTCTACGGAGACCTTGTGTTGGACACTGAGGTCTTAGAGGTGAAGAAAGGAAGTTCCTTGTCTTGAGGGAGAAGACCCATCCCCGCTGATTGGGGGTGGGGCGGGGGTGGGGGCAGCATAGGTGGGGCCCCTCCTTGCAATACCCGAGTGCACCACCGGGGGCAGCATAGGTAGGGCCCCCTCCTTGCAATACCCGAGTGCACCACCAGGGGGCAGCAGACAGCTCTGCAAGCGCCTCCCTCCCCAGCAGAGAACCTGGTGAGAAGGGGTCCCAGGGGTGTCTAGTGGGCCGGGGACAAACAGAACATGAGGGCATGTTGGTGCAGCACGCTGATCCGTGCCAACTGTGGGCTCAACAGAGCACGTCCGCCTCGGTCACTGCACCTAAGGTCTCCACTAATCCAAGATCCAATCCCCGGTAAGCACCCCTGATCCGCACCCCCAGGGTGGGTGGGGACCCACCCGGAGCCCTGGGACCCAGGGTCTGTGCTGCTGGGGAGATTCTGGGGCCCCAGAGGGGCTTCAAGCCAAGAGAGGCAAGAATGTGCCGGGAGAGGAGAGGGAAATGTATTGTGCCTGTGTGTGTGCCCCTGTACTCTGCGGCAGAGAACGGGAGGGCAGAGCCCCCGCGCGGGAGAGAGGAACGGGGAGCTGAAGTAAAGAAGAGGAGGTCATGCTAAGAAAGGGAAACCACGGAAGCAGAAAAAAAGACGGAAATTCAAGAAACGAGAAGATCAGCCTCTACTGGTGGGAAGTGAAAGGAGGCAGGACCTGTCCTTCGCAGCATCCTGAGCTCCACCATGTGCTAGCGATGCTGGCCCGCCCCGGCTGGGTAGGGAGGGGCAGGTTTGTGTGAGCGGATGATTGCGACCTGGCCTGAGGAGAGCTGAATGCCACGCACAGGATGTTCCTGGAGAACCGTCAGTAGCACTGATTCTGCGTGGGGGCAACAGGGCTGGGGAGGGCTGGGTTTGCACCCACTGCTGGGCTTCAAAAAGGTGAAGAAGGCCAGACGGCCGCTGGAGGAGAGGAGGGGAGACTCGTGTCAGCACCAGGAGCAGTGGCGGGGGCGGGGGGGTAAGCAGGGCGGGGCGGGGGCGCTGTCACGCTCAGTGGGGACGTGGGCAGAGCCGCGGAAGCATGTTCGCCTAAATGGATTTCCCAGCATCTCCACGGAACTGATGCCGCCGGTGGAGGCAGCCGAGGAGAACTGGGAGTCGCACTTCTGGGGCCAGGATCGGGCGTCAGTAGGTCTCCTTGGCCAGGGTGTCGAGGGGCCAGGAACTGCCAGGCAGCATCTATTTTTAAGGTGATGACTAACTCTGGCAGCTTCCTACCTGGAGGCATCAAGCGGCTGGGACCGCAAATCCGCTGTGTGCCAGCATGCGTGTGTGACCTCATGTATGTGTCAGGATGAAGACACAGGTCACCCACTGTCACTAAGTCGCTTGAATCCCCAGCGCCTGCCAGGGGGCCTGGCACAGGCTGGTCACTCTTAACTGTTCACTGGATAAGCCTGCGCTTGATGGTCTAGAGGCCTACTGTGGCTCCAGGGCCCCTGTGAATGCCATAGCTTGGGTGGGAACTCAAGCTTCCCCATGCACAAGCTGTGTGACCTTGGACAAGTGACCGCCCCGCTCTGTTCTTTCGTGTCATCGTCTGTACAAACAGGATCCAGTGAGCCTGAGATCTGCACTCCATGAGATGGTTGCAGTGGTTAAACATGATGATGGATGGGAAAAAAGTTTTTGCTGATTGTCTAAAATGATCATTCCATATCTGGATAACCTGTCAGCCTATTGATTCAGGAAACATTTACTGAGGCCCTGGGCTCTCATCCCAGCCCCTGTGTCAGGCGCTGAGGATCTAGAGACAAAGAAGGGAGCGGCGAGCTCTAAGAGACGGGACCCGGGAGGGGTGGCTGAGAGCGGGCATCTCTGAAGAGCAGTTCCTGTGGGCCTGACACAGAGGGCGGGGCCAGAACTCTTCTCTGACGGATGCTCTGAGGGTGGGAGGTCTGGGATGGGGTTCAGTGAAAGCTCTGGCTCAGGAAACATGGGTTCCCTCCACGTTTGGGTAAATCCTGGGAAGCTATAGCAAGAATATCTTGTTCCGGGGCCCCACTCCCAATCAAGGCCCCACTGCCTGAGAAACTTCTGTCTTCAGTCTTTTGATGGACAACGCGTGGTATTTGGGGGTGAGGACCCCTGAGGCTCTGGGAATGGCTGGTGCCTGGGAGGACACCCTGGACTGGGAGGTCCCTGGCTGCTCCAGCTAGCTTGCATCTTTAATCCAAACAAGTCTTGCCCCTGGGGGCTTTAGGACATTGTCGCCCAAGGCTGCCGGCAGCAAGTAGAATTATCTGCACCAGCTAATTCTAAAGCCGCTTCTTGTGGAATTCTTTGGCCCTGTCTGCACATCGGAGCAGATGGGAAGAGCTGTGTGCAGCAGAGCTTTCCAACCTCGCTGCCAACGTCTTTTACCTGGAAGACTTTTTAAAAGACTGCTTCCCCAGGCCTTGCTCCAGGCTGTTTGAATCAAATGCCATCTTGGTGGGGCCCAGGAATTGATATTTTTAAGCAACTCCCAAGGTGACCCTAATGTAGGTGGAGTGCTGATCGGCCCGTGGTGTAGACGCCGCCACCACCACCGAGGGTTTGTTGCGCTCAGGCGAGGTAACCGGCAGCCTCTCCTTGGGCCGTGGTGGGCTGAGAGGAAGGCACTCGGCTGAAAATTCCCTGGGAGGCGGGCTGCAGCCCCCACTCCTAAAATAATCCCTGGGTTTGATTTGGAGACCTGGCTGCTCCTTGGGGCTGGAGACCTGGGGTGTTCAATTCTGATGAGGCTCAGAGGCAGCCATTACGAAAAGAGTGTTGAAAGGGCTCAAGGTTCTCCTTGAAACATCACTCTGGCTCATTCGAATTCCTGGATGGGAGATTTCGGGGTGGGAGGGAGGCGTGGGTCTGCAGGTCAAGGACTGGATGTGACCTTGACGACTCTGAATGGGCAGGATCTGAGTTCATCCGCTCTCCCAGCGCACAGTAGGGCAGCCCGGCACATAACAGGGATCCAGCGTGTGCTTGCTGAGTGCTTGAATGAATGAAGAAATGAAGGACCATCTCCTGAACAAGCAGCACGGGTTCTGAATGTCCTCGAGACAAGAGATGTGTGGTCCCCGATAGAGGGAGGCGAGCTGCCCAATTCACTCTTGCAAATCACCAAGGGTCAAAGCACACTGTTCTTGGTACCAACAGCGGAGGAGGAGCTTGCCCGGTCTGGTAACAGCAGACACTACAGAAGGGACCCTGAACACTTCAAAGGGAAGCAAACCCTTCTCTTCTCCTGGGACCCAATAGTGACTGCGTCTATTTAAAAACCAGCTCTGTTTTTTCCTTTGAGCAGATTCCAGAGAGCTGAGACTTGGGAACCTCCGTCTGCCCACGCAGAGCAGCCTCACTAGACGTCAGCCCTCCCCTCCCTGCCTCCGGGCCTTTGCACACACCGTGGCCTCCACCTGCAGCATCCTGGGCTCCTTTGTCTAAAAAACCTACATACGCTTCAAGGGCCGCTTGAAACGCCACCTTCACCCAGTCTCCCCATCTCTGATTCATCGCCACATTACATCTGCATCCTCCCCGCGACGGCCATCACCTGACCACCTGAATTGCTCGCTATTTATCTCCATGTTTTATCTCCTCTCTCCTTTCATCCCACAAATATTTATAGTTCCTCTCTAAATGCCAAGTAGGCTCTGGGGTCACTGAGATGAAAAGGAGGGAGCAGAGCCTTGAGGAGATTACGGGCTCGTGGGGGTGGGGGCGGGGGAGCAGGCTTTAAGCTCACGGAGGCGGAGGCTGCCTCGTGCCCGCCGCTGAGCACCGCGCCCCCACGTCCGTGCCGGGAAGCTGCAAATGCTCAATACGAGCTATCCAGGGGATACGTGAACACATGCCTCTCCGAGTAATAAAGGAAGTGGCATTTCTTCTCGCATCCTCAATCCTCCCGGCTCTTCTTGCATTTACCCGATGTCTCCCACACCTCCCTCCCGATAAATATGAATTAGGAGGTGTAGCTGTGCTCTCACATTCAGCGCCAAGCCCCCTGGCTCTGCTCCACCTTCCCAGCTGTTCTCAACCTCCTGCAGCTTTGCGGGGCTGGGGGGCGGCTCTGGGACCGGCACACCGTAAAGTGTTCATGGAGAATGGACATCAGACCCCAGGGAGAAGGCTGACTCCCAGCCCCACCTCTGCCTCCTGGCCCCGGCCAGCCAGAGGCAGGGGTCCCGCTCCCTCTCCTAACTTAGCTCAGATTTGGAATTTCAGTCCTGAGACTTAAGAAGTGACTGCACTGTCTTCCTCTCCTGGGACCTCCAACTCACCCTCCGCCTGGCAACCAGGGTGAGCGTCACACGACACACACCACATGGGGCCCTAACCTCCCCTGGCTTCCAGGACGCAGAGAAGAAAGGCCAATGTGTCTCCGTGCTCCTGAACTCTGGCCACGCTGGTCCTCTGGCAGCTCGCCAAGCTCTTTCTCGCCTCAGGACCTTTGCACTTGCCATGGCTTTGACCTGAGATGCCCTCCCGACCTCCACCCCACCTGTCTGGCTCCCTTTTACCCTACAGATCCCGGCTCAGGTGTCGTCTCCCGTGAGAGACCCTGTATCACGCTCCCCCTCACGTATTCCCTGACTCTCATCCTCTCCATCACCTTCCCTTATTGCCTTCATGCAGTCATCACCAACTGTAGATAATTTTCCTTATTCTTTCAAACACATTTTTACCATCTGTCTCTTCTCACCCCCTGAATTGCAAGGCTCACCAGAGCAGATCTGATTATGTCTCGTTCACCATCTTATCCCCAGCACCATCCCTGACATGCAGCAATCGCTCGATTCCTTTGTGATAAATAAATGATGCCCATGTTGGGGAAAGGTGCGGAAGCCTGAATTCCATCTTCCTAAGTTTATTCCACAGCAGGGAGAGCATTAGTGGAAGACATCCACCCTGCCTTCCACCACTAACTCATCCACTCCGCAATTATCTACAAATTGTTCAGGGGATGCTGGGCTGGGGGCTGGAGAGACAGCAGTGAAAACATCACCCCCAATCCCTGTCCTCATGGGACTTCCAGTCAAGTGCGGGAGGCACTTTGAATACCCAGTGTCAGGGCAGGGAGGTGGGGGGTGGGCTGAGGGTGGAAAGACACCGGGGAGATGCCCCAGCCTGAGCAGTCAGGAAGGGCTTCCTGGAGGAAGCAGCATTTCAGCTGAAACTGAAGGATGAGTAGGGCCTTGGCAAAGGGAGGTGGGCCAGGCATGGGAAGGGCACACTCTTGACCCCTTGAGTCTAGATTTCCCTCATGGACAAAAGAGGGCTGGTGAAGCCTGCTCAGTGTTCTTGGAGACACCCTGGGCTGATGGCATGGGACAGGGACCACAGAGGGCTTCGGGAAATGGAGGGGGCGCCCTGTGGAGCGGGGAGCAGGGGCAGGGAAGGCTTGCTGTGCTTCACTGGGACCTCCAAGGAGGTCACGACTGCCATCTGGGGATGGCCACGCACTGCAGGGATTAACGTGCTTTGCCCACACAATCTCCCCATCGGTAGGGGAAGCCACCCATCTGTCCGCCTGTGCCCGGCTGATGGGACACGTGAACGGGGCCTGAGGCCGGGCCTGGGAGGACGGGTGGGGAGGATGGATGGACGTGCAGGAGGCCAGCAGGTGGGACTGTCGCCGACATCCTCTGTCCCCACTTAGTGGCCCCTGAGAGGCAGAACTGGAATCAAGGAATTGATTGGGAGCCGGTGGCTTACTTGGGAGGCTGGACCTAGAGTGGGGATGGAGGGGGAAGGGAGGTGACACGGATGCCTCTTGGAGCTTATTCCAGGGGGAAGCTGAGCCTTGGTCCAGCTGGGGAATGCGTGGACAGTGGGGAAGATGTGTCGGAATAGCCGCACCTGAGGTGCAAGAGTGTGGTGCTGCTTCCAACACCGCCCGCCGGTCATTGGCCAGGCTGTCCCCAGACGCCCCGGCACTTGGGCTCCAATGTCTGCACACCCGTCTCGTCCCACTGCCGACGTCTCCTGCCCAGCCCACAGGTCTCAGCCCAGGGCGCCCATCCTGGGAGGCTCTGCCTGGCACCCCAGCACCTTACTCCTCCTGACCCTGCAAGCGGCTCCCCCACCACAGGATTGTCACTGGACTCAAGACTTTGTAGAGCTTGTCATGATACGTTTATAGTCGTCTTGCTTCTTTTGTTTCCGCTCGGTCTTCCCCATGAGTGTAAAGGCCAGTCTTTCTCATTCCTCGCTGGATCCCCAGCATCTTGCATCACGCCATCTCTTAGAAGTGCTCAATTAAATATCCCTTGGACTTCCCTGGTGGCTCAGATGGTTAAGTGTCTGCCTACAATGCGGGAGACCCAGGTTCAATCCCTGGGTTGGGAAGATCTCCTGGAGAAGGAAATGGCAACCCACTCCAGGATTCCTGCCTGGAGAATCCCATGGATGGAGGAGGCTGATAGGCTACAGTCCATGGGGTCACAAAGAGTCGGACACAACTGAGTGACTTCACTTTCTTTCTTTCTTTTCTTTGAAGGGGTAAATTGCTGTCAATTCCAAGCTGGAAGTTCTGGGCTCTGAGGCTCTGAACTAGAAAGGCATGTGATACATGGAATCTTACGGTGGGGGGGTGGTCCTGGGAGGGGCGGTGACCTGCCCAAAAGATCATGAACTGGGGTCCTATACCTGCACCCCCACCTGGGACAGAAGCCCTGGCACCCCACCCAGCGCCCACCCCTCGGGGCCCCCCACCGGTGGCAAGAGAAGCTCTGGGAGTCCCTAGGGCTCCCTTGGCCGCCCAGGAACTGCTCTCTGCCAACTCTGGTTCATCTTCTCAGCCTCCTCTGACCCCGCTCTCCCTGCTGGAGAGGAAGCGGCCCAGACAGCTGTGCAGCTGGGACTCTCTCTAGATGAGACGCATTAATTTGCAAATATCTTCATTTATATGTGAATGCGGAGCCCCTGCCCCTCGCCAGCCTGAATGAGCCCTGCAGGTTGAGGAGCAGGTTCCCAGCACAGCTGCTCTGTGGCCTCGAGGCCACAATCAGATCAGACCCGAGAGGGTCTGCCCCTTCCTTCCCGTCCCTGTGGCCCCCTGCTCTGCTGCTCTCGGCCTGGGAGACCCCCCTGGTGCCTGAGGTCCTGGGAGAAGCCTGGGGAAGAAGTGAGCTCCGACCATGACTGCGCTGTGTCTGTGACCCTGGACAAGTCTCCTCCCCTCCGGGCCTCCGTTTCCTCATTTGTAAAACAGGGAAGGCTGCACGGTGGAGGGCTAGGATGACACGGGTTGGGGTCTGAGCAAGTTGATGTTGTTCCAGTGGGGGACCCTTGGGTGAGTCCCGAACTGAATTTCAACCTCATCTGTAAACTCAGGACCATAGAAAATAATAATGAGAACAATACCTGCTGCGGTCAAGGTGTTGTTAGTGATGATTAAGGGAAAGAGTGTGCATAAGGAGCTTTATGAGATTAAGAAAAAGGTGGCAGCTTTTTTTTTTTTTTTTTAATGGTGAGGCAGAGGCTTTTTTCTAGGCACTAACAGCAGACATGCACGGCTCTGGGGCTGGGGCTGCACTTACAGGGATTACTAACTCATGAGAGCCTCACGGGGCTGCTGGGAGCTTCTTCCTGTTGTCCCCTTTCAGAGATCAGGAAACTTGGGCACAGAGTTACCACCCCGAGAGATTACACTTCAGCAAGGGCTGGAGGAGCCGGGTTTAGAACTCAGGCCATCAGACTTGAGTCTCACCAAAACCCCACGATGACTGTTTAAGGCAATGTCAGTGCCAACTTGGCGCTTGCCAAGGGCACTTGGCATCTGCCTCTGTGGGGACGGAATCCTGTGCAGCTGCAGCTGTTGACCTTCGACACGCCTTCAGGGAAGTTCAGGGTGAACAGCAGGAATGAGACACTTTGTGCTCCAGAGGGCACAGTGGTAAAGAACCCGCCTGCCAGAGCAGGAGACGCAGAGGTGCGGGTTCCATCCCTGCGTTGGAAAGATCCGCTGGAGGAGGAAGTGGCGACCCACTCTAGCATTCTTGCCTGGAGAATCCCGTGGACGGAGGAGCCTGGTGGGATACAGTCCACAGGGTCGCAAGGAGTCGGATGCAACTGAGCACTTGCACGTTCATGCACGCTCACACGCACACAGCACACACGTGTTCCAGGATGTGGAACAGATCTTTAAATACTTAGATATTTTCAGGAACTGATTTCATGAGTCCAATCCTTGCACCTCCTCATATCTGGAAAAGCACTAAATCCCTTCACGGTGACGTCAGCCCCTCGTGACGAGCAGAAAACCTTCAGTGAGATAAGTGCTTGATTGCACGAACACCGCCTCCACCAGAGTCACCTCCCCCTCCTCTTTGGCGCAGTCTCCCAGAGCTGCAGCCCTCATGGTGCCCCGAGTAAGACTTAACTTGCAGCTCGCACACTGCGCGTGCTTTTTAAGTCAACACCAACCATATTAAGCCCTTTTAACAGGTGAGGACACCAAGGCCGAGAGAGGTCAAGGTCCCTGTGGTCAAAGGTAACTCAGCAGGGAGTAGCTGAGCTGGGGTTTGAACCAGGCCTTTGGACGCCAGGGCTGCAATCTGGATGCGTGAGATGGAGGGCATCCGGGATGTTCGGACAGTCCCTGAGTTTCCTTCCTGGCTCAGCAACCAGAGGCAGGGAGTTACTCTGGAACCCACACTTCCAGGAGCAGGTGTGTGTGTGTGTGTGTGTGTGTGTGTGTGCTCAGTTGTGTCCAGCTCTGTGACCCCATGGAGGGTAGCCTGCCAGGTTCCTCTGTCTATGGAATTTCCCAGATAAGAATACTGGAGTGGGTTGCCATTTCCTCCTCCAGAGGATCTTCCTAACCCAGGGATCAAACAGGTGTCTCCAGCACCGGCTTCATCGGCAGGCGGGCTCTTGCTGCTGAGCCACGAGGGAAGTCAGGAGTGGGTGGGGGGCTGACAGTGACGGGATGCAGGGGCTGTTGTTTTCAGAGGCCGTGGGCACCAGGCGGGGTGGGGCGGGTGGGGACGCTTTCTGGGAAGCCTGGGGTGATCCAGACGTTCACTGGTGCGATCACTTGTGCCGCCCAGAATGTTTTCTTCTCCAAAATGAGTTTTCACCTTTTTCTTTGCATTCTGATGGTAACCTGCTTGTCTTGCGTGTATGTGTGCCAAGTTGCTTCAGTCGTGTCCGACTCTTTACAACCCCATGGACTGTACCCCACTGGGCTCCTCTGTCCAAGGAATTCTCCAGGAAAGAATACTGGAGAGTGTTGCCATGCTTTAGGATCCCTTCCCAATCCAGGGATTGAGCCCATGTCTCTTACATCTCCTGCATCGACAGGTGGGTTCTTTACCACGAGCGCCACCTGGGAAGCCCAGCCTGCTTGTCTTGGGTGTGCTCAGAGATAACCCAAATTCTTTTTGGAGGTGGGTGCAGGAGAAATCATAAATAGATAGATGAAGGCGTCTGTGTGGCGGCTTGTACATCTTTCTGGAGTCCACATTCTCACCAGATTCACCCAATAAATGCTCAGTCTGAGCTCCTGACACGAATCCCAAAGGAAGCACCCAGAAGGGTCCTCCAGGGGAGCACACGCACCTTCGGCTCTTACCTAAGCGGGCATGGAAGGCCCACAGGCCAGATTCTCTCTGCAGACTGGCTCTGCCCTTGGCAATCTTCTTGTCCCATTTTCTAATTTTACCCGTGGGGAAACTGAGGCCCAAAGGGCCAAGGAGGGTGCTAGGGTTGTCCGCTCAATTTGCACATTTTATTGTACACCTGCTGTGTGTCGAGCCTCGTGCTGAGAGCTGAGGATACAAGGTGGTGGGGAGACCGCGTTTTCCTTCTGAAAAACCTGGGTAAGGAGAGTGGGGCCTTATCCTCCTGGTGGGTCAGGAATAAGACACTAAGCAGGAATGTGGTAGGTTCCCCACGAAGCATAGAGCAAGTCAGCTTGCAGCATGCGAGTCCGCAGGCAGCGTCTCCTGCCAGGCCTGACAGGGCAAGCTGTCCTCTAGCTTGGGAGCAGACTGCCACTTCCTGCCTGGCCACCAGGCAGAGCCGACTCAACGGACATGACTCTGAGTGAGCCCTGGGAGACAGCGAAGGACAGGGAAGCCTGGCGTGCTGCCGTCCATGGGGTTGCCAAGAGTTGGACACAACTTAAGTGACCGAACAGCAACCAGGCAAAGCATTTGGCTATGCAGTGTGAGAAAGCATGCACACTTGTGTGTGTAAAACTGTGCACGCCCAGTGCCGAAGCGTCTCTTCACTATCGCAGTGAGACCCCCTCTGGTGGTGGGGGGTGTACTGGAGGAGCCGCGGCCGTTGACTTTGGGGAAGGTCAGCTCTCCTGGGGTGAGGGACTGTCTAAAGGAGGTGTCACACCCGAGGACCTGCTCGCTTGGGTTCTGAAGGCGGACAAGGAGTTTACCAGGTGATCAAAGGGAGTGGGACCCAGCAAATATAAAGTATCAGAGCGCCAAAATAGGAATGGGGCTTTTTAGGGAGAGATGGGAACGCGGCAGGGCCTGGACTGGGATCCGCTACCTTAAAGTCTTCTAGCAAAGGGGGCAGGTGCAGAAATACTAAGTATCTCCACCCGCAAGGGCTCTTCCTTCCCCATCCTGGTGCTGCTTTGGACCTCGGGTCTGGTTGTTCAGGGTCTGTTTCCCTCCCAAGTTTGAAGCCCGTGGGAAACCACAGAACGTGCTCCACGGGCATCTGAACCCGGCGCAGCCGGTTCACCTCCTGTCTCTGGCATTCCTGGCTGTGTGGCCTTTGGTTATTTGCTCACCCTCTCTGGACCTCAGGGTCTTCACCTGGAAACGGGGTTTGGAAAACCCCACCTTGCGGGACTGTTGGAGGAGTGCCCGGGAGGCCAACGTGCAGGGTCCACTCCCTGCGGCCGAGCGGCCCCCTGACCCCTGCCCTTCACCCTCCTCCAGGGGATGACCCCTCGGGAAGGGGCCCCTCTCCTGCAGCGAGCCCCAGCTCTGCCTTCCAAGCCCATGGAGGGTCCTCCCGAGACACCGCTCCCGAGCCCGCGGGCGCTGCGGGTGGGCGTGAGAAGGCTGGCGAGGCGGCCCCCCGCCCCGCGGCCGCGCCCTCACCTGACCGTGGACTGGTACACCAAGTCCTCGCGCCGGCGGTAGCTCTCCATGTGGGAGAAGTTGGTGGAGAACATGGCGTCGAAGGTGAAGATCTTCTGCTTGATGGTGCCGCCGTCCGTCACCTGCAACGCAGCACAGAGGAGCCGGGGTGAGCGCTCAGCCAGCACCGCCTTTCCTGAGGCGGAGGCTGGGCTCCCGAGACGCTGCGGAGAGGCAGGCAGCCCGGGAGGACTCTCTGGGGCAGGTGTCGTGAGCGTCACTCTTACCCTCCCGGGTCTTCCGTCCCCACTTGACGATGTACAGGCTGAGGCTCTGAACTCAAGGCCCCCCCTGAGGCCCGACAGTTCAGCAGGAGCAGGGCCACCCTTCTCTCGGGCTCGTCCCAGGGCACCAGGTGAGGCCACTTTGGTGATCCCACCGATCGGCCTTGCCAAGATGATGACCAAAGCTTGGGGCGCTGCCCCGCCTGGGGCAGAGACTGTAAATGTGTTTGGCCCAAAGCCATCCTTGCCCAAAGAGAGAGGAAAAGGTGGAACAGGCTGAACAGGAAGAGAGGAGAGGAACTGGGATCGGGGAGCAGTCCCCCTGGGCTGAGATCTCGTATGATTTCAAAATGCTAAGCGGCAACAATTTCTGATAAATTCTACAACGGGGAGGGCCAGAATAGCAAGGGAGTCCAGAGGCGGGGCAGCACCCAGCCTGCAGACAGAGTAACCCTGGAGGGCTTCCTGAAGGAAGCAAAGTCTCAGTTGTCTTCTGAAGCAAGAGTAGGAGTCAGCCTGGTACCCGCAGGGAGGGCTCTCGAGCCAGAAAGGGCAGCAGCAGCAAAGGCCCTGGGGTGGGAAAGAACTTCGCGTGCTCAGTGAAAGGAGCCTATTCAGAGTACCTGGGGCGGAGAGTAAGTGAAGTCAGTGAAATGAGGACTTCGTTAGGGAGGGCCTGGTAGGCAAAAGAACTCAGCTCTCCTGAGGGCCGAGGAGGCACAGAGCTTCAGGTTCTGTTTACAAGCTCCTTCTGATTGAAGGGACTTGTCTGGAGACCAAGGAACCCGGGGGAGCCTGGGAGGAACCCAGTTGACTGACACGGGGGATGCAGAGAAGACGACACGGTGGGGGGCTTGCCTGCCTCCGGCTGCCCTCGGCACAGGCGAGGAGGGAGGGCACGAGGTCCCCATTTCACACAGGGACACGGAGGCCGCAGAAGGCAGGGGCTCCCGGGAGGTGGCAATAAAGCTCCCGCTGGAAGACAGAGGCTGCTCGGTGCCCAGCTGCTCACAGCTGATTAAAAGCTGGACCCCAGCGTGCCCTGATCCCACCGCCCGCCTGCCCGCACCCCCAGGGCCGGGCTGCTCCCCGCTAATGAAAGTGTTACTCCACAAAGCAGCAAGGTACGTGTTGTCACTGTTTCAATTATTTATCTGTTTACCCGGCTGCAGTTTTCCGCTTGTCTCAGCAACTCTATTATAGGCCAGGAGCTTGCAGCCTCTCACCACTCAGCTGGGCTCCGTGCTAACAGCCTGCGACGGGGAGGCCTCATGCCTGGTCCTGGAGAAGTGGAATTAACTCCCTGCGGCTCTGTGTGCTGGAGGCAGGAGAGGGGGCTGGGAGGGTGGCGGCCAGGGATGGGGTTTCTCCAAGGGGCTTCAGGGATGCGGGAGATGCTGAAAGCTGCCGCCCAGCCTAGCCAAGGCAGCACTGGGTCCTCCACCTCCCTGGGAGGACCGGCCTCGGCACAGCTGGGCCACCCTGGGCACGTCTGGATCCCAGCTGATTTGGACCACATCTGTCTGGCCAAGGTGGTTTTGCTGCTGGTTTGGGGGCTTCCCTGTAGCTCAGACAGTAAAGAATCTGCCTGTAATGCAGGAGACCTGGTTCGATCCCTGAGTGGGGAAGATCCCCTGGGGGAGGGCGTGGCAACCCACTCCAGTATTCTTGCCTGGAGAACCACCGTGGACAGAGGAGCCTGGTGGGCTACAGCCCATGGGGTTGCAAAGAATCAGACATGACTGAGCAGCTAACACTTCAGAGAACAGAGATTCAGTTCAGTCCAGCCAGCATTTATCAAGTGCCAGCTGTGTACCAGGCACAGGCAATGCCAGTATGGATCACCCTCCTGAAACTGCAAGTTTGTGAGAGTAGGAGTCCTTTTGCAGTGCTGGGGTCTCCAGGGAGCCCTGGCTGGCGGGGTTCAGAGTGACGGCAACACCTTCGCAAGCTCCGGGACCCCGAGAGGGGTCAGCAGTGACTTGCCACTCCAAGGCTTCTCTGAGCTCACACCTCTGTGTCTCCTGCAGACTCATCCGCAGCGCATACACTTCACTTGCTTCCTCCCTGGGGGCTTCACGCTTTTTTGACGGCGCTTGCGGTGCAGGGCTTCCCCGGTGGCGCTAGTGGTAAAGACCCCGCCCGCCGATGCAGGAGACATAGAGACGCAGGTTCGGTCCCTGGGTCGGGAAGATCCCCTGGAGGAGGGCACGGCAACCCACTCCAGTCTTCCTGCCTGGAGAATCCCATGGACAGAGGAGCCTGGCGGGCTGCGGCGCATGGGGTCTCGAGGAGTCAGACAGGGCTGAGCGACTGGCAGGCAGCACACAGGGCCATCAGGAGCCAGGCTGTCCCATCCCTGGTCTCTCCCCTCGCCTCTCACCAGCTTCCCAAATGGGGAATCAAGACGGCGGAGGGAGAGGAGCAAAGTGCCTTTAAACCAGAGCCCTGAACTGGGAGACGATTTTACTGCCTCCTCGCAGGGACATCTGGCGATGTCAGGAGCCAGGCTTGGTTGTCACAACTCAGGGGCAGGGAAGCTGTAACCCTCCTACAAGGCACAGGACAACCTCCCCCCGCCACCCACAAAGAATTATCTGATCCAAGGTTGGGAAGTCTGCTTGAAGTCCCTCCCTTTTCATATAGCAGAATGGACCATAACCTCCCCATTTTGCAGATGAGGAAACTGAGGCTTGGAGAGGCAAGGTGATGCAGCCGAGGTCCCACACCGAGCTCTTGGCGGAGTGCTGACTCCCAGATCAGGGTTTACACGCCACCCACTAGGCTGCCAAGGGCTGTGAATGAACTAAACGCCTCCCTGCCCTTCTCTTTACCCTCAGCGGCTGCCTCGTTAGGAGGGAAAATGCCAGAAGCCAGCGGAGGTGTGAGGAACTTTCTGCTACAGCCGTGAGAGTGGAAGGCATCCCGCCCATTTGACTTGCAGCCTCACCTCTCTTCAGGCGCTGCTTTTTTTATCTCCTCCTAAAATGTGGCAGCCCTGTCGTCCCAATCTCAAATTTCACTCCATTTTTTTTTTATTATACAAAGGAGGGTAAAAAAAATCTGTCAGTAAAACTGTCTCCTCAAATTTATTCTCCGGGACTGAGGTTTTTATTGCTGGGAAAATACACCCACACCCCACATACACTCACATGTACCCACACACCCCAGATAAAACACCGAAGAATTATTTGAGTCATAAATTGCTGTTTCAGGCTGTGGGACAGGGAGTTTCAAGGACGCACCTAGCTTTCTTTTCCTTCTATTTACATCTTTTTCTCTGGGGCTGTGTCTGGCCGCTGTGGTTACACTGGCAGCCTGAGACAAGCACTCACTCCTTCTACCCAAGGGATCTGCTGTCCCAGCTCCCTGCCACCGCCTCGCCAGTCTTCCTCAGCCTCAGGGAGGGTAAAGGAAAGTAACGGACTCGAAATTCACTCTCAGACTCTGTGTATCATGGGAGATAGCACAGCCCACGGCCAAGTGAGAGGCCAGAGCCAGGGAGACCGCGGCTATAGCAACAAGCATTAGACAAGTGTCATCTGAGGCCCACGGAGGAGCTGAGGCTTTCTTTGGAGGAAGGGGCAATCGCAGGAGTCTTCCTGGAGGAGGTGGGCCCTCTTCTGGGAGCACTTAGTCTCAGGCTGCTTGTCCCTCCTATGGGAGGCTTGAGCAAGAAGCTAGACTGACTTCCTCCACACCAGTCGAATCCTTGGTTTTCGGTTACTACTTGGTACTTTTGATCAAGCTATAGCACCTAAGTCTCAGTTCCCGCATCTGTAAAATGGGGATAACCCGACTTATCTTCTTGGAAAGATTAAACGAGACAAGGCTGGGACAGATCGCCTGGTGTGTGGTCAGTGGAGATACCAACTGTTATGAACACTAACACTTTTCTGAGTCACCACTTTTTCTGTGTCCCTTTTCCCTCTTCAGGGCTAAAGAGCAGAATATCGCTTGCTGAAAAGCCAGAGGATGCAGAAAATCAGTCAATGAAAGAAAGGGTCCAGCCCTGGGGAGGGGGACAGGTGGAAGGAGCCGGAAGCCAACGTGGGCACCGAGGATGGAAGGCAGGGGTCCATGCTTGCAGGGAGAGAGCACAGAGGCCCGGAAACTTGCTGAACTGTCGTATGATTGCATCAGCCCAGAGAGAGAGCTTGAGGAGGCTCCGAGCAAGGACCGGGGTGGCAGGCTGGTCGCAGAGACTCCAAGACAGTCTCCCAGAGCCCAGGGCAGGTGGGGCCAGGAAGTCAGGATAGAGGATGGCAAGGCTGGCAGGGGCAGACAAGGTGCTGTTGGAGAGTTGAAGACGTGTGGGGTTTCCTTCCTCCAGAGGGAGACGGGCTTGTGTGTTCAGCCATTCATTCAACAGATTTTCACTGAGTCAATAAACAGGCTTTGAATGTGAGCTACTTCTAGAACATATACTCTGTGAGGGCAGGGTCTCTATCTACCCTGTTCACGCTCTGCCCCCCAGAGCTGGGCACATGGTACTTAGTAAGTATTTGCTACACGAATGAGCTGATGCTGGGAAAGATTGAAGGCGGGAAGAAAAGGGGACGACAGAGGGTGAGATGATTGGATCGCGTCACCAACTCAATGGACATGAGTTTGAGCAGCCTCCGGGAGTTGGTGATGGACTGGGAGGCCTGGCGTGCTGCAGTCCATGGGGTCGCAGAGAGTCAGACACGACTGAGCAACTGAACCGAGTTGAATCCGCACCACGTGCCAGGCCCTGGGGACCCCACGAGGAACCGAGAAGCCACCCCTGCTGCTTGACAGCACAGACTGGCCTCAGGACAGCCTGCTGCAGCCACGCCTGGGTCGGATGGGGCTTCCTGGTAGGACCAGGCCCCACGGGGAAGGTGGCGGGACCATCCGTGTGGTGATGCCCCAGAGAGAACCCGCGTGCCCCTGACGCGCTGTCTCTCGGGGGCCATCCTGAGACAGGCTGGGACCCGGGACCCTTTGCTGCCACGCTTCCACCTGGACAAACTTCTCAAAAATACTAAGAAAGTCTGTGGGACTAGACATGACTGCGTGGATGCTGCAGCGGGAGCAAATTCTGGACCAAATGATACAAAAGACCAAAAAAACCCCCCAAACCAACTGCCCCTTCTAAAGAACTGGGAGCAAAGATCAGGTGCCGGGAGCGAGGGCAGGGAACTCCCCATGCCCCCGTGCACTCAAGCCACGGGGGGGCACCCAAGCCAGCCCTCTGGACACACCCCTGCCCTCAGCCCACCTGAGGGATCCGTTCTCGCCAGCAACCCCTCCCCCTGTGACTTGCTCTCTCTCCCTCCCGATGCAGCAGGGGCCCAGGGGAGCCTTGCCTGAGTCTCTTGTCTGTCCTGTAGTCAATTTCTATTGATCTGGAAAGACCAAGAACCCCGGCTAGTATTGGTTCCCTGAATGATCAGCTACAGCGAACGGAGACCTGGGTTCTAAATCGCTCTGCATCTCTCCTCTTTCCAGGCCTCAGTTTCCCGAAATGCTCAGTGAAGAGACGTGGGGCAGGGTGAGCTCTGAGGGCCGTTTCTACTCTGAATGCCCAGATGCTCTGATTCTGGAACAGCTGGCCCCGGAGGCCGCACCTCCACATGCCCTGCCCACTCAGCCGAGGTTCCGCAGCCGCCCCCGGGTCCCAAGGCTGCCTGACCCCGCCTCAGGGCCCCTACTGCCCCCCGACCAGTACATCTGGCTTCAGCCGGGCTGAGCTGATTTTGCAAGTGCAGCCACCAAAGTGTGGCAAACGGACTGAATCCAGCCAGCAGCGAGAGAGCCTGCGGGGCTGACGGGGGTTTTCCATTTGAAAAACAAATAAGTCTCCAACTCTAGCCTCCTCCCAATGTCCCTGGGTGCCATCATCCAGAAAAGAAAAAAGAAAAAGGAGTTGGGGGAATCGCCTCCCCCTACCCCGAACCTCCTCCTCTTTGTGTTCCGCAAAACCAATTACAGGTTGGAAATAGCTGTAATAAACTTGATATCCCACTTATGGGCCAATCCCGCCGCGGCTGGAAAGTGTAATGGTGGCGGAGAGTGAAAACCACTGGTGTATTTTACCGCAGCTGTTTAAATCGCCTGCCTACATTATCCCAACTCCTCTCCAGCCGGGAAGGAATTTGCTCTCCTGGAAATGGTGCAGCTGAGGTCTCTGTGGCTGGGCAGTGAGAGGGAGCGTTTGCAAGGAGGGCTTTAATGAACTGATTAGACATGGAAGAGCGATGGCGTCTGGGCTCGGGAGTCAGGCCGGCTCAGGTTCAAATCCCAGCACCAGCAGGTTCCAGGCGGCTCCCAGGCTGTTAGAACGGGCAGGAGCCACGGCTGCCCTAGAGGCTTGTCGTTGAGGGAGAGGGACGCTGAAAGTGATGAATGGTGGCCAGAACTCTGGGCCAAGCATGAGGAGGCTCAGCTCCCCCGTGGGGGCTGTCACTGCTGGCTCTGGGCTCTCAAGCAAGTCACCAATAGTCTTGGAGCCTCAATTTCCTTATCTGTAAGAAGTTCATCAGACCCAGGCTTCCCTGGTGGCTCAGCCGGTAAAGCATCTGCCTGAGATGCAGGAGACCTGGGTTTAATCCTGGGTCGGGAAGATCCCCTGGA